>NC_133974.1:122982326-123664201 GCF_047716275.1 Strix uralensis | reverse complement strand
AGGTGGCAGTTCACCATATCACTGCTGCTTTCATGAGAGAACATAAATAGGCAGCACCATAGCAACTTGCTGTGACTGCTAGGTGGCTTCATTTTTTAAGGGAAACAAAACTCCAGTAATTGATTTTAAAAGTTATTTTCCCCTCATTCACAAGGGATGCTGATGCATAGACATTTCTTTTTAGCAGTTTTCAGGTATAATGATGAGCTTAACCAGAGCTTTCAAAGATCAGCAGAAATATGTGGTTTATGAGGACTGAATTCCCATGGCAGTTACTTTTTTTTCCCCACAGGAGACTGTAAATCCTTGCACTTTGTCATAACAGCACACAGTAGGATGGGGAAAGGGTAAGAGATGATGGATTTTTACAGCAAGAAGATTACACAATAACTGTCTGCATACACTTACCCATCTTTAAGATGCCCCTAATGAAAGTCAGGATAAACTTCATAAGGATTTAATTCCTGCTAACTTCAAATCCTGACTGGGACTATGAATTTTTTCCTGTAGAGGCTACATGCTGGGAGGACGTTAGTATAAATACAGTTTTGCAAAAAAAGGAATATATTCCTTGGCTGTCGAGCCTGTGTGCTTTATTATAGGTCAAAACTTTTACAGTCTACAATGTGGGAGAAAGTTAAGGCAGGTACTTACACTACACTGGGAAGGTTCTCATTCCTGGTAATTTGCTTATCTGGGTAGTGCACACATCTCCGTGCTGCCACAAACTGTATTCTCAGTAAGCTGGATTTATGTCATTACAGGATGGAAGGTGAAGGAGACTGTATAGATGAAAATGGAATGTCACATTTCATGGCTCAGCAACAGTGGGACTGAAACAGAAGTTGAAAATGCAGGTATTTGGCATGGACAGTAGCAGGGGTTAAAGGCAGCTCTCTGATTGCATTCTGGCCTCAACAGCTGTAACCAGTTTTCAACAGGCATTGATTTCTTCATACATTTATTAAAATTAACCCCTGAGGATGCATGTCAATAGTAAACAAAATTATGTTATTTTTCTTTTCAGACTGATCAGCTGAAGTCTCCTAAGTGAAAACCTTAAAGAAATGAAGTTGGATAAGGTGAATTTATAAGTGGAGCAGTTGATGACTAGAATTCTTTTTTTTTTATTTTAACTTGCCTTAAGAATGTCTTTCTCCCTGAGTTTCAAAAAAAACCTGTCATCAACAAATGAAGCCTAATTTATGTGCAACTTTTGTAACTTTCCTCAGAAAACAAACCTGGCCACCCACAGAAGCTTTTGCAAACACAGTGCTCATATGATCATGTTTATCCTAAGCCAGGTGTTGCACAGTGGGGTCAGGGCAGAGAGCAAGTGAAGATGTAACATGGTAGTTATTCCTCACAGGTCAAGTCCATAACCCCCCAGGCTCTGGTACTGGACTACTCAAGGACAGACCTCTGCCATGACCCAAAGCTGCTTTTCTTGGGGAAGGGAAGTGGATGGGAGAGTGCATAGGGGGGTCTGATCGCTGCCACTGTCCTGTCAGAAAGTCTAATGCAATGAAAAACCTATTTCTGTTTTTGTTTGCATTTGGTCATCAAAGGTCTCTGTACTATGAATCGCTTTACAAAACAGAAAAACTGCTTTCTTGTTTAAAAAAAACCTTCCAACATACCAGTGCTGTGAGGAAAAAATGTGTGTTGAATCTTTGCTTGCCAGATATTTAACGGAATTTTAGTAAATACCTGTCCTTGCCTCCATTTGCAGACACAGTGTACAAATGCTGTTCCTTCGCACGGACCTTCAAGTACTCCGCTCCTTTTGCTAGGAATCGGAAAAAACTTGGTCCCTGTGGTTTATTAGCAAAATGAAAAAACAGCACATTATCAGCAGACTGAAACATACTGAGCCATCTGAAATAAAGCAGCTCATGGATCATTTGGCAATATAACGCCTTTCAGCCCTTTTTCTTAAAGCTGCCTGTAGGAAAATCTCTATTTGAAATGTTTTGTTCATAGATTTGTGAAGCTAAATGTTTTTCTTTTTATTTATTAAAAAAAAGTCTTTCCTAGCTTGAGCTGTTTGTTGAATTCACAGGTATCTTTGACCCATAAAAAATACACTTTCCATCAAACTCCTTCAGAATTATAATTTTATTTTGTTCAATGTTGTGTTTTGCTCCTGAAATAGCCAGCTCCTCTGTCCCTAGTCCTTGACTTCAGAGGTAGCAGCATCTTCCACAGAGCTTCTGTTAATCTACGAGCCTCTTCTTTCAGCTCCTTTGCTAGGACTCCCCATCACCACCTTTATCTGGGCTGCACAGCAATCATACTGATATAGGCTGTGTGGTTTTACATTTCAGGTTTTCTGCCTGAAGGGTATCTGTGAAGCAGATCTTTGTCTTTCAGGGAGAAATTAGTCTGCCTTTTGTTACTGTTCCTCCTCCTTTATGTCTCCCTGCTCTTAGGCTTCAAGTAACTCCCTGGACTGGCTCAAGCCTTTTCCTGACACCCCTGGCTTTGGGTTACCTGCATTCTCCTCGTGCTTTCTTGACACCCTTCAGAGCAAAAAGCCCTGCAGGACTTTAGTGAAGAAATGGAGCAGGCATGAAGGGCTGCTGCCTCCCACTCTCCCACCGCCTTCCAAGCCCTTATTTATTTTTACTCAAAGTAAATTTTTGATGATCTAACAAGCAACAGAAAATACTCAAGTGCTGGTGGTTGCTGTTCCCCTGCCCTGGCTACTTTGACAGCCTTGCTCTTTGCCCCTGAATGAAAGAAGGGGAACCCTCTTGGCCCTCGCATCCCACTGTAGGAGACTAAGGGTGTCAGAGAAAGCGGGGAGAAGCTGCTCCTGTCTCCCTTTCCCCAGCTGCAGGTGCTACACCAGGTACTTAAGAGCCTCCAAGCTCGGCAAAGTAGCAGAGACCACATCAGCATCCGGCTCTCACCACATGGCCCCCCTCTGCCTGTCACTTCACAAAGCTTCTCACCCTCCCTTCACAGCAGTGTGCAATTCTAATTAAAAAGGAAAAAAACCCGGTATCATCTTCCAAGTGCACAGTCCTGATTTTTGCATGGGGATGCGAGGATGTGACCCGAAGATTACATAATTAGAAGGTATTTGTTATGCTTGCGTTTCAGATCAGTGATTAGCATGTGACCGTCCCATCCTGGGAAATGTCAAGCCACCATTGCTCTCCTCTCTCTCTCCTTTCTTGCACAGTGCTAATTCCCAACTCTGGCAACCACCAGTGCTGAAGGATCTTCAACTAGCCTGGGGTAAGTTTAAAATGTACTCATCATGGGATGAAGAGTGGGATTAATAATACCATTTTTCATGTTCTTGGGAAAAGCTAGAGCTGTAGCTATTTAATGTTGCATGTGCAGCACATAAAATGGTATTTAAAGTATTTTGCATCTTCAGTGCCCACAGTTATTTCCAGCTGATTTCTTCTAAGACTCTGTATGGACATCTAGCTTTTTAGTGTGCTGGAGAATCTTGTGAGGCTGCATTTGTAGTAAGGTCTCTAAAATACCAGGTTAAAAAGACCTTTTTTGCTCTTACCATTTAAGAGCTAAATTGAGGTATCATACTGAACTGAAGTATTTGAATGACAACTGCGTTAGAGTTAGTTGGAGAAAAAGTGTAAGAGCAATGAGAGTAAATCACTGATTTTTTTCTCTTTTTAGAGGACTGGGGGTTGTTCTCCAAGTGGGATATTTAAAACAGCCAGCAATCTCAGCCGGCAGGATTGAGACAGTCACCAGGAAGATCCCAAGCAGTTATTTAGGAAAATTATAGATGTCTAAAAACTGAAGCAGCAAAAGTGCATATGGATTCCCCTGCACTGTTACCTATGTCATGATTTCAGAAGCAGAATGGGACCAAAAGCCAAACAAATAGTTATTGTTGTCTGTCAAGGCTAGGCTGTAAATGCTTTACTGAACTTTGCCTGTTTGCATGCTGGTGCTCAGTGTATCCGGTCAGTCTTTTTAACAAGTGATCCTCTGCACAGTTGATTGTTTCTCCCAGTTCCATGTGGGGGGAGCGCATGGTCACACAAATGCAGTGCAGGCTGCAGGACCTGCCTCCCCTCCCTCCCCCACGCACAGCTTTGTGTGGGAATCCCACCCCTGTGCTGTCTCAGTAGCACCTTACTCCCATCTTTGACCCAGTGCCTGGGGCATAGCTAAAGTGGGTGACCCGCTGGGACCTCCCTGTCCACCCACACCTTCTCCCTTGGGGATCTCATGGGAAATGTGTGCCAGCTCTGCCTCTGTTAACTTTCACATGCTGCCCACTCTGCTCTGGAGGGGCTGCAGTGCCAGCTGCTTGTGCAAGGCACTGGGGCCATATTCTTTGCTGGACACCAGTGGCCAGAATCATGGTGATCACTAATGGCAGAGGTGGCACTCAGCTTTGTTTCTTGGGCTCAGCAGATTTGGCAGCTGGAGGGAAGATAGAGACAAAAGGGAAGAATACTTCCTTTTGCCATGATAGAGGAATCTGGTGGCTTT
This sequence comes from Strix uralensis, assembly GCF_047716275.1. Classification (NCBI taxonomy): domain Eukaryota; kingdom Metazoa; phylum Chordata; class Aves; order Strigiformes; family Strigidae; genus Strix; species Strix uralensis. The sequence goes on along the minus strand of NC_133974.1, from coordinate 123,659,716 downwards.
AACACCCTGAAACTATTCTCTGGGCTTTGCTCTGGAAATGTAATTCTGGCTTGATGAGAGCTGCAGGAGGGTAAATTAGTTTTATTGCTCAGCTCTGAAGAAACAAGCACATCTTTGCTGTTTCTTATCCCTAAAGCAGGGGGGCCATGCGCTTGGGTTGTGGGCCAAGACAGTCTGTTGATGGCTTCATGTCACTGGGTGTTGAGCCTGTCCAGTGGGAAGCTTGCAGAGGAACAATAACATCTCCTTGTTGATGAGGAAACTACCCTGTGGTGAGCTGGCATATCAGGCAAATGGATTGGATTTCTGTGGGTGGAGGCCGGAGGGTGGTTGAGGAAAGCAGCCTCATGGAGGGCTTGCGCTTGCTGCAAATGTGCACATGCATTCATGTATGTTCATATGGGTCAGGGTTAAGGGTGTGCGGCTTGCTCAGGACTGAGAAAAAAAGTTTTTTTCTCAGCTTTTAATTGCCTCAAGAGGGCTATAAGGCAGAGTCCAGAGTCTTCCCAGAGGTGCACAGTGAAAGGCAATGGGCACAAACTGCAGCAAAGGAAACCCTGACGGGATGTAAGGAAAAATATTCTTCCCCAGGGTACTGGAGAACCCAGAGAGGCTGCAAAGACTCCAGTGTGGGAAATATTCAGACTGGAGCTGGAGATAGCCCAGAGGAAACTGATCTAGTTTGGAGTTAGCCTTGATTTGAGCAGGAAGTTGCACTGGAGACATACAGGGTTCCTCCTACTCACCTAGACTCTGCTGTGAGTTTCTGAGCTGTTTGCTGGCAGCAGAGGTAGGATTTGACCAAGCAGCCCCCATCCAGGTTCTTAGGGCCAAATGTCAGTCCTATTTTCCAACCCCTTTTTGCACCCTTTGGGAACAAGCCAGACACTGTTCAGCCAGCTCAGGCTGACTGAAACCCTTGTCCCTGATGAGGACAGCGTTAATGGCTTTCCCCACCCAGCAGTTGGGAGAAACAGAGGTCAAGCATTCACTCCAAACCATGGTGAGGTGCATGCCTTGTTTGTTTTAGTGATGAGGAAGGATTGACTAGTTTTGCTCCATATATTCGGCAATTCAGATAAACCAGGAACAGTCAATGTTATGTATTCACAGAGTCCGCCAATGAGCCCTAAATGCTGGAAAGTAGCCAGTGTAATGCAATTATTTAATGTAACAAAGAACCGAGGGGTGACTCAGGAAATTGCAGGCTGCATCTAGAGGACACACAAAAGACATTTACTCTGGTATAACAGGGACGATTTTCTGGACCCACTTAACCAAGCTCAACCTACTTTGCAGTGCGACCATATAGCAGAGCTCCTGGTGGTGCCTGGAGCAGGAGGGGATAGCGGCATCCCCGGTGTCCCAGTTTCAAAGCCTCACTCCTAAGCTCCGTAGAGGAGTCCTCAAACATTGTCCTTGTCTGCATGAGTGCAATGTGGAAGCTCCTCAGTTAAATCTCCATGCTGTGCAGATACTGTTTTAGGCTCCCTCTATAAGGAAAAATTACTTCTGATACCAGGAACCCACAGTGTTTTTACAACCTGAGAGATAAGATAAAATGCCAAAGGACTACCTTCCAGGCCTGTGTGGCCCTGACTTGAAAGCACATGAGAACAGAAGATAGGTAATGGGGCATTGACACATCCTCATACAAGCCCTTCTTCTACATGTCTTATTTCTCTCTCATTAAAATCTCATGTAGGTTATTTTTCTCCATATCAGACAAACTTCTTTCTTTGTAGTGGACCCAAGACATTTCACATCATCACCTGTAGCATAGCAGAGGGAGAAATTCCCTCCTGTGAGGTTCACCTCTTAGGTGCATCACCCATCATGACAACTGTAGGTTTCTATGTGTTAGTGGAGGGTAGCCACAGATTCTCTTTGTGTTGCATCCTTCACTCTGAATCACCATCTGAGACTGATGGCATAGCCCTGGTGAGGTGCTGCGCAAGGGGACCTGCCCAAGTGGGACCTAGACAGAGACACAAGCATTTTGAAGTCTCAGATGCCTGGGAGGAGCTGGTCTTAAGACTGGTAGTAGAGAGCGCTTGATGGAACTGAATTATGCTTTAATTCTGGCTTTTCCTCACCTTGGATGCCAGCCATTGTGACCTGTTTATACAACGTTTCCTCATGTATTACAGTCCCCTGACTCCCCCATTTAAAGCTGTGCTGCAGTATGGGTTAGAGATTCTCATTTTTGCATGCTACCCCAATAAATGTTCCCAGTACTGGCAGGGTATGGTCACCCTGCCTTGCAAAGGTCAGAGGTACGAATGTCACATTGTCACTGGAGATTAGGGATCCCCAGAACAATTCAGCAAGTGGATAGTAAAATTATAAAATTTTTAAGACAAACTATGCAGTTAGTGTATTTAATGGCATATTAATATAACTAATTCCATACTAATTGATGTTTGGTAATTATTATTAGTAGTTAACAATTATATGCTGTTATATTGGTATAACTGGCATGATAAAACATTAATAATATAAAAACAGAATGGATAAAAATATGTACATGTTTTTGTTAAAAAGAAAAAAGTTAATGAATTTCCAGCAAAAAGCTGTTTTCATTGTTTTCAGTGAAATTGTTTATCACAGAGAAGGTTTATGTTTCTTTCATATCTGTTTTGCTTTTTCTATTTGTTCCTTTTCCCCCAACATTGCAAAAACAATTCTGAATTTTGAAACTAGTTCTCAGTGTTAAACAGGCTGGTCCTAGTTCGACGGCCCAATAACAAAAGCCTCAGGAATTTGCTATGGCATTGACTAGTCTAAACTGGGAGCAAAGTTTAACAACTTTGCTAGTGAAGTTGAAGTTAAAAGTCTGTTTCACTCAGAGACCCAAACTTAAGAACCTTCTTATTAAAACTACTGGAGGGGAGGTTTAGTTACTTTAAAAACAGCTGCATAGTTATGTGTTTTGGAAGCAAATAACATTCTTGCCATTCTTTGGAATACGTCTCAGAAATTTTTTTTTTTTTTTCCTGTCTTCTGCTAAAGAGGGCTGGAGCACACAGCATAGGAGGAGAGTCTGAGGGAGTTGGGTTTGTTCAGCTTGGGGAAGGGAAGGCTGGGGGGTGTCCTACAGCCATCTGCAACTACCTAATGGGAGTTATAGACCAGACAGTCAGGCTCTTCTCACAGACACAATGAAAGGATAAATTGTCATAGGCACAAGCTTGTTTGTTTTAGCGATAAGGAATGATTGACTAGTTTTGCTCCATATATTTGGCAATTCAGATGAACCAGGGACACACAGGCAATGTTATATATTCACAGAGTCCCCCAGTGAGCCCTAAATGCTGGAAAGTAGCCAATGTAATGCAATTATTTAATGTAACAAAGAACCAAGGTGTGACTCAGGAAATTGCAGGCTGCAGCTAGAGGACACATGAAAGACAATTACTTTGGTGTAACAGGGCAACAAGGGAAACCTAGACTGGCCATAAGGAAAAAATTCTTCCCCATGGGAGCAGTGCAGCCCTGGGGCAGGCCCAGAAAGGTTGAGAAGTCTCCACCCTGGGAGGTACTCAGACCTGGACTAGATGTGGCCCTGAACAATCTGATCTAGCTTTGGGGTTACCCCTGCTTTGAGTCAGATAACTCCAGAAGTCCCTGCCCATCTAAACTCTGCCATGAGCCTAAGTCTTCAAAACAACAAAAAAAAAACTTTTGAGAAAACATTTAATAAACTATTCCATATATCTCACTGTAACCAGGCATCCACCTAGAAGCTTTCCCAGCCTGTTTGTACAAAGCCCACATCCAAAGTCCCTTCACCTTTGCTCAGGTTTTTGACATGTCACCTAAGGATCCTCTGTCCTGAGAAGACAGGGGATCTTAGGAGAAGATCTCATAAGCAGTTCTCTTACAAATAAGAAGTTTATCCTTTCATTAATCCTCAGTCTCAAGAAGATGCTAAACCCCAAGGCCTTCCAGCACTGTGCTGGGAACTTTTCAGTCCACATTGTACACTGAGCAAGAGGCCGGCTGGGTATGCTGATGGCTGTGCCACTCCCAGCCTGACTGCAAGAAACATCCCTTGCCACACAGCTCACAAATGCTCAGCACTGCCCCCATCTCAGGGGCCCCCATGGTGCTACCACCCTCCTCCCTTGCGAGTTCTACACTGGAAAGCTGTCAGGTCAAAAGTGTGTGGCCACCAAGCTACACTGCTGACTGCACCAGAAGCAACTGCTTCTGCAGCGAGTTCCTAAAGCCACTCAGGGCTTTTGCATCTTTTGCATCTCTCCCATCTGTCTAATGCTATGTGCCTTTCTCTGTGCCTACTTTCCTGAAAACATCACCCCAGGCTTCTCCGAACCACCACACCCCTCCTGGCAGTGCTGTGTCAGCAGAGCTCTGTGCTGTAATTACACTGGGCCCCTTCAATCCCATTAGCAAAGCTAACGATAACTCACATCAGCCTTGGGCATATCTATGTCAAACAGGAATGGAGGTGGGAGGTTATTCTAGACTCCTAAATCACATCTAGTTTCCTAGTAAGACTGGACAAAAGCAGACTTGAATTAAACCCTGGGGAGAGGAAGCATGGATGTGGGGCAGTGCCCATGCTGATAAGAGAAGTGTGAGCTGGTGCGATCCATTTTTTTCTGGGGCTCTGCCTGCATCATTAATCAGGCATTATCTTAAGACTGTTCCTAAGGTCCTAACCCCATTACTGGACTTATGACACTTATGACATGCTTTACCAAGGGAGTGACTTGGACACAGCATCATGCTCTTGTTGGCCCTGGTTTCCAGAGAAGCTGCAGCTCTCTGATTGTCAGTGTTATATATTCACAGAGGCATTGAGGTGCCTTGTAGCACTCCTGTGCCTCCGAAGTTCAGGGAGACAAATGACAGAAAAAACAGGCATGGCAGTACAAGTTCCTCCAAAAGTGCCGGTACGACTGTGCAGCAGCATCGTGAAGGCAATATCTCTGTGGCCCAAACACAAGTTTGGAGGACATTTTGGGTGATTAGTTGCATAGCAAAAAGGCGGTTCTTTGATGCAGAGCAGCCGTGCAAACTGTTCATATGCTGTTCAAAACACATCTCATTTTGCTTCTGTATTCATACAAGAAACACCTTGCTGAGCAACTAATGTCTGTGGGATTACACAGTACCTCTTAATCACCCATCCACATAAACACAAATGGCCTTGGGCTGGGAGGGAAGTGCTTGTACCCGTGCCCGCTCTGCTTGTGGAGGCACTGTGAATCCAAACAAACCTTTTGGATGCCTCATTCCCTCTCAAATCCCTCCTCCTCCATCTGTTTTCTGAATTTTGAGCATCTCCACTCAATAAACCCTTTCTGCATCTTTCTGCACTCAGGGTTCAGACCAGCTGACCCATCGCAGGGCTCACATGTGGGCAACTCTAAGCCATGGGATGTTCCTAGTGACCAGCCAGACCCCTCCAGAGTGAGGACAGGAGTCCCTACGAGGACGCACACCCTATAGCAGCCATGGACTCAAACAAACAAGAAGGTAAAACATCCTCTTATTTCACTTCTTGATAGTACAAAAGACAGTGAGGAAGAAATCTGCTCTCATATGACCTGTCTGTTGGCAGATGCCCGCTAGCCCTCCAAGAGCACCTCTTAGCCACAGCAGCTGTGGACAAGTGTTCCCTTCTTTTAGTTTCATAGAAATATCTGGGGTTTGAGGTTTTTATTTCTTATTTTAGAAACACCTCCCTCTCCCCTCTGGAAAATAATGCTGTGTCATATGTAATGTCCAATACAGGAAGTCATTCCCCTCTCTTGCCTTGGACTCACCTCTGCCTTGGGATGTACAGAGACTTCTGTCAAAAGCTGCGTCTTACACGAGGGCACTATGATGAGGATCTGCTTCTCTCCCCGACATGCTTTGTTGCAAGGGGTTCTTGTTTATGTCAGTGCCACAACCCAGACTTCTGCACCAGTCCTGATCTTGCAAGCACCACAGGCCACAACCGCTTGCATGCAACCAGTCCTGCTACAGTCTGCAGCACTTTTAGAAAGTCTGCAAAGCTCATGGGTTTCAGGTCCAGGGTTTTAGTGGTTATTGGCTTTAGATGTCCTTCTTGCAGTGGGATGTGTGGCTGGTGGTACTTGCTTTCCACCCCAAACCCCTTGCAGCATTGTGCTCTGCCTTGCCACCTCAGAGCTGACTGTGTCCATATGCTGAGGAACTCTTGAAACTGTGAGGAGCAGGGGGAGCAGCTTTAGGAGTGCCCATAACTGCCAGCTCAAGAGAGAGCCTGGACCACCTCTTTCCCTATTAAAAGATTCATTGTGGTTCCAACATTCATTCATGGCATAAGTAACAGAAGAGTTAATTTCTTTATTATTATTATTATTTTAATTTGACTAAATTAGGTCTGTGTACCTAGGCCCCTGCACTACAGCAGGCTGAAAAGGAAATTAACTCAGGGATTTTTTCCAATTAATTGGCATGCTCCCATGGGCTGCAGTTGCTCACTGAAGAAATTGGGAGGTAACCACAGAGCACCGTGCTTCTCACAGTGCAACTGTGAGGAGCCTCCTCTATTCCAGCTCTTAGCAGTGACTTTACAGAAATGATCTGGGTTTTGACTGGGTGTTTGCAAAGTGCTTCTGCTCATGCCCATGGCAAAGGTGGGAGGTAAAATCACAGTAGCAGGGATCCTCTCCTCTCTTCTGGTCTTTCTCAGGAGCAGTTCCTTGCTTTGAGTGTGTCCAGGGACATTACAGACTGATCCATACCCAAAGCCAAATGAAAGACCCTTACAGACCTGCAGGGCTTGGGTCGAGCCCTCTATGTTATGTATCAGTTTGAAGAACACACAGAGAAAATGTGAGGAGACCATGGCTCTTCCTTCCTATGCTGCACTTCTACCTGACATCTCTAGCCCTTCACAAAACTCAGCATTCAGTATGTCCATCAAATTGCAAAAACAGCATCTCCCTGTCCTCCCAGCATCTGGTTTTATTGTGCTATTAAGAAACATGTCTTGCTCTTTTCGGGTAAGTCAGTCATTACCATCCCACAGTAAGAGTCCAGCAGTAGCATTTACATCAGAACAGACATGTACATCACTTTTCTTGATTCAGGAGGATCGCAATAAGCACTGCCTGCCTTCTCAAGCCTCAATTCCAGGTATTGTGAGAAAGCTTCATCATTCACTTCAGGCCAAAAGTCAATTTCTAGTTTGTGGGGTTGCAGAGAAAATCCGAAAAAAAAGACCCAGAAGGGCCAAAGCCAAAAATGAAAACAACCTGTCATTTAAAAGATGAAACTTGAGACTTGGTACAGGCTGGCTGATGAGTTTTGACCCGAAACAGCTGGCAGTTTGGGGTCATGGTTACTTCTGTCTGCTGCCCCTTGTTTTCCCCAGGAGGCACCTCAGAGGATATTCCCTGGAGGAATGTCTGACCCTGCTACCCAACCCCATGGCTGCGAGACCAGCTAGCACAGGGAGAAAGTGGCACATGGGCAGAGAGGAGCACAAGGCCTCTTCTCCTCTGTCTCTCACTTCTGTGAGTCACTGAGGAATTTGCTCATGTTCCTCTGAATCAGGACAAATCCTAGAGACCAGAACAGGGCCAATTCATAGGTGCCCTTGGCAGTAACCCATATTCCCCCTCAGGGGTAAAGAAATCAGAACATAGCTGTGCCTTGTAAAGCTCTGACTTCCAGGCTTCAGCTTGTCATTTCATCACAGGCTGACTGCATAGAGTCCTCTCTGCACCCTTTTCAAGCCTCTGTAGAAATGAATTTCTGTGGTCTTAAAGGGCCAGGTGGGTAAGGCACTGAGCTTCTGCAAGGAAAGAGGGAGCTTGGCTGCCCCTAGAATTGGGCATGGGGTCACTGGTCATGTCTGTGACTGACAGCAGAGAAGGGTGGAGCAAATTCTTGGAAGCAAGAGAAAACCCACCTCATGATGTGACATTGCTAAGGGGAGGCGATCCAGACAAGGAATTGGGTGGCATGGTGTTTTCTGGGAATGAAGGCCAGCCAGGGAGCCTGACATAGGGAATAACATGGGAACTGATGGCCATTGGACTGCAATTCCCTCAAAGTGCAATGGTGGCACAACCAGAGATAAATTCCATTGGATAATTGAAGGTTTATGCACAGAAGAGACAATGTTAGAAGAGTAAATAATAAATACAGACTTTTTGGTTTCAATCAAGAACCCATTAATGCTAGAGATAATGTCTCTGCAGTGTCCAAAACACTTCTGCAAAATAGATATAAGCTCCTCCATGAGCTAAGTCTGCTTCAGAAATGTTAAGTCTAGCTCCATTGTACAATATCAGGTGGGATCACAATGCCACAAAAACCTAGGAATGATAAAACTGATGAAAAGATGTAATTTTTGGTGTTACAAAAGACATTGCTTGGAATGCATTGTGACAAAATATAACTTAGGGCTTAAAATATACAGATCAGATCAGTCTTTTGTGGAGATAATAGAAATATGTACAAATATAGTAGAGGATAAAATTCACAATTTCAGAAGAGAGATGGATCAGTAATGCTTTAGGGTGAAAAACCTGTTACTTACGGCTGGTACACAGAATGGAACTTCACAGGGAGCAATTTAGTCCTAATTGCACATACAAGGTTTCCTACCTCTTCTCATGGATCAGCTTTGGAGAGACACAGGAAAGAAAATGAGGTGAATTTAACATCTGATTTAGGTGAGCCATTCCTGTTTTATAATTGCAGTTTATTTTACAAATGATATGCTGTTCACACCTCATAAAGTGAGACTTGAGTCCTTTAAAACTGATTTGTACCTCAAGAGGGACTTCAAACCCTCTGTTCCAGTTATTTATAGCAACTATAATAAGTCATTTTAATTGACTGAACTTCTTTATTCCCACAGGAGAGGCTGAAAGTGTGCCAGTGAGTACCCCTGCAACACAGATTTCCCAGGTAAAGATCAAAATGCCCTAAATAAGAGTTTAAAGAGTTACTAATATATAAACAGTGGTTAAAAAGCTAAATTAAGTGGAAAAATGTAGGCACTTACAGGGAACATGGAAATGTGCACACTGCATGAATAAATGTCATACATATTACATCTTGGGCCTCATTTTAAAAGACACTTCAGTAAAATTTCTCTGCTCACAACTAATTGTGTTTAGACAGGTGATTTTTGGGCTCAGCTAATTAACTAGCTGGCATCATTAGCACCAATTAGAGAATGTCAATTCACTGGGCTGGAGGGAGATTTCATGGTTGAGCTCTGATGAGCTTTCACCAAAACTGATGAACTGTCCCAGGAGCAAGGATGTGTTGATTGACATGGGGCAGGGGTGTCTACCCAGCAGGGGCCCAAATCTTCTGGGGGAGCTCTGGGTTATCCTGGCAGCCTCACAGCTCCTTGGACCATGGGGTGCTCTTCTTGCCTGATAATCCAGAGCAGATGGGCCAGCCAGAGCATTGAGTCTTGCTGCATGTCTCTGGCTCCCCTGCCAGAAGCTTGGAAACCTTGTCTTTGAGCCCACGTTGGCTCAAGGTGATCAGGACTTCCAGAGCTTTGCAGCTGCTCTTCGAGTTGACATTCTTGCTGCAATTAGCCACCATGAATGCAACAAGATTTTGTATACCACAGTCCAGGGAGCATCCTTCCTGTAAGATGCAGTTTCAGTGTTTCCATAGTGATGTTTCCTATGCATTTCCAGTCTGCAGGAAATGCAACAGAGTTTTGAGCACTTTAAACTTTGGTCTGGTTTGATATGGAAAACCATACTCTGAAAGAGAAACATATCCCTGAACTGGAAATCCTGACTATTTGAAACCTCCCTTGTCACCATTGCAACACTGTAATTGCCACCATGGCAAGTGGAGAAGACACTGCTTTCTATTAACTAGTCAGTGCTTCTCTTGTCTCATCCTCTTTTCCCATCCAGACAGCTCCAATCAGGAGCTGTTACTGGGTTGCTGAAGGGCCCAGCACAGTGGATCCAACATGCACGGAAAGCTGGGACAGTGTGCTGGGAACACCGCGCACATGTGTTTCTTACAAGAAAAACCCAGCTGAGATGTGGATATCCTAATGAATTCTTTAAATGAAAGTTACTGGCTGGCTGTCCCCTTCTGCTTCAGCAAGGCCCCTAAGGACACTGCAGTTACCACAAAAGACTGCACAGATGTGAAACAAGAGCTGCTAAGTGCTTGAAGTCCCCTTTAAGTATCTCCATCCTTCTCTTCTGTCCTTACCCTGCGGCTCTGCCTTTATTCCTACCATCCTTGCCTAGGAATATAAATACTGGATATACTCCTAGGGCCAGATTCTCTACCACTGTAAATCAGCACAGCTCTGCTGCTTTCCCACTATGAGGCATTGCAAGCCTTCCTAATGCTTGGCTGTAGAAGTGCTGCCCTTAAGTGCAGGAGTTAGTAGCTGTGTTAGAAATTAGTTGTTCCTGGTAAAAGCATACGTTATGCAGCTCAGAAAAATCAGATCCAGGCTTTGTGGCAGGTGTTGGACTTTGCACCAGATTAGTGTCCTCAGGCAGCCCTCTTTTGGCTGACACCATGTTTCCTTACTTCTTCAGATCAGCCACATAAGATGTACCAAGTGATGGACAGTAGATAAGCTGGGGGAAGTAACACAGTACTCATTCATGGCCACAGAAGGTTTTGCTCTTTTCTACGATATATTTATAATAGCAGAATTATTCCTGTGCAGTATTTCTTCATCATGAGCCTGTTTTCTACTGGTTTTGTCAAGGTCCCTGAGAGCAGGCCATGTTCTAGTGTAAGGACCCTAGGCAGCTGCCAAGGATGGCAGATGCGAATAGCCATCCCTTTGGAGACAGAGAGCCCTGGACAGACTGGCTGGTGCTGGGGGAGATATGTGGGGACACAGCTACTCATGGAAGCAAGGGTTCCCTCTCATCCTTTCAGTGGCAGGCAGGGCAGTAAACGCAGCTCACCAAGGCCCTTTCCTCTGCTTTCCATCCCAGCCCTTCCTTCCATAAGCCATCCCCATCTCCTGGCCACAACCATCTTCCCTGGACTGCCTCAAAGTCAACATGTTTGAGGGCTACACTCCAAAGGCAGGTGGGGGCTGGAATGTGATTCGCATACTAAATTATTTAGATGCCTAAATGCGTTTTTTTAACAGTTCTTGAACAGGTTCTAAGGACTCCCTATGATCATGCAGATTCGTTTATCCTCTAGGCATTAGTTCAACTTAAGTTGTTATGGTGTGTTCTTTAACTTCCACAGATTAAGTGTTAAGGTGTGTATTTGTTCCCATGAATAGGTGAGCCAGGGCAAGTTTCTGTGGTAGTATAAAAATATGTCTTTTTGTTATGTGTGCACTTGAGAAACTTTGGAAACACTGGACTGGCTTGACTTTCGAGGGGTTCACACACTGTGAAATGTCTCTTTGATCCTGTAGGCATAATCACCTGGGCAAGACATAAGCATGAGCAGATGCTTCAATGGCTTCCATTTGTTGTAACAGCCCATGGGATTTAAAGGATGGTTTTCTACAGCTTGTTGTTAGAAATGAGCTCAAACTAAAATCCATAGCTCAAGCACTACACTGTGCTTGGCAGGAGTTCAAAGATAATGTGTTGTTCCTGTACCACTCCACTCAATTTTGGATCAAACTTCCATCCAATGCCACAAGGCTGTTTGTGTTTCCTTTCCATGCTCTGAGCACTGAGGGCAGCAGAGGAGGGAGTTCTCAGGGTTTCAGCACTTCATATCCAGCCATACAAGCCCTGACAGATGTGGCTGATTGGTGTTGCTGGCTGCTTTCATGCATCAAGTGGCATCAAAGGGAAATAAATGCGAGTGTAAGATGCATTTCAGTGTCTGAAACAGCCACTGCAAGCTGCTTGGGTCCGAGGAAGGATGTACCAGGCAGGACAAACCCAGGCTGGGGTCTGGACCACTGGGAAAGATATACAAAGAAACCAAGCTAGCATTGTGACTGCAAAAGCAGAGATTGGCCAACAGTGAACCACAAAATAACAAGTGACTGTCTGCTCTTAGATACAAAGGATATTTTAGTCCAGCCTCTAGTCCAAATCTTTCTTTTGGCTGCCTGAACTCCGCTTTCACAGAGCATTTCTGTGCAGATGGACATCAAAGTCTCTGCAGTGCTCCCTTTTTGCTGATGCCTAGCAGTTTTTGACTCTGAATCCTTCAGATCAGCAATGACTTCCATCCCTGTACCCTTCACAAAGGATCTGTCTAGTTTACCCCCTTTCTGGAAGCATCTGAGGATATGGCCAGGCCTCTTGGCAGAAACATTTCGTTTTGGGCTTATTCTCCATGTATCTCCAGGGCCAGCTTCTGGACTGCTCCACTTGAGTCTGTGACATCTCCATCCGGAAGCAGATCTCTAAAATGAATAGCATGGGATAGAATAGAATAGCATGGTATAGAATAGAATAGCATATTTCAGACGGAAGGGACGGATCTGATGAATCACCCCTTCTCACTTGGAGGAAAGTGTGCGATGCCTAGCCCTGATGCAGGGTAGCAGGAAGACTGCTTTGGCAATGTCAGCTCAGTGTGGAAGTGTGGCAAGCACCTATGAGCAGGGATGGGAATATTAACATTTTGCAGAGTTGCAGTACTTTATATCCCTCCACTTCTCCAGGCATGTATGTTAGGATGTCATGACGCTAAGACCATCTGGCTCACCCCTCTAGGCTGAGATATCAGAAACAGTATGGTCATTGCCTCCCCTAGCAGCCATGGCCCCAAGCAGCCCCTCTAATTCTTCAGGCTGCACTCACAGGGTGACAATTCCTGTGACACAGGAAGGTGTCCACTGTGGCCAGGAAGGGTGGGTGAAGGGGTTGAACCAAGGGGTCTGGAGCGCCAGCTGGCTTGGGGAGTCAGGCTGAACTGCCTGAGGAGGGAGGATATCCTCAGCCTCCTGCTCCCCTCTGCCCTGTCCCAGTTCCTGTCAGTCCTACTTGTCCTACCCAGGTAGCTCTGGGAATGTGTGTCCAGCCAGACCAGACTGGGGACTGTGGGGTAATCACTGGGGTAGGAGTGGGGATGTCAAGCAGACGTCCTCTGTAAAGACACTGCCAGTCTTGATCAGAGGAGGATGGTGCATGCCATTGCCCTGAGGTATCGGAAGCCATCTCTGCTCCATTTACAGGACTCAAGCGCCTGAGTTTCCCGGGGTGGCTGTCCTCTTACCATCAGTGCTCCAGTTTTGGACTCAGTTTATAACCAGATGTTAGGCCGAATTTCTGTTGTAAAGGTAAAAACCACTGGTACCGAAGCACCTTGGGCCGCGACCTCGCCATGGGCTTTGTGCAGGCAGAGCGAGCACCTTGCTCACAGCAGTGGGGGCAGAGTTCAGGGTTGCCAGCCCGACCTTCCCCCAGAGAGGGTGCCCCTGCTTAGCCCTCCGAAAGCCACCTACCTCCCCTCACACCCGCCTTGTCTGCTCGCTATGCCAGCCTGGCTCGCCCCGGTCTGTCTCCTGCTTCACCCAGCCATCAACCAGCTGCCTCCAGCTTAGGTTGTGAGCTCTTCCAGCAGCACCAGAGCCTCTAGGGACAGAAAACAGGGAGAGGGGGCACAGTGTTGCTGTATGCCAGGGGAAAACCTCCTGTTCCCTCCCCTTCACAAGTTAAAGAGTTGCCTCCTTCCCTGGAAAGGACTCGCTGACCAAGGACAGAGCTTCTCCACAGCCCTTGGAGAGTGAGGAGGTGTTAGACCAGCCCTTGGAGACCAAGGAGGTGTTAGACCTGTCTGGGGAGAGCACCAGCCCCACAAGCATGTGGGGGAGGAGGACTTGCTCAAAAAGACATGTTCTTGATTGCTCAGCTGCTTTGGGGATTGATATAATGGCTGCTACTATTACAAACCTTCTTGGCATGTTGCAGGCTGTCCTACAGATTGACAGGCTGCAAACTGCCAGGGAGCCTGGAAAAACTCTAAATCTAAAAAGGGGCACATTGACTGCCCAAGACAAATACCTCTTACCCTATACTGAGGCTGCAGCAGGGGCTGAACCTCCCTCCATGTCTCCCAGCCATGACAGGAGGAGGAGAAAGAGGACAGCACCTTACAGGATGGGTTACACCCAGCCTCCTTGCCACTCTGAACCATGGGTGACCCTCAGGGACACAGCCACCTGCATATGGGAGGAGGGACTGAACCCACCGTGTTTGTGGTTCCTCTAGTTGCAGGCATTAGCCTCTGAGTTGAAGGCGGGTTTCACAGAAGCGATGCAGGAGCTGTCACGAATCCAGCATGGCGAGTATGCCCTGGAGGAGAAGGTCAAGAGCTGCCGCTGTGCCATGGAAGAGAAAGTGGCAGAGATGAAGAATTCCCTCAACACATTCAAGGTAGGAGTGTTAACCTGTGGGGGGGCTGCATACCTGCCGCATCAGCTCAAGTGTCATGGGGCAGCATTCCCCTGCCTCCATCAATCCTTTCTGCTTGCAAAGAAAATATGCTGGCAATTGTTTCAGATGTATCTGGTGCACTTCCTTTGGCTTTGTGTCTCCCCCAACTATTCCAACCCAAACATAACCCATGCCCTGGCCTGTTTAACCTTCTCAATGGGCCATGAGGCTGTGCTGTGATCTACCCTGGGCACAAGCAACCCTTGCTCTGGGCTGCACATGCAACAGGCATGTGGCCTGTGCACAGGCTGCTGCTGGGCCACTGTGCCATACCTCTCCCTGGGTCGGGTCTCCTGCATTTCCTGCAGGAACCAAAGCTGCTGGAGAGCAGGGAATTAACACAAAACCCTAAAGCCTTTTGAAGTTGCACTCCCACATGGCTGGGAGGAAGTGCTGCCTGGTTTGATCCAGCCCAAGAGGATAAAGACAAAGGACTAGAGAGCAAGAAGGCTTGACGTACACTTTAAACCAGCCAGCATCTCCATGCAGAAACTGGATGACTGCCTGTGAGGAGGCAGGCAAAGGAACTGTTTTATTGTTTTTATGGTAAATTTTCCCCATGGGGTTTTGCTGAGTCAATAATACCTTGTGAAGTTAAGGAGGGCTGCTTACTGGAAAAACCCGTTACTGACCCTCTGACAGGGAGAGACGGATGGCACCAGGCAAAAGGAGCCCTGTGGTCCTCGATGAGTGAGGGAGACAAGAAGTGTAAGGGCACATGGCAGAGGTCTCAAAGCAACCAGAGGCAGGGTTATCCAGGACATTGTTATGGAGGAAAAAGGGGCTTTAAAATCCAGATACAAGGAATTACGTGAACAACAGGAGGGGTAAAGGCTGCTCTCCCTCTGCCTCATGCCCATGTTGACTGTCCAAATGTTGAGCTCCCAGTGAAGCCACCTCCTTGCTTGGGGAAAATCCCTCTCCTTCGATTTCCAAGAAACTCTTGCGTCTCCTCCATCCTGCTGCTCACATTGATGAAACCTGCAGGAACTTCATGCATCAGAGAGCTCTACATCCTAGCAAGGCTTGTTTGAAACTGCCTGAGGAAGGATGTAATGACAGGGAGGTTATGGAGGGCCTCATTTCCTTAGGAAACCAGGCTAAAAAAGGCAGCTCCAAGGCCTGACTGGCAAAAGCTTATACATGTGAGTGATCGCACTGGGATGTGAACCAAGTGCGACATGTTAATACACTTGCTAGAGAACTGCAGAGGGAAACTTGCTTCCTCAGGCCTACCTCCAAATGCCATTAAAGTTCTCCCAGTCTCCATCTCCCATCAGTGCCTTAACCATGTGACATCACACTGGCTTGGCTGAGTTGCCTGTAGTTGAATTAAGGATTGCCATGCTTTCATGGCATGTGTTACACACACTGGACTTGCAAAGGAAGGATGTCTAATCACAGAGCCACTCTCAGCAGCACCCTGAAGCATCTCTAGTGCGCGCCAGCCAGCATTCAAAGCTATGCTATGTAAGGCTGATGGGCACCCTGGGAATGCTGTGCTTTTTCCTGTTTCTCAGGAGGAGCTCAGCGATGCAAAGTCAATGATTGAAGAAATCAGTGCCAAGCAGGAGGAAATGCAACAGAAAATTGAGCAGCTGCAGCAAGAGAAGCGGCGGGAATCGCGGAAAGTGAAAGCTAAGTAAGGGCCCAAACTCCAGGGCTCTGGAAGTGCTAATTAGAAGTGGTGTCCATTTCGTTCATTTCCTTATAGCTTAATTTCTTAATTTTTTCCTAGCTGGACATGTGTATCAACCCTGATTATTACTGGAAGCTTTAGCCTTCGGTTCACCCCAGGCTTTTAGACACATACCCCACAGAGCAAACACAGCAGAAAAACAGCAACACCTCACTGGGTTTCTAACAGCAAAATAGCCCCAGCAGCTCTCAGGGAAATGAGGGCCTGGTGAAACACACAGACCTGCTAGAGACATGTTGGGGCAGGAATACTTTTGAAAGTCAGGAGCCTTCACCATTACAAGCTATTGCTAAGCCACCCCCATCCAGACAATAGCACTGCAGTTTCCCCTTCCAACCACGCAGGACTCGGCAGACTCCTGATGATGCAGTCATGCTCTGCCTTGCTATCACCAGTCTTTTTTTCTCCAAGCAGGGTCATGCAGGAGCATGTTTGCACACTGCTGGGCCACACTGTTGCTGTGATGAAGCAGACGGCTTGTCCACCTTGGTCCTGATTGGCCTCCTTCTGAAAACAGAGTTTTGATGATGAGTGTACAGCTGCCTTGATGCAAACACTTTGCAAATCTAGGCTAGTTCCTTAGCTAATTAAGCCATTTAATTAGATGAAATATGCTCTGCAAAAGAACAGTTCTGAAATAACCTTCCCCTATAGCCAGTGGAAGTTACTTCCAGAACACTTCATGAACTGCAATCAAAGCCAACTCCATCAAAGCCAACTCCTTTCCTGGTCTCTGCTGGAGTTGTCCTAATTTGACTCTGTGCTTGTACTTATATTGGTGTCTGCCACAATTGTAGTGTAGGAGCTTCACCTGTAGCATTCATACTTTCCAACTGTCTCATTCTTTGTATTTGTACAGAAGAGCACAGAAGGATGATCATGGGTCACAGACAGTGCCTACACCTCTCCAGGGCAGCCCATTTCGATCCATTAACCTCCCAGAACCTGTGCTGATCAATGAAGATTTTACAAGTCTTTTACACAACGTTACTTATGAAAAAGGTAGGAAATAGAGTAGGCAAGTGCAGTGCCTTCCTCAGGAAAAAAATCCAGAAGAAGGTCACCAGGCTAAGAGGACACCAAGTTTTCCTCAGGTGCCAGCAGCACAAAAAGAGAACAGAGGTGCTCCCCTGAGCAGCACTGCTCCTGGGTCTGTGCACACACCTCAGCACAGTGTCTCAGGATAGCAACCTTGGTGCTGGCCTGGATTCAGGAGATGCTGCTCTGTGAACACTATCCCAAAAGCTGTTGCTTGCCTCTTCCAATGAAAGGGAAGCAGGCTGGATCTTCTTCCCTGCAACGCTAGTGGCACAGACACAGAACCAAGTAGGAGCTCTGATAAAAATACTACAAGCCCTTTACTCTGCTCTCGTGAGACCCCACCTGCAGTCCTGTGTCCAGCTCTGAGGCCCCCAACATCAGAAGGACGTGGACCTGCTTGAGCAGGTCCAGAGGAGGCCACGAAGATGAACAGGGGGCTGGAGCACCTCCCTTATGAGGACAGGCTGAGAGAGTTGGGGGTGTTCAGCCTGGAGAAGAGAAGGCTCCGGGGAGACCTTGTAACAGCCTTCCAGTACTTAAAGGGGGCTACAGGAAAGCTGGGGAGGGACTCTTTATCAGGGAGTGTAGGGATAAGATGAGGGGTAACAGATTTAGATTAGATATAAGGAAGAAATTCTTTACTGCAATGGTGGTGAGATGCTGGAACGGGTTGCCCAGAGAAGTTGTAGATGGACCCTCCCTGGAAGTGTTTAAGGCCAGGTTGGATCTAGTGGAAGGTGTCCCTGCTGATGAGCAGGGTGACTGGAACCAGATGATCTTTAAGGTCCCTTCCAACCCAAACCATTCTATGATTCTATGATTTGTTTCTGTTTAAGGGAGCAGAGCACAGAAAGGAAGATCACAGGGATTGGGCTGACAGACAACACCTGGTGACATTAAGGGGCCATACCAGTGGTTGATTTGACAAGGGGACATGGGAGCGGTACATATACATACGAGGCTACTGGTATCACTGTTCCTTGCATATACACACTGCTAGGAGAATCACTGCCCCTTGTTAGCTGCAGAAGCTGCTAACCCATGGTGTTAGGGATACACCTTGACCAGGAAATCACTGTCAATTGCCAAACATTTGGGAAGGCTGGAATCAAAGAAAAGATGATGGACCAGAGCCATTTTTTGTATAATTGACTTTGGGGGTCTAAAATGGTCTATCATTCACTTGCTGTTCAGATAGGAAGACACTAAAAACATATACATTTAAAATGTCAACAAACGCAGAGATTGGATGAAAATCGTGTGCTATTTTCTACTCTGTTCTGCTCAGAATCTGGTCAGTCATGCCCTGCCCTCTGCCCTACTCTGAGGTGGTATGTTAGCCCTCTCCTCCCTCATGTCCCTCTTGCACATCCACCTCTCTCACCTACTTCTCCCACTGCCCCTTTCTTTCCAGTCATCTTACTCCTTCACTCTTCAATAAGCTCCTTTCCTCCCAAAATGGCAGCCGTGTGTCTGTCAGGCCTCCATCCTCTTGTTCTGCTTGCTGGGTGCTTTCAACCCAACGTGCACCTACTGAGCAAGGACAAGCCAAGACTGCTAATGTTCCTCTGCAGTCATACAGCACCAAACACAACAGGGACCCCCACATTAGCCTGCCTGCAGGTGCTACTGAAACAAAGACCACAAGAGCCAAAACAGTAAAGATCCTCAGTGGAGGATCTAATGGGACATTCCCATAGCAAAAATGTGAAAGACTGGAGGATCTAACCATACTGACTAGGCTTGGCAGGAGGAAGCCTGCTCTTCAGCTCTCTTCTCTTGTAAAGTTTCCATTTTTTCTTCAACAGTGTCTGACACCAGGATCATGCCAATGGGAGAAGGAAATATGAAAGTCATAGCAGGTCCAGGTAGGAAAATACTGAACTGTCAAAAAACAGTAGGACAATGATTCAGAGCGGTTGCTTTACTGCACTGAAGAAATGCTTTCAGGGCACGCATTTCAAAGGAATGTCTTTCACTTTGCGTGTACCTCCATTTTCATACTTGTAGTTGAGATACAAGGTCAAACCTGCATCCCTGAAGTGCCAAATACCTGACAGACAATGCAAAGGATTGATATTTGGCAGGAAAAGCTTTTCTGCTGCTGCTTTTGCAGGGTCTAAGTGCCTTTGCAGAAAGGAAGAATTGAGATTTACTGATGCGGCAAAGAATGAGAGCACCGTTTTGCAACTTGGGAAGAGATGGTCTTTGCAGTGACTACACACCAGTAGAACTGGTGAGCTGTTTATTTGCCCACCAGCTTCCAGATTCCTTGTGGACATGTCTGAATATTAACACAGGAGTTTTTCTGGTAAAAATAAAGTTGGTCAGAAGTAAAAGAATGGTATAGTAAGGGGACATTAAGGATCCTGTCCAGCAAAAGGACACATGAGAATAGCCATTAGATGTTTGCACTGTTCTCTAGAAGCACTCACTATTCTGGATGGCTCTTTTCCTTGAATACACTTGAAAAAAAAGAGAGAATAAAAGCTACAGAAAATGGTTCATAGCAAGACAAATTCAAATTATTCACATTAAAGCGATTCCAGCCCAATAGCTCTAATACACTTGCACCCTCCCCTACCTTAGCTGTGATTTAATAGCCTCAGACTATCAATCCTGCTGCTACTGTATAATCACATTACACTAACAAAAATTTTAAGAGCTACAACTCTTCAGATCCATTGAGAATGGCATTTAAGGCCAATTTATAATACTACTTTCTGTTTCTATAATACCTGCCAGTAAGTGTCATATTACCAAGTCCTGAAGTGTCCCAAAACCCTGAAGTGCAACCATACTTGGAATATATATTTTTTCTTTTCTAACGTGTGTCTAATTTTGGACCTTATTTGACCTGAAAATAAATGCTGGAAGAGTGCAAACCTTGTTCTGCAGAAGTGCTCGCCAGCTGCACTTCTGTTTGTAAATTAACACTACAAGGCCCTTGTGAAGCACAGAGAATGCTTCAGACTCTCCTTCCAGTACTTTAAATGTATGATAACACAGGTTGGCAGCCTGCTTTAGCTGATGTAGTCAACTGATGTCAAGATCCATGCAGCTGTTTGTCATTGCAGGAGCAACCATAGAGACAGATGATAGTCTCAAGCCTTCCTTGACAACAGAGGGGCAGTCGAAAGTGCATCTGCCATCAACAGTGTGGAAGCAGCCCAAGGACACCAAGGACTGGGGAGATGAATACATTTCCAAAGAGCAACCGGAGAGAGGGAAAGACATAGGCCAAAGCAGATACAGCTCAGCAGACAACATTATATGCGAACCCTCTTTGGCTGGTAAGGACAGAGTGGAAAACTCTGGCTAGAGGCTCATTCTCATCTGGTGTGAGCTGGTCAGTAATCAGCTTCTACAGAGGGAGACACAGAGGCAGTTTCTCCTGCAAGGGGAGAATGTCTCAGGGCTTCAGTCTCCAAGACTTCTGGCTTTTATATTTGCTGGCCTGTGCCACTGACAGAATTGCTCTGCACCCAGGACATCCATTCTCCTTTCCAAGACCTGGCCGGTTCAGAGTACTGATGGGATTGTGACAGTGTAGTTGCTTAAGCAGGTGAAAAATACTTCTCATTCTGCAGGAAACTGGATGTGAATCCCTGGTATGAGTTGTTTTGCCTTTGATTGTTTGTTTTGTTATTCTTAGAAAAAAAATAGTATTCATAGGGAAAACACATTTGCTTTGGAGCTTTCTTAGCAAGCTGTGGCTCCTGTCAAGTCTGGGGCATGCTGTAGCATCAGGCTAGAATTTTATATTTTGGGGAAAGTAGACATACAAAGACAAGATATTGATGTCACTTTTCGACAGTTTCTCCTTTCATGATTTAATGTCAGATCACCAGTCTAACATGAGGCTGTCCTTGAGGTCGGCATTTCCTTATTTTTAAACTTAACCATTATCTTCTGGAAGCCAAAAGGCAGAACATCGCTTTGGAGCTGTTGGAATCAGAAAGGAAATATGTCATCAACCTTTCCCTAATCCTGAAGATCAAGGCCACATTGCAGGGGCCAGATGCGAAAAGGAGCACCAAAGAGAGAAGGTATTTGATTTAGTGTGCTCTCTCTTTTGGGGAGTTTTCTTCAGTCAATATTCTTTCTGCATCATCCTCTCTCCCACTTTCCTTTCATCCACACAGAGATCTTTGAGCACTTAGAGCTTATTTCTAGTTGAAAATTGGAGGCACTGGAAGGTTTTTGCAGTGATTAAAGACCTTCCTGCCTGTCCTTACATCTCGTCCACCTTGCATCCCAAATTGTTTCACTACTACTTCATTTCAGTCTCCCTCTGAGTCCCATCAGTCTCCTATTCTTTTGCATGCCTCCTGTGTGGGTGGGAAGAGAGCTTTATGCATTCACTGCCTGCTTCTCCCCATCCACAGCTCCAGCTCTAGAAGCTGCTGTGGGCATAAGTCCCTGGCTAGTGGCTGCAACCCATCAGATATCAATATACACAGACATACACATATATTTACACACAGATAAAAGACCAGTGGGGACTGATCCAGCCTAGCAGTTCAACCCAGCTCTTTGCAAAGGCCAGCCCCTAGGGCAGCTTAGTTCCCAGGATGGGATAGCTCCTACAGCTCTCCCCATTCACTCAGCTTTGGCCTGGGAGCTTTCAGCCCCTAAGCACATTTGGGGAGCCCAGTCCTGGCTAGCTCGCTCTCTTTTGGCTCTTTCCGCTGTCCCTAGGAGTCCCACATCCAAGGAGTCATTTGACAGAAGTCCACTGTGGGACATGTGGTACCTGGGTTGATGTGAACTCATTTAAGCATGTACATGACACACACAGTTCAAACTGAAGCATGATAGTCCAAAGTGAGTTTTTATTTTTACTCTTTTTTTCCTGGGACCTTTCATGTGGCAAAATATTTTGATATTTGACATCTTCATTCTGATTCTGAATGAAATCAGTATGCAATGACAAAAGGCAGTAGCACATTTTGACCAGCTCTGCATCAAAGGGTTGGCTTGTTAAAGGGCCTGACAAATGAGACAACATACAAAGCTGGGGAGCTGTCCTCCAAGCACTATGGGATGGCTCAGGACCATGGTCCTGCTTCATTAGCCACAGCAGCATTGCCTTGGGCTTTTTAGTTCTGCAAATTCTGGTCAGCTACACAATGCACTGGAGTCAGCCTAAGAAACATGCGAAACACTGTAACAGTAGCCTACTGGGGAGGGTACCAGCATGTACATAGCAGCCAAAACAGGGCCCCCTGGTGCATCCAGGACTCCAATAAAAGTAGTTAATAATACCTGTGTTTAAAGCAAGCCTGTGCTGACCACCATGAATGCACACTTCAGCAGTACACGTTAGGGCTGAGCTTCTGCTCTGTGTAACCAGTCTGATATCATCTCCCTTCAGTTTCTTCCCCAACTCTTTGAGGTACCTGGTCCAGCAGCATGTTGATTTACTTCACGCTCTACAAGAGCGAGTCCTGAGCTGGCCACGACAAGGGATCCTAGGAGACATCTTCCTGAAGTTAACAAATGATGAGGTATGTTACAGACCTCTCTGGACTCTTCTGCTATGATTCATGATGTTGGGCTAATGGCCCACAGGTGGGCCAGGATACCTTGCAGCAGAGGGGTTGTGCTGTGGAGCTGTGGCTAGCATAAGGCCTTTCAGCCAGCCTCCTTTGAGTGGAGTCCCAGTGCATGGTTGCCCCTTTGTTGTAGTACTTGGTTGGTCAGGGAGCCCCCATGCCAGACCCACCTGGGAGCATGCAGCCACATAGCACAGCCTTATAATAAATGCACGAGACCTAGACTTAGTTGCAGGAGCCACACGTGAGCCTTTACAGCTTAGATGCCTGTATTCACAGTGAGAGTGTGAAAAGAGCATGTTTCTCATGCTCCCCTTCCCTAGTATGCTTTGCTCAGAGTTAGGACAAGCTGGTGGGCCCCTTACCCTATATGGTTTGTAGCCCCAAGTAAAACAGCACCTTCTTCTCAGGGTGAAGGTCTGCCCAACCCTTGGCAAGCAGTAGGACCTCTCCT
This sequence comes from Strix uralensis, assembly GCF_047716275.1. Classification (NCBI taxonomy): domain Eukaryota; kingdom Metazoa; phylum Chordata; class Aves; order Strigiformes; family Strigidae; genus Strix; species Strix uralensis. Next base: position 123,636,574 of record NC_133974.1, on the reverse strand, counting down.
GGAAGGATGTATAAAAACTCATCTGATGCTTTATAAATTTTAAGAGTCTTAAATAAGAAAAGCTTCTTCCTCCCCAGCCTCTCTACCCCTCCCATCTGCTATTGTCATGGTTTGAGCCCAGAGGGCAACTCAGCACCACGAAGCAGTTCACTCACCCCTTCCTCCCCAGCCCTGGGAAGGAGAAATATGAATCAAAAGGCTCAGGGAGATAAGGACTGGGAGGCATTGCTCACCTATTATAGTCACAGGCAAAAAGACAGGCTCATTAGGGGAAGAAAAAAAACCTGACTAATTCAAGACACTACCAACAATGACATTTAACAGACAGAATGGGACAGGGAGAAGCACTACCACATCTTAAAAACACCCCCCCACACCACCCCTCCCTTCTTCCCAGGCCCAGCTTTGTTCCTGATATTTCTACTTCCTCCCCCAGTGGCACAGGGGTGGGGGATGGGGGGTGAAGTCAGTCCGCAGCTTCTTCCTCCAAGGAGGGGGAGAAGCACTCTTGGCATCCCTCTTACGGGAGACAGTCCTCCACAAGCTCTCTCCACCGTGAGTCCTCCCCACAGGATACATTCTTCCCGAGATGCTCTGGCATGGGTCACCCTGATGTGTTGCAGTTCTCCCAGCACTGAACTACAACAGCGGGGGCTGCTTCTTCCTACAGAGTCCCCAGGGTCCTCCACAGGCCACAGGTGGATCTCTGCTCCTCCGGTGACCTCCATGGGTGGCAGGGGGGTGGCCCTGCCATCTCACCATGGGATTCAGGGGAGTCTCTGCCCCAGCACATCTCCCCCCAGCACCTTTCCCCCTTCCTCCTCCTTCCTTCCACTGACCTTGGTGTTCACATAGGTGTCCTTGTCCTAATGTCCCCTCACAGGTCCCCCCACTCCCCTTAGGTTCCCCTTTTCAAATACGTTATCACAGAGGTGCAGCCACCGTCACTGGCTCAGTCTTGGCCAGAGGAGGGTCTGACTTGGAGCCAGGGGAGCTTTGAGAAGCTTCTCACACGGGCCACTGCTGTAGCCCCCTCCCCCACTACCAAAAACCCTGCCACACACACCCAGCACAGCTATAAAACTTTATACACTATGCTCAACAGCTGAACACATTTGATTAAACATCCTTTCTTGGGAAGTCCTAAGACCTAAAAGTTTCACACAGTGCTGCAGCCCTGCTGCACTGCTGAGCTCCCAGGAGTGATAGTGGGGAATCAACAGTTTCTTGTTCTGGCTTGTTCTATGACCAAAAATCTCTCAAGTTTCTTTCTTCTTTTCTTTTTTCCTTTTGTAAGAATAATTTTCTGGACTACTATGTTGCTTACCTGAGGGACCTGCCAGAATGCATCTCTCTGATCCACGTGGTGATCCTGAAGGAGGTAAACTTCCTGCCCGCTTCACAGATACATAATGGCAACATGCAAGCCTGGATCTCCTCCTGTTATCCCTGCCCATGATAGGACTCTTCTGACAATCATCTTGTTCTGTTACCAAATGCCAGTTTCCTGAATGTTGCCATGGCTGACATGAACCTACAAAAGGCAGCTTTAATGTGTTCATCACTGTGTGTAACCAAAGCTATATTTCTGCTGTGACATGAAACAATGTCTTGTATCAAACCTCCGAGAAAGCTTGCCTATGCGTACACTATCCAGACCTGTCCCAGGCAAGTGGTGTCTCCGGGAAAATGGCGGGCTCATCCAAACAGGGAGATCAAGAGTGAAGCTTTAAGTGCTTTAGACAGAAAACAGTCTCTACTGTTCAGGTATTTGGTCTCACACTCTTGATTCTTGGTTTAAACTAGGAAAGTTAAATATAAAGGTAGTTTTAAAGTGCAGTAACTAACCACACTAGCTCGCTTCCAAGACATCTTAATGTAGAAGTCAATTGTATTTTGTTCAATTCATTTGGGCCTAAACTAAGAACTTCAGTCTGAACAACAGTGTCTGTCTGGGATTTCAATGAAACTTAACTAGTGCACTTTAAACATACACCCCTACTTAATTAGTCTGAGTGTCCCTCATAGATAATCCCCAACCTAAGGAATTTCATCTTTAGGACTAGTATTGCTAGTGGAAGGAGTTGCAAATATCCCTTCCAGAAGCAGATGAAGACTGGTATACTGTCACGCACAACTGCCACTTGACTGGTGTCCTCCTGTGAACTGTTATAACTACTTACAGCATAACTACTCATTAAACCCCAGAACCATTTGGAAGCAGACATGTTTTATGGATGGGAGAGACTCTGAAGTTGCTTTCTCTATTTCAGGTAGAAGAAGAAATCAAGTCTGATCTCTACATTCTGTTCTTCCATATAGTCCAGCGAATCCCTGAGTACCTTATTCATCTACAGGTAGGGCCCTAGGATGGAAACTGTCTTGCTGAACTCTTATCACATGTGACTTAACTCAGAACTGGTATTCAGGCCTGTACAGGTACAGGGCTTCTGGCTAACCCAGTGGGCTCTCTGAAAAAAAACTTTTGAAAGGGAAAGCCAGCTGAGAATATCTTAATTTTCATCATTTTCAGCTGAAGCTTGCTTCTATTTGCCACTTTCTCCATTTGGCCTGACAGAACCAATTTTTGTCCCCTGGGAAGCCGAAAGCTCTGCTGCCTGCTCCTCTGGGAGAACAGGAGGCCAGAGATGGGGCACTACAGAGCTCATCTACTGTGAGCTCTGACCTAACCCCTGTAACAGAGCTGGCCTCTTTGCTAGGTGGTCCACATGCCTGTTAGCTGAGAGACTGAGAGGACTAGAGGTTCCGACAGCCCAACAACCTTTCCTATACAGAGCTTGCTGATAAAAAGAGTTCTGGTTCCCAGAAGGGTTATCTGAATTGTTCTGAAACATTTCAGCCAAGGCAAATGACACAAAGCAAGCCCTGTAAAAACAAGAGATTGGTTTGTTTATTCAATGCTAAACTCAGCTAGTTCATCACCCACACATCCCCATGATTATATTTACAGTGGATACTTGTGTATTTGCACTGTACTAGTAGGAGGTAGGCAGCATCCAAGTCCCTCAGTAACTGGTTCTGCCCAGAAGATCTCCCACCATGCTCCCACAGGGCAGTGCCATGGGCACTCCATAGCACTAATCCATGGTCCCAATAGCACCTTCTTCCCAGAAAGGGTTAGGACACCCTCCAAACAGTCTGCTCTCCTCTGTGCCCCAGAATGTCTTGAAGTTCACGGAACAAGAGCATCCTGACTATTACCTGCTGCTGGTGTGTGTGCAGCGCCTCCGCGTTTTCATCTCACACTATAGCCTCCTCTTCCAATGCAATGAAGACCTGCTTATACAGAAGAGGAAAAAGCTGAAGAAGTAAGCTCAACATCAGCTCACCCTCTCTATCACCAGGGAAAGGGAGGTGTGGGGGAAGCCCGGCAGCAGGGTGTTTAGGATCCAGACAAGATCAACAGGCACATTGTTCTGTTGAAATAAAATAAAGCCCTTTGCATATGAATGCTGGAGAACACTCACTATTGGCATTTGTCCTCCAAACTGAGATCAGATTTGGGGGTTGGCCCTTCTGTCTAACTGAGAGTGAAAGGAAAATCAGTTTAATCCTTCTAAACACAGCAGCCACGTGTTTCATGGGAATATTTGATTCCTTAAACCGATGGTAAAGTCACTCCCCAGTGGGAGAACACACGGGGACTTAGTTGCTTTGGCAGCTCAGGGCCCTGGTGAGCACCAAGAAGCCCTCATCGGCTAAGATTGAGAAAGAATAGTGTTATCTTATTTTACTGGAGTGGGGTGGAAGAAACAAAAGCCTCCCAAAACCTGTTTGAGATGAACTGTGATAGAAATGTCTCTGAATATAGATTCTCAAGTTGTGGTTCAGAAGAGTTCCTTGAAATCAAGACTTTTTGCTAAAATCAAAATCTGGTTGCCTTTGCTCCTTGTGATGATTCATTGGGGGAGTAGAACAAGATCAAGCTTCAAGGGAAGCTTCCAAATATGGAGGGCGGTAAAGGGCTGGAGCAGACTGCTGGGGAGGGACTGCTATCAGGAGAAACATTAACAACAGGACAGAAAGCAGGATGCCCTGCTGACTGGGACAGATTAGGTGGAACAGGTCTTTCCTTGGGGTGGGAAGAGGTGAACGGGGATATTAAGGTCTCTCCCAGCTCTGTTTTCTGTGATTCTACATGCTCGTGCTCATTCCCTGCCTTATTTCTTAGCACGACGATGGATTTCTCCTCCCTCAGGTCATCCCTGGTGAAGCTGTACAAAGGTCTCACCTCCCAGTGTACGAGCCAAGAGGTTTCTCCAACACCCAGTGCAACGTCTATCCGGGATGGCGGGATCCACTCCGAAGAGACAATACAGTCGTTCCCACCAGCACCTTCCTCCGGCACGACAACCCCGTAAGCCTATTGTCCCAGTAGAAGGCTTTCAAAGTAGGCTGAAAACTCTCTCCTCACCCATATTTTGCTAGCAACACTAGGCAGTTACAGACTGTCATTTCCAAGACTACTCCCTGTGTATACGTAGAGATGAAGGGCTGGCTCCTTCCTGCTATCCACTACCACACAGCTTACAAGTAGGAAACATTTCAGAGCTCTACCCAGGGCTGTCAATGTTCTTGCTAGCTGTCTTAACAGTATACCAGGGAGCATGTGTATTTGTGTAGGCCTGGCAGTGGTGTGCATAGTAACTCCACATTATTCACTGTCAACATTACAAGAGCTAGGAAACACGATCAAAGTCTCAGACTAGCAAAAAAAGTACTTTTCCACATAGCACATCATTGAATGACGGGACTCACTATCACAAGATGCAAGTAAAATGGGTTCAAAAAGACACAAGACTAATTCAAGAAAGATGAGGCTACTGGTAGCACCCAGTAATCTTTGGCCATTTTTAGCCTACTGAGATGATTATCAGAGAAGCATGCTAGACTTGCCTTTTTTCTTATGTCAGCAATTTGCGGCTGTTGTGCTTCCTTACATCATTTGACACTAAACAAGAAGAGTTTGGCTTCATCATTCTGAGTCCCCCTCAAGTGGCAGTGTTATTACACCCATCCCTAGCCTCCTTCTCACCAAACTACCCAAGCCAATCTCCCTCCCCTCACAGATGCAATGCTCCAGGCCCCCATCTTGGTAGTCTCAGCTAGCACCTCCCCAGTTTTCCCACATTCATCCTGATCTGAGGGCCCAGCATGGGGCCAGGTGGGGGTCTCATCAGCACTGAAGGGGGGAAAAAACTCCCCAGGCTCAGCTGGCCATGTAGCTCCTAATACAGCTCAGGTCAGGGTTTGCCTTGTCTGACATGAGAACATGCTGTCAGCTCATCTTTAGCCTGACATTGGCTATAATCCCAAGTTCATACCAGGGATGCTGCTCAACCCAAATCTCCCAGCCTGGTCTGATGCGTGGGGTTATCTTGCCCCAGATGCAGAGCTCTGCACATCTTGAACATCACAATGTTTCTGTTCCCCCAATCCATTCATTATGTCCCCAGATGGCAGTGGGACTTTCCTAACTAGTGTTTGTTAAGGGCCATGGAGGTGCACACCCTGCAACTAGTATCTCATCCAATGCAGTACTCTCTGCTGACTTACCTGGAACACACAGCAGTTAGGAGTCCTCCAAGTACTCCTGACACACTTCTGGGGACAGAGTCACCCTACCCAAGAGAGGAACATTGTTTGCCTGAAAACACAGTCAGACCACAGGAAAGTAAGACACAGACCCTGCATGACAGAAAGAGAAGGAAAGTAAAAATCAAAAATGCAGATGAACTGGAAAGACGGGGAGCAGTTGGTTTCTCATCTGTTTCCATTAATTTCATGGTGTAGAGTACAAAAGTCAGCCAAAGCTACTGGATAAGCAGTTCTACCTCTGTAGGTTTGCTCCTGCTAATCCACTCAGGCAATTTCTATTAGTGGCAGCTCTGTTACTGTTCTACAAGATATGATAATAACTATTGGTGTTAAAAGCAAGAGAATGGGGCTGGGGGAGCAAGGGGGGAAGAGGGCTTGTCATGCTGTATCTCGCTTATCCTTTAGTATTCCACTTCCTTCTGTTTTTTTGTTTTGTTTTGTTTCTTATTTTAAGGCATTTGATGCCTCAGCTGAAGAAACCCCAGCCAACCGTGATGGAGAACATCCAGGCTGTAAAGCCCCCTGACTGGGAAATGGAAAGTAGAAAACATGAGAGGCCAGAGAACATCCTTGCATCCTCTCAGCTCACAGAGCAGGAACTCAAGGCTCTAACAGCCCCCTTACAATCCATCCCTGAAATGGAGTATGAAGCACCACCAGCTGATGCAGTGGGAAACACTGAGAGAGCCATCAGGACCTCTGTGGAGCTGCTGCAGGATGCGAGGAACTTTGCGCCAAGCTACGAAGAGTTCGACTACCCTGGGGAGGTTTTCACCCTGCCAGGCCCCTACGAAGATGATGCCTTCCAAAACCTCACTCTCTTTGAGAATTGCTCCCCAGCCTCTTCTGAGTCCAGCTTAGACATTTGCTTCCTTAGGCCTGTTAACTTCACATCAGAACCAGAGAGGACAGATCATGCCTTACAGCCATTGCCTAAGAGCTGCACTCCCGTAAGCAGCAGTACTTACAAGCGTGAGATGTTCCACAGCAAAGGCAAGCAGCTGAGCAGGTCTCTGAAGGAGCTGCCAAGGAATGCTGAGGGTGTGAGCACCAGACTCTACAGCACACGGAGCAGCAGTGGGAGCCGGCTGCAGCAGAAGCAGGAGAGGAATGTCCAGCCTCACATGATCTCAGCCTCATCTCGAAGCTCCCAAAGGAGCTACTTCCCCCCACAGAGAGGAGCGGGTGAAAAACAGAGCTTTTTGGAAGTAAGGAGGCTTAAATAGGAGGAGAAAAAAAAAAAGGCACATGGTGGTGCAGAAGCAGTGGCAGCAGCAGGAGAAAGATCTGAGATACAGTTAGGGCAGAACATGCCAAAATAGCTTCCAAGTCCACACATTCAGAGTCCTCATCTGCATGTACATGCACAAGGGAGGGACAAGACAGCTCCTTTTCACACATATCTTCACAAGCATGGGCTTGAAGCACACAGCTGCTGAGTGACAGATAGAACACTCTTGAGACAAGCTAGCCTCTCATGTATCTCTAGCTGTCACTGAGCTTCCCCCCCAAGTATCTGACCAGGATCACTAAGTATGCACAAAGTTGTTCAAAATTAGTGCTATAGGGTGGCACCCAGTTTAAAGGGTGCCTTTCCACCTGCTGTGAGGAATGTTGGGTTAAGAAAACGATCAGATCCTCAGCCAGTGTAAACCAGAATGACTTGGCCAAACTAAGCCCATTTACACCAGCAAGGATCTGGCTCATGGATTTTGTTTCACCTGTGTTTGTTACATGGATCACAGACCCGTGCTAACGTCTGTGTGAAAACAGCCCAGCAACCACGTCCCTCAGACAACCACTGGCACAGCAGGCAGCACTCTAGCCCTTCAGGGACACCAAGTCTTACAGGAACAATGTTTCTGTAGTCTGCAGTGCCTGTTCAGGGTCAGATTTGAGCTGCCACAGTCAGGGGGGAAGACAGCCTTCACACTTCCTGGGAAAGAGGCCGAGGGTGCTGTGAGGTGCTTAGCTAGTTCTCTCAGTGCTGCCTGGAGAAACACCTTCCTGTTAAAATGAGGCAAGATGCAGATGAGGCTGTAGATACAGATGATGATGGGAGGAAGGTTCCAACAGCCTGACTGAAAAGGCAGCAAGAAAACCTTGGAAAAAAGAGGGAAAAAAGAGAGAAAAAAGCCTAGTGAGTGAAGAAGGTGGTGGACAGCTGAGCAGGGGAGATAAGGCAGAGGGAGAAGAGCTATGGGGACACAGTCCCCCCAGAAACAGGAGCTTGTGAGCTCTTTGGCACTCACCTGCACAGAGCTGTGGCCCACAGCAGGGTGCAGATGTGGGGCTAGTCCAGAACTGCAGGACACTTTCTCCCTCACAGAGCAAAGGAGACCACCATGGCAGTGGTGGGCAGAACTGGAGAAAAGAGACTTGTTCAGACCCTTGCTGAGAGGAACTCGGCACTCTCCCGAAAGGGGGAAGAGATCTTTTAGTGACACATTTATGTGTGTGTGCTAGTGAAGCTTTCTGCTCCACAGATATAAAACCAGGCAGTAGTAGAACCAGCAGAAGAGTCTTTCACACTGTATCAGCTCGAGAAGCTTGAAACCTCCCTGCCCTAGGGTAAACAGAGCTCATGAGCAAGGAGAGGGTGGGAAGTTCCTTCAACTGCCCATGCTGGCTTGCTCCCTCATTGGCAAAATGGGCTAGTAAGCTCCCCCTAAACAAAAAGCTTAGCAAGGAAGGCTCCAGTTTCCTCTAACAATGCTTATCCTTCCACTCCTCTGCCACTGCCTCAGCCTCAGAGCCAGTCAAAAGCGCTCTGCAGAGGTACCAGTGTTGCTGAGGCCTGAGTGACCTGTTGTCTCCCAGCCTTGCCAGCACCTCCTCACCCACCAGGCCCCTCCTAGCACAAAGAGAGAGGAAGAATGGGACAAGGATGTGAGGTTGAAAATGCTGGTTAAATTGTCTTTTCCCTTTTAGGAGCTCCATGCAGAAGACAACACCAGGTTCTGCCAGAAGGATGACAATGAGCAAACATCCTTCAGCGACCACAACCCACGGCACGAGCCCAAGGGGGGTTTCCGGAGCTCCTTCCGCAAGCTCTTCAAAAAGAAATAAGCAGCCCCAAGAAAGGCAGGCCACAGCCTAAGTGCGACAGTGTTTCCCCAGGTCCCTGAGGGTGGAGAGAGACAGCAAGGCCCCAAGATCCCCCCTGGGAGGGGGGGAGTGGGGAAGAGGAGACTGTCACAACTGCCTTACAAATGCATCCTGGTCTTCCTAGTACAGGGCAGGGCCAGGCTATGGGTTGAAGTGGAGCTCAGCCAGCAGATCAAATAAGCACAGGAACTTGCTAGCTCTCACTCCCTGCCTAACTTAACTTTCCTTGGAGTTTTGGAAGGCTTTGGCCAAATCCCACTGTCTTCTCCTCTCCCTCATCCCCCAATGCTGCTTGATTTGCCATACATCTTTGCTCTTCCAAATTCAAGCCAGGTCTAATTTGGGCTCACCCACAATAGAGGTGTTACCTTTGCAGCCTTGGCAACCTGGCCAGAAGTCTGAAATTCCTCTTTCCTCCACTTTCCAAAAAACCCCCACCCCACCATCAAAGATGTCTTCCAGGAGGCCAGCTCGCATTACCCTGCTGATTTTAGAAAGTCTAACAAGCATCAGCTGAAGCACCTGGGCTCTGTACCACTTAATCAGAGCAGCATCCTTTCTTTCGGACTTCCATCACCCCCCCAAAATCCTCCTTCACCTTTTATGTGGCATGCTGTTTCCTGAATTGCCTCCTGCTGTATGAATCTCTGCTCCTGCTGTCAGAATTGCTCGTGTCTCCAGGCAGGTGATGCAGGCTGAGCCCAGGGCCTGCCACAAGAGGCAAAGACTCTACCCTATCCCTACCATGGATCGATGCAGATGCTGACACAGTCAATCAGTGTCCTGGCTCTGAAATACTGACCTGAAATACTCTTTGCTAACTCTCGTTGGCCTGACACCACCTTACAAGCTCCATCATGTGCAGCACCCTGCCTGGGAGCAGTTCTAGCTAAAATTGAGGCACTATGGTAGGAAAGTTGATGGTGCTCCATATTCAAAGTCACAAGCCCTCCTTCTTGGGCAAGGACACTCTTCCACCCACAACACACGCCACCCTCCTCACATGTCAACATGACAAACCCTCAGTAATGCTGTTCTCTGCAGAAGACTCAGCTTTTGTTAAAAAGAAAGTATAGAGAGAAACACAGTCCTCTGGTGTGACATCCATGTCACACCCCAGCAGCAAGAACAACTGTTCATACAGGGCTGTGGTGTTAGCTGAAGCTGGGGCACACTGGGGGTGGTTTCAAGAGGAAATGTTGTTTTATCACCTTATTTTGGCAGGATTGGGACACTGGTCTGTCATAAAGAACAGCTTCACCTGAAGAGGTTGTGAACTGTCTCTGTGGGTCCAACAGCAATATCTTGGGGGAAATACGCAAGGCTGTGAGATTAGGGGCTTGGGACTTCAACAACAGCACAAGGGTGACTGAATCTGGTGTCAAGAGAAGAGCACCCACCATACTGCACGGCTCTCCTGGCAGTGGCAATGGTACGGGGAGGGCCCAGAGCAGGTGTCCCTGGCTGCAGTGGCTAACACCCACTGTAGACACAGGGCCTATAGCACCGTGTTGACTGACCTGCATCTACCATCTGCTTTCCTCCACTGGTGGAGGTGAAGAAGTGTGTGTGAAAAGGATTATCCACTTAAGACAGACAAAAGCTATGCTTTATCTCCATCCAGTGTTTCAAGAAAATGACCAAGCAAAACCCCAGTTTCAAACGTTTTAGCTGATGCCTGCCCTACAGGTTTTACTGGACCCAAAATAGTTCCCAAAAATCCACTTCTCCTTACAAAGAGGAAAAAAATACAATCTTTTCTTCCCACCCCCCAGCTTTTGGAAACTATTTTGGGAAGATTTTTTTTTAATTTAAGGTTTTTAATGACAAAAATCCTTCCATCTCTTTCTCTCTCCCTCACATCCTCATTAAGTTACAAATTCCCTGGCCCCTCTCAGTCAGGACTGCTCCACGCTGACCAGCCACTGCATCACAAAGACACTTCTGTGTGTGTGGGCACTTCCTACGACTTTGCAGCTTTCAGTCAGACTGTGCAGGTCCAGGATAGAAATATGTAAGAAGAGCCAGATACTTGTAACTGAAGCATCAGCAAAGCCTGTTGGTTCTGCGAAGGAATCAGCCATAGACAGACGTATCTGTTTGTCCATGGAACCAGACTTATGTCAATATGGACGAGTTTCCACTGTAATGCACTGATGCTGTAAGGGCTGATGTTCGTGTCGTTGGTTTCTTATATAACAGCACTTCTTCATAGAATTTGCTCCTCACACTTGCCAGGCAGATGCGAGGACAGTAACGGGAAAAAGGGGAAAACCTACCTGCTAATATCTGGGTGAGGAAATCCTTCCGAAGTGGCAGACCCTTGCTTGTAAAATGCACGTGGATTTTAGCTTCTGTTTTAGTGATTTAAGGCATGGTCAGAATTGATGGTTATTTCTTTCTGACCCTGTATGAGTTCTTACTTCCAGGCCTATGCTTACCATTTGAGAAGTCCTTGTACCTGCTCAGAATCTGCAAATGTAAATAAAATGAATGATGCTCAGCATCACACAGAAACACACAAACTCTTGCAGGATCCGATCCAACTTCATCTTTAGTGTACATGTGTGCTCTGGATTATTTTTCTTCATGTGCCAAATAAATGTTGCTTTTAAATAATGCTGTTGTTTCTTTTGCACTGAATCAGCCATAAGGTTGCATCCATTAAAAAACCCCACATTTCTTGGGTCCCTTTCTGAGGCAATATTACTTACAAAATTCTGTTCCCCTGCACAGAGTCATGTGAGAAGACTGTTTCCGTACACCTGGTTCCAAGACTCTGACCCAGCACTCAGCTGACTCACTCTAGGCTTCTGGTCAAGATCCTGTTGTTGGTGCAGCTAACTGTGACATTTCTTCAGCTCCTTCCTCCATCTCCTTTACTCCTTTTCTGCTGCTTCTTTTGCAGACAAATTAGCTTTCACAAAAAAAACCCCATGAGCCTCCTCCACTGACATACACACCAGTGTAATTTCAACTATCCAACTCTGTGAGAGATCTTAGCATCTTCCTGTGTATCACAAACATCTGTTGCATACCAAGTTGTTTTTTTTTTTTTTTTTTTAAATAATTCCAGTTCTGCCTATCAACACTGTCTTACCTTTGCCACATTCTCAGCAGGTCCAAAACAATGACACCACAAACAGGAACAACTCTGCCCACAGTGCTCACACCTCCCCGCTCCACATGGCACCTGCAAGTGTGTGTAGCATTCCTCCTACTGCTCTGTAGCTCCCTGCAGCGTTGTGTCACTTGAGGACAGCAGTCTGAGAGATTAGTGTACCCCAGCAGAGTTTTGAATCAACAGCCCAAATGCACTCCTGTGCAAATCTAGTGGGGTGTTTTCTCCTCAAATCCCTTTCAATCATAAGGATGTAGAGCATGCTTATCATCTGGCTGCTGGGGAACTGCCAGCACCTGAGACAGCCCCCAACAGAACATGCTCTCATTGTGGCTGTGACTCTTCTAGACCACCTCTCCATGGCTACACTCCCTGCTTAAGTCAGCCACCCTAGACTCTCCTCAAATTATGGGTAACTGATTTTCAGTGCTGGTCAAATGTATCCTCTTACCATTTCATTCCTCTAAGCCAGCATAACTGAAGCTACTTGTAAGTTTTATATAAAACTTTGGCACTTTCTCCTACTTTTTTCCCCCAGAGTTGCAATGTATCCTAGCTTCCTCTACAAGACCTTAGAGTATTTCCACCTCAGTACAAGTCATATACATGTACAACTATTCCTCAGTAAGGGCAAAAAGCACTTCAACAGGTTCCAATGAATCCAGTTGCTTTTTCTGAACTCTACAGTTGATAGGGCCCTTGCTCATGCCTAAACAGGAGAGGACGTGGGGCATGTGTAGTACTGTCTTTGGCCACTGTTTGGTTGGGGTGGATTAGATGGAGGAGGCTACCCGGAATATTAAGCAGTTTCTACTTGTGAGTGGTGAAAACCACTCTGTTTCGCTGTTCTTTGAAAGCAGATGTTTTGACTATTGCCAGATACAAGCTATTAAACATAATGTCCCTTTATTTAGTGTGATCTGATTCAACAAGGAGATGAGATGTAGGCTCTTATATGAAATTACCTACCTAAAAAATTCATACAATAAAATTCAAGAGACAGTATTTACCCACAAACTGCAGATCCTTTGATGCAGTAAGTTGTAACAGAAAGCTGCAGAGCTGGAGTAACACCTACAGTGAATAATCCTGCGGCAGAGAACACAGTTAAAAGATCCTATTTTGTGTCCCCTACTGTATGTACACCTTGCTTACTTGTCTCCTACTCCATATGGTTCCTCTGCTCAAAAGCTACTGTGTCTTTTAGTATTTTACTTTCCTGAGCAAAAGCTACATCTGTAACAGACTCATGATTGTCCTTAATGTAAAGCACACAGTATTTAAGCTTAAGGAAGCAAGCCTCAGACTACAAGGACTTTCAGTGTATCTTACATATTCAAAAGTGTACACTCCTGGGAGACTTAAGGTGCTTTTATTTTTAGAACACATCTTTAATGTCAAAAGGTAACATCCACTATTAAATTTTCACTTAAATGCAATCTGAACCCCTGCAGACACAGCATACCATCACCTACAGACAATTATGTACACAAATCATCAGATGTGCCAGCTAAAGTTTACCACCTGTCTTTGTTTTCTGTTGGGTTTTTGTTTTGGGTTTTTTTTTTTTTTTTTCCCTTTTTACAACTAGATTGACACAGCTTTTAACATTTACTCATTTTGGCAAGTAACCATCCCATCAAAGGCAAATGTACACACACACTGGAACAAACTTATTGGAACCTAAAATCTGTTCTTTTCACAAACAAAAAAAGGCTTATTCTGAAGTAGATTCGAACAAATTTGTCCAAAGCAATTCCAGCAACATGCATCCCTACTTCTGTCTACCCTTTCTAAAAAAATATTACAGATGTTCTTTGATAAAAGGCACATTTGGCAGCTACTAAAATTGTCATGTATCTGGCATATGTTTTTTAAATTTTATTTTATTTTCACCTTTCAACTTTTCAGTCACTTGGTACAGGATTTCACATTTGCCAGCTAGAAAATGGAAAAAAAAAGTTACTTTCTCTTTACTTTGACTTATAATGCTGCAGCAGTTGGCTACTTAATGCACAATTTTCCACCGAAGGCAAAAGGGAAATTTGCTCAGTTGACAGAAGAATGCACTTAAGGGTATTTTTAAAAATTGAAAATAAGGCATGGAATTTACAAAGTTAAAAACGCTTTTGTTTTTATAACAACATTGGGCCACAGGTTTCTCTCCTTAATGGGTAAGAGCTAATAAAGCTAATAAATGCCCATGCACCATCTAGGTTTTGAAATAACAATTCAACAACTAAAAAAGGGTATTTTGAGGTGGGGGGGACAACCCATAAGAATTTGCAAATTTTTAGATACCACTTTAAAACAGTCTTTTTGAACAAGTTCCTCCTTGCTGGCTGGAAAAGGCAGCAAGGAGAAAGTCAAGGAGGGACTTCTACATACTGCAGCTAATTGCTGCTCACAGCAGCAAAACATTAAGAAACATTTTGGTTTTTGTAAGAAAAACATCCATGAATGAGGGGCTCTTTCTAGTTGAGCTTAAATTGCAGAAATGCTAGAAATACCAGTAGCAGAGGCTGCCTCTGTAATGCCATACTAGGTTGAGACAACAGCCACAAAGAAAGAAACTGATCCTTATTATAATGCACTGGCATGACCACACAGCCTGCTGTGATGCAAATTTGGGCCAGCACTTCTTCAGGCCGAAAAGAAACTTCCTTTTATGTAACAAAATAAAACCTTCTCCCTGAAGCACAATAATCTACTACCTTCAATAGCGGCACCTCCAGTGACATCACCAAGCTTGAATCAGACCCAATTCAGGAAAGTCTAATTTAAGATACACACAAAAGAAAAATAATTAAACATCTCATGATGTCAAGCTAAATCTTGAAGGATCTAAATCCACTGTATTAGCATACACCTACTCTTACAGACACAGAGCTCTCCCTCCCTGATTTAAGAGAGGGGCATATTGGAGAAACAGTTAGCCTATACTGGAGATGGCTTCCTGAGGATGGAGCACTCAAATGCTTCTACAGTATTGCTCCTGGAAGCAGGATAACGTTCTCTGTTAGCAGACAGTTATGGAAAGACTTTACAGGGGCTGCTCAATGTCATGACAACAGCATGTATCCTGGGGTCACCCCGCAGCACTCAGCTGACTTCCCACACAGCATGCTGAACAGAAGTAAATGCATGGCACTTGCAAAACCACAGAATCACAGAATGGTTTGGGTTGGAAGGGACCTTTAAAGGTCATCTAGTTCAACCCCCCTTCCACTAGATCAGGTTGCTCAAAGCCCCGTCCAACCTGGCCTTGAACACTGCCAGGGAGGGGGCAGCCACAGCTTCTCTGGGCAACCTGTGCCAGTGTCTCACCACCCTCACAGGGAAGAATTTTTCCTTATACCTAATCTAAATCCACCCTCTTTCAGTTTAAAACCGTTACCCCTCCTCCTATCCCTACACTCCCTGATAAAGAGTCCCTCCCCATCTTTCCTGTAGCCCCCTTTAAGTACTGGTAGGCCACTGTAAGATCTCCCCAGAGCCTTCTCTTCTCCAGGCTGAACAACCCCAATTCTCTCAGGCTGTTCTCATAGGAGAGGTGTTCCATCCCTCTGATCATTTTCGTGGCCTCCTCTGGACCCATTCTAACAGGTCCATGTCTTTCTGTGCTGAGTGCTCCAGAGCTGGACACAGCACTCCAGGTGGGGTCTCACCAGAGCAGAGCGTAGGGGCAGAATCACCTCCCTCGACTTGCTGCCACACTGCTTTCAATGCAGCCCAGGATGCAGTTGGCTGTCTGGGCTGCGAGTACACGTTGTCAGCTCATGTCCAGCTTTTCATCCACCAGTACCCCCAAGTCCTTCTCCACAGGGCTGCTCTCAACTCCTTCATCCCTCAGCCTGCCTTGATCCAGGTGCAGGACCTTGCACTTGGAATCCTAGCACTTCCAAATTCCCAGAGGGCTTTTCTGAGCTAACACACAACCATGACACTCTGGATGAAAATTAACAAACCCAGGTTATATACCACTGTTGCACTAAACTATATATAAAGTAGAAACCTTGAGGTGAAACAGCACAAATTGTTAAGTAGTGCAACTATAAAGTTTTGCTGACCTCTATAACCCTGCCTACAGTTTGCAGTTACTTAGGCTGACTTTTAGCCATACATCAGCACTCTAGAGTAATACAGCAACTCACCTAGCCTCCACAGAAGCATGTTTCATTGTCCAGGCCACATCACCATCCCAGGCCATACCAGACCATCCAGGGTCATTTTACCAAGGAGACAGATAGCATCATTAAAATGATTTAATTTTTTATGTGAAAAGTATTGTCACTAACGCAAACATGGTCCAGGTAAGAAGTAATTCCAGATTAAATAACTACTAATGCAAATAAAACTGTCTTAGACAAACCAGTGGCTTAGCAGTTTTACTCAAAACTCCTATTCTAATGCAACAGGTTTGATTCTCACCTCGTTTTTCCTCTTTGTAGCCGAGTCAACACCATGATTTGTGCAATGTATGACTGACCCATTCTGCTGGGCTCCAAAGGACATTTAAGTTAGGTTCTTGCACAGTGACCATTATCACCTGTTGTCCAAGTAAGTCACCAGTAAAGCACTTTTATTTTCAACCACAAAGGTGCGAAACAGCATTCTCCATTTCACAAAGGGAAACAGAGACCTATTGACATTCAAGAAATTTGTTGATTAGCAGGATCCAGGTGAGGTCTCTCCTTCTAGCTGAGTAACCTAACCACTGGATCATTCCTTCTGTCCGGTCTGCCTTGGCTGCAAAATAGCACAGACAAGAGCATACAGAAGAAGAGATACAGATCAGAAAGGAGTTTCCCCTGGTAATCCACTCATGAGCTAATAATTTAGATGACATTGCCAACAGTATGTCCATCATGGTATTTATATCCAAAGAACTGATAACCTAAACTATGCCTCCTGTAGCTTGAGGGTTTTTACAAAGCTCCCATATAATGTTCTCCTCTGAAGCCAAGTTTTAGAGATCTTTACTTTTTCTTCTTTTGCCAGGAAAATGTTTCAAAACAATGTTGTTAAAGACATCAAAGAAGTAAAACAACTGACACATTTCAACATTTGACTGTGATGAAAACTGCTGTTCTTGATGATGAAATCAGAACACTTTCTGAAATGTAATGACCACACTAAAAGATCAAGGGGCACTAATGAATGGCATTGCAGAAAGCATTAAGAAAGGTGATTTCCATCATCATTTGACTAACACCATCTCTAATGACACAGCTTTCCAAGACGCTGAAATGTATCCTTCTTGCAGAGAGGAAATGTGATAGAATTTTACTTTGCCCCATGTTAACTGAAGATGAGATACTTTATGCTTCACATACATATTAGAGTGGAGATTATAGAGCTTCTTTTCTTCTGTAACTGCCATGCATTACTGTCACAGTATTGTCTGGAGTTGAAGACCAGCACACAGGTTTATAGATAATCCATGTCATGATACTTATACCAGTACATGTGTATTTTGGACATAGAAAGCTACTGTAAAGATTAATATAAGTTTGAATTTTTCTAACAAGTGTCATACAGGAGGTGTGAGAAGTTTTATAATAGATAATAACTCACTTTGGGAGTAACCCAGCTTCTCAAATATTACTAAATTATTACTTTGTAACACATGCCAAAACTGACTTCTCTTTAGACTCATTACTAAAATACATACACTGAACTAGGAAAAATATGTACCACAACATGTGCTTCATCCCCTTCAGGGCTTAACTGAAAAACTGAGTTGTACACTTGTCCATGTAATAATTTAACGTATGTCAGCCAAACATATCTGTATCTTTATTTCAATTAAATTAAAAACAATCTGCAACTATATTTATGCAACGTTCACTATATACACGATTTATGCAACTGCAAGGCAATTCTATGTATGCTGATTAATCTATTGTTAGTAAAACATGACAACAGCTATGGAAGTTGACCAGTGAGTGCTCCCTTTCCCAAGTGACTGTTGTTATGGCATGACTGAAAAAGAATAGCTACTAGCCATGAAATGGATTATCAGTAAACCTTAAAAAGAATGTGACATAACCTAGCAGAGATTAACAGTCTTCTAAATGTAGCAGTACATTTACTTCAGGTGATAGTGCTGCTTTTAAAAAAAAAATTGGCCATCATCTTTATGATATAAGACTTTCATCTGCTCTATGTAAAGAAAGCAATAATTAGACATTATGCTTCCTGGCAAAAATTTATTTTTGAACTGGCACCATAATATTTCAGAAAATAATAATAAAGTACCTCTTTGGTGAAGCCTAGGTACCCCCTACTACTCATGGTAACAACTTGTAAACAGGACCGCAATACAGTGCTTTGCCTTAATTCTAGCTCAGTTAGGTACCACAGATCTTCCTCACAGTCCTTCTCATAATTTAGGAAGGTATTTTAAAGCAGGGAGTAAACCAAAGGAAAATCAAGGATATAAAGTTCCCTGTTTGAGATTTTTAAAAGTGCATAATGTTTTCATTTCAAGAACTGTGCCACTGTTTGGAACTGATGGATACCAGACTGTTTTTCTTCCTGTACTGGACATTATTGATCATTACACAAACAGTCTCTGCTCATTGGCCAAAGAAGTCTCTCAAATCTGTTTTCTGGTACAATCAATTGTCCAATTACTTTAGAACAATGTCCTGCATACTAAAACAAGAATATAAAGTTAACCAGTTTTTCCACTAGAATGTCTTTTTTTGCAATTCCATTTCTGTACACTGCATTTCCAATCTATTGGAGAGTTTTTAGTGTTTGGCATACACATCCCAACTCCTTGGCACCACCAGGTTCAGTGCATCCATTGCCAGCAACAGACGTAGCACCAGGAAAATGCAACTCCCGGCACAAGGGACAGTTCAGGAGGAGTGGGCATTCTCCAGCAATGGTGGTCCGTCTCGATGCATCGATGGGTGTGTGGGCTCCCTTTTATAAGTTTTTGGAGGAAGCTTTGGGATATGTTGAGAAGTGCTTTGTCGTGGAGGAACAGGTGGTCCAGCAACAGAATGGAGGTCCACATCTTGCGGTATCAAAGGTGGTGATGGAAGATGCCTCCGTGCTACATGTGGAGATGGTGTCTGAGGGGGAGGGGGAGTAAATGGAGATGGACTGTTTGGGAAAAAGGTGTTACCAAGTTCGCTTTTTCTCCCCAGTGGTGGAGGTTGGAGGTGTAGTGGTGAGCTAGAGAAAACATCTGGAGTTCGCACAGGTTCTCGTGGTGGTAACACAGGAGGGCTTTCAGGGGGGTCAGAGATGCAGGTCCGGTCAGGCACTGAGTACCTTGGTGAATACACTTTAGAGGTTGGTTGCCTAGGAGGGATTGCTGGTGGGCTGTCCAGGTGCGCAGAAGTAACCTGAGGTACACAAACATTTAATTCAAAAAAATTTTAGAGATAGGCAATAAAGAACAGGACCCTGCTGTGAAATGGAAGCAGTGCTCCTGCCCTGCAGACTGCTCTTATCCAGTTAAAGAGGAGGCACAGCAAGTGAGTGCAGAATGAAGATGGGGAGTAAGGAAGCAAAAGGGAGTGGTGGTGCCTGAAAACCATGTTTCTCAGAGTGATGCGGACAGAAAAGACAGAGACTGGATGTGCAGGGGGAGAATAGAGGTATATCAATACATGAGTTAAGAGCCAAGGATGGAAGGAAGGGAGATGCACAGAGAGGGACAAAGGGAAGGCAAAGAATGGTCAAAGCAACAATTTCCATCCCAGTTCCAGTCTGCTTGCTGGGTAGGTCTGGATATCTTCCACCACCTCCCCAGTAACAAGCACTTGGGGTGGGTAATAACACCAGATATTCCTCCAAGAAAATGAGGAAAAGGGAGAGGCAGATGATGCTGAACAGGGAAGAAAAAAAGCTACGCTCAGAAGATGGAATTAAGTAGTCAGAATTATTGAAGTGAACAGTTCCCACGCTGCAGACCACAGTGACAGGGCACTTGGTCTCCAACGCCCTATCATGTATATGATGATTTCAATTACATTTTGGTAGGAACGTGATGTGTTAAACTGCTGGCTGACGGCACAGTCACCTGTAGTCTGAGACTGCTGAAGAGCCATTCACAAGCCCTCTTCAAAGACATATGTGCTCCAAAATAATTTTGAGTGGGATTTTCAAATCCACCCAATTCTCTGAAGTCAAAAACCAACTCCCACTGAAATCAAGAGACATTTGATACTGTCTGCAACAAAGGCTGGATCAGATCCCAAATGCTAAAGAAAAATGTAGTAATGGCTCAAGCAGGCAGGCAGACAAGAAGGTAATCAAGAAGGGAAAGAAAGCACTGAGCACCACGGCATCAGGACCAAATAATCTAATGAACCTTATCAGAGGACTGAGGTGTGTACATCACTTTACAACATTACTGTTCTTCAGTTCTTTACCTCCACTCATACAACCAAAATGATATTCTGGGACAGTTATTGCAGATGGAAACATCTGCCTGAGGCCTCAAGTTCTCACAGGCAATGTGAGCATAGCAGATCAGTAGACAAGAGACATTTCTAACCCTAAATTTAGATCCCATCTGTTAATTTTCATTTGTTTGGGATCAGGACATAATGAGGCAGAGCTGTGAAGGCTTGAAATACATGGCTGCTTACTCTTTGACATATAGTTCATTAAAAATATATGTACTACCTTTAAGAGTTACTTTTCTATCATACCTTGCCCTCTGCTCCCAGAGAAGATGCCCTCTTTTCCCCTTACTTACTTTTGATGGGGAGGATTCAGCTGGGGCAGACTCTGGTCTTCTTCGTGGAGGAACTGGAGGGGGGACATGAGCTTCATCTGAATTTTTGGTAAAGTTTATGGATGACACAGAAGCAGATCCTAGCAGACATAAAAAAAATCCTGATAATGATGAACTTTTGTTTGATTCAGTATATTGACAGCAGTAAAGGAAATAAAGGTGTCATAAATAATAAAGTAATTGCTCATAAAAAGCAGCACAAATCAAGAAGGTGTTAAAGACAACAAAACAACCCTCTTAACTTGCAGCTTCCAGACAAACTCATTTGCTGAGCTGCAGTCTCTGTGGCCATCAGTTCCTGTACATTCTTAAGTAATACTTTAGACCAAAACCACACCACAAAGTTGTACTTGTATCACAACAGCACTAAAACAATATCCTGAACCTGCAGTCGATGGGCCCACTCAGCAATGAAGAAACATCATCTTCTGAAGAGGTATTCCAGAGACCTGGCTTGGACACTCAGCAATGTCACTGCTCTGATAAGCAACTCTGTTTTTAGCAAGTCATTTCACCTCCTGTGACAACCAGCTGAACACAGGACTAACCTTGTTCTTCCTCTGAAAGCCCTCATACATGAAAGGAGGCTATATCCACTATTAATTACTGGAAGCACCCCATAAAATATGAACTTTTCCTTGTATGTTGGTGAAGACAGAAGAAAAATAGGTGTGTGGATAGGTCCTGATGGATTTAAAGCAGGAAAATACCAATTTTAAGTTCTGCAGGAAAACTATCCATGTGCACTGAAACCAATTCGGAATGGCAAACAGCAGAATAAAGCACCCACAAGACATTTGTTTTTATTCTCATTGCTCATCATCAGACACTCACCAAATACATTCACCACATATATATATGGCAGCAAATCCCACAAATGTTTGTTTGGGACATATGGGCACTAGAGATCTATTTCTGCCTTCTGTTTTGACAGTTTCTTCAAAGACATGTAATACTCTCTATGTAACACACCTAATTCTGTTCAATTATAAAAGGAGTAAAGACACACTGAAAGTTTTTGCTGCTGCAAGGAGACAAAAGCAACTATTTCTATAGTCACTTCAGAAGACTAAACATGATTTCACTTGTCTGACACTGCAAAAACTAATATGCATATTCCTGGTAGACTATCTATTAGCACCTACTTGCATGAAAAGGACTTGAAGGATCTGAGTCAAACACACTGCAGGCATCTGTAGTACTTGAAGTAGCAGAAGGAGGGGGAGGGGTCAAAGGTGTTCGGGGAGAGTTTGGTGCAGATGCTGTAGTTTCAGTCTCGCTCTCTGGGATGCGGCTGTAACTAATCTTCCTTGGCTCCTGTTGCAGGGGTGTAGGATGTCTCATGGTACCTGGCCTTGGATTAGAGGGACGAACACCTGGGGACTTGAGAGGATAGCTGTATTTTTTGGGCTGAAATGACAAAAAAGATAGTATCAAACAAAATCAAAAGGCCACAAGATCACCTAAATGTAGCGTTGGATTTATGAAGTTAGAGATCTAAAATGACTTTGGCTATCTGTGAAAGACAAATGTAGGAATTTTCTGAAAAAAAAAAAAAAAAAATTGAATACTAACAAATCTTGGTGGAGGCTTGACATTTCGTGGCTCTATCTCTAGTGACTTGTTGAACAGATAATCTGTAAATTCTGTCTCCGTGCTGTTTCCCATTGGATTCAGGTTTTCAAAAAATCTCTGAAATACAAGAAGGTAGAAAACTTGTCACATAAGCTACTTCTCAGAAGCTTAGTACTGTTTGTTTCTACTGCAAAAATGATCCCAACTGTTCCAGAGAAGAGAGAAAATGCTAGAGTCAGAAGCAATGATAGATTTTTTTTTAGGTTATTAAATCCGCTTGTTGCTGGGCATTGCTACTGCTACGCTTGGCTTGAAAACGAACTGTACCCTAAATACTTTCTGCAGTGCAAAAATCAGACCAGGTTAGCTCAAACACCTTTAGAAGCAGCTGTATGTAGTCCATCTTTACACTGATGCAGGGAAGACTGCTCTCACAGTGCATTCTGTCAAACCCCGAGGAGAACAAATAACAGAAGAAAATCTTGCAGTATCTCTTAAGATAACCTATCCTATGACTCTCTGAAAGTATACAGGTCAGTACATATTTTATTAAAAAAAAAAAAAAGAAAAGGAAGAAAGGAAAGCAAACAGAGAAAACAGAGAGGACTGCTTAGAGAACACCACAGACCAAGGAGAGCAAACGCCAGGAGCAATAAAAATGTGAGCACCATTATCGCCAACACACGATGTAGATGCAGTACTATCAGGTAAACCAGGAAACATAAAGGCAGTGTAACAGAGGAGGAAAACGACAACTGGGATCACTGGACAAATAAACACAACTGAGTGAAGGACAGTGAGAATCTGGTAGCTTCTGTTCCTATTTAACACTGATCAGTAAGAAGATCTATCTACCAACATCCCAATACCTGGGGGGAAAAAAAACCCAACACCCAAACCCCACCAAACTTCAAGCATTGAGGTTTCTGCTCTTTCTTACAGTGAGACCTGACAGAGATTTTATGACAGGCCTTCTGCTCATCTCTGATTTCAGTCTGATTTGAATCTATATGCATTCAAGTCTATCCTTATGGCCTATCAGCTGACAGTCACCACAAAGGTAGCTCAGTGCATGGACACAATGAAATAATGCCACATACCCTGATGTCAAATTCCACTCTTAAACAATATGGCTGGTTCTGGTACTGCTGTATCTCTCCTGTTATTTCAGCTACCTTTCTTCTCTTGCTGAAGTTTATAAGTTCTTTCCCATGTCGCTTTAGAAATTCAGGGTTGCCTTCTTCTGTTTTCAAAATGTTAGTTAAGTAAATCCCTAAAGAGCACACAGAAGAGGTTCTCAACATATAGTACAAAATGAAGAGGAAGTCACATGACTGAAATACAAAGAATTCTTAAAGAATTTAATTCGTGCCCTCTAATTATTCAGAAAAATTCTCTGTTAGGGTCAATAATAGAATCATGCCTAATTTTCAAATAAGGGCAACAATTTAAATATTTTAATATGCCTCTTCCAGAAAGCTGCCTTTCTTGCATCAAAATCTCAAAGTCGTATGCATCTCTCTATTGTTTAGGAAGCTCACACAAATGAACACTACCAGCATTTTGCAAGACAAGAGTACGCTGAACTCAAATGCTTTCTCTCAAGTGTTCTGTCTCAATTCAGCTCCATTAGAGATCCCAGCTAAGCTCCAAAAAATTATTTTCAGATTTTATTCTTCTGTTTCACTTTCCACTCCTGGCTTCATAACTGCATCAAATCATTTGAAGATGAGAAAGAAAAGAGCACTCTCAAGTCCAGACATAATATATCTGGAACTGTGATTATGACTCTTTTAAGTATAGCTTGAGAGAAATAACTAGAGCTATCAACGTGTGATCCTGCTAACCTCTACTCATCTCTGAAGCAGGACAGAAGGTTTCTTAGTTGATCTTATCTTTCTTTGCAGAGCTCTGGAGTATATCTTTTCCCCAATCTGTAAAGGCCAAAAAAGCCATCAACACTACCTTCTTTCAGTTTTGGCCTGAAGCCTATGCTGGACAAGTGTAATGTCCAGAGTTGGAACTGATCTGCAGCCAACATCCAAGTAGCTTGCTAAAGAACAGGAATGTCATGTGCTTAACTCCACAATTCGCTTCACAATTTCATCAGAAATTCCGAGTCATCTGCTTGAAAGAACTGTTAAGTCTGATGATAAAGAGCAGCCTTTCTTCCCAAAATCGTTTTTTACAGAAGATTTTTTTTAATAGAAATAATACTCTAGTTATAAGAAACTATAAAAATTAAAACTCTAGCTTTATTTCTTGGAATTTTCAATGGAGAAGGGAGTCCTCTCTACTAGTCAATGGCAATAATATTTCTGTGACTGCCTTCCATTTAAGGCATTTATGGTCGCAACACAGCTCAAACCACATTCAAAGTAAAAATGAGTAAATATGTAAACAAGATATCACAGATATACTTATTTTTACTGCAAATAACATCTACAATTAGTAGTCACTTGAATTTTTAGTTCACATATATGCAATTAATGTCTGGGCACCTGAAATTCAAACCCAACTGTCCTGTTAAAACTCACTTCTCACTATTGTTCATGTTCTGTTTAGTGTCCTAGCTCAATACTTGCCTAATGTTTATGTATGATACTGCTCATTCAAACCAAATGTACTTACCAAAAAAAGGCACACAAGGAGGATTAATGGACCTGAGTTTTGCCAAGTATTTCTTATAATGATCCTCACTCAGCTCATAAGCTTCTTCTAAAATCTTCTTCTGGCGACTTGGAATTTGCTAAAATGAGAGGTGAAACAGGTTGTTTGGAAAGATAGGGTAAAGGTGTAGCCCAGCAACAATACCAAGAGTAAAGGTCTCCCACTGATATTTAAATCAGTGACCATGACAACAGTGTTTCATCATCTCAGGATCTTGCTACCTTTTCCTGCCTTTAAGCGAGGATTGATTTCTTGCTTCTGTAACCGAGAAATTATTCTCTCTCTATTAATAATCTCTCTATTACACCCCAATCGATTCATTTGTTGGGGGATTTACCTTCCTTGATCCTCCTCTGAAGGATATGCTTACTGAAAAAATAGGCTTTTAGTGTAGCTAAGGTGCATTTCCATACCAAAAATGGAAAACATTTCACTGTACCTCAAATGTGTGATCCAACCTATACACTGCTGCGGAGTTCATAGCACTGACAATCTCAAGGACACCATTAAAGTTGTTTAGCTCTTGAAAAACTTGCAGGATCTCAATTATCCGGCTCACTACAATTACTCTTTCCTCTAGGTTTTCTGTTTCTACAATGCATCTAAATACACAAGAACATTTGATTTTGTATTAAAGCGTTGATGAGTTTTCCAAAATCATATATTGTTACACACATATGAAAAGTTTATCAAATTACTTGACACAGTTTTGAAAATATTTAGAGAATAAACATTATTCTAAGAATAAAAAGCTAAGACCATTATGGTAAAATTCTCACCAGGACCAGTTGTAGCATTTAACATGACTTAAAACTGGAATTCTCCCAGAACAGAATTTTTCACAGTATACTTCTGAAAAGACTGTAAATGTCCAGAAACGGAGTAGGTATGGATTCAGGAAAGTCACTTACTTTTCAAACCACAAAGTGAGGTTAGTTGTATGCCTTATCATTTTGAGAAGGTTAGGAGAATTAATTTCTTTATCTTCCTTTGTCCACACACTTCCAACTAGTTCAGATGGCTGCACAGCTCTAGAAAAGTACCAAAAAATGTAATTAAAAGCAGGAAAGAACATATTATTTTCTCAAAACCTCTTTATTTCCAGTGAATTTGGAATTAACATTTGGAAATAAATTCTTAAGTCACTTGATCCCCACATAACTGACTGGTACTTCTACACTTCTTTTTTAGTAAATATTTCTTAATTTATGTGACAATTAACCATCTCTGTTCATCTAAATGAAGAATGAACTCTACATCTCATTCACCATAATAAAATGCGAGCTTCCAATGCCTGAACAACCTCTCACAGACAGCTGGTGAGATCTGACATGGTCCGTAATTTGCTTCACAAACTAGGATATGAAGAAAACTGATTTAATTTATGTTCATACCCCTCAAAGGTTGATCTACTTGGAAAATATCAAGAAAAACCTGCAGCACAATGCAATTAACAGTATGCATCAGTCACATGTACTGCATGTTAACTTGGGGAGGATAAGACAAATACTGCTTTTTAGAATTTTTTTTCTGAAAAAACAGCAATTAATATACAGCACTGGTAAAGTCCCTTGACCTACCGTGGGGCTTCACAGCAGGGGCCCGCAGAAACAATTTCATGCTGGAGAATATTTTGGTTTGTGTCATGTGTTTTTCAATGGAGGAAAGTTACCTGTAAAAATCTGACTCAAGTAAAGTGAGCTGTCGAGCAATTTCTATTGGATGCAAAGTGAGCAAGTCAAAAGTCTCTGTGTGTCCTGGTTTGCTTATGTGCCATTCAATCGCTGGAGGTGGGCTCTCAAAAGTAATGTTGTGACTTGGTCCAATGGCTTGTGCCTGCTTTTTCCGGTTGATTATCTTTGTGATAGATTCAACCCATTTCTTCATTGCTTTGCCTGGCACACAAAGAAAATTACTATTTACTTACTCTTAATACTGTTTTCCCAAAGAGGTCAGTATAATTTAAAAACCTCTGGATTTAAACCCAAAACCTACTAAATTAAAGCAACCATATATTCTTTAGAAGTGCGTAAGTGGTGTTTTCATACGAGTCTTAAAGCATTTGAACATATAAAGAATTACTCAACAGCCAATGCTGAGCACACCAAGTTTGCCCAAGCACAATTCAGAAGACCCAAATTAGGCTCCTGCTCTGAATCAGGTGTTTTCCTTTCATTCCTGACTTTAAAATGAGTTTATGGGAACTAACCTTCTTTGCCCAAAATGCACTTCTGTAAACACCCTGAACTTAGGGCAAGAGTAGATGCTTAACTCAGATAACATAGAAGGGCAAAATAACAAACAGGGAGAAGCTTCTCCCTCTACTGCATTTAGCATCAAAGTTCAGAATAAAACCCAAAGGCCAAATGCCTGTTTAGCTCTATACCATAAGAACCTCATGCATGAGATGGCAAGTCCATTGAAAATTTACCAGTAATTCACATTAAACTAGCTGACTCATCCCCCTCCTTTTTAATTGCTAAATAATCATTAAATACTTCTCTAACATAATATCGTCCTACAAACTACTCCTGTAGCTGTCTCAGTTTTTCTTACAAGGGCACAGGAAAGATCTGTACAATCCCACCTGGAAGGTGTCCTACAGGTCTAATATGCACCGTGAAACAGCTGGAAAACCCTTGATTCAAAGAAATAGTGGTTTCCACCATCAGACTTTTACAAAAATTACCCCTGTGTATAGTTTAAGAGGACAATCAAAGCATTTATTCTGTCCTGATCATTACTCAGTTCTTATTATTTTGCATTATTTCAGTTCCTTCATAACAAAACCAATACTTATTTATCAGGATGTAAATAACATTAATTCTTCTGAACAGGGGCCAGACTTTGAATAATACTGGGGTTATTTTTTAAAATTATGGTTTATTTTATGTTCTTTGTGAAGTATTTAATAAGCAGTCAGTCTTGTTTATCTGCTCAGTGAAACGAAAAGTGATCCCATTCAATACCTTTGAAAGGGGATGCTTTATGATAAATGCCAGCTGTAAGTACCTCTTACTGTTCCAATGAATTCCTCCAAACGTTGCAGAAGATCAGCATCTCTTTCAAAGTCATAGAAGTGGTGTTCTACCCAGTGTCGACATACATTTAATACTCTACAAAAGTAAAGGATAAGTAAGCACTCTATAATATAGTCTGTCTTCATGTCAAGCATTTGAAGGCTTTTAGTAGGTGAGGGCTCACAGGAATATCAGAATCAGCACTATCTGCATTTCACCAGCAACCAGCTATAATAATTTTTCTACCTTAAATTTAAAGAAGTCAGAGTAATGCTATTGTACATAAAAAGAACGCTATTTAAAATGTTCTCTGCCTACATCTTTGTGGCACACATGCTATATAGCCTTGCAGAAACATGGATTTAAAAAAAAAGGCGAGTGTAAGAAACTAATTTGCACTCTAATAGTCTAAAACTCAGCACAAGCCTTTCCCAAGGCTTTTCATGCCATAAATTCAAATTTCCACCAGGTTTTCAAGCAGCAAAGTCAAAATGGCTGACTGCCCATGCATGCTCTCTATGAAAGCATCTACAAGAAAGGCTGCTGGTATCACAAAGAGCCACTGCATCCAAAAGATGGTACTTCAAAAGACTTAAATCAGTTTGGCTCACACTGATGCAATACTCACCGTAGCTGCACAGGTTGAATGTACTCTTTCCTAAATCTTTTTAACTCTGCACTAAGAGGCTGGTCTCCATTCTCCATAGCCATACGATCAGCTTCTGTTGGCTCAGGCTCTGGAATTTCAAATCTAGCACAGAAGATGGGTATAAGCACTAGGCTCCTATTACACTAATCTTGCTCACAGCATGCACAAATAAAATGTTTTTTAAAGACAGCTCAAAATTCAGAACACTTCCACATGTCAGAATCTTGTGTCTTGGTAAGCACATAGGAAGATATGCTAAATTCAATAATAATATAGATTTCAAAGACAAAACCGTGGAATGCTGGAAGTCACTGGAGCTACCCGAACAACCTTAAAGCTTCTGGATATAACTTGCACATTTTACTTGCAATCCTTGAATTTGACAACTTTTTAAAAAGTGTTTGGAGTGAATAAAAAAACAACTGGAAAATGAGAATCTTACAGAATCACAGAATCACCTAGGTTGGAAAGGACCTTGAAGATCATCTAGTCCAACCATTAACCTAACACAGAATGTTCCCAACTCCACCATATCCCTAAGTGCTATGTCGACCCGACTCTTAAACACCTCCAGGGATGGGGACTCCACCACCTCCCTGGGCAGCCCATTCCAACGCCTAACAACCCATTCTGTAAAGAAATACTTCCTAATATCTAGTCTAAACCTTCCCCGGCACAACTTGAGGCCATTAACTCTTGTCCTATCGCTTGTTACTTGGTAAGAGACTCATCCCCAGCTCTCTGCAACCTCCTTTCAGGTAGTTGTAGAGGGCGATGAGGTCTCCCCTCAGCCTCCTCTTCTCCAAACTAAACAACCCCAGTTCCATCAGCCTTTTCCCATCAGACCTGTGCTCCAGACCCTTCACGAGCTTCGTTGCCCTTCATTGGACACGCTTGAGTCATTCAATGTCCTTTTTGCAGTGAGGGGCCCAAAACTGAACCCAGTAATCGAGGTGCGGCCTCACCAGTGCCGAGTACAGGGGTAAGATCCCTTCCCTGTCCCTGCTGGCCATGCTATTTCTGATACAAGCCAGGATGCCATTGGCCTTCTTGGCCACCTGGGCACACTGCTGGCTCATGTTCAGCTGGCTGTCAATCAACACCCCCAGGTCCCTCTCTGACTGGCAGCTCTCCAGCCACTCCTCCCCAAGCCTGTGGCGCTGCTGGGGGTTGTTGTGGCCCAAGTGCAGCACCTGGCATTTGGCCTTATTGAACCTCATACAGTTGGCCTTAGCCCATTGCTCCAGCCTGTCCAGGTCTCTCTGCAGAGCCTCCCTACCCTCTGCTGCAAGTAAAAATTTAAAAAAAAATAAAATTATTGTTCATACAAAGTGTAAATTTAGTAACAGTGGCATACCTTTCTATTAGCAGACTCAGCAACTCTTGAGATTTACAGAAGGATCTATATGTTGTGAGAAAAGTCCGAACAAAGTTGGGATCTAAGACAAAGAATAATTTCATGCTCATGTCAGCAATTACCTAATATTTTTTACTTTAAAATAACTTTAAGTATCCTTTGAAATTAAGGATGCTGGCCTATCAATTTCCAGAGAAGATGATGTAAACAAAAATTGCTCTTAAAGCCAACATTGCTCTTAAAATAGCAATACAAAGCAGAATTTAAAACCAGTTTTTATTCTGTTGAAAATTCAAAACAATAACTTTTTCTTTCCCTTGGATTCTTTTTCAACAGCTTTGAAAATAATAAACAGATGATATTATTTATGAGCATTCTAGTAAAAAACTTTGGTTTTGACAATGATCAGGACAAGATAACTCAGAAGACACTTAAGTAACTTTGCATTGGATAGAAATGTCTTCTAGAGGAGAATATTTTCCCTTAAACTGGTACAACTGATAACCAGTCATGGTTAAGGCAGGGTAGATATTATTTCAACTGACAGCTATACTTTGAGGTTATATTTATTTCACTTAAAGAAAATCAACAGATTTAATTTGACTAATTATATATGAGTTTGTTGAAAATATCCAAATGAGTTTTAAAAACAAGTAGTATTCAAAACAGAAAACCAAAGTGTCTCCCTTAATTACAAAAGCAAAACCATTTGTTCTCAAGTATGAGGAAATGCAGTGACAGCATGCTGGCACTGCACATAGCTGACTAGAAACAAGTTTAACATCATTAACACTGAACAAAATTAATGAGCAGGTTGTAGTGGTTTTGCATATTAAATCCGTATACAGATTTTAAAAACAAACCCCAAATGGTAATTTTTCTAACACAGAGTGGCTGAAGCGGAGCACACAGGACTTGAAGCAGGAGTTCCTATAGGGTGTAATGAAGAAAAAAAATGCCTGCATTATTTGGCCTAACACTATATTAAGCAATTAGACTTGTTTCCTGGAATATGGGTTTTTAAGAGCTTTTTAAAAATCCTCCTTAACTATTTACCAGCATCTTGTCCATTTGAATGGACATTCTACCTTTCTTAGATCCTACTAAGCTCTTCATTTGGGCAACAGTTTACTGTAATGCGTTGCACTGATTAACTGTGTGTTGTGTAACACAGCATTTCCTTGCAATTCTGTTGTACGTCAATTCCTGTTTCTTAAACAATTGCCTATTCTGCTTTACCATCTCTATGGCCTTCATGCTCCGTTTTTCTTATCATAACACCTCTCCCACCTCTCCTCGAAACTGTACAGTCTAAAATCCTTTTCAATGGCAAAACTCAAATTCTTTTGCACGAAGAATGCCATCCCTATCCTCATCATCCTCAACATGAAAATACACAGTTTTTGTTGTCCTAAAAACCAAGTATTGACTAAGCACAAAAACTCATATTTTCACAGCCTGCATTCTGTACACAGCATCCACCCTAAATAGATTTGGTCTACATGAAAAAGAAAGCCTCCACAGCAATTAACATCTTCAGATCACTGCAAGATCTGAGTCATAGCTATTGTTATTAACAGGTAGGGTCAGTGTTTAAATCCACAATACATATTGAACTTCAAATGAAGGGGATCAGAAAACCCAATCTAACCTTGTTATCTTAGTAACAAAATCTGTAATTCAAAATATTTTACAATATTTGAGCAAGCGCTAAAAAAAATACAGACAACACTACTTAGTCAGGATGTCTGCTCATGTGATAATTCTCTCTTCAATACAGCCAATTTGAAAGCTAAAAAAGAACAATAACTTGTTCTACAAGGATTTATAAATAAACACCCTTGAATTCCTTAAGAAAGGAAACGGACACTATGATGACGCACAAGCACTCTTACCATATCAAAGCTTTAAAAATAGAAGAGCACTGCCCTATAGAAAAAAAAATTGCCACAACTTTCAAATCTTGGTATCACCTAACCTGGTTGCTCTTAAACAAGAATTAGGCAAAGGAGGAGATAATGAACACAGAAACACATGAAAACAAATAAAACCCACCAGAACACGCAAGCAGAGTCAGAACCTGAATTTCTAATCACAGGGCTGTTTTTATCATGTAAAAATATATGGAAAGCTGCTTTTGCAGAGAGCATTTCTCCCTGTTTTGCTGCTCCACCAAAGGATGGTTTGGACAGTGCTGTATCTTGCGGCCAGGTGGCTGTCAGGGCTGCCTCCCTGTCCGAGCTCTCGTAGTGGCTGGATGCCTCCGACCCCTGGCAGCACTGCTTCATTAAGAGCTAGGCTACTGGGCTGTCTCTGTTCCGCAGCAAAACAGAGAAATATTCCACCTGATAAGTTGGTTTGTGCATTGTCAGGGAGGTGAGGAAAGAAAAATAAGGTCCAACACCCGTATCTACAAATGAGATAGACTGTGTGGATCTTCACAGACAACAAAAAAGTTGAGATCTGATTTGACTGCTGTCTGAACACAGCCCACATACTCAATATGCAACTAACTAAATTTCTCTTCAGCTACTTGCAGCAAATTGGTACCACCTTCGCAATTACATCTGTAATTACATCTGTAATTATTCCTTACAGTACTAGACCTAAGAAGATAAAAATCTAGAGGAAAGTCATGGTAAGAGATATGGTAAATACTGTCCTTAGACAGTCAGATCAAGGGCTGCCATAACTAGTCACACTGTATTTGAGAAAAGTCGCCTCAGAAAAGTAAGGGCTTGCTATTTGGGCAATGAATGTAAAGTCAGTAAATCCTTTTAAGATTACAATCACACATACACAGTCCTACTTGGGGCAAGAAAAGCATTTCTACAGACTGTAGCTGTTTGCTTAGATATCACCGGAGTACTCATCTTTCCACATCTCCAAGCAAAACAGAAGCCCTGAGCTCAGCTGATATGTGTATGAAAGAAGTAAATTATTATTATGGAAAGTTGTTGCCCTGCTCACTGCATCTCATAAAATGCAACAAAAGACTGAATGATTTACATAGTAAATGGACCTTGTTTCCTGTACAACAGACCATTTTTGGCTGAGTCACTATATCTCTATTTCTTTGTTCTCCTGGAAAAAACAGCACAGAATGGTTAGAATGATGACATTTTTCCTCATAAAAAACCAATCCTAAAACAGAAGGCACAGAATGAAGGATAAGGGTGTTGAGAAATAACGTGCAACCTATCAATTCAGCATCAGGTCCATGTATGTTGCACTAAGATATGTAAGGCTACAAAGACAGGCTAAACACATCACAAGACAACCACTTTTACTCTTTTGGTCAAAGACTTTCAGCTTATCTCACAGTACCCACGTTCTCAGTTTTTTCATACAATAGTTTGGTCAATGTCACGCATACCTACAACGTTAGGCTTCAAGCAACCTACTTAAAGCATTATTAAATAGGGACTGTTACAGCAGGGATTTAAATGACTGTGGATGAAGGTGGATCTAATCAATTGATCTGAGTTCCTCCTTGATGTCCTATGTACTAGAAAGGCCAAAAAGACATGCAGATACAAAAAACCAAGAGACATATTTCAACAAACCACATGTTCCTTAAAAACAGACCTTTCTATTTTATGGAACTGGAGAATGTAGTTTGTGGCTTTCTGGACAGAGACAATGTGTGGAGAGCACTGCTAGCACCTGGAGCAACACCAAGGCTATGGCACCAAAGTCCCAGCACGTACGGAAAGGGCAATTCTTAATGGTGCGCAAGTTAGCCAAAGCAAAGCAAATGTTCACAAGGGCACTAACGTAGTACCATTTTTGCTAATTCACTGCCAAATACAATGCTAGGTAAAAAACTCCAGTCTTCCTTTCTCTAAGGCTGAATTGTTTTATTTTAACTTTCCAAAACATTAAATTATGTCCTAAATCATGCCTGTAAAATTTGAAGCCAAGAGTTAAAAGTTTATGAAATTACAAGAAAATGAAGACAGGGATAAAACTGCTCTGGTAAAAACTGAGGGCACAATATTGCATTTTGGTTTCTAATAAATGTTAGGAAAGCTCAACTGAAGAAAATGTGGAGAAGTGCAGTAAAAGAACTGGAGTAAACAGATGTATTTACAAGCATTTTAAAAATAAATAAGAGTACTAAACTACACTAATTATATTCTGCTTACTCCCCACTTCTTCCAAACAAATATTCCTGGTCTATGCAGGGTATAGAGGACTGAGCTGCAGAAGAACAATTTAGGATAACCAGAGTGTAAAGAGTAAAAAGAAAGAAAGAAAAAAAGAATCTACAGTTGAATACGAGAAGCACTAATACCAAGATGCATGAAGTTTTAGAATAAATATCATATAGGTATAATAACAAAATAACAAAAAAAGTCCAAACCCAAAACACAAGCCCATGCTTTTCACCACGGTTTATGAAAATCCTGGGAAATTATTACAGAAAACTCCACACACTGAGGTCAGAATCGATGATCACATAAATGCCTTTGATGTATCTTCAACACAAACAGAAACCCAAAGTCAAAAGAACTTAAATCAAACCCTCACTGAAATTCTGCTTAAGGTGAAGTTCCAAGGCCAAATTATGGGAGTGACTGCTTCTAGCAAGCTGGTATTTGGTCTTTTCATTACACACCAGCATAGACATGGGTAATAGTTAATAGAATACAACTCTTAACTGAAAACACTGGGCCCATAACTCTCTCCCACAATGCTGGTGCTTCATGTGCCACCCAGCTTTGGAAGTACTGAAAGCAATTCTTGTAGCCTGGGGCATACAGGAAAAAGTATTGTCTAGAGCTCAATTCCTGCAGGCCCCCATCCCCCATCCCTTGCATAAGAATAATGTTACGCACATGCATATCCCACCGAGTTCAGCCAAACAGGATTCCTATTTCTAACTGCCACAGCTACAGAGGTGCATATTTAGATCTCAAAACCCTAACTCAAAGAGCATGTTGTATTGCAAAGCATATTCACTTTCTACACACTTTATACATTTTGCTGCACGGATTTAATACAAAAAGAGAAGCATAAACTAGTCATCATGTCGAGATTTGGCTATATAGATGAAGTGCCTCACCTGCATACATATGGTAAGTCAGCCTCTCAATGAGCTTGACAACAGTTCCTGCCTTGATGATGGGGATTCCAGATTTGGGTTGCATGTTTTCTTCAAACACAATATTCTCTTCAGAGTCAGGTTCTGCAAATCTGTAAAGCTCAGGATTTGGAAATCTCATCTGCTCCTCTTTTTCTTCCTGCAACATTGTTACATCCAACATCCTTTCCAGCGTGCTTCTATATTGCAAAGATATCAATGCTGCCATCCAGTTGTTTTTCTCTTCAGCTGATTTAGCAGCAAAAACAACACTGTTCTCATCTTTTAAGATGATTTCAAAAGCATGTCTGTACTCATTAGTGTCGTCTTTATCATTGATCTGTACCTTTCGCATGAAGAACTTTTCTTTTAGGCGATATTCTGCATTGCTAGCACCAGGAAGTCTTGGCTGGCCGTGATTTGACTTACAGCAAATCATCAAGCCATCAAATAGAAATATGTGTCTCTCATGCTTTGCTCCTACACGCGTGAGCGTTCCTTCCATGATGAACTCGTTACAGCATTGTCCAATGTCCTTACCCTCCCAACCATCAATATTTTTCTGTATTTCATTCATTTTCTTAATTGCTAGCTGTTTCCCCTTCATTTGCTGAGTATAGAATCGGCATGCAGATTCACTTCAGTGGAGGATGGGAGAAAAGCAGCCTATTAGTATACATGTATTTAAAAACCACAACCACCACTAACAGCAAAACCACGAGATCATCTTTCTGAGTGGTGAGAATTCCACAGAGAATGCACTCAATAACAGCACATTGCAAGCCTTGACTAATGTTTGTCTTAAGTAGTTATCTTCTATGCAATAAACATTTTACCTAAACACAGGCAACCAGAAGTGGGCAAGCCGTTAGTGCTTCTTAGCCTAACAAAGCACTCATTTCCACAGGCAACAAAACAATTCTAGACTGCATTAATTTGAAAGAAGCACATTCTGAGAAAATAAGTTGTAAAATGCATTTACGTCTGAGCCTCAAGACTGCACTTTGCAGCACAGAAATTGTTTGGCAAAGAAAACACTGAAACACTTTTAAGAGCTAAAGTAATGTTTTAACATGTTTAAATAACTGCACAAATATTAGCATTAAATCAAACAGCAGATAGTATAATCCAAGAATTTGCTACAACAGTGCAACCAAGTACTAGTTATCTATATTTCTAGTATCCAGTGGTAATTTGAACTAGGCATTGCACAAAAAACTCCTCAGATTACGTAGTTTCAAATTCAAGAACATTCCCTTCTAATCACACAGAAATGTATTTACAATATTTTTAGGTGGATATTTATTATCTAAGCATATAATTAACCCACAAATGCTGTAACTTTCTACTTACCAGTGAATTCTCAGAACATCTCAACTACCAGTATGCAAGGACACATAGAAATTAGAATGGTTTTAAAACAATAACAAATTATCTTGGCTTTGATATCACTTCCTCTGAAAAAGCAGGCTTGTCACAAACTATTTTGTTCATTGTTTACTAAAAGAGGAAACTGGGAGCCCTGGATTTATAGCAAAGCATTAAGAGCAGAAAGCAGGAAAAATGGAAACATGTTTACCTAAGCCTTCGTTTGGCAAGACTTTTGGAGCATATCCGTTCCATACTGCTTTGAAGATTTAGTAGGGCAGTTATTGCTTGCTTTAAGCACTCTTTATCCTCTTCATCCTCACTTTTTTCTTCCAATTGCTGTGAACATTGAAAGTCAAATACAAGAAGTGTTACAAGCATTTTGGCATGAGCAAACCCAGAAGTTTGACCTAGGAAGAAGAAATCCAACCACATGCTGATTTTGCATGTTCCTGCTTGTTATTAACGAATTAACCAGGTGCACTACTCACACAGGTGAGAGACACAAATGTCTGCTAAGAGCTTAATCTCAGTAAAATGAGAGCAGCAGCCACTAGTCCCCCAGATACAGACACACTCAAGCACAATTTAGCACAAAACTAGTTTGATTTACCTTACATCTCCAAAAAAAAAAAAATCTGAAGAGGAACAGGTGAGGAAGGAGATCCCCATACATACCACTCTACAGCACCAGATGAACTCTGTGGGATGTTTGTATGTTTGTAACAGGCATAAACACTCCCGGAACAGGCAAGCTGGACCAAAAGCTTTTATAAACAGAAGATTACAAGGGCTCTCACCTCACTAACAACAGGCTAATCAATAATTCAGGTTGGAAAGGACCTTGAAGATTATTTTATCAGCTCAACTGCAGAGCCAACATAGATCAGGTTGCCTAGGGCCATATTGAGCTTTCAATTTTTCTCAGGATGGAGAGGCCACAAGCTTTCTGGACAGCCTGTTCCAATGTCTGAAATACCTCATGGTAAAATTTTTTTTTTCCTAATAGCTTATCAGGATTTCCCTTACTGACTTTTCATAGTGGAATATGTGGAAGAACTATGCAGCTGTGAGTAGTATTTCTGTCTTCTCCACCCCATCACATAGTGAAAGACAGCAGGAAGGACTCCTTTTCTCCAGAATGAGTAAGCCCACTCCCCCAGCTTTTCCTTCATCACATGCTCCATTCCACATCTCATTTTGACAAGACCTTCGAGTAGGCTTGTTTTGGTACACCACTGTCAACAGGAAGCCCAAGCTGGACGCTGCTCTCCCAATGCAGCCTTGCCAGTACCAAACAGGTATGCACTGCCACTTCCCTCAGTCTGATGACTACACACTTTCTAATACAGCAATACAGGCCTTCCTTGCTGTAAGGGTGTTCTGCTGGCTTGCATTCAGCTTATTATCCATCAGGATTGATTTTTTTTTCCATGCCAAAAAAACAGAGGGGAAAAACAGTAACCAGAGGGATGGTGGGGAGAAGTAAATGTTCCTCCTCCATGGAGGGGCTGCTTGGCTGTTCATCAAAAAACGTGCGGGCATCTAACCATGGCCAGCTTGTAAAACCAGGGTCCCTATCCTAGTACACAGCTACATTAATGCTTTCATATACTAATTCAACTTTTCCCAAAGGACAAAAGAATATAATAAAGTTATAAACTAAAACTGGATGAGAAAGGTTAATACTAGTATTTTGTATAAACTAACTACCACTGTGACAGATAAATTTTATAAAACAAGATCTGTCACGATTTTATCTTAAGATGTTTAAGATTTTTATCTTTAATCTTCATTTAACCATTAAAATGTTTCACATTATAGTTAGTAAAATACCTGTTGACTACAGCTGTGGCTTAGACATAAAACTGAGATAACAATTATTTACAGTTGTTAAGAGACAAGCATTTCAGACTATTACACACCAAGAACTGGTTCCACACAAGTGAAAGATCTGTTTTGACAGAGATGGTAAAAGTGACAGGCTGGCATGGATCAAAATAAGACACCCTTGGGAAACAGTGCAATCATGCTGTTTGCTTCCAGTGTGAAATAAAATTCAACTGAATACAACATATTCATGTTTGACATTTGAATGGGTCATAGAATAGCATTAATTTTTTTACCTCACTAGAGTTAATCATTCAGTGCAATAGCTGTCAGTGCCAAAACCCACTTTATTTGTGTTTTCAGCTATAAGGATGATCACAATGTTTATTCTAGTCACCCCTAGTTCATGTACTGTAATCTGTCATACTCTTGACCTAAGCGGCATTAGGCATGAGCGCCTACTCATGCTACAACCACTGAAATAGAGCTGACAATGCACAACAGGCATTACTTCCCAAAAGGTCTCAGAGAGAATGCATCACTCCAAGAAGGAACAGACTGCCCCTGTCATATTCCTCTACTCTCTAGATTTAACAGAGAGCTACCATCTTCCCTTACTTCAGTTATGTAGATCATCTAGGTTTAGAGAGAACTTCAGACAAATGAGACAGGTACAGCACCGCTGGCGTAAGTCCTGAAAGAAAGCTAAGAAAAACAGGTAACTACCTTTAAGATTTTGCATCTTTCCTGCACAAAAGTTCAAAGGAGGCTCCTTGCCTCATGCACTACCTCACTGACAAGTTCCATCAAAAGAGTTTGGCTGGATTTCCTATCATCTCTGGGTACCTACCCCTCAACAATGGACAAGATTGTTTTAGCCTAGTCTCCTTGAAAACAAGCCTTATTGGATCCTACAATATTCTGCCATTTGCTTGTAAGGGTACCACAGGAAACAAGTGTAAGGAGCAAAAGGCTAGTAAAACAAAAAAAAAATGATGAAAATTAGGCTCAATGCGCAACAAAGCACTGTCTAAATAACCTAAATGCTCCAGTCAAACTAACCCAGATGCATGCTGCCTAGCATAAGGCAGAACAAAAATGACCCATATCCCAAAAGAAGAAAGTTTTTGAAATTTGGAAAAAATCTCAAAAGAAACCTCTGCAAATGTAGGCTAATGTATAGGAGCAGCACTAAACTAAACAAACAGAAAAATAAACCTCTATGAAGTAATCAGAAACTTTCTCAATGTGGTACCTTATCAACTCAAATACCTGGAAAAAAAGGACTCCCTGTATGTTGTCTTCAGGAACATACCAGTACAGATTAACATTTGTTACTGAAAAGCATTCTGCTCCTGTGTTGAGTTTATAAAATGCTTTTTACAGCAATTTCTCTCCAGTTGCAAAAACTTTGGTATTCATCACAGAAAAGTCCATGCCCAAAAGCAAAACACATCTGTATACAGTGCTGGAGAGAAAGCAACTGTTGAAGACTAACATTTCCCCATTAGGATCCACTGGAAGTAACCCGTATTTCCAACTATATATACAAACTAAATCAAAATCCAGTGAGTGTAATTGTGCTCCAGGTTTAATTTATAAAGTAGTGTGTAGAAGTATGTATCTTCTTAAGTATAAGACCAACACAAATGGCAAATCAGACAGTGCTGTGAACTACAACGAAGACACTTCTCTGCACACAGAAAGGGAATTTGAAAGTTCGTATTCTAGCATGGTACAATTACCATAAACTGTTATCAAAAACAGTCTTAGTCAGAACTGAGCTTAAATTACACCAATGACTTTCATCTTACACCGCCCGCAGACAGTTTGGAAGATGAAGCTATAGCAAGTGAAAGGGCATCACTGGAAACACATCCAGGTTTCTCTGCAAATCCCACTCATTCTTCTATAGCTGTGCAGTGCCCCCTAATGAACGAATCAGGTAGATGCTAAATAAAAGTGTGGGGTTTTTGATTTTTTTTTTTTAGATAAAGCATTCTCTGAAGAATATTATATTATTACAGGAAGGAGGTGCAGATTTATGATTATCAGTAGTATTATAGTAGTTGTGTTTTTTAATAGTCTTATGAGAAAGTATTGATTTATAATGATTGTAATGATTCACAATACTATAGGCGCAGTATCCTGGCCATTCAAAGAAAACAAACTTGGAAAAATACGATTGCTGAGGGAAATTTCTTATAGAAGAAATACTCTACATTCTAGGTTGCAAGCTCTGAAGAGATATCAAGAAGTGGAAGACAAGGTATTTTATTCTACCTGTTGCATAACACAAGGATTAGATATTTATAGAACCAGGAAATTCCGAACAGATACAAAAGAAATCCTCCTCATGCAGTGCAAAACTAGACTATGGTAGTCCTTCTCTTATGCTGTCAGGGAAGCGTCTATCTAGAAAGACCATGACAGAAAATACTTTTATACTTATGATGAGAATATGTCGGTATAACAATACTAGCAGGTGTCACAATGGGATATAACATCTTGTACTTCAGGGCTTACAGCACAATCTAGACTTCTGTTTTTCTATGATTATTCTAAATCTAATCACCAAAATTTGTGAACTGCAGGTTTCCCAGTTCATCTGGGAGGAGAGATCACAAACCAACTTCTATACACAAAAGACACAATAGCATAAGGGAGGCAGGGAAATCACAATTGAACTTGCTTAACTTATGCAACTTATGCTTAACTCAAGATCACCTGATGGTAGGTGCTAGTGATACTTACTGCTCCTCAAAACATTAATCCAGGAAGTTTAGTGCATAAGCGGTCCCATGTTACAAGTGGAAGCCACACACCGCAGTACCCAGAACAGTGAGCTTGAGCTAGTGCTGTTTCAGGGAAACCTCTTCAAAACCCACTGTAATTTCTTCAGACATCCTGAAGCCCACAGCAAGGCAACAAAACACTTGCATAGCTCGCAAAGCAAGCCTGATCTGTAGTGCGACCTAGCTATCTGCTCTGTAGGGAGAAGCTTCACAAGCAAGCAATGTTCACGAGAACTTGAAGTGCACTGACACCAGTTAACACAGTTTCTGTTCTAATGCCCCACCATTTTCTTCAACGTGTTTCTGAGAATAGGGTACTTAACAAAATGCAATCCTGAAACAGGCTATTTCATGATCAAGAACGAAGATGAACAAGGTTTCTCCTTGGACAAATGCAAGCAGGCAGGTCTACTGGCACTTTGCCATAAAACAATCCTGGAAGCTGGCTCAGGAGCACTGAGCTACCCAAGAGCTCTTTCTGATTTTTTGCAATTCCTCCAAATAATAAAAAACTCATCCCAAAGCAGCAGTATGCTGAGGAAAAAGTGCTCTCATATCCAGAAACTTTACTTTTTAGAAAGCATCAGGATATCATCTGGAACAGCAAATGGTGACAAATGCAGGGAACACTATACACTTCTGGAAAATGCTAGCAGTCTAAAAAGCACTTCACACTTGAAGCTTAAAGGAAACTCCATGTGCTGTATACATACACAGCTTTAATGCACTGAAATTTCAAAAGCCCTTTTGTCTTCATATAAACTCAGACAATCTTGAGCACAGTGCAGTAAAAATATGCATACATTTATATAACTTTATTTAGGTTTACATTACATCAGGAGTGTTATCTGCATTAAGAGTGGAACAGAACTTAATATATTACTGAACTAATGGTAAGAACTTTTTCTCCACTCAAAGTTTAACTATGCCTTCTGAGTTTAATTTTTAAAAGTTACATTAAATCACATAATTTTACATAAACATGGTAAATATCAAACCTCAGGTATCAGATAATTAGCTACAAAAAGCTTCCAGTATTCTCGTGGAAGTACGTTTTAAAAGAGATAAAAGCTAAAAAGCCCTCATCTTTTATTTCACAGTAAGTTTTAATCCATATAGTGTAAAATTCAGCCAGCCCATTGGGAAGCATACTGTACAAATGAAGCATTAACAGAGGAAAATAAGAAGCATTTCAACTTCTAGGACAAGCTTCCTAGTTCTTTCACAATTTGACTATGTGACTTAAAATAGATCTCAAAGGTATGGGGGAAATTTCAGTACATCAGACTTCACCTAAGCCTAAAGAAGTAAAACCATTTAGACTAAAGAAACATGTGAACTTAAGGAATTGCTACTTTTATTACTCAATGTGGATGCTCCGGGTGGGGGGGGAATGAAATGAAAATAAATCTGTTTCAGAAATTACACTACTCTGAAGTGTCATTTTTCAAATCAGGATGGATACTGAGGAAAAGTCAGGAAACAAAAAAAAGCCAGGAAGCCTTGTTTTCAGATAAGTTCCTTGATGTTCTCATAAAACCATTTCCTAAACATTCAGACTTTTTGTAGGCTACTAGCTGTCATATACGACTTTTACATGCCCAGATTCCATTATTGGGAAATGGCTAGTTTGTTTACAGGAGGCCTTGTCTTCTCAGAGTATGGAAAACCCATTTGCTCTGCATTCTTCAGAAATATGGAGGGGTTTTTTTGCATATGCTGATGTCTCTTCCACAGCAGATTCATTACCTTTCTGCAACAAACGTACAAATTCACACAGATCCTTCCAGAGCCTTCATGCTCTGAAATTATCTTCTTTCTTACTGTCACTTTGGTTTGTCTCATCATTATTAGCAGACCTGCAGAATACATTAGAAATTTAAAATTTATAATTAAGCTGGTAACATTTAGTTAGATCAGTATTTGAAATATCACAAAATATTTATTTACCTATGTGCTTCCACACTTGTAACTGAGGTCTTCCATTTTCTTCCCCCAAATTCTCCATCATAGTAAAGACAATTCAATTTGAAAACATCTTCCCTTTCTCTTTTATAATTCCAAAGTGGATTAAAATCCACTTCTACCGCTTCAACACAGTTCAAGTCTGATCTTTGCCAGCCAAATTTGCGAGGCTGTAAGCTCAACTGGATGGCAGCTCTATGTTTGGACAGAAATGTATGAATTTTTGAATACTACGTAAGATGAATTCACAATTTCAGAGATCATTCTGTAAAGCAACAGTAGAACCCTGTTGATCTGAAGAGGAACCCTGTTGATTAAGGAAAAAAACAGCAGAGAAAATGAGTGATGACAGGCAGAACCCTATCCGTAGACTTGGTCTACAGAAACCATGAATGCAGCTTGTCATTTTGTTTGTTATTTCCTACATCTTTCCATTGGTTTTCACTGAAGATATGAAAGTATTGACAGAAAACATAGACCTCCACTGCTGTAAGAGCAAACAGAGAAAGCATGCTAGTAGCGGGACTAAATGCACAGCTTCGTGTCCAGAAACATTTCCACTGAAGAAATCAAGTATATGAAAGTCTCAACCACAGTGCTACCCCTCTCTGAGGATCTCCCTTTTGTACAGAAGGTGACAGGAACAGAGGCAGAAGAGGACAAGGAAGTATACTACTGCTATGAAAAGACTATACACTTGTACTACTGTATCAGGGACCACATCAAGACTGCCACAGTCACAAAAACTAATATCCTACAGAAGTTGAAAATTTCAGCTACAATAAGCTCTTAGCATTCAATCCTCAATGGAATGTGTCAAAAGTTTTATTTAGAGGGGGAGGAAAAAAAAGGATCAAAATTTCTCCAAGTTCCTGTAACACCCACCTATTTGCATGAGAGCTTAGCCTTGGGAGTTCAGCATAAACTGCTGCCATGTAAGCTGAAGAGCTATCCACCATCATTAGCAGCAGTCCTTAAAACTGGGAACAGATCACCAGCCCTGTAGAACAGTCTGCCCCAGTACAGCTCTCCTAATTCCTACAGTACCAGGGAGAATTTGCCCTGCAGGTATTCCTAGAAAATGGATCAGAAAATCGGACTCTGGAGCCCTACAGCTAAACACATAAGTGAAGTCAAAAGTCAGAGTTCAGTTAGTGCTTCATCTGACTCCCCAAAGGGGGCATCATCTAGATAAGAAGAGCCTGGCCCTGTGCCACCCTACTCCTTGCTTCAAGGGATCAAAGCACAGCATTTGTTGTTCTGGCAGCAGATTGACAATCACACAGCTCAAGCGTCACTGAGAACTGTGAGCAAAGTGGAAGGAGGAATTTTTTACTTTTACTTTTCTGAGATTTTATCTAGCTTTTGCAGAGAAGCAATTTTAGCAGGATAATGGCAAAAAATATTCTCCGAGGTAAATACTTCTCATTAGAAAATTCCCCGGAAAGAGACGTCTGCTTCTCAAGAGCCCAGATATATCCTGTGTAAAAGAAAAAAAGCTATACAACAGAACATACAGCCCCATCACAACTCCATAACAGATGACATAAGTAATTGACAAATGAAGTGATACACATGCACACATATATATCTGATGTAAATACACAGGAAATCCATGAGCAAGTACGACAGCTAGAAACAAAAAATTAAACATATTCTGAATAACATTTTCAATTGAAGACTTACCTCAGAGAGCTCAATTACTTAGATCAACAATAACCAAGTTTGTGGAAAAAGTGCATACACACACACATGTGAAAGTTTTATTTTCCCCTATTATCTTCCCTTTGGCTGCCAAACACACAGCTGACTTAAATCATAAACTCACTAGCATTTAAAGAAGATTAAGAGAAACACTGTGAATGAAACCACACAAGCAAGAAAGAAATACAGAACCTCATTTACCTAGCTTTATCACCTCCAGCTTCTACCATAAGACACAACTTCTGTACCTTTACAACTCTGCAGTTGTAATAAGTCTTCACAGCTTAACCATATGAAGAAGTTGCTTAAATTTTTCAAC
Organism: Strix uralensis; assembly: GCF_047716275.1. Lineage (NCBI taxonomy): Eukaryota > Metazoa > Chordata > Aves > Strigiformes > Strigidae > Strix > Strix uralensis. The sequence goes on along the minus strand of NC_133974.1, from coordinate 123,591,624 downwards.
TACTGTCATATTCTAGGAAATCTCTTCTTAGACTCGAGACCAATTTTCTCCCAAGAAACAGTCAAATATGCTTTGCAGTCCTTATCACACACTAGCAACAGTTTGGTCAAGCTACATTTCCTCCAGCAGATAAGCCTGTCACAGAGACATAAAATTGTACATTATCTCCAGTAGATGTAAACAAATCATCCTCATCTGTAGTTATGTATACAAATACATGTAAAACAGTAATACTTCTACTTTTATTTCAAAACAGTATTGTACATAGAAGTTACTGTGTTTGGAAAGAAGCACACCACAGATTAAAATCCTTAGCTGACACTAAGTAAATACTTAAAGTAATTTATAGCTAGTCTGAATTTGTGATTTTTTTGTTTTTTTTTAAATATTAATTGAAGGAGACTTTAAGAATTGACTAAAGCAAGAACCTGCTAATTACAGTGCCTGTAATAAATACAAGCAACAGTGTTTTGAGACAATAATCTATAATTGCAGATATTGTAAAAACTTCTCAGACTGCCAAAGTCAAACTAATTAAGACTCAGTGATTATCCACCCTGGGCTGGGTGGGATACACCAGTTACAGATGGGATTGCAAACAAACTTCATTAAATTTGTTACACTCTGGATCATGTGTCTGCCTGAAAATCAAAGTGAAGTCAAAGCCCAACACACAGGAAGAGACTTACAGGATGAACCTAAAGATACTCAAGTCCTAAACTACTAACATTTCACCACATTGTGCCTTCTCCAGCAGTAACAAACATAGCAAATTTAATACCATCAGGTTGGGAAAAGGGTGGTTTCTCATCTTGGAAGACCTTGTCAAACCAGATTTTTTTTTTTTTTTAAAGTTACATTAGCATAGTGAAAGAGGAAGAAAAAAAAAATTAATTGGGGAGTATTTCTACTTCAGTTGAATTGCCAGTCAGTAAAGACTTCTCTAAGAACAAAGTTTGGAAAAATAAATAAAACACACTAGATGATGTTGTGAAATTAAAGCATCCTGAGAATTTACAATCATTATAGGTAGAATTCCTACTAAAAAATACTTGCAAAGAGACAAGAAGTTTCTATTCATAAATCATGGAAGCCAAGTCTTTGAAAAAAATCTGGCTAGCTCTCCTGTAACATATTGTTTTATCCAAGCAAAGTTTGTATACACTTTGAGCCATTCCTACTTGGAAAAAAAAGGAGTTTTAAAGTAATCTTCTATTCACCCAAAGAAAGGGAAGAGTATTACACATGCACACAAAATGATAGCATCTGAAACACTGCCCAATTCAAGTCTTGTAAACTTCTTTCTTCCATTACTCAAGGTCACAAATAACTGCACTATTTGTACCACCCCACCTCTCACTTAAGAGTACACATTTCTATTCATAGAATTCTACAATTCTATAATTTAGAAAAGCCCGCATATTATCTGCAAATTTGCAGAAAAGCAGTTTCATATGAACCAGCTATTTTATATAGTTAGTTACTTATATAAGCTTGGGGACTTTCAGGTTGGTTGAAGGAAAACACAGCCTTTAGTCATGTGCTAATTTTCCAACAAAGTTACATCAAGGAGCTTCAGCTAAAAATAGAATATATCTTTGTGTGTTCCTGGGCCCTGCCAAACTTCAGGAGGGCTTTAGTTTCTAAATAGGATAACCATCAGTGGATAGAAATTTACTTCTTTTGTAGTCTGCATAGTTAGAAGGTAACTTTGAGATGCATTTTGAATAGGTAACTTCAAACTATGCAAGATTACACAACACAGATCAAAGAAAAATGCTAACCCCTTTATCCTTAAGTATACGCATATTCAAGAGAAATAAAATGTTTTTTCCACGTACTACTTTGCCCACATTTTGTCTCTTCTTACCAAGAGATCCATTTTCATGGTGTTTTTAACTTGATTATTCATAGATACGCCTGCAATCACCAAATCAGGTCTCTTACCATACAAAAGAATTCAATACAACCTTGCATTGGTGAAATTATCAGGATTATATGGCTAAATAATCCCACCAATACCCTTCTGTCAGGTCATTTTAAAGTATAAAGATATAAGAAAGCGTTACTGCTGGGCAGAGACTACTTGAGGGAGGGATTCATATGGTATGTGCAGATGTATGTACTAATTGACAGATGAGGCTACTGCCATGAGAGCTAGTATCTGTCTCTTCATGTGCTCCTATGACCCATCACTGCCCATTACATGTATCACATCTGACAGACCACTGCGACAGGTATCTAACTAAAACGTGAAATGAGCAACACAGTGGGAAGAAAACCTGGAAGGTTATCATATAGAAAACAAAATCTAACCCAACAATATCAGATTTAGACAGGGTGGAGGGGGTATGTGTGTAGAGCATGAATGAGAAAAACCAGGAATTTCACATAAAGGGTAGGTCAGGAGTTGGAAAAAGACTGATAACCTTCTGGAGGTGGGCCTAGCTTAGACACCAGTTTGGCCTAGAAAAGGTGAACATGAGCTGCTCCCTACTTCCATAAGCATGCCCTCTTTCCCCCACTAAAATTACCAATGGCAAGAAGCAACACAGGATGCCTATGTGTCAGACAATGTTAATCCGTCATGCTTTGTCTATTATGTAAGACAATACCATGTTCACACGGAAGTATGCAAAGCCATTAGGTACTGCATTTTGAGACTATGCGATAAAAGCACGAACAGAGAAACCTTATGTCTGTGCAGGTCTTTATCATACAAAATGCAGGCAAGCTGTATCATACCTCCCTTCCAATGGGCTGTCATGAAAGGAAATGCTTAATATGTTGAAGATGACTGAAAAGTCAGACCAAACCCACGAGCTAGACAAACAGATCAAGCATACATTCCAAAATTCAAAAAAAGCATGTTATACAAGATCAGCTACGTGCCGAAGTTGTACGTGTAGATCTAAATCAGTAAAAATGGTGTTAAAACTGTAGACACTTAGACTCAAAGATGACCTAACTACTGGGTTATCCCAAGACAATCAAGCAAACATCCAAGAAACACACACCCAGATTTCTTCAAAAGAGCAGAGATTTTTTTTACTTCTGATCCACATCTCCCCAAGTAATTAAGTTTGGAACACTGTATCCCTTATGAGTTTCCATTAAGTCCAAATGAAGATTCTACTTGAAAGTTTTCCTCAAAATGCTCTACGCTCCTTAAAGATTATTATTCAGTGCTAATAAATGCCCCAGAAAAACATTCTGTAGCTATCTTCTTTATGTTAGTGTATGTGTATGTTAGAGAATCTTTATTTACTGTTACCCTACCAATGTGAGGTCTCATTACAGAAAGCCCAAGAAGTGTATATATCAACCAAGCCTTCCCTTTGAAGGAAGGATATCACCTTTACAACCACCATGGGATATGCACTCCAAGAACACTGAAGCTTTTATGAAAACAAAGTCTGAGGTGAAATCTTACTGTGATTTTAAATTTACAAAGTAACAGCTTGAGAAAGTCTTGGACATTTTCTGTAATACAGCCATTTGCCATTATCTCTTACCACTGTTGAAACAATCATTCCAAGAATGTGAGTACCTAGATCTCTATTACTTTCTAAATTAATAGTAACTTGATTATTCAACACAAATCATCAGCTGCTGTAAAACTTCCAGGAAATTACAAGCTGATATTCAGTTAGTTAGAGAATGCACCAGAGCATATAACCTATTTTCTTTCATCATAGCAGTTTTATTATTCACACTATAGTAAAAGGTTTTACACCTAACTGAGCACACAAACCTCTGGTATTCAACACTAAGAATTATGAAAAAAATATCAGATTGGCACAACGTTCTTACTTTTAGCAGTTCAAAATAATGAAGACAGTGGTAAACAGGAGCAAGGAGCAGCCGGGGTAGAACATACTGAACAGCTTCTTTAAAGCCTTCACCTATTGACTAGAAGCAAAATAAGTTTCAGTCTTAAAACAATAAATGTATTGAAGCAACAATAAAATAATAGTAACATCAATAATATGGCTTATATAAAAGAAAGTTACCTGTAAATAAAATGCTGCTCCTGGCTTTGATAGTTGACTTAGAAAATGATCATGAAAACCAGGTCGCAAAATATCTTGTGCATATGATTCATATGGATCAAATGCTAGTTCCTAAGAAGAGATACAGATTAAGAAATACAAAGTTAGATCAGTTTTGTAAAATTAAAGAAAATACATATGCTACATAGGACAGACTTTTCTGCATATTTTTTTCCAGAACACCTCTGGAGAAGAATCAATACTTTTACATGCACAGACTCATGGAGTAATTCAGTCTGGAAGAGATCTCTGGAGGTCAACTAGTCCAATTCCCTGTTCAAAACAGGGCCCACCTCAGGGCCATAGCCAGATCCAGCGTCAAAGCTAGCTGACATTGCTCAGGGTCTCATCCAGCTACACAGGCACCAAAACCTCTCTGGGCAGCCTAGTCCAATGTTCAATTGTTCTCACTGCAGATTCCTCCCCCCCCTCCCCCAACATCTATTCTTTTTACCATTCGCATGCTTTCTCTCATCTCGCCTCAGTTCTCTACTGTGATCCCCCAGTAAGAGCCTGTCTCAAGTCTTTTCTACACCCTCCCTTCAGGTAACTGAAGACAGCAATAAGATCTCCTTCCTCAGACTTCTCTTTGAGACTGAATAAACCCAGCACTCTTAACCCTCTTCGTACATCATAGGCCTCAGCCCTTAAATCATCACAGCAAACCTTATGTACTAGTGTATCTTGTACTAGGAAGACCAAAACTGGCCACAGTATGTCAGATGTGGCCTCAAGCGATACACAGAAGTGATCCCTCAACCCGTCAGTTACATTTTTCCTAATATAGCCCAGTAGGCAGTTAGTCTTCACTGCTGATTCCCGAGGATCTCCAAGCCCTGTTGAGCAGTACTCCTCCTCAGCCAGGCAGCTGGACCATTGCATGGGGCTGTTTGGCCCCAGGTGTAGAACTTCATGTTTGCCTTTACTCAGCTCCATGAGGTTCCTGTAGGTCCACTTCTCCAACCTGTCAGGTTCCCTAAGAAGTAGCCCTGTCCTATCTGTGGTCCCCCACAATTTGGCATCACCTACCAACTTGATGAAGCAGACATTCACCCAGAACACTAATACAGACATTAAACAGTATCAGCCCCAGTATCAAACCCCAAGGAATGCTGCTAACCATCAGCCACCAGATGGACTTTGTATTGCTGATGATGGTCCTTCAATCCAGTCCAGTCCAGCCAATTTCCCACCTACTCTATAATTCAACTAGCTAGTCTACATCTCACAAGGCTGACTATAAGGACACCATGAGAGACTGCGCTGAAGGCCTTGCTTAAGTGCAGATAAGGGATATTAACTGCTCTTCCCTTTGTCCATGGAGCCAGTCATCTCCTCTTCAAAAGCAGTCAAGTTGGTCAGGTACAGTTTGTCCTTTGGAAATCTGTGCTGGCTAATGCCAATCACATTCTAGTCCTTCACATGGCTGAATGTGGCTAATCTTCTGCGGGACTGAGGAGAGGCTGACCAGTTTCTAGTTTCCAGGATCCTCCTCATCAGTTGTTTTGATATTGGGCAAAGCACTTTATCTCTGGTCACTGGAGACCTCCATAACACATCACTAAATTTCAAGAATTCTAGACAGTGGCCTTGCAATGGCATTAGCCAGCTGCTTCAGCATCCTGTCCTGCCCTACAGACTTGCATATATCCACCTCAGATCTGTAGTCTCTAACTTGATCTTTTACCTCTCTCCCTTGATCTTCAGTGGCAGGCCTAACTGGGAAAACCAGAAGCACATCTTACAAAGAAAGACCCAGCAAAGGAGACTCAAGTACCTCAGTCTATTCTATGTCTTCCAGCACAGGGTCTCTCAACTCATGAGAAAAATACCCACCATTTTCCACCATCTTCTTTTTCATTCTATTTTACCTATAGAAGCCATTCTTGCTTTGCTTCACAATCCTCATCAAGTTTAACTCCAGCTGAGCTGCAGCCCTCTTAATACCATTTCCACCTGCCTAGACAATGCTTCTGCATTCTTCCTGGGAAGCCTCTGTTTCTTTTTGAATCACAGAATCATCTGGGTCAGAAAAGACCCTTAAGATCATAGAGTCCAACCATAAATCTAACACTGCCTAAGCGCCATGTCCCTAAGCGCCACATCTACACATTTTTTAAATACATCCAGGGGTGGTGACTCAACCACTTCCCTGGGCAGTCTGTTCCAGTGTTTGATAACACTTTCAGTGAAGAAATTTTTCCTAATGTCCAATCTAAACCTCTCACGGCACAACTTGGGGCCATTTCCTCTTGTCCTATCACTTGCTACTTGGGAGAAGAGACCAACACCCACCTCATTACAACCTCCTTTCAGGTAGTTGTAGAGAGTGAAAAGGTCTCCCCTCAGCCTCCCTTTCTCCAGGCTAAACAACTTCATTTCCCTCAGCTGGTCCTCATAAGACTTGTTCCTAGACCCTTCACCAGCATCGTTGCTCTCTGGACATACTCCAGCACCTCAACGTCTTGTCTTGTAGTGAGGGGCCTGAGTTTGATTAAACAGGAAACTTCAAACTGCGCTCGTCCTTGCCTCCTGCTACACCTACCCTTTTTCTTAGGTACTGGGAATGCATATTCCTTGTGCTTTGAACACACCACCTTTGAAAATACACCAGCTCTCCTGAGCGCTTTCAACACTCAAGGCAGCCACCAATGTGATCCTGCCTCTCAATTCCCTGAACAAGCTAAGTCTACTCTTCCAAAGTCCAGGGTCTTCAATCTGCTTATCTCCTGCACTTTTCTCAGGACCTTAAACTCCACCATCTCTACCACCTGTGGCCAAGCCTGCCATTAGTTATGGTGTTCCTGTCAGTTCTTCCTTGTTCATAAGAAAGAGGTAAAGTGCAGCTCCTTTTTCAGTTGGCCTGTCAGCATGTGCCACAAAAAACTGTCCCCTGTGCCCTCCAGAAATCTTCTGGCTTACTTGAACCACAGTGGATTGTCCACCCAGAAGATATCAGGAAGGTTATTATCCCAAGAAATCAGGGCTTGTGATAAGGAGATGACTCCTACTTGTTTAGAGAAGATTTTGGCCACTTGTTGATTGGGCAGTCCTTGCAGGAGAAGCTTGACCTCAACATGCCCTTTGGTGGCCTCCTCCTTTGATACTGATCCTTAAGCATTCAACCAGCTCATCATTCATTCCATAACAGAGCTCCATGTATTTGAGCTGATCTTTTGCTAAGCCTCCTGGCCTCATCTTCCCCACCTGTCCTTCCCGAGTGCCTGTATTCATTCATACAGCCCTCCATCACGCAACCCTTCCTGCCATGTTGCTAATTCCAGTCACATGACAGCTCTATAACTGTGCACAGACTCCCAGATCCACCTATCTGTACATGAGCACATATGCCCTGGGGAAATGGACAACTCATCCCACCTTCTCAGGAGGAAGGTGCAAGAACCTTTCTTCTCATCCTTTCTGTTATGCACGTCCCTTCTCTCAATTCTTCAGTCTACAAGCTTTGGTTTCCATCCACTAATGAGTCTAGATCAAAAGCTTTCCTTACCAGCTTAGCAAGACTGCTGGCCAAGAAGCCCTTGATCCACTTTCTCTTTCCACAGCAATCCTGATCTACAGTCAATTTACAGGATACCTCCATTTCTGCTGAAGTCTAGTCACAGGTGTTTTCTTTCCCCATGCTCTATAAACAGCCCTATAAAAACTGAGGTTTAGAGACTAAAGAGGTAAAAGTACTCTCAAAAATAGGCAGTCTATTCATCATGATGGGGCTGGAAGAAGACAGATCTCAACCTAAACAAAAGCAGCTTGAACAGAGATGCACTTAGCATCTAAGTGCAAGTCATTAAAATACATATGAATAGCAAAAACCCCCCCAAGTATTTTCTTACCTCTGCCATGTCTTCAAAACAGCTGCCTACTAGTGGATGAGGACTACCTTCATCTGTCATTTCAACAGTGTCTTCTATATGACCCAATAACTTCACACTAAGTTCATGAATGTCTGATATACGACTAAATATATTTTCCACATCCTGCAAAAAGCAAAAGTACCAGACAAAAATCAACAGGAAATTGGACACAATTTCTAAGAGGAAAAATGTTATGTGCAAAGCTACTCTGTTACGATATGAAAGTCAAGCACTTCCTTAAATAGTACAAGATTTTATGATATATTTTATAATATACTTTCTGTATATTTCATATAAGATCATAGAATTTATTTTTAAAATAAAGACTATATATATAAATATATGAAAATTTACAATGATTCACACATGGCAAGGAACAACAATGACAAATCTTAAATTACGGGCTTGAAAGTGAATATAGTAAATTGGGTGGTTTCTTCCACAGATCTACAAAACTCATGCTTCCCCACAAGTGCTCCTTCACTATTTCCATTTCAGAACTTGAGACAAGTGCTTCCTCTACTACTGATATGTTAAATGGGACAACAGTTCAGTTCTAGAAGTGCTCATCTAGATTTATAGATATAGCTAGGGGCTTTTTTTGTGGTTTGTACAATACTTACATGAGATGAAAACAGTTTTGAGTTGGAGGCATATGGCTCTCTGAAAACTCTAATAATGAGATTTAGTTCCCTTATATATTGTCGAATCTCTGCCATAAATGACTTCACTAGGTCATAATAGGTTTGCTCGCCTGAGGTGGATGGTTCCTCATCAGATAAAGTTAGTGCACTTAAATCTTCTACATCTTGATGGAACATATCCATTAATACCTAGGTAGCAAAGAGGGAGAAATTCACAAAGTGAGAACAACTTCTCTTCAAGATCTACCAGAAAGTTACCAGTAGAGGAAATTTATTATTCCCATAAAATCAGACTGATCAGCAGTAAGATTTGTGTTATCATTCTGCAAACAGTTGAGCATCACAAAAGCAATATTCATTGCTATGAATTTGCAAGTCATTATTTGCAGTGGCAATTTCTGAAGAATTCCCAGTAATTTAGACCAATACAGGCAGCTCTCCAAGAATGTGGTTCTATAAATCAATTACAATTTTAAGATGTCTATGAAGTATACAGACACATTTAGCATTTAGTTGTATTCTATTACTCTGAATTAGCTGTGCATAACCTAAGTTTCTGAAGATACTGTATTATCTGAAGTCAAAAAGTGTGTGCATTTTGGCTTTTCAGCTTTAGCTTTAACAGAAAGTCACACATGATTGTGCTCAGAATCCTGTAATCTATCTGCAATGAATACTGGCCCACACACTGTATATGGCCTGGTTTCTGTCTTTTACTCTGGACTTCTCTTGTTAAAATGGACCCTTGAGGAAGGGCACCAGTTTCAGAAAAGGTGGCAGTCACATTGCAGAACTACATAGACAAAAGGACCTCTAAAAACTTTGACTACCAGAGGTCCCAATTCATACCCAAGCAAGGCTTACCAAACACAATAATTCAAACTGCTCAAGAAAAGTGGATCACTGAACACTTCTCGCAGACGTGGTACCCGAGTCAGGAGTCATTACGAAGACTTAGCAAACAGAAAGCACACTTTGGGTTGTTTCCATGATACTCAAAGAATATCTTAAAATGTAAACTAAATAAATTGACTGCAAATTAGTAAAAGGCATCCTAATTTTAAGTATCTTTAGCAGAAAGAAAACCTAAAGAGGGTCCACAAAAAAATCTACAATGATGTAGCAAATCTTAATAAGCCAGCATAAGATGAAGTTCAACGTACAAGATTACTTTGTCCTGAGATAGACAGGTGGAACAGTATTTATAAATAAATCTGCTGTCCAGAGCTACACCCCTTCCAGGAAGTCATGAAGCATATCAAACAATGCGTATGAACTTCAAAAGAAATGAGAACTTAAGTGCTGCTTGCCAGCCTCCCTTCCAAACAAATGGCGGTGAAGTCATGGCAACCTATGCCTGCTACTGCAGAGACTGACATGACTGCTGTCAATCACCGAAAAGACTGAGGAAAAGACTGCAGGATCAAAGCTGTAAATACTGCTCCGAGAACCACAGGAGGGAAGGCTAACACACTAAACATGAACTAGAGTTTTTAAAATGGCAGAAAACAAAATGAAAAAGGGTTTTTCAAAATAATTATAAAACCAGAGATCAAGAATTAAACTTCTGAATAAGCCACAAACATTACATTTACACCCTGGTATTTACAGTAAAAGTCTTCTTTCTTTAAGGCATGTTACAGGCCTTAACTTCTCCAGAAGACATGTCAACCAAGCTGTTGACTGGTGGTATTAGACAAATGAACTATTCTGCAAGAGAATACTTGGGGTTCTGTAAGTTCAAGAGATGGTCTGGTAGGTTCATCAGACTTGAATATTGGAAGAAACACACCTACCTATAGCAGTCATTCTTCACCCAGGTCTTGTCCTAACACTCCTCAAAAATATACAGGTCTAGTGAGGAGGGAAATGGGCACACAGCAGGTTCTTTCTCCTAGTGAGTCAAAGGTCCCTGCTACACACCCTGGTCTTAAGCTTCTCTGAAAGCAGAACAATGGACATTTTGCATTAAGACTGACTACTTCTGAAGCTTTAAGAACAGAAGGTGATTTGTCTTTCAAAGACAGTGAATGTACATGGAACTCTGGTTTACGGAGAATCCTGATTAATTCTGAGGAATGGGACATTATAGGGTCACTACTGTAGGAAATTACATGGAATAATTCAGGTATTCAAGGAGGCCCCAATATATGTAATTTTACTTCACAGAGTTCTAGCACATACATATCTGACTACTACGAAATCCACACAAACAAATTAAAGTAACTATACCTCAGATATAGGATTTAGAGCAATCAGAAGCACGAACAGATAGAAGAAAAACAGCGTACATTTTAACAGAATTTGTTTTTTGCAGACAAGGCAAAATTTTCCAGATGGATGACACAAAAGCTAGTGTGAAAGTGCTTGAGAAAAAAAATGGCACACAGGGTCAAGAAATTGTTCTGGTTGTTCCGTTTCAAAAAATAAAACGGAAACAGAACATGTGTTATGGGTATGAACATAACATATTATGAAATTTCTCGGTGCAACTGAAAACAAAATGGCTTGTTCTGCTGAGGCAGTAAACCAAGAGGCCTGCTTTAGAGTCTTTCAAAAGTTTCTTCTGAGTACATATCTAAGAGTTCCTCCAGTGTAATGAATGGAAGTTCCTAAATCAACTTCATCATGGCTCTCCTGCTCACCACCTTTCCTAGGATAGAAAGAAGCATGCAGCAACAGCACTTGTTCCTGTTATTATTCTATGACAAATATTCAAACATACACCTTCAAACCCTGCCCTAATGACCCACGCAGATACGCCCAAAAGCAAGAGTGACCAAGACTGTCCTGACTGAAAAGTACTTGACTCTTCAAGAAAGTAAAGAAAGGTGAAGAAAGTCAGATGAAAAAAAAGTGAACAGGAATGAGACAAAGGCATTCACTGAAACACACAGACGGTCCCAACTGAAGATATTTACACAGACCAAGACAAAATACTGAAAAAAGGTGATAAATCTGAAAATCTCTAGACTTCAGCAAGGTTAGAGATTCTTAAATCCCATCCCTTAGAGGACTAATTTCAAGCTTTATTGTTTAAATAATGGAAAACTTGAGATGCTAATGAGGTGGCCACAGAAGCTAGAGTGCAAAGGCACCTGAAAGACAGACAGGGGACCCTGCTGTATCACTGCTGGAGAGAGGTGATTCCTGTTTGAACCTAATGAATCTTCTGAAGCTACAAGAAAGACTACCTGCAGATAAAAATATGGACCACTAAGGAAAAATTAGGCTGAGATGCTAATACAGGTGTGTTTTTTGTATAAAAATGCTGGACCATCGAAACATTACTTCTTACATGCAATACAGTCTTATTTATTTTGGAAGAACACCCAAGCTTAATTTCAACCTTCTTTTTTCAAGCTACAAAATCAAGCTCCATGATTACAGCTTAGGAAAGTTACATTTTTAAGTTAGCGCTGCTTCACAATAATTTTTAAAGCATTCACACATTGCTGAGATTAGGCAAGTGGTATCAGAAGGAAGAGAGACAACTACTAGTAAGCACAAACAGCAGCTCTGTAAGCTCAATTGGCTTTTTGGTAGCTTTGCTCTATTACTGAAACCATATTTTACAGCAGTAATTTCTTCTTTGAAAGGTAACAACACTCCACGTACTCAACAAGGAATAGACATCGCCCTCATAAAACTTAACTAAAACTTCCTGTTAACATAAGAAACAAGAGTCAGGCTTACCTTATCAGCACACATTGCCACTTTAATATCTTGTTTTGTAATCTCATAATGTCTTATATTCCGCACATAATTCCCAACCAATTTTAAGATGTCTGCAGAAATATATTCTAATACTGCCACTATGTAAACAGACACTTGGTGGTCAATTTTGTAGCCTAGAACTTCCTGAAATGAAAAACAAAAAAGTGTTCCGCTGTTACTCAGTTGACAAAATACACAGAATCGGTTGCAACTAAAACCAGTAAGTTTAAGACCCTACTCAACATTCACCACATATCCACAGTCTACTGTAGTAATAGAAACACAGTAGTTTGTCAGCCTAGAGAAGAAACAGTGTCATGGTAGATGCTGCTCTATTAACTGTGGAAGTGACAACAGCCAACAACTGTCCCAAGAACCTCACTTAAATGTCTAGGGCTATTTCCAGAAGTTTCTTGAGCATTTTCTTAGCCATGCAAAATGAAACAAGAACAACCAAATTCATAGCAAATGAGTTCTTGGCTTTGTTTGTCCAATAGAGAATTAACTAATTTTTAAGTGAAAAAGAAATATACACAACAAACACAGATATTCTTAATCCTTTTTGTTTACATTTCAGGCAGCATTCAGACATTACATGAAACAAAGGTGTTAACTTCTAATTGCATTTAAAAAGCAAGATTACATCACTGCTTACCTTTAATAAGGGATGGATTTTTTCTACTGGGAGAGATAACGGATTTCTTCGTTTCCTTTTCTCAATAGCAGACTGGGCATCAGCTATTGCCCACTTATCAATAGGGTGGGGAAAACTTTTTTGAACACGATCCTTAAAAAAATAGGACTAAAGGGTAAATACACAATCTGAATGAACTTAATATTACTACATTATCAGACCGTTTTCCATTACTTCACAAAGGAACATTTGCTGATGTTAGTATTTCAACTATAAAAGCCTGTATAACATGCATAAATGTTATCATTTTGGTACATGCTTCTCACTACATTCATAAGGCTGTATCAGAACATCACTGTCATAGAATAATCTAGTGCTAAAAATTTAAGAAATGCCAGAATTAAGTTGCCACTGCAAGCACAATTTGCTCCCCTTGTGCACATGCCTGGTAATTCAGCATTTAAATACATGACTATATTTATCCTAGCACTTTATTCTCTGTACAGAATGGTCACTGAATGAGATGATACTAGTTTTTCATTTCAACTTTACTGATCAGCGTATGGTCCAGATTGTACACATGCAAATTGTTCCTATGGCAATGAACATAATAGGAGAAGAGAGGGAATGTTCAACAGCACCCACAGATTTAAAAACAGTTTTATGGTCTACAGTTGGACCATATACGTCCCAGATTTACTCCTTTCAGCAGTCAAGGTGCCTGAGGACACCTACACTCTCCCATGCATTGAACAACTCTCCTGCTGGAACTACATGTCTCTGAAGCTTCACCCTTTTTTGGTAGCCTCGTGTTCAGATATGCCAGAAATCTAATTTCTCAGATAAGTTCACATTTTATTTTTTCAGACTACAGTCCCCACTGACTGCTTTGTTGCAAGTGCTCACTTATGTAAATACAACTCCCATTTGAGCAACCATGAAATGAGGAAGATGAAGTTAATGACCACTTACAAAGTGCTGGTACAGGACAAAGTACACAAAAACTTTCTGACAAAAAACTGGGACAGAATACAATTCTATAGAAGTAGCACCCAACTTCCCAAAGTACAGGCTTTTCTTTTTCTTCCCTCATCATAACACTTCTGCAAAAGGAAGTCCTACCAAAAAAAAAAAAGTCTCATTCACTATCTAATACCAATTCACTCTCCTAACATAGTCCAGCCTGCTGACTGAACAATGAAGATGTCCCAGGGGAAAAATAAATGTGTATGGCCACATAATTAAAGACAGCATCATTATGCATAAACATAAAGAGGGTAAACTGAGGTCGTTCGATCATCTCTAATTCTTGCATTTCTCATCCTGACTTCACAGCCATAAGACTCATAATGCAACGCTGTATGTCAAGTTTTCTGTTAGCATTGTTTAAAACACAGCATTGAACAATCTTCCACAAACCTCCTGTCTTGGAGGTGCCAGACCAGAATGTTGTGAAACAGGTCAGCCATTAAAGGTGACACTGGAACATCATTAGAGGTGTCAGTGTTCCAAAGAGAAGAGGAAGGATGAAATTCATGAATCTTGGATCTCAGAGCCAGCTACCTTTTTTTTTTTTTAAGGGGTTGGGGTTTTTTTTAAAGAGTTGGGGTTTTTTTTTGCCATTAGTCCACTTTCTTCAGAATGTGAGGATGTTGCATCTTGTTTTGTTACCTATGGCATAGCCCCCAAGTACTTGAAACCAACAAGCACACTGCACATGGAGTCTGTAGCTTGGCATCAAAGTCTTCGAATCATGGTGAAGCACAAAGGGCAACCAAGATATTCATGGGATTAGAAGCTTAACTAATTTGTTTCTCCAATGAAGAAACTTCTCAGATCAAGCCCTCTCTCTCAAACATCAAGCTGCTTTCTGATCTTTGAAAGGGCAATCTTAAGAGAAGACATTTCTATATAGAGGAAAGAAGTGCTCCTCAACTCATTCCGAGAAAGTGACCGAACTATTTTTGTTCAAATTTCCAGGATGGCAGGGGGTATATCAACCTAAATCACCATGCTGAGAAAGCAGCACAGAGCCTCAGACTAAGCAGCTACAGCTTGCATGCAGTATCAGCAAGGACAAAAGGTCTTTTGAAAGGAACCGCTCAGCTTTATGTACACAAGTTACACTCACCATCTATTATATAGTAATACAGTTCAGAGATTACTGTGTATTGAACAACAAATTCAATTGATAATACATAATTACTGCTTTCCTTTTTATATTATGAAATGATTAATGTATTAATTTTTCATGTAATAGTTCAAATTATTACAGATTTGTAATAATTATTCTCTATACCTCTACATCCAGAAAACTTCTTGGCTGGGCTTGACACAACATATTTAACAACTGGAGAATTAACTCCTCCACATACTGTAATGCATCTTCAGTAGAGGAAAGTTTAGGATGGACTTGCACCTGAACCTGTAGGAAACAGAAGAATTCAATCTTTGAGTTTTGCTCTTCCCCAAACCACATGCTTTACTTGCAAAAAAAGATGACGAAAGAATGAGCCAAACAGCTCAGAAAAATCCAACCCAAAAGGTAGCTCTATTAAGCCACACCAGACAAACATGAGTGAAACACTCATCTAAGCCTAGCAGAAATACAAATCTCAAGTGTTAAATGAACTCAAATCCCTGTAAGTGACATCTAATGTCAAGAAAACAGCTAACTAATAACAGTGCTTAGCAGTGCAATTAGGAAAACTGTTTAAAAGCCCTACATATATTTATCTTTCTTCCCTAGCTCTTAAACCACTGTTTATACAAGGCATTTTAGACTGGGGTTTTCTCCCTTTTACAACTCATTGTTCATCACTCAATATATAACAATGAAATACAGAAATTTTTCCACAGGGAGAGCACTACTGAAACAGCAATGATTTCAGCAGTATTACACTGCAAATTATTTAATCCATTCTCAATTAGCTCTCACTAAAATAAGATTGGTTTAGAAGTTTGTTTCCATACCGATTTTTAAAAAGTCGTCAGCCTCTAGAGTAAAAAAATTTCAAAAAAGGTCAAAGAGTTGTCCTGGCATTAAGTAGAAGTTCAGAGCTTTTGAAAGTTTGGTCCTAATATGTTTAATTTGTATGTCATAACTGTCCATAAAGTCTCACTGGTGTAAATCCACTGAGGCACGATCCTCCTTGCTCCTCCTATTATTTTTCCAGTCATTTAACTTTGGAAACAAGCCTCCAGTATAGCTTTCCTCTGCACTTTGATAGTTCACAAAATAGCACAGTTTTAACCAGTTGAAATGTCAGGTACGCAAAGCTCAGTGCTTTAGAGCTTAAACAGACATGCAATTTAATCTCAATCCTACACTGATGGCAAATACTATGCCAGAGCAAGCTGACGGCTAACTTTTGCAACACATCTTTGAAGCCCCAATTTCATCATTTTGCCATTCCACTGCACAAAACTCAAAATGCCTCCAGTTCTCTCAATCACTAACACAAGAGCTTAACCACCTTAAACCAAAATCCAACAATCTGTCTCATCCAAACATTAAACCCATGTCTATATTAAAATACTGGTGCCATAATTATTTAATTTCACACTTGAATTTTCATTCCTGTGTGCATCTATAGCAAGAATTAAATGTTACAAAGTTCAAACACAGAACAGCCTCAAATAGAAATCCACTTGCCTGCTAAGGCACTCATTAGTTTGCAAACTTCATGTCTGGGCATAGCTCTGGTGCTCATTTAACTGCTGTTGAGATTTAAATATGCTAGATCATGCATTTAGTTTTTTGCAGACTGTACGCCCTTATGCAGTATGTCTTTAAAAAAACTCTAGAAATTATTGATTTTTTAACTTAAAAGCACTCTGGTACAAATAGAACAGGAGAACTCTTCATTTGACTAGCTAACGTTTGATTATGCCAACAGTTTCATTCTTCCCCAAGAACTTCCACCATGCACAGCTACAGAGTATATTTGTGAAGGTACCCAAGTAGCAGAACGTCCAGCAGTCCCAAACATTATTTACAATTCAAAGACTGACATCAAATACTGTACCAGCTTGGAACATCTTAACAGCAGAAATTACAGACTTGCAGAAGTATTCTCTTAAAGATCAGAGCTGATCTGAGCTGCCTGGAAGATACTGCCTTTAATGTATTTTTTAAAGCTGAACAGAACAAATTTGTATTACATTCTCCCTGCAGTATACTCCAGTACTTTGTATTCTGGAGAGTGTTAAATTACCAAGTCAATCTGACAGTAAAAATACAGAGCATGATAAACCGGAGTTACGAAGAGCAGCTTTATTTTCTCCTTTACTTAGAAAACAGATTGTAGACTTCAATAGCCTCACACAACTCTTTTGGTCTGTAACAGAGTCTATAGGAATAAGAACAAACAAAAATACCACATCAGGCTGTGACCTGAAACATTATCCAAATCAGCCAAAACAGAGTCAACAATGATTATCTCCTGAACTAGGAGTAGGTTAAGCTCAAAACATTTTTCCTAAGCAAAAGTTTGGGGGGGGGGGGTTGTGGGGGGTGTGCAATTACATCATTATTCTCAAAGGCCATCATCTTCTGGCACTACCAAGCTCTGCTTTAGTAGAATATCCACCTCAGCAGAGTGTAAGGAACTGAAGGAAGGAATGCCTCAAACATTCATCAACACAGAAAACCCCAGGGACAAGCTGTGGCCTTTGTGATTAGTCTAAGGAATGTCACCCAAGGAAGAAGGAGTGTATCGAAGGATGCACCCCCTACTCCCTTGCAGTTGTATTGACAGATTCCTTAGATAAGCCTCAAAGGGGGGAAACATGGACTGAGTGAAACCAAATGTTTCTCATCAAGCACAAGGACCACTAATCATTGGCTCCACTGTGTAAGCCGAAGAGGTGATAAGGCCTGAGAAGAGGTAAGCATTTCTGACCCAGAAGCTGGATGGATTGCTCAAGAAGCATGAAGTCAGCAAAAATCTGTGGGAACAGAGGACAGGGTGAGCGACCACTGACTCAGTTGGACAAGGGGTGGTGCACCCCATTCCCCTCAATGTATGCACAGAACCCATGCTCCACCTTTTTCCTCGTCTCTCATGGAAATGAGTTTGTGGAATACCTGCCTCTCTTTGTCTAGTACGCTAATCAGTTGATAAGATGAACTTAAAAGGCGACAGAAACTTTGCTGTGTGTGCACCCACCACCCAAGATTACGAGACTTGAGACAACGCTGGATCCAGGGGTGGTGATCTGGATTTCTTTGACTCTCTTTCTCTCCTTTCTTTTTCTTTTCTTTCTTATAGACTTATAAGAGACCACATTGCTTATTACCCTTTTCCAAGGTTAAATTGCTTTCTACCACAAGTAAATCGTTTTAACTGGTTGTTTGGTGTTGTTTCACCTTAATTTAACCCAAGGAGATCACCGAACCATTGCGACTCTCTGGGCTTCCAATCCGGGTTGTGACACAGAGAAAAAAATCATGAGGTACCATTGGCTTGCCAGCATAGTTTATCTATATTAGGTAGGTAGTAAATAAGCTTCACCGCTACTTAAGTGAGATTTAGTATCATTTAGGGTTCAAACTCGTATAAGCAAAAGAAAGACAACAAATAGACTAACAAGGAAAATTACAGGATAGCTTGGTGTACAATTATAACAGAAATGTGTGATTTTAGTATCTGCACTACTGTAGTACTTAAAGGCTCAGACTGACAGTGAAAGTGTTATTTAAGGGTATTCAAAGCAAGTCCCAATAAGTCCATTACCTAAGATGTGATGCAAGACTGGGTAAGATGCAAGATTTAGTAAGAGAAGACAAGAAATTAGAACATCTGTTAGCATACACTGTCACATGACCAGTTTCAAAAAAGAAGATCAAGTTACCAGGGGGTTTCCACCTTTCTCATAGAGTCAGCTCAGATTTTAAATTAAAAAAACTGGGCCACCCTGTCTTATCACCCTTGAAAAGGAGTATGGCTTAAATCCCACCACATCCTTCACAGTCCTATATTAGGAATACATATAATAAAAAGAGACTAACAACTTCTAACTTCCCTTAAATTATGACAGAACCCTTCCCTTTCCTCCTACACACACACACCAAAATGTCTATCTTGTAAGGGAATTTACTAAAAAAGCAGCTTAAGATCTTTTCACAAAAGCTTCTACTCTTTGAAATTACCAAGAGGTAAATACGATCTACATCAGCTACAAATCCCTGCCTCCACACCTCTGTTTTCACTCATCTGATCACTTTTTTGAATGTTCAGTCTTCTCAGCCTTTTTTAATTCTCAAAAGGGAAATGACTAGGACTTTCTTTATTTGAAGATAAGCAGAGCCAGCATTTGTTGAACAGCTTTTCATGCTCTGTTTAAGAACACGAGCAGAGACAAGCAGTGCCTGCTTAAGAAAATTCATAGCACTTCAGGAAAATCCTACGATATGATCACTTGGCTTTTTTTTCCTCCTTCCCTTAAAAAAAAATAAAAAAAATCAACAAAAGCAAGGAATTTCTATCAGGAATGGTACGACCTTAAAAATTAGGCAACCATAAATCTAAACTGTCAGAAAAAGTCAGTTAAACCAACTAAAAAAAAGTGCTTAATGAATAATACAAAGATAAATATATCTGATCTTACTTTATAACCCTTAGCAACTTATTTTACATAAAGCTTTCTCAAACCATTCCTTTCAAACTCTACCTAATAAATCAGAACATAAACACTCCCAAAGCCTCATGTGAAGCAGTAGGGATCTAGACCAAACCCAGAAACAAGTTTCAGTTAAAGCAGATTGAACAGCTCCAGCTTACACAGAGGCTTGGTCTCTGACTGGTCCAACAGAACAACTCCTAGGCTGGTCACAAGATAACCCAAACCACCGGTCTAGACTGACACTCAGCAGCTCATTCTGCACTAGAAAGAGGTGTTTGAAAACAGGTAAGAAAGACAGACTCGAACAGTGAATTTAACAATCCAACTGACACCAAACAAGCAACAGTTTTCAGCTACCTCTTCCTCACTCGGTCATGAGCAAAAGGCTGATCTATGTTGATTTTAAAACTGAAAAAATTCAACTTGCAATGAAAAAAACCTCTCCACGGACTTCTTAAAGCAACTTCACGTATTACACAAAAACACCAGCGTAACGTTCCCAAATCATCATTAACAATCAATGTAATCAGGCTTGCGGTTTTCAGTTCTGCTAAATACAGAACACACCAGAAAAATCTTATATGTGAAAGGCTGCAGAGAGAACAATACCAAACTGAGTCCCATCAGGAGCAGCAGAAGTTCCATCAGCTTCAGAAGAGTGCATAACAGAAGGAAATAATTCTAAAGCTACATAACAAACAAAAATAAAAACAAAGCATCTACTATTGGTTAGAGATACTGTTTTTCATATCTGGGCAAGACTACCCATCCTCTGGGATTCTGGCAAGAAGTCACAGTATGAACCAAAAACCAATGCCTACTAAAGAGCAACTGCGCTTCACTGCTGAATACAGGTACTGCCGCACTGCCAGTCTTCCTTGGTGGCGGCTGAAGTCCTTGTAAGACAGTGTCTAAAGGAAAAAAAAAAATCATATTTACCACAGCATTTTGATAATAAAAAGGCAGAGCTGTAATGAGACAACAGGCCAAGCTGTTTTCCAGAGCACTAGAGAGGGTGAAACTTTAATGATTATGAGCATTTTTCTAAACTAGTAAACTAGCACTTTTCTAAACATAACATTTTCTAAACCTTTGCAGACACAGTTTATTCAATGGATTATTAGTAGAAATGACTTGGCCACAGAGCGGGGGGGGGGTGGGGGCAGGGGGAGAGGGAGGGAAATTATCTTCATTTTGGTAACTTTGAAAGTCTTCACTAATCTTATAACCTTATTTTTACTCAACATATTTTTTGTTAATCTTCCCTCAGTGACTACAAAGCTACTGACAAGCAACTGCTTATCACTAGAACACTCCAGGATGAAATATTTTATATACAGACTGCATGGATGAGCGTTCTCATAGTGTAAGCACCCATAAAAAGGTTTTTTCTTCTATTCTTGTACATCTCAGCTGATATTTGGCAGTCCTGTCCATGCTTTGTTACCCTAATCAATTAAAAATCCAGTAAATTAAACAAAATACAAATATCTTGGAACCATGCTTCAGTAATAATTCACTGAGGCCACGAGACTCAGATTTTTGCTAACATTTCTCTTGATGTATCAAGGTAGCAGTATTACACTGCACTAGTGAGCATGTGAAAAAACTTAACAGTAAAGACTTGAACCGTAGGAGGATCTTGACTTTATCCTCCACAACCATCAGAAGAACAGAGAACCCAAAGTGATCAGAAATTAAAGATGTTCTACATATGCAGTGAAGATGTGACAAGAATAAGTAGTGCCATTCTGATTAGGAAGTGGCAACTGGACTATCATTGATTTTAAGAACTAGGTGATTAAAAGCCAGGTAGAAATATCTTTGTCAGCCACAGCTTCCAGAGCACTCTGTAGACACTGAAGCAGCTTTCCTAGTCTCTTTTGTTCCATGAAAGGTACAGAAGACTAACTATACAATACAGAGTACCTGGAAGCACAATGTCTGAAAGAACTTCCTTAACTGAAGGAGCAAAACCCCCTCAGCTGTCAAGCCACATCACTCCAATCATTTTGACCACAACAAATCCAGCCAAGAAATCCCTGTTGATTGCTCAACTGATTCAAAACAACTTGAGGTACACAAACAGCAGAATATCTGTATGGTAAGACAGTTCTTCTCTTTTTCTCAATCACTGAATTGCTTAAGGTATCAATCAGTAAGAATGACATGCTTTCTACTGTAAAAACCAACATATAAGTGAAGAAGCAAGTCATAGACAGAGAAAAATTCTGACTGCATAAACAAGAGTTATACAAGCAAGATGAAGCCACAAGAAAAGGCATTTAGGAAAAACTATCCAAAAGGTTACAGCCAGAATAAAGAGTATAAATTCACTAGTGAAAGAACACTAGTGTTGGAAGAGGCATCACTTTGTAGGTGTCTCTTCTGAGTCCATTTTCCAAGGTGTATTAAAAGCCATGTATCTCCATCTCCAGCCACTCAAGGGCTCTGATGTTTTGTATGTCCTGAATCCTCCATCTTCAGCCCCAGCATCACACCTTCTGTCTGTCTCTGCAACTACAACTTCAGACACCAGTTGTTATTCTTACTTCCTTTTCTTGTACCTCATCATCATGATTACTGTCTTTTGCCAGCAACACTCCTCTTTTGCTGCTTCAAAATAACACGTGACCAGACAGAGAAGCATCTCAGTACACATCATTTTCTTCCTAACTGAGTGCACTGAAGTCAATCTTGACAGCATCTGAAGGATAACTGGAAGAAAAGGGATTACATTATGATCTGAACGGTACAAGAGCTGCTTTTTGCAAATGCAGCTGTTCAATGCAAATACAGTTCTATTGTTAAGGTTCATGTCTAATGAAATACAAGGCACAATCTCCTAAGAATTTGTTGATGTAGGAAGAGATTTATTCTTACTACATATTCTTGGTTTTGTTGCTTGATAAAAAAAAAAAGAATCAAAATAACTCATTGGAAAAAAGGAAGCTATTGCAATGATTCAACAATACCAATTTTTTAAGAAAGTGATTCCAAGGCTGTAGTTTGAGCTCTGCATTACAAGCCAATCCACAGTTACAAAAGGGCAATGGCATTTTAATGATTCAGTCCACACGTGGCAGCTTTCCCTAATAGCTGTGAACACTCCATCCTGATATATATACTTTAACAATGTTAAATTAAATGCCACTTTCTGGAGATATTAATTCAACACAGGTCTTCCCAAACTATTAAGTCTCATCTCCAGCTATGCAGGAAATCATCACAATCCTGTTTGTGCATCAACCTGGTTTCAAGGTGGCGTTCAGAAAGCAGCTTGCTGTCACTACCTGAGAATGACTGTCAGCTTCTGATCAGCTAACAGGGGAAACAAAGGAAAGGTTCTCCTCTAGTAACAACAGGAGATATATGAGCTTCAGATAATCTGACTCCTACTGAGAGAGCATGCTCTGGCAATTCAAAGCCACAAGGCACTTGTTTCCTCACAGGACAGTTCTGCCATTTGAGCTCACTGGTGTATCCTGCCACATTCTCTCCTTTACTAGTCCCACATGCTGGCCTCCAGGTACATCTCAGATCTTTGGCTAGAAGAGCAGTGGGTCAGTGCCTCAAACCCACTGGCTGCAAAGCTGCAGTATCGCACCTGTCTTGTGAACACTAACAGATGATTGTCAAAGCAAGTATGCTGCTATGTTCATCGTTTTATCTGCCGCCTATGACAGATTCATTACTTTACAGGGCCTTTATCAGGGCTAAACACCCTAACCAACACTACTTGTACCTGTATAAGTTAGTAAAATACCTAATTTGGTTTCTCCATTAATAAAGAAGCCAATAACATAATAATTTACTATTTTCATCTGCCATTTAGTTTTCCTGTAACTCAAGTATTTGGCTGTTCAGTAAAGCAGGTGACAATACAGACAGATTCTTCATTTCTAAGGACAGCAATAGTAACCAGCAGAAGACTCTGCTCCTGGAGCACAGGGGGCAATAGCCTGAGATACGAAACAGGTGGTGATCTCATGAAGAACTGAGCTTAGAGGAGTTAACACCCACCAGACAGTTGCAAGTTTGAGTGTGAAGCCTTCAGAACTAACTCCACCTCATTCCTGCCACCTGTCTACAGTAAGAAAGCACAACAAAACCAAGACAACTATACCTTGCAGGGCCAGTTTGTCATCCTGGGTAGCTTGTCATCATTAGCCTTCTCTGTTGACTTCAGACTCCAGAATTCCTTTTCCCTCCAAGGAATTTATCCAACTCCTTCAGCAAGCATCTTTAATGCAGGGTGATTCCACAAACAGCTTGTCCATCAGGAAGAAATCTTGCACTTCAGATGTAGCAAGTAATTTCAAAGTCTGAGCTCATACTTGCCTCAAATCCTCACTCTATGTCCTCCAGTAGTTAGCACTGAACCTCATTCCAAATTTGACAAACCCCTGCTACACCACAGAGTAAACCATCCTCTAAAGGAATAAGCTCTGTCTGGTTGAGACCTTGGGTAGCTCCAGTTTCCAAGCAGGCTCCAGCTGGATGGCTATCCAAGTGCTTACAAGCACAAGAAGCAGTGAGTTGTACGGTTAGTGCAGAAGTAGTTTCAAAGAAGTGACTACTGATCAGGGGTAAGACATTAACAGTACATGCTACGGACAAAACAAGTAAGAAGACTTCCAAGAACTGAATGAAACTGCACAGTGCTGGAGACCTCATACAGCATGCCCAGAAAAGCAAGGCAATACATTGCATGAGGAAATCAGGAAGAAATACTGAATGAGCACAACTTCAACATTTGAGACTTCCAATCCATACTGGAGGATGCAATAGTTCAAATAGCCCTAGGAGCAAGTCTTCTATGCAAAAGTTGCAGTTAATCACTGTAACTGGACAGACTCATAAAGCATCACTGTGTACCCACTAAAAAGTGTCCAGTTCTGCAATCTGAAGCCAGTTCAAGCAATGGTGTTAGAAACCTCTCGTTTTTTAAGCCTTCCACTTTCTGATTCTGGCTGCAGAAGTGGAAGAGGAGCCCTCACCATTTTTTCTCTCTTCTGAATAAATTCTTTCCACACCACGGGAACAAGCTTCACCATCCTGAGGGAGCAAGACTTGCTAGTTTGTCCTAATGAGGCCTCCTCAGCAAAAACGTATTTAAACTAAGAGAAGCTTAACTAAAAGTCATTAAGCCCGAACACTAATTAACCAAAATTCTCTCAGCAGTTCATCATAACGATCCCCCCACCCCCAACCGTGTCACTTCTAGGCGCTAAGGGAGCCCAGCAGAAACCCGCAGCAGCACTACTTGCTTCCTTCTGGGCACAGCAGGGCTAGGGCCCGCGTGTCCATAAACCAGCTTTTATTTACACGGCTCCGTCTGCCGGAGCGTCGCCCCAGCGCGGCTCCCGCGCGCTGCGCGGGGGGCCCTCCCCTCCGGGGCACCCACCAAGGCAAGTCGCCCGCCGGGAACGACTGACCCCCTGCCGAGCCCTGAAGCCGCTTCCGGAGCGCGGGGTGCTTCGGCCAACCCCGCTGACCCGGCTGGGCCGAGGCGCCGCGCCGGCCGCGGCCCACCCCGCGCCGAGGCCGGGCCGCTGCGATGGGCCCCAGACCGATAGTCCACTCCCACGGCCCAGCCCGCCGGGGCGGGCGGGGGACCCCGCTCCCCCTCACCTTCTTGAGGGCGGGCACCAGAAGCCCCCGCCACTTAGGCGCGTTCTCTTCGCTGAAGAACTCGTAGAGCAGCGGCTGCGCCTGCATGGTGCCGCCGGGCCCGGCCCGCTCGGGAGGCGGGCAGGCGGGGCGGGGCGGGCCCGCCGGGCCCCGCAAGGAGGCCGCCGCGGGAGGGCTCGGTGCCCCTCAGCAGGAGGCCCAGCGGCCCCCCACCGCCGGGGCCGGCGGCGGCAGGCCCGCAGCGGCGGGGGGAGGTGGCAGCTGCCGCATTCCCCGCCCCCAGCTCTCGGTGGTCTCCCCGGGGAGGGGGGAGGGGGGCGGCGGTGGGCAGCGGGAGGGGCCGGCAGGAGCGGGGTCACGCAGCGCGCGGGCCGCGAGGGGCGGAGCCGGGCACCCGGGGCACGAGCGCCGCCGCCTCCCCGCTCTCCAGGCTCCTGTCCTCACTCCGCACGGTTGGCGGCCGCAGCGCATGCGCCCTGCAACGGCGGACAGCACCGGCCGCGCCTGCGCCCCGGCAACGCGTGGTCAGAGCCTGCCTCCCAGCGGAAGTGACTTCACGAGGCGGCCACACCGTCTCCCGCCGCGCGCGCCCCCTGTCGGAGGGAGGTGCCGTGCAGCTCCGCGGAACCGCCAGCGTTTCCTGGCCGGGCTGGCACCAGTGGAGGCCTGCGAGCCACCCGCCGCCCGGGAACCGCCGTGCAGCCCCCGGCCACTCCAGCGGCGTGGGAGCGGCTGCGGCCCGCCAGGCCCTGCGTGCAGCCTCAGCTCTGCCTGCCCCCCTCAGCAGCCGCCGAGCCACCCTGGGGCCCGGCCTTGGGAGAGGGGATTGGGCGCTGGGGAGCCCTTGGCCCAGGCCTCAGCCACACAGGCCAGGCTACGGGCCGTGCCCATCAACGGAGGGTCGGGTAGTGGAGGGGCAGTGGCCCCACACAGCCCTGTGGAGGTCTGGGGAAGAGAGAGGGCTTTGGCTCCATGTCAAATGCCAGTGGAACTCTGCTGGGGCAGGCAAGGCCCCTCAACCCCTCTCCAAGCTAGTGCCTCTGTGGGTGTGCTGATAATAATGCCCCTGAGGCTTTGCTCCCTCTAGACCATGGCTGACTTCCTCACTGCCAGCTTCTCGCCAGCCTCCCTTACCAGGGTGACCTGGAGCACAAGGAGATGGCATCCACCTGTGACAACCAACTGTCTGCTCAGAGCTGGGGGCGGTGGGATGGTGTTACCCTTCCCTGGAGAGCTCTGTATGAAAGACACATGATCTCACGGGGTGGGGGGGGGGGGGGGGGGGGGGGGGAACCAAGATCAGATAACAAACAGCCTCAAGCATGAAAAGTACAGTTGGTTCTAGGAAAAAAGGCCAGAAAAAGCAAAGCCAGAATGCAAACAAAGGCCAGTGGTTTAAACAGGACGAAGTCCCTGGTGGTCTGCAGGGCCTAGCAGGGAGAGGGAGAAAGACAATGCTAGAGATTAAAAGCAAATCATTGTGCTGTTTCACAAGGCAAAGACAAGGGGCCTGGGAGAGCCCGGGGACCAAAATAGGAAACAGCTGCTGTTGGGGAGCACAGGGAGGGAGATAGATGTATGAAAACCTTCACTGGTCACTGGAAGCAAGGTTTAGAACCAGCTAAGGGAGGAGAGCAAAGTACCCACAGAGATTGCTTAGAGAGAGTGTTGATACTCCATTCATCTCAAGGGCTGGTTGTGCAGACACCTGTCAGGAATGGTATGCATTCAGGGACACCATCACAGCATCAGAGAGACTATGGAGCTGTTGCAGTTGCTGCCTTATGATGGAAAAATCAGTCTGTTCAGCTTCAGCTGCTCCCAAGTATGTGCAACACACAGTGTAAAACTGCATCACTGCTCTGCTCTCCAGCAGATTCCATTTGGAGATGAAAGTGCCAGGACTCCTAAATACCAGTGAATGGTCTATAGCATCTCTTTCCTTCAAAGCAGCATTGAGTAATGTGAGATCGCAGGCACTGTGTTCAGTTGGTTCAAACATTTAGCAAGGCCACAGTACAGCCTGGGCCCAAGCTCTCCCTCCACCCGGAACCACCAGCACCAGGTGATAGCCTTCCTCTGCTGGCTTTCAGTGCTTTTTCAGTTCATGGCAATTGCAGGTTTAGCAATGGAAGGAAGAAATTAAACAAGCTGGAATTTGGAAAGACTTCTCTCAAATACATGTACCCACTGCCTATATGTCAAAAGGGTATTAATGCCTACCCTGAAGTGCTATGGCCTAAATTGAGTTGAGCTCCAGCAGTCTGACCATTCATACACTCACAAATGCCCAGCTTCTGTGTTTGGCACAAACATTTAATAGCAGAATTCAAAACTCAGTATGTTCCATTTTAGTCTTACGTGGTAAATTAGTGCAGGTGATAATCTAATTTTACAACACCATGTTAAAAAAAGTTTATTTTACATTATATACATTAGGGAACATATTTCAAAGCATAACCAATCACAACAATAATGCAGGTCATAAATCACGTTTAGTTTGGTTTTAGTATATATTATCACAGTAAAATATAAAGAACATATACAAAAAAAGGAGTCAAATGTTTGCATTCTGCTAAAACTTGGCATTTACATACTCCATTGGAAAATAGCAATCAAAAATACTTCTGATCAAAACTGAGTTCCTGTGATGCGTAGTAACCATTATATTGTTTGAATGAGGTAGTAACTAAATTATTTTGGCCATGTGTTAACATCATAAATCAAGAAAAGTATGAAAATGGTTGTAAGGCCAAAAAAAAGTCAAAATGGCAACATCTTTGAGCCATTTCCACAATGTGGAATGTTGCTACTTTTCATTATGATATGAAATTACTTAGTAAGACAAACAGTAATACTAATTTTTATCATTGTGTACAATTATAATTCAAACACCTATTGGAGTGTTACAGCCAGGTACCACTAGTCTGGGACTGACACCCATCCAGAAGGCATTGTTTTCAAGCACAGAGAAGTAATCGTAAGGAGAGTTTTAATTAAATATAAAAATACAGGTGTTTAACTGGTTTGTTTCACAAAGAAAACTACCCAAATAAACTAAAGGAACTTTGAAGCCCAAGTCATATTCCACAAAGTCACAGCTTACCTTTGTGACTAAATACATCACATCTCAATACGTTGTGCAAACATGAACACCAGTGTGTTGCATCAAAATTAAAACAAGATTGTAATCTGATTACAGCCTTGGTTACAATTTCTAAAAGTTAAGATTTATTTGTATTAGTAAATTACATATAATAAAATACAATAGTGTTGTTAAATGTACTATATTTGTTGCTAGCATCCCACTTTATAATAAACACATGAGAAGTCCTTAAAATAGTACCCCGATTTAATTTTTGCATCCTCAGTGACTTTTACATCTGTACAGGTAAGACACTTGTACTTAACAGGAGGACCGCTATCTACAGAAAGTCAGTGTAGGTCTTCAGCAAGTTTCACTGAAAAATACTGCGTATGTACAAAGATTACATAACAGTAAATGAAGCACTTCTGTGGTATCATAATGCTTATGTGTCCATACCACAAACAACTGTTGTCTTCCTCTCATGCCACAATAAATTATAAAGTAACTGAAGTGGGGTTACTGCAGCTTTTGTGCAATTTTAGCCATAAATACTGCTGCAGCAGGAGCATTCTCTTGTCATGGTGAGCTAGCTGCCTGCCATATGCTGATCTCAGTAACTGTTCTCATGCCCTGCCAGGATATATAAATTGCTGTTGGCTGTTGGGTTATCCGTCGGCCTACTCTCCAGCACCACGACCCTAAAATGAAAATAAAAAAGCCACAATGTCAAGTAAGCCTTCATTTAAAACACATCCCTGGATATAACTGTAAATATTCTTTCCCAGGATCCATCTGATGAGTGGTCACTTCTCCTTCCCTGGATGCCTCTAGTCCAAAAGCTGCTCAAAGCAAGGCCAACCTCAAAGCTAGCTCAGGGTGTTGTACAGGCAAGGTGTCCAAGGATCTCCCACAGCCTCTCTGGGCTCCTACTGCAGTGTTCAGTCACCCTCACCATGATGTTTTACCCTCTTTTATCAAGCTGGAATTTCCCTTGCTGCAGCGTATGCCTGTTGCCTCTTGTCCTTTCAGTGGGGGCTTCTGAAGAGTGTCCATCACTCTTCTACTGCCCGGGCTTGTGCTTCCCCAGAAGCTTTGCAAAGCTAACCAGGCTGGAAGTTGTTAAGTCTGCCCTCTGCCATTGGTCATGACAGATGACCAAAGCTGACTCTTCTGTGAGCATTTCTAGTCTTTCCCTGAGCCCAGGTAACCTAAATCCACAGAAACTTCCTCTAGCTCTTGAAGTCCCAGAGACAAAGACTTGCAGGTTGAGAGAGTCCTCAAGGAAAAGATCGCTATGTGCAGAATCCTCTCTCTTACTCTTTTCTTGCCACCCACTTTTGTCCAGCATTGGAGACAGAAGACTGGGTTAGCTGGACTTACACTACAACTGCAAAGACCATAAGGAATGTCCTAGATCAGACCTTTCTCTTCAAAGGAGAGAAATTAGCAGTCACAATTCTGTTTCACAAATGATTTGACATTTTTTAATCAGGCAAGAACTGCAAAAGCTGCTAAATGGACCAGGATGTTCATGATTGAATTAATTTTCCATTAATTTTCCATTATTTTTCCATTATTTTTCCATTTGCAATGTCATGCTCCATTGTGAAGTCAGACTTGTTTTTAAATTAAGCTGTGCTGCCTCTCAACAACTAAGAGAAATGAGATAATAAAGCTGAGCTCAATGCACACATCACTGGAACAGAGAGTAAAACCCTTGGGTCAGAGATGAGTATTACTTACAACTACCCATCACCAAAAAGCTGTCAGGGATTGCACGTAAGGCAGAATCCTCAACCCCCAAGTGGCAAAAATTGCTGGTAGCTAGCTGATAAATCCACAGCACCATTCACTGCTGTTGATGTTATGGGTAATTACAAGGCTTGGAGAAGCATCAAGCTTGGAGAAGCAGATTATGGGGAAAACCTCTGGTTGATGTGAAGCCTTTTTGGTAGTTCTAAGATGCCACAAGAAAGTGAGTTTACTGTGAATGGCGTAAGACGGAGACAATTCTCAAAAATGAAAGCCTATCTTTGCACCTCATATGAATACATTACTGGTGAAACCATCATGTCAGAATGCACTCCCCAGAAGACTAAACATTGGCTGTTTTTGTGGCTGTTACAGAAGTACAAAGTTTGACAGCAGGGTAGAGAAAGTTGAGGAAGTCAGTGACACTCCTAAAATAGCAGTTACTGACTTGGCAAGTTGGTATCTGATGGGTCAGACAGACATGGTGGTAGTGTCCTGTAAAGCAGATGCCAAAGAACAGCTACAATAATAATTATTAAGAGCTCTTACAAGACCTGAGCTGTCACGATGGGAGGACAACTGGTAGAGTTCATTTCTGGGGGTGAAAGTGAGGTATTTACATTTTTAATATTTTTTTATATTTGTCTCAAAAAGTAGATCTTGGTAAGCTACTGCAGCAGAGCATCTGAAAGTAAAGCTTTCACCAAATTAATCATAACAATTACAGCACAAAAAGGAATACATTCCTGGAGATTGTGACTGCAGCCAAATACAAGCTTGCTAGCATGCCTGAGTGCTTCTGGAAGCCCACAAACACTTTTAGAAGACTTTTTGGGGGGCTTTTTTTGAAGAAGGAGAAGTAAACTTGAAGGGCTGAAAGGCAAACATGTACATAAAGGAATAAGTAAGATGGCTAAAAAAGGAATCACAAGAAACAAGCAAAAAGAACTTTTACAAGGCGGGATGAACACACATTATTCTTCTATTTTATCATGACATGTTCACTTCTTTTCATACCTGTCAGATCCCAGAAGCCTGAATATCCTCGTATTATCAGAAATTTCTTGTGTGATCTAGACAATAAAAATAAGACAAGTGTTTAAAGGTTAAGTACACAAGTGTTTTTGTGTTTAAAACCAACCTAGAGAAAAGAATTGACTATGATGTTACCAATTTACTGCTGATTTAAATTCACTACAGAAATTAATGCAACTGTCACTTTTAAATGAGATCTAACAGTTTTCCATAAATCCTGCCGCACTATGTGAATTCCTCTGGTAGAAACTGCAAGCACAACAGCAAGGCTCAGCATTGCACAGCATCCGAGCTACCGGTGCAATTATTTTTACAACCATGACTGAAATAGGTAGCTGTAGGTTGCAATTTGTCTCACTCTACATATCCAAAATGGGTCAGGTAAATTACATATAAAATGCATTTTGTTGAAATTCTGAATCATAGTAATGATGCAGTTAAGTTCACATTCTGAAAACCTTAAGAGAGACATAATCTAATTTGTGGTACTTATGCCCATTGTGAAAAGCAAACATAGTATTTTGACATTTCAGACTAGTGCAATAAACCTTTGTTTACTGTGAGTGAATTGTACTTGTATGATCCATCTTTATGATCACATGAATACCAAAGCACCAAAGAAAATATATTAATCAATAAAGTCAAACAAAGCTCACCGCGTACTCCAAAGTCACACTGTGAACAGGCAGCACTGTTTACAAAGCTCCTTTTCTACAAAGCCACATTTCACATTCTTGAGGAAAGAATAGATTCTTCTTTCCTTCCCAGATCCTTGTAGTGTGAGCTGACTTAGTGAATTCACTTCTGGCACAGAGAACTCGCAAGAGAATTTTAATTCACAAAAACGAAGTTCCCCATTCTGTTAAGAAAATTACTTCCTGCTTGTTGTGGGGCTGAGTCTGTACAATCTTGGCCCAAATTTTGAGCGTCTTGTCTCAGAATTCACACAGTTCCCTGTTTCATTCTTCTCACTCAATCAAACCACCGTGGAAGGTCATGGTTGTGGAAAGAAATAACTTTGGAAGCAGCTCAAATCATCCCCAGTTAGGCGAACTATTATTAGATTAGGGAATCTGAACTAATAATATCTTCAAAGACAAATGTGCTGCAAAGTTAGGTTGGCCAGGTTTTTGTCCCATGTAACCACTTCCTACATACTACATAGTATAAAATTCCCCCAAAGTAATGAATAGGGTCAAGAAAAAAAGAAAAAAATACAGTCAAGAAAAATGCCTGGTAATGCAGGTTTTTCAGATTCATTACAGATGAAAATGAGTTTATTTTTTCTCTTAACTGCTACGGCTAGTAGGACAGCCAGTAGAGAAGAGATTTAAAAAGGTCTGAGAGCTTACCCTATAGATGTTCTACAGGGAAAAAGTTTTGAGTGGGTTGCTTTCTGACAACAGCTCAGTTCTGCCTTCTGTTCTTCATTTAGGTGCTGGCTTTGGCTTGACAGTAACAAAGCAAGAAGACAGTGTTCCTTATGCTTTACATAAACAATATAAAGCATCCACTTGCGCTGCAGCACTCTGGGGCATGTCCTCCAACAACCGGATAAGAGCTACTGAGCGGAGTAATCCACCCAGCCTTGCAGAATGCTGCTAGCAGGAGTCTGGAGTTGGAGAAGTGCCTAGCTGTGTCATCTCCTCCTGTGCTAAACATCAAGGTGCTGCAGTTCACCATTATGAGTTCTTGGGAGAAGGACAATCATGCCTCAGGATCAAACATACGCAAATTCCACAAGAACCATTTGCAGACTTTGAAATAAGACGTAGTCTGACTCTAGCCTTTGGTCCAACTTCCCACAAAGAGGGAAGACTGTCAGCACAGATTAGGTCAACTGTGGCTTTGTGCAAGCAGATGTAGTTGTGTAATGATGTGGAGTATATCTAAGCTTGTCATGGTGTGACTGTATGTGTACCTTAAAATACAATTAGTCATAATGAGCTCAATTTCTCAGCCAATGTGACACTGATGAAACAACCGGTGAAGTTTGTAAACGTTCTTTAATAACCAAATTAAAAGACTCATTAAAATCCCACAAAGCAAGGCATTTCCACTAACACATAGATGCACAAGGTTTGCAGCAAGAAAAAAAAAAGGAGTTGGGAAGGTACTTATAATGGTTTAACTATGTCTAAAAATCACATCGAACTGGCTGAAAAAACAGACTACACAGAAATTTTAGAAAAAAATCTTTAGGTCAATCTGACATTTTTCTCCAGAGAATGGAAAACACTTCTTATGAAAGCTGGGCACTAAAACCTTCGAAGTATTCGTAAGTCAAGGGATCATGGAAGAAATTAAACAAAAAAGGGCAACTCATTCAACAAAAATCTAAAGCTCAGCAGTGGAGCGTGCAATCACTGGCAAAGCCCAGATGTTGGTATCCACATGCAAGAAGCTAAAGGACTCTCACTGGTCTTCAAAGCAATTTAAGGTGAAGATTAATGTTATCAAGAATTAAGCTTGGATATTTCTTATGGCATCATAGCCTGGTCTCTTGTCGCTTTCTGCTTTGTATGTTAGACTTGACAGGGGCTTATGAAACATGCTTTGAATGAGACTTGAGCTTCCAGGTCTAAGCTAGGAAGTTACTGAAATTTTTTACTCTTTTTCAGACCACAGCATTATGCATTTATGCTCTACTTGCCTTATATTAGAAGCCAGAATCTGAAGCAAAATGCAATACTCACCTCATTTGATCTAAAACTCCTTCCTTGCATGCCGTGTTTCCAGAATGCTAACACGCTGTCCTGTAGACAGACTGGTAACAAAGAACACTGTAATCAGTTTTGGAGCATAATGTCAACTCATGCTTTTAAGGCCAAACGCATAGGACTGCAATTTTGAAATTTGTACATGTATGTTTTATTGTATCACGTTCACCTACACAGACTGCAAAACGTCTCACAGGAACTGCTGAACCTGCCTCAAAAGTAGGTGCATTTATATATTTATTTGTTTGTTTAATGAGCGGGGTTTAAAAATATTCCCACCCAACCAGAAAAAGTTCCAAAACTGTCCTTCTGTCTAGTCCTAAACATGTTCTTTCCTTTGAATGGGAAACCCCACCTCATTCTAACAATAGCAGAAAATATATATTGAATTTTAGCAGAAAAGTTACAGGGATACTTGCAGTGACATTTTTCACTTTCACAGCAACTATTGGCTAATACAGTTCTGCAATAGCAATGCAAAGTTTCACAGAGCCCTCTACCTCCCAGTCCTTCCCCTTGCCACAAATGTGGTGAGAAGTCTGTATTTGAACCCTGTGAAAGGAAATGGGTCTATAGCCTTCCCCAAAGAGAGGGCAAGTATGTAGGTCCCCAGAACGAATCTGTCCCACCTGCATCCAGCATCCTGTCTCTGGGCAGGTATGCAGGAAAGAAAGCAGAGCTCTCTGGAGACACTATCAGGCCATAACAGGACACTGGTAGCTCGTTTGTGATGAGCAGAGAGAACTACAGTACATGCAGAGGTCCCACAGTGAGCAGCTTCAAGTACACATACTCCTAACCAACAGAAGCCATAAAAGTAATGTTTTCCATGACAATGGTTTTTTGTCCTCTCCTCTGTGGGACATTATGTTTGAAGTGTGTGAAACTTTAAAGCTTCTCCTCAGAAGCAAATTCCCTCCAACTTATTATTTTTGTTCCCACTGTTCCTCCTCTTCTGGTGCTACCCTCCATCCGGGTACACATCGTTCCTCATCCCTCTTTCAAAAGCATGCGATGCAATTCAGGTATGTAACCACTAGAGCACTGTCAAAATAAACGTGTTCTGTCTTTCTGTTTCACAAATCTAATTCATTCAGATTCTTCACAAAAAAACAAAGTTTATGTAAAGTGTAACATATCATATAATTTAGTCTCTGAGCTGCTTTATAAAAACAGACTGCGTGAACACACATGCAGAATGAATTAGCCATGAGTGATTCACAGAGTTTATGTAGGTTGTGTTAAGGTACTCCTTTAGAGGCTGAAGGTTTCCATTATATTCTCAAGACACTGGCCTAATCAGGGGAGACTCCAGGGTTATTCCTCTATTGCAGTTGCTCCTAGGGAAGTGTGCTGAACCTTTCCTGAGCCTTCTCCCACAAAGTGAAATGTGTGAGTGTTCCAAATGTAAAGACCTGACAGTTAGCATCTCAAATTCTGTTCTGTAACAGTAAACAAGTTAATCATAGAATATCTCTAGTTGGAAGGGACCCATGAGAATCAGAGTCCAACTCCCTGCTCCTCACAGCACCACCTAAAACTAAAGCAAATGACTAAGAGCTTTGTCCAGACGCTCCTTGAACTCTGACAGGCTTGGTGCTGTGACCACTTCTGTGGGGAGCCTGTTCCAGTGACTGACCACCTTCTGAGTGAAGAACCTTTTCCTAATGTCTAATCTGAACTTCCCCTGACACAGCTTCACACCATTTCCACATGTCCTATTGCTGGTCACCAGAGAGAGGAGATCAGCACCTCCCCCTCTGTTGCCCACCTTGAGAAAGCTGTAGACTGCGATAAGGTCACACCTCAGCCTTCTCTTCTCCAAGCTGAACAAATCAAGTGACCTCAGCTGTTCCTTGTAAGTCTTGCCCTTGAGACCATTCACCACCTGGGTCGCCATCCTCTGGACATGCTCTAGTAGTATGATGTCCTTCTTATATTGAGCTGTCCAAAACTGTACACAGTACAGTGCAGTGTAGAGTGGGGCAATCACCCTCCTCATCTGCCTAGCTGTGCTGTTCGTGATGCACCACAGGACACGGTTGGCCCTTTGGGCTGCCAGGGCACACTGTTGACTCATCTTCAGCTTGCCATCAACCCAAACCCCCAGATCTCTTTCTGCAGGGCTGCTCTCCAGCCTCTCATCCCCCAATTTATACGTATAACCAGGATTACCTTGTGCCAGGTGCAGAATCCAGCATTTGCTCTTGTTAAATTCCATACGGTTGGCAATTGCCCAGCTATCTAGTCTATCCAGATATTCAATATTAATGATGAAATGCAACTTACCTATTGATTCAATCTGAAAGTCAAATGTGAGCTCCGATGACAGTTTGCGGCTGGATTTTAACCTGCCTTGGAGATTCACTATTTTTATACAACCTAGACAATAAACAGGATATGTCATAAAGAATCTTCAATATATTATCTAATTTGAAGGCAGACAGTATGCAGTACATGCATACATATATATTTAGTTGATACTAAAACTTACAATCCAAACACACCAAAATGGTATCTCTCTCCAGCTGTGTTACATGTACAACACTTGTCTCTGTAGTGTCTATAAAAAAATGACAGTGTTAGTTCATAACATAAATTAGCATGAAATTTGAAATGGAAGTTCTAGAGATTGAAACAATTTAATGGGTTAGTGTGTTTTTATCTACTTAAAATAATCACCAGTGACATTTCTCTTCTCTTAGAGAGGCATGTCCACTTATCCAACATGTTGGCTGTGACAGGAAAACTGAAACTGTAATATTAAAGTATGGACTTAATCCAGCCTTTTCTGAGCCATGTCACAAAAGCAAACTCACATGTACATTGTTCTCCCTTTATTCTCTCTTGGTGTCATTTAATATTGCTGTTGCATAAAAAGGCCGATATATGACACTGTCCACACTAAACCTGAATGCTGTTTCATTGCATTTTTCTTCTGCCTTTATTTCTAAATCTTGGTAGGAACTTTCATATCAGTATTTAATTCTTGCTGCTATTTGCAGACTCTCCATTCTCAGATTTTCCAAAAATAGGGAATTATTTTCTTCTCCAAACTCTTAAAAAAAAAAAAGGGGTTACCTTACTCTCTTCTGGGTTACAGCTGCAGCAGTCTCCATCACAGCAAACAGGGGGATCTGACCCACAAGTGATTAGTGGACATGTCAAATCAAAAGAGAAGTGTAGTTTTGCACCATTTGTTTGCTAAAACTACACAAAAAAGCAGCTCATACTAATTCAGCATTACTGCCAGTGATTCTGTAGGCATTCTTTCATACAGAAAAGAGACACTCGTTACATCTGTTAGAGATGAGAAATTAGAGCGTGTTACCTAAAATATGAAAGCAGCTTTCAGTTAAATAATAAAATCCGTGATTCTGTTGAGAAGCAAAAAAACTCAAGGATGATGACAGAAGTGTGGTCCTTGAGATGGTCCCTCCAACTCTTTTTTGCAGTTTGTCTTGGAAGGTATATATTTATGATCTTAATCAATTTCTAATGCATGATCTTAACCAAAGGTGGATACAGCCATGATGAAAGCATGCAACAGAAGGACTAGAGGATATACATCTGTGCAACCACATTATGCAATGTGGAAACATGCACTGCACTGGCTGGAGTTAACAGGAGAAGGATAGCAAGGGGAAAAAACCCCTGCAGTAAGTCTCTGCCAGCTAATTTTTTTAAAACGTTTTTATCAGACATTTACAAAAAAATGTCAAATGTCAAACAATGAAAACTACTATTTGATGGAAGCTATTTGTGACCATATAGTACACTTTCCTCATTTAAAAACCACTGAAAAATCTGTTTCATTGCATTATTGCTCTTCTGCCAGCAGGGGACAGGAATAAACCAATACAACAGGAGGGTTTAGAGTCAAACAAATAGGAGAAAATAACAACATACACATAACACACAAATGATTCAAGGAAGCTAAAGAAGTAATTTTGGAAGGCACAATGCAATGTTAAGTTTTCCACATTAATAAAAAAGGAACCGGGAAGGAATTACTATTCTTGTATTTACACACTGATGCTGACAATACTGTGAGAAGAATGACAACAAGACATTATGGGTCAAAAAATTTCTCTTCAGCATGTTATTTTATGGACTCTACTGAAGTCACACAGTTACAGAAATATATATAAGAGTTTGCAAATAAAATGCACTTTAATTGGCCATCCACTGATCATTTTGCTTTTTGTAACTATGCTTTAAACTATGTCAAAATCTGCTGCACTTTTCAGCAGCAAGGAAGTCAGCAGGCACCTTTCTAGTGGAAACTGTTGTTCTCAGTGAATTCCATGGTATACAATTGGCTGGACTCATACACATGTACATGCCAGCACACGGCCATGTATAATTCCTCATGGATCAAAAGGGGCTCTATGCCTGGTAATAACAAAGCTATTTACTGCTTCTAAACCTGCAAGCTATGACTGGGGTCACCTCACCACTGTATCTAGGTTTAATGGGGAACCCTGCAACTCTAAAATAGTAATTCTTAGCACGTTTCCTTCTTAAAAGAGAACTTCTACTGTTGCTCAGATAGTGGCCTCCTTATTCATAGCACCATAAAAGTGATGGACAGGTACTTGGTTTCCTGCTACCAGCGGACCTAATCCATTTCACTTTCCATAAACATTGGAAGAACAGAAATATGCTCTCTTTCAGCAGAAGGCTGATAACACCATTTCTAAACACACTGGCTTATTGCAGGAGAGCCAAACCACATCTACAGAGATGCTGAAAAAAATTACTCAGAACGGATTCTATTAAAATCTATTAAAGAAAACAGAAGTCATGGTACCAGGGTAGAGCACAGAACAGCACAGTGGATAACAGTCAAGTACAGTCTGATTTATGAAAATGCAAGAAACCACAAGTGCACCCTCTGCTATACTCAAAAATATCAAGAAATCAAATGAATTCAACAAGTAGAAACATCCAAACAACCAGATACCCCTTTAAATGGAGAACTTAGAATGATCACTTAGCCTTAATGATTTAACCATTAGTTTCCGCAGATAAAACCACCTTTCTAGTGCTTCAGCTATAATACAAGAGCAAGAAACACTTCTGAATGCAATTACAACAGCACACAAACCTGTTTCTGTAAACCACGAAGAGGTAGAATTTGGGTTGACAGTCTCAAACTTCACCACCTGGTTGAAGTCTCTTCCTCTACTGACACCGACACAAACTAACGGGAATTCCTGCTCGGGGACTACCAGCATTTCAAACAATCTCAGCGGACAAGGTACAGGAAAATCTATGTGCTAGATTAAGAAATCAAAATAGATATTAGAAGGGAAACAAGTTTAGTCTGAATTGCTATTAGCTATTTAAACTGTATGGCAAATTTTATGCCATACATTTTGTAACATTATGTTTACTTCTTCGGGTAACAGTAATTGATAGATACAAAAAGCCTGAGTTAAGAAGCTTTAGAGAGTCTTCATGCCGATTCAGTTAAAATAAGACAGCATGTCTTTCATCACCTGTGTCCTGTGCATCTGCTTACAGGTGACAAGAGTGCTATACCGGTATGGAGTCTCTAAGCCTTGTTTCCCAGGCCAATGAAGTTACAGCAGCTGCCTCTCTACAAACACAAGTCCACCCTAGCTCCATCTCTTCAGGTGGTGTCAGATAGGGAGATAACAAGCATTTCTGGGCATCTCCAGTGTCACAAAGCATCGAATAAGTGGCCACCTTCTCTCTGGTATGGGAGCAAGCCCCCTGTTAACTGATGTTAGCACTCCACTCTGCAATGTCTCTGTCAGCCATTTTTTTACTGTGAAACTAAAAGGCAACATGTTCACAGAGAGAGGGGCTTTGTTGTTTAACTGAAGTGCACCACAAAACCAAGAACATTCCTATAAGTATTTTGAGTTAGTTAGTACATATTTAAATAGCTATTTTCAGTGTAATTTAACAGAAACCAAGAGAAAAGTCTAATGACTCAAGAAATGGCTAATACTTACTCTCAACAAGTCACTACGAGATAAATAGAACTGAACACAAAAGTATTTCAGCTTATTGTAATATTACCTTGATTAACATAAATTTTTGCATTGGTTCAACCCATTCTAACAAAACAATGCTGGACTGTAGCGCTCCACAAAGGTACTTGTGGCCTGTGTAGGGATTCCTCACTGCCAAAAAAGGAGAGGTAGAGTACATTAGTGTATTAAGCAAATACAAATTACAAACAATTTCCAACTAAGTAACAGTCCATACACTTTTGGAAAACATCCACCACCACCACTCTAATTTTTATATAAGGAAGCTGCTGAAAAGTCAACATCCACACTATGAAAATGGCGACAGTGAGCATGCTGGAGCAGGGGCTGCCCTTCCACCAGGCATGAACAACTAGTAGCTGATGCCAAATAAGCCATAATAAACATGACTCCCACAAGAGCACTGTGGTACCTCTCCAACTCAAAGTTTATTGTTGTTTCTTTAGACTGGTAGGTGGGATTTACTATTTTAGATAGTCTTTAAAAAAAAAAATAGTTGGCCACACACACTTGAAGTATCTTACTCCACCATGTTGGTTTGCCTAAGCTATCTCCAAATCATCATGGGAAGCTGTTAAAGAATGGCTTTTTCTATGACACAGTTATCCAGCAGTTACCCAACAATCCCTGTCACATGGGAACTGTTCAGCCGCCTTCCAAGCACTGTCACAGCAAGTCTGAAATCCGGGAGCTCTATATTTCTGCTGAACACTTCTAGATCAGCAGGAAATCCAGGTTTTTTTAAAGTGACATCATCTATTTCCACTCAACTGCTTTTCCCATTGTTTGTCAGAACTCAATTAAAAATGGGAAGAGAACAATAAAGTTGCAAAACTGGGCACTGTGATACCTGAAATTTCACAACTTTAATTCTACAGTATCGACAAAATTTTACTCCTTAAGCACTGCCAGCATATCCATTAAGAGGAACAAGTGCTACTTTGTACAATTACAACTAAAGACCAGATTTTGAAGTGCAGTAAAGTGACTGTGGGCCATCCGGCAATTAACAAAACAGTTCAGATAACGAGCTTCTACAATCCAGTACTAAGTGAAATATGCTCATGCATTACTGCCAAGGAAATCCACTAGCAACTGCTTGGCACATTAAACATCAAAGCTTAATTTCATTAATCCAAGTTCTCACTCATCATCAATCAAAGAGACTACAAACTGCAGCACATAACTTGGCATGACCTTTGTTAAGGCTGAACTCAGCAGCAGAAACCACAAAACATGCAACTAGCAACACTCGTAAGGTGGAGAAACAAGACCAGAAGCCCTGGTCTTTTTCTGCCTCCTGTGGCACTGCTGCTTCCCCCAGGCCAAAGGGATACTTACACTGCCAGCAGGAATGGAGGCTCAGGCTGCACATAGTAAGTAAGGCAGGAGAGGGGAATCTATAATTTCTCCCCTTGGACCTGCCTTTTGCAGCCACCCTTGTTGCCATCACAAATTATCACTTACACCTATCATGCAAGAAGGACTCCAGGCTTATTAGGCTAGCTATCTCTGAATGCCAGGACAGCAGACTACCCCTAATATATGCCAAGTCCCACTTGTTAAATTCTGTGCCTGTTAGTACAGAAACTGTAAGATTACAGAGGAGCACATGACCAGGTTTCTCATTTCATACGGACCTGAAAACATACAAACTTCCAAATTAATTTTCACATCAGAAAGCCAGCCTTTGTCCCTACTCTGATCTCTGTCAATCCTCCCCTTCAGGTGTTCACTTCAGCAGCCATTAACACTCACAGCTTGACTAGATGCCTCAATTAGGGCAAGGCCTGGACATACACAGTACATACTGTTAACACCCTACCACACCCTAGAGAATTTGTATCCCAGAAAAAGCCAAGTTTTAACGGGTGAGCTGGACAAAGAAGTGATAACAAACATCAGATGCTTTAGCAATACCGAGGAGAATTGTGGGAGGATAAATGACAGATGCTCCCTTACCACTGAGTCTCTGAAAAATCTGTATAATACAACTCGTCACACTGTACATTTGATTATGGAACACCAGGTGAAACATTTCCAGGGACAAGAGCCTGACCCTAAGAGATCATCCATAGGTCTGTTTCCTGCTTTGT
The DNA here is from genome assembly GCF_047716275.1 of Strix uralensis. NCBI lineage: Eukaryota > Metazoa > Chordata > Aves > Strigiformes > Strigidae > Strix > Strix uralensis. Next base: position 123,549,727 of record NC_133974.1, on the reverse strand, counting down.
TTTGTGTTTTTCCGTTCAGTTGTTTGTTTGAATCTATCTGCCCCATCCCCCTTTTAAAACATGTCTCAACACAGTGCAGCTTTGACACTTCAATAGCTGGCACTCTGAACACACTATAAAGGCTTCAGAGACAACACAGTCCTCAAAGAACTGAAGATCTTCCTCGCTTTTTATCATCCAATATTGGTAACTGGAACTTGTGCTAGGAAATCAGGCTACTTAAACCTGATGGTAACTTAAGTCACTCCATCCATGGAGATTAGGTTCTTCCTGAGGGCTGGTTGAAATTTGACATGCATTCTCCTTCTCTGCATTTCTTGAGAATTGTCTAAAGACACAAATAAATAAAGAGCGAAATGGGAAAGTTTTCACTGCTTAAATGCAAGGACTAACCTAAACAAGCTCACTGTCTGCAGATGCATAGTTTCATAATAATGACAAGTCTCTTCTCCCTTTACCTCTTAAACCTGACTCAGTAATCTTAATACTGTCACCATTTGTACTGTTTCTTGGCATTTAGTCTTCAGATCTTTACTTACCAACACAACACTTCTGACACCATTTAGTGTCAGGAATTTTTGTAGACACTGCAAACTTCCTACAAGATATAAATACAGAATTATTGATCAACTAAAAGAATTGAATGAATTTGTTTTTTAGAGAGTTGGTGGTGGGAAAATTATATTTGCCCGCCCAAAAACCTAAAACTGTATTTATTTGTGTATTTCTTCTCAAAACGATATGCCTAGAACATACATGGTGACTCCTCTGTTAGCACCGAGATGCTGCTCAGTTATACAGCATTATGAATGCAGTTAAAAGTCAGGAATGGAGAAGAATAGGTGCCTCAGTACCTGCAAGCATCATTTACCACTATGTCTTGCTATTATATGTATTTCTACACATGCCTGGATAGTCTATTGGTACTCCCATGATCATTCTTCTTTGTAATGCTGTAACTTATTGCATCTTGTGTTGGATACTACAGACAACATGAAGGCCGCTCTTGTCCCAAGGACATTATAGTTCAAAGACAGGACACATGGACCCAAGCGGTGTAGGAAAAGATGCTGTACTGGATAGCTTGCTGGTCCAGTCCTTGCAAAACCAACACCTTAAATTTTGCAAAACTTTTCACAGGCAGCACAGCATGCTTTTCAAGAGGAGGTCTGAAGGAGGACTGCAAGGCAGCTTTGCAAGATCTTTTCTGATGTGCAGGGGACACTCCCTGAGAAATCATGAAAACAATTACTTGAAAATTTATCAGATAAGCCAGGGAAAATGTTGTGATGATAGTGGGAATCAGTGTTTCTACACAGACTATAAAATGACAGACAATATGGATATTGGCTACAGTAGCCTTGACAATAAAAAATAGTTTGGTACTGTAGAATAGATGAGAATAAGTGGAGCAATAGACAGATAGACACTGCAGTCAAAGCTATGAATTGGGAAAATACTTCCATAGCATTTCAAATGAAGCTGTCAGAAGTGACTGATAATGCAGCAGGACTGAGCAGCATGAAAACTGAGTATTGGTCACAAATTTTGGTTGGAAGTAGTCATGGAAGGTTTGAAAGTAACTGCTCAAGGACACTCAAGGGAAAGAAGCTGGAAAGGAGACTTATCACAGATGTATTTTCTGGCACTGAGTGTCTGCCTACCAAGTATCATAAATTGAGCTTAGACCATTTCACAGATGAATATACAAACCTCACAAATAACTGAATTCTATTTTGCTTTGCATTTTCTCTACCAAAAACTGCTTTTAACATATCTACATTTTTCATGTAGCGCTCATCATCATGCTATCCAGGAACTTGGTGAAGAATAGTTTGTGATCTGGCAGGACAAAAAATTATGCTCTTCTACATACTTCAAATGTACTACTTCTGCCTGGCTAAATGTTACTACCCTTATGCCTTACAAGAAGGGATAAAACAGCAAAATGGATTATATAAATGAATCTCTTCTGCCTTTGAATAACTGGCTTGGCACTTGCACATTCAGGTTGTGCTGCATTTTTCTTGGGAAGTGACATGACCAGACAAGAAATTTTCTGAGCCTTCTGCAACTTAGGTGAGGTTTCATTCCATGCTGAATGTAGTCTGAAGGTTTTCCTCACATGATCCTTATGACAGTTATGGTTATTAGTCCACCGCTGATGCACTCCTCAAGCCAGAATCTCAGGCCAAGTTAATTTGGAAGAGAGAGGAGCAGAACGGTGGTGGAGGCACACAGAAGACAATAATTCAAACACAAATTATCTCTTAGGTAATTAGAATTTAGCTTCTAGGAAGAATACAATTTTCAGACAAGTGTTGCACCATTATGTTCACAGATGGCTGAACAAGAAGCCTTTCCTGAATACCAGAATTAAATGTTAATAGGCTGTTAATAGAACCAAAGGTAGCAGAGAATCAGATCTTCTATAATACAATTTCCTAACAGAAAGCCTGTTATATGAGAAGAACCAGTGATTTCCTATGCACTTTAAGAATCAAAGGTTTCTCTGCAAACTAGGTTAGCATTACTACCACCTCCTCTTGGATTTGAAAAGGCTCCCAAGGCTTGTTTGGCAGCCAGCACTGTACCCAATCTCTGGAATTTTATATGTTCTTGTTAGTACATAAAGTTTGAGGGACCGCATGCACAATGTGCTGTAGGCATCTGGGGACAAAAGTACCTTCTACACTGGCCTGCAAAAAATGACTAGCCAATAATGAATGTCAAATCTGTACTCCCGTTCTGTTCTTCTCTGCTTTCAAAATAACACGAGCCCATTTCCTCTTCGGTAAGAGATTACACATTCCCACTTTTTTAATAGAATGGAAAGATAGTGCCCAGAGTAACTAATGTAAGATCGCAATTTCTACTTGCCTGAAATATCACAGGTACAATACTGACCCTAGATTTTGTTTAGTATCAAGTACAACCAGGATTTACCATACCCAAAAAGAGCTATGCCCAGAAAGATGTTTCATGACAAGAAGGGAAGATGTACCAAACCCCATTTCTCTAATAAGAGTATATTCACATCTTGATTCATGTAAATTTAGGGGTCTACCCTCTGATTAATGCCCAGATGAGTTATTCATGGTAATTTGTGAACAGAGCTCCACATTAGTTGGTATTCCCAGAGTTTCACATATCCTGAACTCTCAGAATTAAGATGTTCTGATATATCTGATGTCATGTATTTACCTGGGAAGTATTCGGTCAGGGAGTTTATGTGCTGGAATAGCAACTGGTAGCTTTTGCATTTGTCTTGCATAATCAAAGAGTCCTGGTAGATTATGGGAATAAAGCTGAGAAGCTTTACCTGGAAATCAGAAAACAAAACCACCCTTCAAATATGAAACCAAACGTTTACCAGCACTACCACTCAAAGATAGCGCAGTAACTTACCAGATATTGATAACAAGCAATTGTTCATGACATATAACCACGTACACCTTCGAGGAAAGAGCTGATAAAGGGAAGGAAAAACAAAGAAAGAAAAGCATTCAATCTGATATACACAAAATGTGAGCACATTAAGTTGATCAATTAATATCTGCATAGACAACAGGACAAAACTAATATTGACTTGCTTTTTGTAGCAGAAATTAGCTTAAGCCTAGTAATGTTTACCTGGATTCCAGAGTTAATTCAGAGTAAATCTTAGGCACACACACTATATTTAACATACACATTAACATTTAGACAATTAGCACATTTTATATTTGGGTCTTCAAGTATACTATAATTAGCCCACAAGACATCATTATAAAGGTCAATCAATACTTTTAAAAAAAAATTTAAAAGCCACCAAACTTTCTCTGTCAAGGGAGAAAAGCTTAACAACATTAACTTTAGTAAACAAAGAATGGTCAACAAAACATAGCCATTCTAAGGCCTGTGATAGTCCAAATCTCTTGAAACAATTAAAACTGGGGCAGTTGAAGGGACTCTTCCTCTGCGTATGATTACACATTTCACTTAAGTGATCAAGGAATGCAACAAATGCTCAAGGCAAAATGGCTAGTTGTCACATCCCACAATTACTAGAAAGATGGGGCTGAAACCAACAAAACATCTTTAAAAAAAAAGATTATAACAAACATGGTAATTTTTTTCCCCTCTCACATGACTTCTGGAGCTTGTTGCCACACAGGTCATGGAGGTGGAAAGTATCAACAGCGTAAACTAGGGATTAGACATACTCGTGCCCAACAGGCCCATAAATGGACACAAAAAGCAAATAGGCAAGGATCCTCCAACATCCCTGATTTAATGACTGTACTGGAATCTGAGGAGAAGGGATAGTAGACAGTGGCCAAGCTCATGGACATTTCCTACTGCCACTTTAGGAAACAGACTATTGGGGTAGACAGACCACGCAGGAGGACATTTCTCTTGCTCTTAAAAAAAAACCCCAAAACACCCCAAATAAAAAAAACCCACCAAAAATCCCAAAAACCCCACTCCTCACTGCTGCTTTATTAGAAATATCTGAAGACATCTGTAAATTAGTTGAAAAATTTTTCTGCCAAAGAGCAAGTGATTAATCTTGAAGGTGTGCTAACTCCTGGAAACGTATGTTATTTCTGCTTTGTCTATTAGTGAAGTGGAACGTAGTGAAAAATAACCAAGGATACTACTTCTGCTTTTACACTGAATTGTATCAGACCTAGAAAGTCAACAATGAAGTGAAACACAGAATTTGAAAATGCTATTAAAGCCCTATTGCCTGATATAATAAATAATGCTGTAATGAATGGTTAGCACAGAGGGTGTGCTTCTATTCCTGAAATCTTCTCATAACCTAAACACACTGTAAGAAAAACCAACGGTAATATCCAACAGCCTGGCTATATCCAAATTTGATGAGCAAATTTGATCTTCTGAAGCTGCATAAGTATATTGTGACTTAGTAGGCTTGGATCTGAGGATTAGAGAAGAACAGCAATACTTCAGATCTGCAGGTTGATTGACCTGTCACTCATGCCTTCTGTTCCACACATGACTGGCTGTTTTTACAAGCATCTCTTCTCATCTCTAAGTGGCAATGCACTAGAGTGAGTCTCGTCTCACTAGGCAATGCACTACAGAACTGTGCTTAGAGAAAGCAAGGACAGGTATGAGAACGTGAGTTTTGTTACACCTATTCTCCTCACCAATTTAAAAAAACAGGAACAAAACCACAGAAGAAAAGCCAAACAAAACCTTCCTTGGTCTACCTGGCCTACAAGAATTGTATTAGTGATATTTCTCAGGGTAGGTTTTACAACTGCAGTGTAGCAGCTGAGAGGTACCTGAGCTAAGTTTAAACTAGCTAACTCAAGCACCAGTATGATTACGAGTTACATGGAGCTCAGTGCAAGCTAGCTAGGTCTTCTTCTCAACACAACAGACATAGCTATGTCTGGACCCTAGAAGATGAACAAACACCAGTGCCTCCAGCTTACTGTGCGAAGGCTGTCCTTGCAAATTCCTCCACCTTGATGGCAGATGCATAGCTCCCTAAGTTAGGGAGAAGGCAGGAAAGGAAACAAGCCTCTTAGAGATTAACAAAAGAGCTGGAGAAGACACCATACAGAAACGCCTGCAATTGGCATTTCCCCCTCCCCAGTACCCCCTCAAAAAATTTACTATTTATAAGATCCTGCAAAAACAATTTTAACTGGGATTAAGTAAGCTGAGTCTCATCAGCAAAGCTGCTTTTAAGACCAAAAGAATGAAATATAGTGTACAAAGAATCTCCTTGCTTCCCTGTAGGTGAAACACAATGTTTGTTGCAGAATATTCTATCTTGTAACAAAGCTTTAAAGAAAACAGAAACTTTCATCCAAAATGTATCAGGGAAACTCCACACTATTTAACAAATCATTTAACTGCAGAACAATGCACTATGATGAAGTTCAACACATTGATATATGCATATCTCCTACTTACAACATGTTTCAGCCTACAAAAAACCTAAATATGACTGAAAGCTATCCGCAGTCATAAACATTTACGGTAATTCTAGGTAATACACAGCTAGTGCCTATGTAACTGTAGTAAAGACAATTTTTACAAGGATTATACAACATTAATCTGAGTGGCTGAAAGGGACAAAGATTTTTTTTTTTCCAAATTATCAAAACAGAAATATACCTGCTCCATTGATGTTTCATGAAGTTCATTGAGGTTCAGTGTGTAAATACCTTCTTCTGCACCAAATATCAAGTACTGATCTGCAAACACAAAGTATCTAGAAATCCTGATCTAAGGAAGATGTGTTTTATAACAACAGTATACAGCTCTTTACCAAAAAAAGACTTAAAACAATTATACATATTGAAACAAACCAACCCGTAATAGTTATGGTGTTTAAAAGCATGGAAAATTAATCTTGCTAAGGAACCTTAAATTTGTGAGTGGAGCCATTTTAAGACATTAGGAAAGATCAGTCTTATTCTTTTGTGACTAATAATGGGAATAAAACTCAGCAGGGATACAACCATTAGTAAGAATACATGTGAATAATTTCGTCATGTATAGATTATCCTACTTGGACATTTCCGTATATGACATGTTCATAGCCTTCTTTCGGAGTACTTCAACAACAGTACTGACTGGAATGTTTTCTCGGTACTCTGGGGGTGTCTCACTTCTTAAACATTTAGGCATGTGTACACAACAGAAATCTCATATTGAGATGTCAACTGCAAGACTGACTTCTGTCATTTCAGTTTCTAAAAAACTTAAGTATTTTCTTGCTTACTGGCTCAGTAGCATGCCTTAAATCAAAAGGTGAAATTGCAGGCAATGCAAGTACAATGTTAGCAATTATCATTTTCATCAGACTATATAATAAAACACTAAAATGTATGCAAAAATAAAGAGAATTGCAGAAACCTGTAGGACCAGAAAGATTTTGGGGCAGAAAAAAAAAAATAATCAACTGAACGATAAAGACATCGATCTCAACTAGGACCCCCAGAAGTCAGATTTTAAAAAAAATAGATTAGGGTTGGCATCTTTTGGACTGAAATGTTGAGAAGAGTCTTGAATCAAAACCGAAAAAATATGGTTTTTTTACCTTTGATACATAATTTATTATTTTTAATCAAAGCTGAAAACTGTGCCCCATATATCTTAACATAATTTAAAAAACAACATTCAACTTCAGACAGCAGTGGCATAATTAAAGAACTTCTGCTTATATGAAGTTTAACATCTTTATTGATGATCTAGACGAGGGGATCGAGTGCACCCTCAGTAAGTTTGCAGATGACACCAAGTTGGGTGGGAGTGTTGAGCTGCTCGAGGGTAGGGAGGCTCTGCAGAGAGACCTGGACAGGCTGGAGCGATGGGCTGAGGCCAACTGTAGGAGTTTCAATAAGGCCAAATGCCGGGTGCTGCACTTCAGTCACAACAACCCCCAGCAGCGCCACAGGCTTGGGGAGGAGTGGCTGGAGAGCTGCCAGTCAGAGAGGGACCTGGGGGGGTTGATTGACAGCCGGCTGAACATGAGCCAGCAGTGTGCCCAGGTGGCCAAGAAGGCCAATGGCATCCTGGCTTGTATCAGAAATAGCGTGGCCAGCAGGGACAGGGAAGTGATCTTACCCCTGTACTCGGCACTGGTGAGGCCACACCTAGATTACTGGGTTCAGTTTTGGGCCCCTCACTACGAAAAGGACATTGAATTACTCAAGCGTGTCCAGAGAAGGGCAACAAAGCTGGTGGAGAGTCTGGAGCACATGTCGTACGAGGAGCGGCTGAGGGAACTGGGGTTGTTTAGTCTGGAGAAGAGGAGGCTGAGGGGAGACCTCATCGCCCTCTACAACTACCTGAAAGGAGGTTGCAGAGAGCTGGGGATGAGTCTCTTTAACCAAGTAATAAGTGATAGGACAAGAGGGAATGGCCTCAAGTTGTGTCAGGGAAGGTTTAGAGTAGATATTAGGAAGCATTTCTTTACAGAACGGGTTGTTAGGCGTTGGAATGGGCTGCCCAGGGAGGTGGTGGAGTCCCCATCCCTGGAGGTGTTTAAGAGTAGAGTTGACATAGCACTTAGGGATATGGTGTAGTTGGGAACATTCTGTGTTAGGTTAATGGTTGGACTAGATGATCTTCAAGGTCTTTTCCAACCTAGATGATTCTGTGAATAAGCCTATTTTATAATATGCTTATTTTAAAAGGAATAGTCTTGGTCATTTAAGTACTCTTGAAAACTGAGGAGAGTACAAAATGGGTAAAATACACATAATATACTACCTCTTGTATCTGGATTTATCCATGATGTTGCACAATGGATTTTTAATGGACAGCCATTGAAAACCTTTGAAAAGCAAGCACCCATCTGTAGAAGTAAAAACAATTAAAAATATACATATGGAAAATTAAAACGTGACATTTCTAATAGAATTATTTTTACTTAAAATAGTAAGAAAATTTTAAGAGTAGTTTCATTTGCCATGTGGAAAATAACCTTATCCAGACAAGTTGACAAAGGGATTTTTTTTTTTTAAATGATTTTTCCTTTATGCATAAGACCATTCTGAACAAACATACCAGAACTAGCATTTTGGAATTAGCTCTTAAATTAACAGTCTGAGCACAAACTTACTACAAAGATGACAAACCTGAAAAAGGTTCCTGAATCTTCTGACTTTAGAAAAGTCTCAGCAGAGAAACTTTACTCTTGCTGTATTTTACACATTTAAAATAAAACTCTAGGTCATGCAACTATCAAAATCTTAGTCTCAGATTCTCTATTAGTTGTTTTGCATTAATTTATTTTCAAAATTGATTGCTTTCCAAAGGAAAACACCTGGTAGAAGATCCCACTCCCTGTTCAGCATAACCGTAATAAACTCAGTTTGACTATTGTCTTACATAGTATAATATAATTAATCTATTTTCCTGCTAGTGAAGCGCAAACATTTGTAGGCATTTATAAGAATACTTTGTAAATCTGCTTCAAGATGACAGAAAAGCAAAAGCCACGGCTTCCTCCTTTGCCCTCAAACATCAACATAACAATTACCCATCCTACTTTGTTAAGGAACAGAGCTGATCGACAGTATTGTAGATGAAAAGGAATGACACAATAGTAAACAACAATTAGTAAAGTGAAATGTTACCATTTATCAGATTATGGTCAAACATAAGAACCAGTCATAGGTAAGGGTTGCCATCCTGAATATAAGCAGGTATCACATTTACACAAAGCTACAGAATGGCTATATTTTCACTTTATATTAATACTTTGTGAATTATTATCGATCTATAAACTGAATTAACCAAATAGCTCCTGTCTTAACATTTAGACAAACTTTTTTTGTTAACCTGATGCCAAATAAGAAAGTCTGCACACATTTCAGTAACTTCTAAACATAGTTTAGTTTAATAAGAACTTCATCATTAACCCTTTAAAATGAAAAGCAGCAGAAATTAGACCCTTCACATCACTATAATGAAGTCTGAGTTTGTCCATATATACTTATGTGAAGGAAGAATCATATTCATTAAGGTAATCAGCAAAACAATTAAGACCCCATTGGACAAAGACAAGGGGAAGGACTTCAGCACTGCTAGCACCGCTGCAGAAGCGTGAGTACCAAGGCAGGGAGCTGGCTGCTTGCTAGACAATGAGATGATCCTTCTGTAGGCATAAGAACAGAAGCAATAGAAGATATATGTGAGGCAGGAACATAAGAAGATACTGATACAGAGCGACCTCAAGGTACCGACAACTTCAGTGTTGTCAAATTCCTTGGCAGCAAGGAGTCTGAAGGAGGGATGATATAAAGAAAAACAATAAAGGGATTTTTGGGGTGGTTTTATGGAAGCCTCTTCCCAAGTGCGCAGGGCACTGAAAGACACTCAATAGAAAACACACCAGATGACACTTGAAGCACTGATCTCCTAGAATACTGGTGTTTCTGCTGCTGCTGTGTAACCAGCTATGCAACTTCCTTGACCCTTTCCAAGCACTGAAGAGAGATGCTGCACTGAGGAGGGAAGCTGTGCTCACTGCTAAGACCTAGTTGAGCTCTCTAGTGATGTTGGGTAAGAAAGGAGGAGATGGAAATCAGAAGAGACTGATCACTCTCCTCTGGCCATTCTCAGCCCTGATCTCCAGGAAGCCTGCAGAGCCAAGATGCTGCTGCAAATACCTTGGAAGGGTAAATGGAGCTTGAGGGTATCATCTCTAAATACCAAACAAATCTCAAGAATACAGCTGAGAATCAGATAAATCACTAAACTGAGTTGCTACTGGGGAAAAAAACCCATAAACATGAAATAGAAGGTTGAAGCAAGGCTGTTTGATCTGACCACTGCCATAGAGGCATTTAAGTCTTGGGCGAATTTCAGCAAGCAGGATCCCTCACTGGTAGGATCTAACAGGTCTCCCTGTGCTGCAAGCCATCTAAAATAGCAGGGAAAAAACACGCTACCAGACTGGGTTATTAAGAAAGTTGAACAAAATCTCTAGAGTCACAGGCAACTAAGAGTGCCTGGAGTGCTTCCAAATTTCAGTCATCCACTAGTTTAAACTACGCACTCCTAGCCATGCATTTAGTTTAATATTTAGTTTATTGAAACAGGATTCACCTCAATAAATGATGCTAAACATAACAGGAATTCAGAGATCTGGAACAATTCTGCACTTACACATCCTTGTAGCAATTCTCTTTTCTTATCTAAAGATGAGAAACTGATCTGGCTTAGAAATAATGTATCAAAAAGGTTAGTTTAAAAATCAGATGAATTCCCCATTTGGTGCACAGCACAACTACAATGCATGCTCCAGCACATGAGGAGGAGAGTGGTGAGGGCAGTAACAAACTGTCAAGAAGGAAAGACTGGCTCCTCTAATCCCAGTGCTGGCTAAAAGCACACTGACAAGTCCACATAGATATTGCAATGAAATCCTAGTTTGCTTTATGCACAGAGATGTCTGTAACAGTTACATCCAGGCATAAGGCATCTATAAATCCTATCTTCAGAAGTTTTGAAATGTAGAGCTGCAAAGTATAAAAACTTTGAGCTATCTGCAGTTCCTGATAGGTATCAGCTCCTCAGATCAGTAAGTACCTTCAGTACGCTGAAAGAACTTCTGTGACTAAAGTCACAGAACTCTCATCCACTTTTTAACAAAGCAAGCAAACAAAAACCTTCCAAAATTTACTTCAAGAGCACAAAATCAAGGGCGATTTCTGAAATACCATACCTGTGGCTTAACATTTCTAAGAGATACTGGGTTTTGTAATTTTTTTAAAAAATAGTACAAACATTCAAAAAATGTACTCTCTCAGTTTTAGTAAGAAAACATGTCTTGCTTACAACATGTATTTGTATGGCTCAGTAATACTCACGTGTACTTTAGGTGTGGGAGGAAGGCCATTACTAATTGGTTTCTAGAAAATGAAAGTTAAAAAGTATGTTTACACTTACATGCACACATATGCATGAACATACATATTCTCTCTCCACACCACAGCATACAACCAAAATACAAGTCTAAAAAACTTTTTTTATAATACTGTTAAAAGCACTTGTCAAATATTTGCGAATAAATATATTAGGAGAAAATAAAAAGGCAATACTTATATCTATATAAGAAATAGATACAAAACACTTCCTACAGATTTTCTAAGACAATAAATGTTGTATATTTCCACACTACACTAAATAGAAGGCACTAGGCATCTGCTTGGACACTCCGCTGTGCCCAGTGCCACATGTAGTAGATCTGAAAGCCACGGCTGAGCTTTGGCTACAGTCCCATTTTTAAGCATGAGGTTAGGTTAGAGACCTCCCTTCCAACCAACACTTCTATAATTCTGTATGAGTTTGCTAACCACGGGTCTCTAGTGACGACACACCACAAACTACCAGTATAATTTTCTTTCATTTAAACCTCTACTATGATTCCCTAATATCTCCTCACTGAATATCTGCATAGCCTATTGTGCAACATTTTCACATTACAATGATGCCTGAAAGAATGCTACATCCAGCAATACAGAGTTTAAGCAATGCTGCAGCAACTGCTCAATATTACAAGCAGCGTTAAACTATCAATCAACACTAGACCCACTTTCCTGTGTCAGTATCAATTTCTCCTAGCAACAACATGCTTCTGAAGACATGTATTTAACAGGTAACACAGGAAACTTCAAACACACAATTTCAAATGCCAAGTTCAAAGCAGTTCAGGAAGTCATACTTTCCTAAGTATTTCCAGTATTCCTTAAAACAAAACCGCATACAGTATCTGCTCTATTTCCTCTTCACTTCTCTTAAAAAAGTGACATTTACAACCTCATCCTTAGAAGAAGCCCCCAAAGAGTGCAGTTTCATGTTACATTTAATCTGATCTAACTACAGGTGTCCCACTCTCTCCTGTCTCACATTCCCACTTTCGCTTTTGCATCACAGTAATAGTGACCACTCTGGAAGCCATTTGCTGCTTTGATGGAAAAACTCACTTGGAGGAGGAGAAAGGGATGCAGGAATATTCCCTTTCCTCAGCTCATGGCTGGATCAGATTACACGTGGTGTAAAACATTCCCTCCATGACTGCAACTTCCTATCAGTACGTGTAGCTTAAGTCTGACAGTAAAACCAAGCTGCTAAACCCTGAAACCCAGAGCTCCAGAGGCCAGTAGGCAAACAGCTTGCAGATCTGGATGATCAGTCTCCGTATTTCCATCTTTTTTCTCCTGAACAGCAAGAAGTCAGTATGCCTACATCTGGGACAGAAGGACTCATTTGGGAACAGCCCTGATTCAGCTCCTTTTCCAGGGCCAGCCAAATCCTCCAGCAAGCCATCAGGTGGCAGCATATTCCTTAATGTCCTTATTTGCTTAGTCATTGCTCAGTACAACACATTACAGCTCTCTCACAGGATCTCACTCTCATTACTTGTCTCTCAAGTATGTGAATACAAGCAAATAAATCTTGTATATCCATGATTATGTTAGCTTCTAATGAAAATTAAATACCAACTCAAACTTCAGCTGAAGACTGTTAGACAAACTAGCAAAACCATGCTTTGATTCAAAGTAAACAAGATGCCATCCAGCATAATTTCTATACTAAAGAGTGTGCCCGCTCCTTTTCATTGTGCATGTAAAACAGTTGAGAAAACTTTAAAATAAGACCTAGAAGCTTAAATACCTACCAGTATTTCCTTCTTTTCTTTCCTTGAAAAATTAGTGTCTCTAGCTTCGTTCTGCTGATGTGGTGATCCCTCTCTTTCACCATTTAATTGTACAGAAGTGACTCCATTACCTAGAAAGATTTGTATTTAAAAATGTATTCTTCTCCCTTGAACAGTAGTCTAGCCTAAAAAAAATTCTGAAGGGCCAAAATTTCCACTTATGTCAGAAAACGTTCCAATACCCTAATTTATTTTAAAGCATACTTGTTTCTACATGTGCACATAGAACCATCTACAGAGCCACATTCAATCTCAGTCCATGGCTTTTGCTAATTAATATAACAAATCTAATGTGGGCATATAAAGAGATGAAGTCATGGTTATGAGGAAAAAATGTATTTAACATATCTAAAGAAAAACTTGGCTATAGCTAATGCTTCAATTATCAACTCTTTATAAGTAGCCTTAAGACATTTCTTAGCACTGGATGCTTAAGCACTACAAGCCAAATCTGTAACACATCAGCTGCAGTACTAAATATGTAGCAAGGAAGAGCTAGCAAGATATCAATTAAGAGTCAGACATTAAGCTTGCTTAAAACAAGCCAGTCCAGGACAACTCTCAAAGCATCAGACCTTAACAAAAGCATAAAATGAACAGCCTGAGCAAACAGTAAATAAACACAATTACCTGCTATACTACCCAACCCAGGTCATTACATATAAAAGCAAACTTTGAAAGCAAAACTCTATTCTTGACATGTCAAATGACAACAGCAGTTGACACACAGTGCCAGAATCTAAAATCTACATACAGGAAAACTTTTTTATTCCCTATGACAATCCTGATACACTACAGTATAAGTCTGTTTAGAAAAGCAACTGTGTCACCAATGGCATCAGCAGGAATTGTGTCAGTGACATTTTCTAGAAGGTACATTTGACCCTCATAAGAGTTTAAGCATGCTTTCTTCATGCATTTTGGCTTTCAAGCACTTTCTGTAACTTGCCCACCACAGAAAAACTACCATAGTGTGTTCTAATGTGTGCAGAGGTGAGGACGTAGAAATAAAATCACATTAGATTATTTAAGAAATATTTGTATACTTCTTGGTGTCACTCTTATTACCTAAAGCATTAGATTTCTGTGGAGGTAACCGAGGAGGTGGTGGTCTGGGTGGAACATGAGATGCAGATTTTGCTGGACTCTCTGATGTTGGGCATCTCTTGATTGTTGCTTGATTATCATTTTCAGAACAATGAGTTTCTTGGGAGATAAAGATGGATTTAGGCTGAAACACAGAGTAATAATAAAAACATAATTTTAAAAGATTAAAAGTACCCTCCACTCTCAGTACCCTCACTTCTCAGTAAGAAAAAAACAGCACATGCAATATTTGGATCTTGGAATTTTCGTAAGTCAATTGATAAAGAAACATGTTCTGCCATGCAAATTCATTTCAAAAACCAAACTAGAAGGAAATGCATATCAATAAGGAAAACTTTGTTACTGACAAAGGAGAAATTCAAAACCATTATTTGGCATGTGGAAATGTTGCTGTTTATGACTACAGATAACCAAACCAAGACATTTAAGTAGAAACTAGTGAACATTCAATGATAGGGTCAGAACTTTGTGTAGTGAATCCCAAATAGGGAATGCAACCACAAAGGGCAACATTGTTTAGACATTGGCTGCGCTAAATCTGCTTGTAAAATCTTTCTCAGTTATGCAAAGATAGTCTGTGCAGGAGAGTAAGTAATGAAACGTGCAGGTTTTGCCTGGGGAACTAACAATCAGACAAAAAAAAAAGTAAATTGTTTTTTCTTTTTACTCATATTAAGGTAACTTCAGTGGGAAACGATTCACTTACTCTTCAAGTGGCAGCATGCAAAACCTAATCTGATCCAGGCAGGCCTCTGAAGATCACCATTCAGACATCAGAAGTTAGCAAGCAGATAATTTTTAATTAAGAGCTGCCAAATAAAGTATTTGTGGCACAATTTTTTTAACTACCCAATTTATTCCTTCTGAAGTATCAGAAGTGCAATTAGTCAGAAACAGCACTTTCACACTGACAAATACCCTACAGTGCAAGAGTTTGTGCAGATTTGCAATTAAAGGCTACAAATGTATATTTAGGTCAACCCCCTGGATATACCCTTGTCTTAAAACTTGATTCAAGTCTTCAAGTCATGGCTCAAGTGAGAGAACCATCTGTATAGTCATTTAGACTCTTCTGCATTTGTTTATTTATTTAAAGTACCCTTTTATTCTGGGCAACAAAATCCCCCTCACTTACCTTTGGTGGTAAAGGAGGTGGCACTTTAGGTTTCATAGTGGCACTACAAAGAAAAGAAACAGATTGTTATCCAGTGTAGCTCTTTGAACCTCTTATTGCAGTGTTCAAGAGGACACAGGATTTTATAAATGCCATATGAATAAACACCATTACCTTGTCAACAGCACTATTATATCCAAGTAACTTTATCATGAATACTTTCAAACATTTTGTTATTGCTGTGCATACCATAGCTATTATCCAAAAACTCAAGTATCACAGAACCTCCCCAGAGAGCACAAAGTGACATGAACTGATTTGCTGAAGATGCACATACTTGTGCAGAAAAAAAGTAGGGAGATGCAGAGCAGGCCTGGTATTTACTCTGTTGAGAGAAGAAAGATTTAGGGTATCAGTGAGCTTTCCTAAAGGGCTATCTGTAGGTACACAGGGCAAAGGGGAGTTAGAAGAAAACTGATGAATACCATTCCTTGAAAAATTTACCACTGACTTCTTCAGAACAGCCTTACACCTGAAAGCAAAACCCATCTGCAATGGACAGCTAGCCTACTGTCTGGCTTGTTCTGGGTTTTTTTTCTTCCACGAGTTTCTTTTTTCACAGAAATCTTGGGAAAGAGAGCTTTTTAACATGAGAACAATTCAA
This sequence comes from Strix uralensis, assembly GCF_047716275.1. Classification (NCBI taxonomy): domain Eukaryota; kingdom Metazoa; phylum Chordata; class Aves; order Strigiformes; family Strigidae; genus Strix; species Strix uralensis. The sequence continues at coordinate 123,533,641 of NC_133974.1, read as the reverse complement.
TAGCTTGGCTCAACAGTACAAGATATCAGCAGGAAACAGGAAAGCTGAAGCATGAGGAGCATTCTTCCTCTGATGGTTCTGTGTTTTAAAGAATATGCTGCATTTTTAAAAAAAATTTTAAATTCCTAAATTTATGTTTTTAGAAACTCTTACACTGTCCTGTTTCCCAATATTTTTGAACAGAAAATTGTTTCCATTAAATAAATCAGGAATACAGCTGTGAAAACTTGACATTTGTGCACAATATCTTCCTTGTTTTTAAATTATGTTCCAAAGTTTGGGGAAAAAAAATCAAGTAGTATGATATCTGTTTACTGGTTTACGGATCAACAACTTGTCTGCTTTGCTTCATTCTTTTCAGGAGTTTCTGTCCTGGCATCTTATCAGTTGCTTTTATTTCAGAGAAGTTGGAAGGGGACTTCTGAGAATGGGTTACTCTGTGCTGTGCAATTCAGTGGCTATGGTGTTGGAAATTATCTTCTTTTCATAACATGGGACCAAGCTTATGTCCTCAGTCATGTGTGTCCAAGCTCCATTTGTATTTTCTTTCACATTCTTCCCTGCATCTCAGGCAGCTATCACATATGTTATTGGTCAACCAAACGTAACAAAATAAAATAGCCAACAACTTGACACAAATGTGACAGACTGTCTGTCCTGGTTTCAACAGCAAGGTTTACTGCTGTTTGTCACTGCTGATTGCACAGGGCAGTGCCACGGTAATTTCTGCTTTCCCAGCTTCCATAACCAAGAAGTTTAAGCATCATCAGCTGTGCTGCACAGAAGAGAAAAAGAAATATCAAAACAATCAGAATTATTGAACAAAGAGAGAGAATTTTACATTGTTCTCTGAAGCGTGTGGATTCTCTGCTGTTATGAGTCACCCAGCTTCAGAGTCATGCAGTGGCATCAGTTTGGACTGGATGATGTACAGCTGCTTCATTGTTTTTGTTCTGGATCTGAAGGGAGAAGTGACTGGTGTCACATGTGCTCTTCAACTGCAGCTCCATCTCACAGAATAGAAATCAAACAGAAGCCTTGAATCTTCAGTGGGCTCCAGAGAAAGACATCCAAGACTGAGCTGATGAACCAACATATTGCATCAGAGCTTTGGGCTCAAGCAAATACCAAGAGGAAAGGCACAGATGCAGAATCTGTCTGATCCAAGGTTGAGGCATTCAAGGCTTACCCCTGTGCTTACAGGAAATTGTCAGGCCCTCTTTGTAGGGCAAGAGTACCTAGGATGAAATACAGGAAGAAGCAAAAAACACCAGGGCATTTTTGGAAAAGCACTGGTGACTGTCCTTAGGGTCAGACAAATTGGAACCTCTCCAGAAGCTATCAGAGTCTTTCTTGTTTAACCTGAAAAAGAAAATCCACAGAAACATAACAGCGACAAAAACAGCTAAAGCCAGTGCTGTTTGAAAGTTCTGATGGAGCTTGTGCAAGGAACAAGGATCTCAAAGCACTGGACAAAGAAATCGGCGCAAGCACTTCAAGACAGCAGGGATCCAAGGTTCCAAGCCCTGGAACATTACTGAAGTTGATGATACTGGCTGCAAACAGAGGAAGAAATGGAGGGGGGGAAAAGAAACATTAAGCAAAAATGGACAGAGCACTGTACACAAAAAACATCCAGAGATTAGTATGGATGGAGGAACCAAGCTGAGCTGGTTTGCATCAGTGCAGATATTCAGAGCATCTTCGCTGAAGGCCATCAGAGTGGAGCTGGCAGTTATGGAGCTATAGGGGACCATTACGTCCTGCAGTGCAGGAAGCCCGAGTCATTACCAAGGTCTATCCAGATATGAGCAAAGTGGGTTCTCAGCTTTGCAGGGGAGCAAATCAATGAATAGCATTATCAACCTCTTCCTCTCAAAGACAAGACACAGGAACTTCATATTATCGTATTATCATATTATCGATGAACTGTGTAATCAATCATGCATTTAAACAAACACTTAATAATGAAATATGAAGACTTTCTTAAGGAATTAGCAAGGGAATAAAGCCTGCCGAAAACTGACTAAAAATAGTTTTTCTTCTATAAATATCACTCATGTTGAACAGCAACTATATTTGTGTTTTGAGACGTTCATCGTTAAACAATGCAATTTTAATGTACTTGTCATCCAGCTGACATCAGACACTATCAGTAGCTCTACCCTTCTTGAAGAGGGCTGTCCCACATGCTCAGTACAGTGACAAAAAACACTGCCTTTGTCATAAAAGAACAGCAGTAAGATAACTCAAGAAAAAAAACAGAGATATTTGGTTCTCTGTAAGGGATAGATGCCAACAATAGCTAACAGATGTTTTACAGGTTTCTGGTACGAAGCAGCAGGTTTCAAAATTATCCATTAACAGAAAGTCAACAGAAATTCTGTCTCAATGGCATCTTTCTTTTTGGTCTTTACATCGGATTTATTTGGGAATGTAGAATTCCACATACTGGCTGTGCATTTTAAATTTTTTCATCTCTCACCTGTCAATCAAAAAGAGCCCAAGAATACTTATACCAGTGGAAATTAGTATGAGCATAATTAGTTTAACACATGCCTATTGATACTGCTTTTGCAGTCACATAATCTTGCTCTCTCTGTGGTAAGGGATGCAGCTCTGTTCCAAAATCACACACCCATACAAGCATCCTCCTAACTGAGAATGTGGACAGAACAAACTCAATCATCTAGAGAAGACAGTTAAGTATATATTTTATGTATTTTTAATGAGATTTATTTTAATATACAGTCATCAGTTCTAAAGAAGACACCAGGACCAGGGTCAGATGAATTACTGGCTAAATGTAACTACACCAAGATTTTGTTCATTAGTAGAAGATAAAAGGACCACTGTATCAAGCAAGGAACAAGACTTTTTTACCCCTAATTTATCACAGGTTTATCTGCAAAATAAAAAAGCTTCTGGTGATGTAATCTAGGAACAACATTAAATGCCTATCTTTAAAATTGCTATAGAAGAAAAAGAATCCTGAGCTATTAGAGACAGAACATGATTAAACTTTTAAAAAAATTTTTACCTATTCAAAAAATCAGTTTTTATATATATTGATTTATTTTTACAAGAAGAAAGGACTTACTGTTTAGTGTCATCATCTGCATCATCATCATCTTCTAAATGTGCCACATGTCCCCTAAGAAAATGAACAAGGTACTATTGCTGAGTGAGTTGTACTAAAATTACCTTGGCTACTGTGAAAAATTCTGAGCTCAAGGGCTACTACCTCTTTTACAGAATTTTACTGTCTCTTAGCTTTTTATCATCATTATTATTATTCTTTAAAGCACAGCTGCAATCCAGACAACTAAGCCTTTCCCATATCCTCTCAGCAAGCACAGGGACAAACAAGAACTAGTTGTGACAGACATAAGAAATCAATGCACAAATTACTTTGAAACACACAAGATGGGAAAAAACAAAAAGAATAGAATTACCGCTGATGCAGTTCTTCTTCTACTGATTTTAAGAGACTCCTTCAGCATTAAATAAGAATAAGAACACAGTTTAATTGTGGCACAAAACTTAATTATCAAAAGTCAGGGCAAATGCTCCTATGATTCGATCAGTAAATAATCCAAAGCATGTTATTTCAGCTGACTTTCAGAACATACATCAAACATCCACATACGAATGAACATAGCTGCCTTTTTTTTTAATACACAACACACGTTCATATGCGATTATTTATGTACTGCTATTAAATGCAGTAATCCTTGTTCCTTGTACGGTAAAACAAGGACTGTCTTAACCTGATTCAATTTAGGACAAACCCACACCATCCAAGAAAATCATAATCATAAAAAAAAAAAATCAGACTGACAAGAGGATTAAACTACTATTGGAATAAATTCATTCTTCCCTAGTTAATTTGTGTAACATTCTGAACGTCTTCATTTTTGTGTCCTTTGTCTGAAAACAGACAGGGACAAATAGCAGGCAAAACACAGGAATGAGTGACAAAAAGATTTTGGAGAATATCAGTATTTGTATTTTTTCCAACTAAAAGATTGCCTAAAAATATCATGTTCTATGCTTAGATTTTGTGCATTTTTAAAACATGATTTAATTTAGCAAAGCAAAGCTAGGCATCCTAATTCTGACATGCATAAATGTAATTAAGAAATTGGGTGAAAGGGAATAATTACATGGAAAACTTTCATATGATTAGTACAACAAAATTATTAAGTGTATGAACATGAAGTCAAAAGACTTTGCTGAGACAGGTAAATTTTATTTTTTTAAAGCATCTATAATTGAGTGTTCCTAGTGCCCTACAACATGAAGAAGGGCATAAAGCAATGTCAAAGAGCAGCACTGGTAGTTCCTAGATGGGGTAAAATTGTGCTCTATGGGACCTATCATGCAGAACTATTTTGTTAACAAGCAGGCCAAGATAACTGCTCTTAAAAGGAAGCTTACAGCCCCATAGACACTATATGGTCAACACAGCCTCAAATACTGAAAAGTGCTGTAATTCTATATCATTGGAATTACTATTATTTTAGAAATAAATAGTGATTTTGGAACTGTAATTGATACAAACAAGCTCGACATTTTACTACATCTGTTTCAGCTAATGTGTTTAACACACAGTTGTGATTTTTATACTAAAACAGTCTTGAATGAATTAAAAGAAAATGCTATTGCTTACTCACTTATTTGCACCCAAGAAGTAACCACACTGAGGACCATGACCATATTCTAGTTGTAGATCCTACAAATAGATAAAACAGAACCAATCTTTAACACTAGCAGGTGAGCATCAAACACATGCCCTGTGTCATGCTGCTGTTATCAAGTGGTTTTTGCCACACTTGAGCTACCAAACAAGCTCATTCCTCTGGCCTTCCTGGCCCCTAACACCACTCTCAGGGCCACTGCACCCAAAAATCTCCTGTCTGCCAGTTTGCTGCATCTCTAATTCCTTTTAAAACTCTGACCATAGCCCCCTCCCTGGACACACAGATCCTTTGCTCAAATAAAGTTGGCTGCAGAAAAGGAAACAAGACAACAACAAAAATATTAAGTAAAAAAAACCCCCACAAAACAACAAAAAAACCTCCACCAAACAACAACTTGTGATCTACCAGTCCCCGCAGAAAAACCAGCCATTCCTCAGTGGCACACTGTAATATTCATTTCAGATGGGGAGTAGTTCTGGCAGAGAGTCTGAAAAGCCTTTAGCACATGGGGACATTAAATAAATAAGCAGAGAGGACAGTGAAAGTGCTTTTATAGATCTGGTTATAGCAATATGTATTTTAACGATAACTATATATGTTCTCATGTATATTTTAATATCACCTTTTGTATCAAAAAGAAAAATACAGTACCAACAGCAAAGTCAAGCACTCAAGCAAGCATGGAGCAAGGGCTACTTAAAAAAACTGGCAATAGGCCTCCAACACTATTATTCAATAGACACCATATGGCATATGAATTTAATGCATTAATGGGAATACAGGGACCATACTGAAGTACCATCAAATCTGCATCTACCAGGAGGATAATGCTATAATTGCAGGGTATTTTTTTTATTTTAGGTGAATCACAACAGGAAAAATCTGAGCATAAATTTGCTCCCACATTACCAAGTGTATTCGCCAGGACAAATAAGGTATCAATCACCTAAGTTAGTGATAAATGGAGCTATGTTGCTCCTTTCCAGGAAACATTTTAAAGGTTTCCCAACATCTTCTGTCAAACAGGCCTCTTTCAGCTACAACCCCTATCAAAAGCATGCCATCCTTCAGAAAGATGCCCAGCTATCCAAGCTATGAGAGCAATAAACTTGGATTAGACAAGTCATGTGGCTGATCTCAAAATGGCATTTTTAAAAATCAGAGGAACGGTCTCACTAGATTTGCCAGTGCTCCAAGCCAATGAAGCAGAAGCCACTGCAGCTTTCAATTCCAGTCTGAAGGGGGCAATCACTTTAATACAAAGCTATGTATATTGTTTTCTGCTCAGTGAGGAGGTCCAGGTGGTTTACTGCACCCTCAATTCTGCTCTGTAAAGCCAAGTAGTAGTTTCCACATGGGTGTTTCTACCACAGCTACCAGCAGCATCTGATTGCTTCGGTGACTTTCCATATTCTTCCAAGAGAAGCGCGATATTATGGAAAAACCAGTATATAACTGACAATTACTTGATGTAAAAGAATGCACAGATCAGAGGGTCAAATAAAAATTGCAAAGGCAATCCTGATGTTGGAATTTCCTGAAACGTGGAAAGACTGACTTTTCAATCTTCGTAACAACTTTATTACACGTCTTTTTTCCAGAATGAGACAAAACCCCGAAACCACCAAACCACATCCACTTCTATGGAGCTGACTCACAAGGGCCACCCAATGTTGCCCCTAGACATCTGTCAGCAGACCTAGAAAGTTAGGTGACAGGAAAGAAGGGCTCACAAGTGGCTGTGCTGGTGGGGAGGAAGGCTCACTCCTCTCCAGGAACATGTCCCAGGCTCTGCAAGGCAGCAGGTGGAAAGAGTCAGGCCTCAGTCACAGGTATCTTTGACCCCTCCTGCTGCCTTATCTTCCTTCTTCACAGTTTCAGCCTTCTCCTATGCCCCAATCTTGACTCCTCCTGCTCCTTGTTCCAAACAAGCTCAGCAAGTCTCCTTCCCTCAAGAAGGGCCATCCTAGGCCCTCCACAATTTCAGTCTCTTTATTACTCCCAACATCTGTCTCCTTATCCAGGCAATTCCTTTCTGCTGGTCCTCAACACCAATTGATGTACTCCAATCCACCACACAGAAAAACAGATTTAACTTTCTTTGCTGTGAGTACTTATATTACTTCTATGCAATCTCCAAAACTTCCACATGTAAGCATAGGTATTTTGATGATTCAGGCTCTAGAGCAGAAAGTAACAAGAACAGAAACATAAGATGTCACCAGACACACAAACAAGGAGGTTAAACAGGTTGTGCAAGTCTATGTAAGAGGAAGACAGAATAAAGACTGGGAGGTTGTTGAAAAAAATAACCCTAGGTCAGTATCATGAAATCTGAGATTTTCACCTTGAAGTGACAAGCATTTTGTCTACATGTTGCAAAAACACATTAATCAAAAATGGGAAACAAAGATCTTATGCTGGGCAGAGCCAGAACATCTATCCATTTTAATTTACACACTGTGCAATATATATATTGTACAGCAATGACAGGAAAATTAATAAGAGAAAATAAGCAAATCCCCATAAAACAAAGAGCCGCCATCTGCTACCAGACTTTTTAACCCTTACTAGAATTTTCTTTATGAAAAATGACATCTGCCAGAATTACTTATGTTTAAATGCTTTAAAAGGACAAAAGGTTTTTTTTGATTCAATTTACTATTGTGCTGCCTATTAGCATTTTTTGACTAGGATTCTAATTGGATATATTTTTTGCCTTAACTGGCTTGTTAGTGTTCTTCTAAGCCCTTTAAATAGTGCTGGTTTTCACTCTAAATGTGAAGCAATCTATTGTTAGTGAAATTCCTTCTTTTGGATTCTTGATAGATAAATACTGAGTTAGAGAGCTCTTAAGAAGTGTAACACATTTTTCCTTTACCTTCTATTCCAAATATATCCAGAAGTTATAATTTTATAAATCTTCTAGCTACATATTTGATATAAGAACATCAGTAAATGCTGCACGTATCCTGAAAAGCCTCCAGTGAGCTGTTCTACTTTAAAAAAAACTAATTATACTGGTTGTTCTGATAAAGTCAAACATAAAGGTATTTTTCAACAAAACAGAAATCTTATCAGTTATGGATTCCCCCTGGGAAGAATAGATTAGCATTAATTACTAAATGATGCAACAACCAGCTTAATAAAAGTTGTTACTTCTCCTACTTCCCTAAAGTAACCCAACAACTTTATGAATCTACATTAATATTTTTATTTAACATACATACAATGCTGATTAATTAAAATTCTTTTTACATCAGAGAACATTCACACAGAATAAATCTGACTAGACAGACATTTTCCAAGAGAATCTCGATTATCTACAGGCCAGTAGGAATGAGAAGAGGTCAATAATCTTGCCATTAAATCAAAGATGTAACCCCAGATTATTCTGCATTCAGCCTCAGGTTACTCATTCCTGAACCAACACAACTGTACAAGACAGAATGTTATTTGCTAGCAATGACCACTTTGGAAAAGAGGTAATACAGGGAATAATTACCAGTTCTTCTCAGCAACCTGGGTAATAATAAATGACGAAGTCATATAGAAAGGCAAATCTCACCATCAGATAAATCACGTGTGCAAAGTAATCAATGACTAAAAACAGTATAAAGATTTCCTCAAAAGCAAAGACAAATTTGGTGGTAAGGCTATGCTATGAAACAAATTCCCCAGGAATGATCAAATCTACAGTACCTTCTGCAGTTTAAATTTCAAAAACTGCTATTTATTTTCTGCAGAATTTCACGATGAATTAATTGTTATTGTAACTTTGACAGTCTTATGTTCCTAATTTGTTCTGCAGGGCTGAGCTGTACTGGAAATATATTTTTATCAGCCCTTCAAAAACCAAAACTGAATGTGTACAGTGAACCAGCAGTTCACCGTTACTTCCTACATTTGCCGTTCCTGAAATCTAGTGAGAAACAAGACCATTTGAAGTGACAAAATTAAGACTTTAAATCCACAAAGTGATGGGGAATAAACTCTGAATTTGAAAGAATACAAGCCACCTTTGGACTACTAATATATCAAACAAGGGGGCACATACACATGTCTTAGTAAAATGCTTAAGCAATTCCTATCACATTGCTTCATAAAAGGGGATATTAATTTTTAAAAGAGCCCAATAATACCTAATGCATATGCTATACTGCTAATGCCTTTATTTCATTAAAAAGTGCATTAACTTCTTTGGCTAGCTTAACACATCAGAAATAGCAAGTTATATGCGTATTTTTTTAAACATGCTAAATATAATTATTCCCTGGTGAATGACTGAGCATTACTGCTATACTATCACTGTTCACCTCTTCCTTTGTATTTCAGTTCTCTATGCACTCTATGCACCTATGAATGTCCACTTGGCACAAACAGCACTATTTCATACTCATATAATAGAACATCACTACCGTAACTAGTTACAGTAAGGCCTCAATGCAACAGCCAATTAATTGTACACAGCATTTTTAAACTGCCTCCTAGCAATAATATTGAACATCTCATTTTTTCAATTACGTTTGCCAAGGCAGAAAATACTCAAAACATACAGGGAAGAAAAAGAGAGCAAAAAACCACATCCCAAACCCTTAGGCACTTTCCCCCAATTTCCAGTTACTTTCTGCTGATCAGAAGGACCATGCATCATTTCATTATCTAAAGCTGAACAAGGTATGAAGACTCTCTCTAAAATTCGGTGTTGATAGCTAACGTAACTCTAAAAACACATTGCAACTAAGTAGGATAGGAATCTTCATGGTTGTAACAAAGGCAAAGCACATGTATGCATGTGTAGTGGAGAAAATTTACTTAAACCAAAGAAAAAGGCTCTAGGCAAAGTTTTCTGTTATCTATGTCAATCTTTTTAATGCAATCTTCTCCTAATATTTTAGTTTTTCTGCCACAAATAATTAACACAGAACAGCTATGCTGAAACACTGCATTCCTAAAATTGTTACCAAAAACTAGTACAAATTATTAAACCCAGAATATATTTATAAACCAAAACGCAATCATGACCAAATTATTTAAATAGGACCAAATGTGTAATGCATCTGGCAAATACAACAGTGCAGACTACACGGTAACTGCGAACCTCTTACTGAATTCTTTGCTAATGAAGTCTAAAATGAATGCTAAGTTTGTAACAACTGAAAACAAATGTAGGTTGGAACCTGACATACCAAAGTTCTGTTCAACTCCTCCGTCACCTTCTAAAAGGGTAGAATTCAACACTTCACTCTGTGTTAAATACTCCAGGCTAAATTCAATACCGTCCAATGCAGAAACATTTAATTTTTTCCCCAACACAAAGAAAAAAAAACCCACTAGCTATACTGTTACAGATCAGCTAGTATGATGCAGACTAGGACCAGGTGGAATGCATCCAAGGTGCTGAGGTAGCTGGCCAACATCATTATGAGACCACTATCATCTAACAAAAAAAAAAAAAGAGTGGGCTGCTAGTCAGAGGAACCCCAACAAGCTGGAGGAGTAGGCAACAAAACTCCATGAGGTTTAACATAGCCAAGTGAAAAGTCCTGCAGTTAGGACAGACCAGCCACATAAACAAGAGGAGGCTGAAGACAAGCTGGTTGGGGGCAGGAAGGGCAACTCTGCAGAAAAAGATTTAGAGGTCCCAGCAGAAAAGGAGGAGACTACACATCAGCAGCATGCACTTGTGGTACAGGTGGCCAACCACAGTGAAGCCCAAGGCAGGTTACCCCCTCTATTTGGCACCTGGAAGGCCACATCTGCATGTGATGTCCAGTTCTGGGCTTCCCAGGACAAAGAGGTTGACAGATTAGAGGGTAGTCAGCAGAAGGCCACAAAGATTTTTCAAGTGATGAAGCAAATGTCACAAACAGAACTTTTGTAGCCTGGAGAAAGTAATTGCTGTCTTCAGCTATCCCACAGGGTAGGATATATACATAGAAATATACAGATATCTCTATAACAGAGAAGACAGAGCTGGACTCTTCTCAAGATGCACAGTGAAAGGACAAGAGGCAACACACACAAATGCCAGCAATGCAAACTTCAGCCATAAGAAACCAACTCCTCGCCATGGGAGCAGTGCAGCCCTGGGACAGGGCCTAGAAGCCAAACTTCAACTGGACAAGACCAAAGTTATCTCTAGATCTAGCTTGGAAGCTGCCACTGTTTTAAGCAGGAGGAGGCTAGAGATCTCCAGGGGTTCCCTTCCCACCTCATTTTTTTCTGGTGATTCTCTGATGGTATTTATAACTTAACAAGGTATGCAGCTCAGTACCATATATGAACTGGAATTATTTTTCAGCTCACTATGAAAGGGAAGAAAGATCTTTTGCCACAATATTTCATTGCACATCAGGGCAACTTAAGTGAAATATTTTTATTTGCTCAAAAAGAACTTTTGTTTTGAATCTGAACAACAGTAAGCTCTGTTTCTCAGAAATGGGGCTTCTTGGACCAGAAGCCAAATTCTCATACAGAACCCACCACTCATAAGTACAACACATCACCTCTGAGAGGTGGATGCAGTTGCACATACAGCAACAACTCTGCAGAAGCTGGATTTAACAGCCCTTACTCCTGGCTTCTCTCTACCCCATGCACCTCCCTCCACTACACTGACACAGCCATTTGCTATGCCACACAGGGAACCCAAATGGGGAGCTGATTTGGTGGAAAAAATAACCTGAAAGAATCTGTACGTTTTTCCTCAAGATGTTATATACTTGAGACTACTGCTGAACATATGCTTAATTATAGCAAAAACATTTAGACTGACAGAAATTTGGTCCTACTATGCCAACTCATGTAGATTCCTGAGACTGTCATTGTGGTGGCTGCTGCAATACAAGATGAACAGTTGTACATTTATAGCTAGACATTGGATTTTCAGGTGCTTCTCCCAGGATCAATAGCACAAAACTTAAAAATTGTTCTAGAATAAAAGTGTACATATTTTTAGAGAAGATTACTTTGATTTAAACCATATTTGAGTCTGTATTCAAAAAACTGTACACAGAAAGACAGCCAAAAATATGGGAGAAGCATTTGTTTGATGTCTACCCTGTAAAGGCTAATGCGCAGATAAGACTTTTTTTTTTTTTAATAGAGTCCAGCATACCTCTGCTGCTCCTGAGGCAAAGGAGATTGCCAGAAAACAGCTGCCAAAACACAGTGCAATGACCAGAATAAAAACATGAGGAACTCAAAATGACAGGAAGGAGCATGTACAAGATCTCAAACAATGGAAGATACCAAAGTAAGTTCCCAAGAAACTTGTTGGCTAGTCGCAGAAAAAGTAAAAAAGATCTATCCTGAAAAAACAAAGAGCCTTGTACCTAGAGCAAAATATTCTGTTATTTAATTAGATATGAATCAAAGGGGTATATTTGTAAAAGAGCAGAGAGAAGTACTATCTTCTTGTCTGTTTGACATTTGCATGAAGGGATACTACGGTTTGGACACAGAGTTTTCTTTGCAAACAAGACCTGTACTGAATTTCTCCATTTTTCTTGCAGATCCAGGTAGCTATTTCAGGACCAGAGGTGGAAAGAGGTGGAAAAGGAAAAAGAGAGGAATTGTTTTTAAGGGTAAGCACATTGTAGGTGTCAAATTTTTAAAAGGTAACATGCATGGTGACTGCATAAGCTGCCATATGATCCATTCAGCTGTGAAAATGCTAGGTGATAGGTAAAAATACTCACTCCCCAAATTTGCTTTCAGCCTCAACTGTATATCTTTTATGACTCATGCTGCCCAAAATATGCCTCAATTTATCTTTTTTTTTTTTTTTGTAGGATCTTACAAGATGCATAGCTCTGCAAAAGAGTTGCTGCTCGTAAGGTATTTTATAAAACCAGTAGAACACCATGGGAAAGAGCCCAACAGTAGTAAGTGATATACTATGCTTGTGAAAAAGTATAATCTTTTCCTCTTGATGACATTTGAAAAATCCATGTATCACTTCTCACTGAACATATCTGAAGCCAATACTGTCAGAGCAGGAGGGGGGAAGGAGAAAGACAGAAAGTCTGATTAGTATATCCTGGTCCACAACAGAAGTGTGAACCAACTAATAAATATTTCTTCTAATTTCCAGAAGGATTAGGTCTTACTGCAAAAATCTCACAAACGGGTGAAGCATTACCACCAAATCAGAATTCTCCTCTGATTTCACACACAATGAGCATGGGAGGTTGTGAAGAAAGCAGTGAACCACAGAAAGTACTGTTCATTAACTTTAAAAACCCCCTCACAATTGTGACAATAGTACTTTATAAGCTTTATCATAGTAACTGTTTTTGAGGAGTGTACTGAACAGCACAGCTCAAAAGAAGGATGGGAAAGGACAGTCCAGTTAGGAAACACATTCTCATTCATCTCTTAGACCCACAGATACTAGGCTAGCAAGATATGTGACAACACTGAAAGTAACCTGAAAAGGACAGATTTTAAAAAGTGATAAAATGAAAAGGGGAAACCAAAAGCAAAGCAAACCAAACCAAACTGAAAAACACATTTCCAAAACCAGAGCGATTGCACAGGATGGAAGTGGTCCCACTGCATACAGAGAAATCTAAGCTACTGATCTCAAAACAATTTGTGAAATATTTTTATAATCAAGCAATACAGGAAATTCCTTCCAAGAATGGGATAGACAGTCTAAGCTCTCAGTAAATATGGTACTGGCAGGTTCATGTCACACCAATCCAACTGATGCCAAAACAAACAAAAAAGCCAAACAAACAAACAAAATCACATAAAAAAACCAAAGACATTCCCAAACACCCCAGTTTTCCATTTTCCTCTCAGTGCACTTGTATTAAAGATCTCACAAATCAAAGAAAGTTCGCAGAATAATGCTCTTCATCTAGTATCATCAGAATGCCTTTTTTTTAACAGTATATGAAGATGTCCAAGATTTAAAAGCATTACTTTTCTAACTACATAGTGTGTAAAGAGCAGAGAAATAAGAAAATTCACTTTCTAGAGTAATTTCTACACTGCAATGCTAACAAACATTTTTTAGCAGGTGCAGTAAGAGAAAATATGGAAAATGTATCAAGAGTATAAATGATACCAAATGCCACTGAAAACACTTATGACTCCACTTGCTGTTATTTGTATTAAAAGTATATTCATTCTGTAATATAATTATGCTCTGAAGAATTCAGAAACTTACATTTATATAATTTTATAGTCTTTCATGGGACTATTTAAAGGAACTATCAGACAAAAATATGAAGAGAATGTCTCTTCCATTTTTAATCACCCTCCAAAAAATTAACAAGTTATGCATTGTAAGGCAGTTAAATGAAGAAATCAGAATGAGTGCATAATACAGAGCCCGTTCTAGAAAAGTGATTCAACTAAACACAAATATGGGTTAAGTACTTTCAATACTGTACATACTAAGAATTCCTTCCTACATTACAGAAATATGCATATAGACTAATCTTTACATTGAACAGCTTTTACAGATGAAAACAGCAGTAAAACAGGACAAAACATGAGCTTTGAAAAAGGAAAACAAAGACAAAACTAACACTGACAAAGAGAGGCATAAGATGAAAAATACCAGGTTAGATCTTGCAGTGTAGTATATTTCTTCTGAATCATCCAAAAAATCGCTACTGTCAGGCTGTTCATTAAATAGAGATCAAGAAACTCAAGTTATTAACATTGTGACTGCAAGCCAGGTATACAGAAAGGGAAATTTTCTTGCTAAAAAAAGTTGTTAGTTGAAACCCAAACTATGTTAAGACAGTTCCAGGGATGGGGGTAAAACACAGCTAAGGGTATGGTCACATTACCAAACACTACCAAATCACACCAAAATAATAAATTGTTGTTTATCACCTGAGTTGTGGTAATGAGTGACAAACCGCCTCAGTAAGAGGCAAGAATGTACCAGTTCAACATCTCAGTGCACCACTGACAATAACTCATCATGCTGCAACAGTCCAGTCCTTTGGCTTGTGCACTCATACCCGTAAGTAAATAAGCATAAAGTTTAAGCATGCTTTGGTGAGACAGAAGCAAATGGGTCAGAACTGCTTTAATGAAAAGGGATCCACAATGTTACTGCTGGAGAAAGACAGGCACCTCTTGCTCCCGCTTTCACTTAAAAGACTCCTTCTCCCAGAGCATGTAGATTGTTACAAACTTCTCCCTCTGCCTGCTTTGTGCTAAGACTCTTTGCTACAACATCCATTCTTTGAATAGATCTCGTTTGCATTTGATATGCCAATTTAAACTGTCTGTTGGTTCTATATCTAATGACAGCATATGGTTTTTCTTTGGTCTCTAGATCAAACACCATCATTTTCAAAATCATAGTTCTTTCAAAATCATAGTTCTATCTCGTCTGTAAAGGACACATCAAGTCTGCATGCTTCATTCTGATACAAGCAGCGGAGCAGTTAATTTCCCTTTTCAGAAAGATCCAAACAAACAGTTACAGGTTTTCCTTATAGACAGGGAGATGAGGGAAGTTCTTTGGACGGGTTTCAAATATTCAAACTCTGACAGGAATAGACAATACTAAGATATTTCCTCATCACCAGAACTAATGTGGATCATTCAAGTCCCTTCTTGGAGCAGCAGGAGCTTCTGAGATTCCA
Source organism: Strix uralensis (assembly GCF_047716275.1). Taxonomy (NCBI): domain Eukaryota; kingdom Metazoa; phylum Chordata; class Aves; order Strigiformes; family Strigidae; genus Strix; species Strix uralensis. The sequence continues at coordinate 123,518,316 of NC_133974.1, read as the reverse complement.
AAGTGCAAAAGTCCTGTTTGCTAACACACAAAGTAGGAAAAGGTTTGATTCCTCCCTTCCTACAACACCTGCCAAAGAAGCGCTCTCAAAAGTTTGCTTTAATCCCCTGCAGAAAATCTCTCTCCCCAGTTTAGCAACTCGGATTCCTAAAGTGCAATGAAAACACTTCTCTGCCCCATGAAGTTGTCTGCTCACTGGTTTATATAGTCAGTGACTGAAAAAACAAGAAAGAAATGGAAAACTTATTTTTAAAACTTCAGCTTCTCCATTAACATCTTTTTGCAATTATGATTCTGTGTGTGTAGAAATAAATTTCTTAAGGAGCAAAAGCATTATAATTTGAACTATACAATGCTACCAATCGTTTTTCTTTATAATCCAGACAATGTGACAGGGAAACAAAGATGGGTTAATTTGGAATCAGTTCAAAAATAATTTTGAGGCAATTGATGAGCTTATGGTAGCAACACTGACTTCATGACCATATTTAATAAACGCTTGTATAACTAGGGCTCCTAAATGATGTTGTTATGCAGTTATATCAAGGTCTAAATAACGTATCTGAAATAATTATCTAAGTCCTACGTGTGATTTGGTAAGCTATTCCCCTCTGTCTCGAACAGGCACTAGAAACTGCAGACTACCTGTCCAGACAGATGCTAAGAGCAAGATTATACACAACCTCATACACCCAGAGCCAGCTGACCCACTACCAAAGGACAAGGCAGCAGGAAGGATATTTCAGTACAACTACAGAACAAGGAACTCTGCATCAGAAATCCCGCTCACGTATAGTTTGTAGACTAGAAGAAGTAGTAAGTTCCTAGGTACACACCCTTCCCAAAACCAACTTAGAACAAAGCCAATGTCCCTTCCACCTATGTACTAAGCCAACTTTCTCACCTTAACACCTGCCTTAGAAGAACAAAGAGAACACAGAAGTCTGCAGTAAGGAAGCAAAGGAGTGTCCTTTTTATCCAGGAATGCGAAGAAACTGCTCAAGTGCACACATCTGGAAAGCAACAGTCCCCGTAGAAGAGAGGAAACTACTGCAGTCATGTACGTGAGACAGCACCGATGCCTTTTCCTTCACTGCTTGAGTTCTCATACCCCTTTTACTGATGGGTCCATAGGAGGAAAACATTGGCAATATGCCTTTCCAGAATACATCAACTACCAGACTCAGAATGACTCAGGTGTGATGCAAGGCCACAGAAAGATTGTTTGCATGGGAAAATAACAACCCCACAAAAATCCATTTTTTTTTAAAATGCATCATACTTCTTTCCCAGGCTCTCAATTTTATTATTTCCATTATCAATCATTGTCAATACAAACACAAGGGAGATAAACATTTGAGTATGCACAGTAATTCTACAATTAAAAATAACTCAATAAAAGGAAATGATATACTTGGCAATGAGATATAAAGTATAGAAGAAACAAGACAAAGGGCTGTTGCTTAGCTCATACATCACACCTGGCAGAGTCCACAAATAAGGGTCTTGCTGCATATATGTGGTGGCACCAAAAATCTGGAACCAGTATGTTACTACTTGTCAGAAAAATTGCTACCAAGTTTAGTAGTGCTAAGGAAGTATGTTACACATCTTGGATTTCTTCTCCTCCACAGGTATCTGCAAGGAATAACGTGCAGAGCATAGCCCATGCTGCTTGTTACTCACAAATTCATGATGTGGCTCTGTCTCTTTCCTCAAGGGTGGATCAAATTTTACTTGACCAACTGAAGAGGAGAAAAGGAAAAGAAGAATTTAAGTTGGACTGAATTAGACAAAATTTAGCTCCAAAGGCTAACAAAACAGAAAAAAAACAGTTTCATGAGTGTATCATATCCCCACTGAGGGAAACTTCCAACACATGGACATATGGAACTTGTGCCTGCTAGAAACTAATGGGTACAGGAAGTACTCTTTGATCACAAAGGCAGCACAATCACTGTTTGTCTCACCTGCTCATTAGGACAAGGAAAGCCATTCAGCCAATAGGGCAGTGAAGTGCCCTCTTTAGAGAAGCAATACAGCTGTAATTTACAGAAAAAACATATCCACTCTGTGAATTCACTCTTGGAGCTGTTCTTCTGGAAGACTCACTAGCACTGAAGAGCCTTGAATGAAGTTTGCAGAGAGCTAATCACATCTTCTACTACAACCCTTCTGAAGATACTCGTTTACACTCCTTCCTTCAATTTTAGCTTAAAAGACAACTAAATCTCCAAGTATTTCTCTAATTCAAGCAAATGAGTTACTACAATTGGGGGGATGGAGCCTGCTTTTAGTGGCCAGTGTTCAATCTTCCTCCCTTCCTGATTTGTACATGACTGTTTCAATTCAAAAGCAAAAGCTACAAGATACTAAACTAAGGAAGAAGAAACTTCCTCTGCCATTCTGTTACCCAGCAGAATCTGGCATCACTCCAAATACCCTTGCTGAAGTGGCATATGAAGCTATACCAATCAGCTCTCAGTAGAGCTCAGGTTGCGTCCTGTCCAATTAAGATGAAGCAATAGTGAGATTTGCTGAAGTGTTGACAAAAGGTGTATTCAAATATTTTACACTAATATTTCTTTGCATAGTCATGTATATCCATAAGTGAAACAGTGTATGTTTTTATTTTCCTATTTATCATTTAAAATGTTTCTATATATGCCAGATACCCAGGATACTAGTTGAAATAAGTATCAATGATTATTTTGAGAATATTTCATGTTATCACATTATACATGCTTACAGTTTATTTCAGAGCGTGTCTTTTCTTCTCTCACATTTCTGCTTGTTGAATGAATTCTATGAGGCACTACAAGAGGCTAGAAGAGAAAAATAAACTACTTCAATACCAAAATATACTCACTTGAAACCCAGTATCATGTACCCGTTTTTTAGCGGGTTTCTTTAGCATAATATCAAAAAAGAAAGAAAGAAATCAAGCAGAAGCTAAAAATAAAGATTGCATGTATGTTTCTGTACATTAAAGTTAGAATTATTTGGAGACATTTTATCTATAGAGTGTCTTCAACTTCAGGATAAGGGTTTTTAAAACACTGGATATGAGCAAATAAAGCCAATGCTGGCCAACATTTATCTTTGCTCAGATAACATTTACTTTGTGCGCGCCTTTCTGTTTAAGGGTATTGGTAGTTTCCAAAATAAGCAGCAAGACTAAATCTGACTTACTGGCAGCATCTACTTCGTTTAGATACCTCAGTCATCTTCCCAGCTGCTAACCTAAACTGAATCCTAAAAAGTCATCAGTTAGTTTCTTTAAGTAGATAAGAAGTTAGCCTGAGGTTTTCAGAGCTGAACAGAAATGAGTATTCCTGGTACTCTTGTGCTGTGTGGCAAGAGTAAGGCCATCATCTCTACCAAGTTCATCTTCATATTTATGTTCCACTTTACTTTTTTCCCTGGATTTTCATTTATTTCTCTACAGGATGAAGTGTCATGAACTTTAAAGACTTTCTTTTCTTTGCCCCTGTCGGGTTTTCTCTCTTCTTTCTACAACCACTACCACAGGTTCTCTTAGAAACTGTAACTTAAGGTTTCTTAACGAGAGTACAAGACGAGATGACTGCTGTATACAATCAGGCCCCCAAATTAGCAACATGAATACTAACAGTGCATTCTCAGTACGTCCTCTGCAATGAAATCTTACTCATTAGAAAAAAAAGTTCATTCTCCATGATGTTAGACCAAGTAATTTCTGAAAAGTGAATGTTTGCTATGTTTCTGTGTTAAATATGTGGCAGCAACACAATTTTTAATTAAAGCAATCTGACAATAGTGTCAGAAGTTTGATGTGCTGGTATGTTAGCTTTGCTTTTATATATACACTAATTATAATCTTCACTTGGCAACTTTTGACTATGAAGCAGTGACAGAGTTAGAGAATTTCAACTGCTGTTACTATCACAAAGAGTCACGAATACTCAGCTTATCCTTGAAATATTATCTGAAAGTATTATTTCCCTTCTCCCCTTTCCGTCGCACACTACTTCCTTGCTTTATATCAGGATCCAACACATACGTACATAGTGTTTCACCTCCCATTTATGTTCACTTTGATCTTTTTTGAAACTGAAGAGACTTACAGATTATGGGTATGTATTTTCTCCCACATCTCACAGGCAGTTTGTAGTTTCTCTGATCTGAGCAGCTCACATGCAGGAAGCACACTGAAACCGGCTACCTTTCTTCTTATGACCGCTCATGAAAGCTTCAGTTTTCTGGTTTCTACAGAAATATTGCTTTAACAGCCTTCAGAGCTCTCTATAATCACTGAACAGAGAACTAAAGGATGCCTGATCCTTAGGGCTTATGGTGAGGAGAAGACCCAAGTTCCTCAGTGCTGTCTCCATCAGAAATCAGACACCTTTCTCTTAACACTGATGTGAAAGTCAAGCACATTAAGGAATTTCTTATGTGTTTCACTTTCCTAAATATTTTTAACAGAAAAATTTACTAATTTACACTTTTATTAATTTTTATTGTAATAATTTAGTTGTAATTAAATTTTATTGTAATTAATAATTGCTATTTGCAATTGCTTTTAAAGGTACTGACTAGTTGCTTCTTTTAAGCTTATTTTCCTTTGAAGGCATTTTTAGGCTGGTTTATCCATAGAAAAAGTAAAACACAAGTATGCAATTAATGAATCAATGGCATTTGTGTTGAAAGGATTAAATTTTTTTCACCAAAAACAGATCACCAGTTCGGGGACTATAAACATTTGGAAAGTCTTCACTAACGTACAGTTAAGTACGAGGCCAGGATGCAGTAACAGAGTATCTGTTCTCTCATTTATGGAACACTTTAGGCCTGCGCTGTTTATCATCTTATATAAGGATTCTATTTTTTCCCAGCTGTTAAAGCAGAAAATCAGACACTTTGCCTTCGAGAAAACCATAAATGAAATCAAGTTTCAGAGTATTCTAAGATAGCAAATATAATCTGCAAGAAACACATAGCAAACCATTTGATAAAAACAACTACAGAATTATTCTCTTCTCATAAGAACGTAAATTAGGAACAAAAGAACAAGTTCTACAGAGGTATAAAATGTTTTTTATGAATGCTTTCTTTGCAGATGAATGGAAACATAATTCCACAAAACCAGAAAGCAGAGTGCATGACAGAACTCCAGACTCGAGTAGTTGTCCACATTTACTGTTGCAAAATTGCTGAAGGACAGCAATAAACAGAATTTCAAAGTGCTTACATCTCTTTCTCTTTGAGCTTCTCTCCCCCAAATATAATGTATTTCAGTAAGTGTCTGTACATGTGACAGAGCAGCACAACCAAAAGTAAAAGCAACCCTTGAGACTATTCCCAGATAACAAAACATTCTGTGGCTCAGTAAATCAGAATCATTTAGTTTTGTTGGCAAACTAAAACTTAATCTGATTCTGCTATTAAAACATATTGCTACCTCAGGATCATCATCATCAAAATCATGGTAAGTGGAATGATCAGGATTATTCATTTTATCCAAAAGTTCAATAGCAAGACTTCGATTTAATGGCTGGGTAACAAAAGGATGCTGAAAGACAGAAGGAAAAACACATGTTAAAATTCCAACCACTTATATTAAGCATATTTTAATTTTATAACTTAAAGAAAATCCCATACATAAATTTATACCTGTAGTAACTTTTCAGCTGTAGGTCTTTTTTTAGGATTTTTTGTAAGTGCCATTTTCACAAAATGATGGAAACTATTGGACCTGTAAAATGAAGTGGTAAACATTAGAATCGATTGCCTGGTGAAATACATGATCATTATCTACTGAAACAGAAAAGTACTTACCATTTCATTTTGTCCTTTAATTTAGGAGGCTGGAAGTTGCTTTTTGTCATTAGAAAAAGTGCTCTGAAAAAAACAACAGCATTTCTGTGGTTTAACATTGCAATCAGTACATATACAAGAAGAATCACTAAACACATTATTTAGTTGTTAGAAAGAAGTCCATCAGTTTAAGAGATGCTACCAGGACAACATTATACATTTATGCACCAAAAAGAGTTGTTACAATTTCTACCATGTACATACATAACAATTACAACCTAATACCCTTGCAGTACCCCCAGACACCACAAGTGCACACAGCCACTACTCCATATGGATTATTTAGGAAGATGTATTTACACACCAAGCTTTAACCCCTTACTAACCTCATTGGATGTAGGTCAAACATTGGAGGTTGAAGTTCAGCAAGCTCTATAGCAGTTATTCCAACTGCCCACAGATCACAGAGTTGGTTATAGCCACCTTTTCTTTCTACCGCAGCAACTTCAGGTGCCATCCTAAAGGGTAAAATACATTTTTAGATAAACTTCTCACCACAAATCAAACATTCTTCTGTACGCAGCAGTTTACTACTCTTTTCCCTAAAGCTCTCAATCTATAAGCTCACAGTATATACATGTGGATTTATATACAAACACACACGTGTGTGTAAAAAGTTAGATAATGTAAACATGAAGTTTTCTTCAATCATCTTCTAGTAACTAACAGGCAGTTTCCAAAACGGCTATTTAGCAGTAAGTGGATGAAACCAATCTGTCTCAGATTTTTTTGCAGGCACACAACGAACTACCACTCAACAACCAAAGAGCCTAAGGTATTCAACTACAGTAACACCCAAATAATATCCAAATTCACACGCTGTTCCAGAAAGCGATCAAGTGACTTTGAAGAATTCTAACATAAAAAAGTAACAAAATGTCAGCATTCTTGTATCCCGAAAGCATGAGACCTGAAGACTCACTGTCACCTCTGCACAGAGCTCTCCTTGTTTGTAAAGTCTGCCTTGCTGTATGTCAGAAGACCTCATTTAAGTTAACAAAGTAGTTTCACATCCTCAGGTGACAAAAAATTAACAAACAGAACTGACACATAAATAGGAATACCTAAAGAAAATGATTCATTAGGCATTGCCACATGCTTTGAATGGCCAAAGTGAATTATGGACTTGATTGTCCTACATAGTCATATCAGATGGCAAACGTTAATATTTTTTAGCTTTGAACTGTATTAGTCCAGATCACCTAAAAAGTAGCAGTGGAACTGGAGATTTAACTCAATATAGGTAAGACATTCATCTGTCTTATGACACTTAATGAGTGCTCCTGTAACACAGCAGGCAGCATCTCAAATGATGCATTATTTAAAACACAGACATCCATTATCTGTAGATCTGAAAACATGATGAGGTTTGGTGGTACAAAATATTTGAAGTTTGCATAGTTAAACTATATTTACATAAATTTCTTCAGGAGTTCACAAAACACCCCGCCCTAAATCAAAAAGAAAGGAGTTACCAGGGTAGAGGGGGAACATAGGTTAACTTCAGAAAGACATGGAGGAGGAGCACGAGCATAAACAGCAGGGTTACTAGATCTAGACTCTGCACAACAGTTTTGCCCTTCACTCCTCTCCCATCCAAGCACCATAGCCTTACCTGCCCAGACACTTCTAACGATCACTAAAACCTTCACACTGCCTGTTTCCAACTAAATTTTCTTCTCCACAATCTCAACAATTCTGTTTTATTGCTTCTCCTCTCAAATCTTTGAGAAGCTTTGCAATGAAAAACTGATGCTTTTCATCAGCATTTAACCTATGTAATGCTTCCAAAGTTATTGTCATGTCATTTGAGAAGCCTGGCACAATTTCAAAGTTACACAGTGATACAGGCCAGGACTAAAGTCACCCAGACATCTTAGGAAAGAGAGACACAAACCAAAATCATGACTGATGGGTGTTCGTGTTATTCTGAAAGGGAAATGAATCCATGCCTTGGGTGACTTACACTGCAGAAGAATGCTAAAAATGCTATGTTTGACCATTTCAAGACTGAATACTTGAATGTAGGGTTTTTTTCACTATACCTTGTACCTACAGTGCTGTCAGACAACAGAATATCTTTCTGGGAAACGTGTAACAAAAGCACTATTTTACAGCGAAGAATGTGTGTCATTTACTTCAAGGCGAAAAGGGAAGAACCACTTTCACTACAAAGAGAAGAAAATAAAATGCTGAACTTTAGAAAATGGACTTTCAATTTTTCAGAGCATTAGGGCATTTTCTCTGATACTCAGCTAATTCAGGATTTAATGTAAGTAATACAGATACGATCACTAGAAAGTCTGCCACAGCCTTTAGTGATTAGTCTACCCAGAAAGTGACATAGTATACTTTTATCACAATTTTTCAACAGTATTATATATGTTACTATTATATTAATGGCCGAGTAAAACACAGTTACCAATATGGGGTGCCAATGAATGATTTCCTTTTGGCAATTGTAGCTGTTATCTGTGCAGATACTCCAAAATCAGCTATTAAAAAAGCAAAAACAACAGTTAATAACTGATTTTATGCTGCTAATAGTTAATGAACACAAGTTTGGTTTCTCTACTGTAAGAGTTTCTTACATATATTGGAAATATTTAACAAAAAATAAATAACAAAAGCAAATAATGGAAACTTGGTGTATCTCAGATACCATCTGTCAGCTCCTCTCAGTCACCTGCCAAATATGCAGGCTGCACACAAACAAGCCCCTCATCAACACAAGAAAGCTAGCATAGGAGTCCTAATAGTTACATACAGTGTTTTAATATGATAAAATACGTAATTTAGTATTATCCAAGAAATTGTTTCAGATAACTTTTCAAAGTACATCTCACACTTAAGCACTCTAGATTATTTTATTAAAAATTTATGAAAACCTGTGATTTGATTTTTACCTCCCCCTTACAATACCAGACAGTCTTTTACCTCAGTGCTCTAAAACTACTCCAATTATTCCTCAGACGCTAATTGGATGGTGCAGTTAGATATTACCAGCAAGAGAAGAATTCTGGTATTCACTAATTCCTTAGATGAATCATTACATCATCAAACAAAATGCAGAAGACTGCTTCTTAGAGCACATTAAAATATGTTAATAACACTAAATTGTATTAACTCACCTAATTTTACATGTCCATTATCCGTTAAAAGAATGTTTGCTCCCTTAAAAAAAAGTAAGCATACTTGAATTAAAATATGAAGATTCCTCCGATACCATATTAAAAAAAAAAGTAAGATCTTAAGGCAAACTAAGGGACAAGACAAACCAAGGATTGTGCATTCAAGAAATCTGCAGCCTTACCAAGGTAACATTTATGAAATTAGCAAGTTGCCATTCTGCTATATAAAGAAACTTGGATATACACGGTTTCTCATTAATTTTTAGTTTAGTACTCTTTAGTCTATGGTACTACAGAGCTTCCATTGTATACAAAACTCCTCTCAAAAAGCAGAATATGATGATTTGCCTATGCTGATAACTCCTACTTTTTTCTATTTACACTGACTGAAGGGAAATAGGAACTCTAAAGGTCAAAGCGGAAGTAATTTGATTTTCTTTTCATATGTAGGAGCTGGTTTTGTCTTTTTTGAGATCCATGATAATTATAGCCTTAAGGACCTGCCTTCACATTCAAGTGTTTAGCAAAACTATTTCCATCCTGTTAGTGCTAGATTTGAAGAGTCTGCTGTTGTGTGGCTGTATGTACCACTCACTTCAATAATCAAAACTACCCCAAAGTGGTAGTATCATAGCAGTACCATAAAATTACAACATAAAAGGAGTGAGAACAAACCTGATACGAAGATTGAAACCAGCTCCAAATGTCAGCACTGCTCATAAACTAGATAGAAAGGCAGCATAGATCAGGCTTCAAAAAACCCTATGTTTTTACAGATTATGGCTTTTCACAGAGAAGGAAAAGTCAGGCCTGCAGTAAAATGCAGCTTACTTTGGCAAATGTTGCACAAGTATAGTTAATGAGCTTTACAAATGGAGCTTGGTAAATAGTGTGACAGTCCAGTTAACATGTTCTTGACCTTGTTCACCTTTCAAGACTAACAGGACAGATACTCTAAATATATAACTTAGTTACTGGGGGAAACAAACATAATTCAAGTCAGAAGATCTGCAGATGAAGATAGTATTTTTCCATACTCACGAGAACAGCTTTTTTTTAAAAAAATAATTCTCAGTGTAAGCACTGTAAGCATTTTTTATCAGCAGTTTTGTTTAGAAACAAGTATCTGTGCACTGTATCCTTACAAGCATCATTTTGCATTCTATCAAGTATAATGAAAAGCGTTTAATTTTTGTGTCTAAAGTAATTTTTCATTAAGAAATTATTTTTATGATTGCTCAAAACCTAAATATCCTGCAGTCAATGAGAACAAGCTGGAATCAGGTTGCATTAAGGCATCTACAGTTGAAGCTACTATGTACACTGCATCCCTAGTCTGAAAAAAACCAAACCAACCAAAGCAAACCAACCCCCCCACAACACAAAGTAATTGTCTGAAACTGACAGATTTCCAGGAAGAAGCCTGCAGAGTTTAAGCTGCAGTCTGAGCAAGGAAGAGTTTGGAAAGATAGAGAGTAGGTAGTAAAACTCCAGGGACAGAAAGTCAACAGGAAGCATCAGAAGGAAACTGTAACATAGTGTAAGAGTCTGAACAAGTCGTCTTTGATACAGCTGTGTTGAGATGAAAATTTAAGTAAGTCAGCATTAAGAGCCTGACTTGCGGTACCTTCTCTAATTTTAGCATCAGAGGGAGGGGACAGAAGTAGTCTCCGAGAGCCACACTGAACAGCAGACACTGCCCTGCAATCTGCTCACCAAGAAAAGCTGCATGAAGCTAAAGCAACAGCTCTGCTCACTAGCTGGTTCAAAGAGAAGGGTACCTTGAGCTTCCTGGAAAGGCGTGGGAAAGACCAGACCTTTCCTTTTGCACAGAGCACACCCCTACACCCACCTGAACACATGTTGCTCTGGACACTAGCTGATGTCTAAATTTTACAGCACTGGTCTAAATAACCAACATGTTTGTCTCCAATGAAAAGAACACATTATTTCCATGCATGCATTTTAAAGTAAGGTTATTTTTCTTCCCTTTGGCAGAAAAATTTTATTCTAATAGATAGAAAACCCCTACAGATTTAAAAATATCCCCAAATTGATACATAAGAGTAAAGACTCAGAGGTGATGTAGCCTTTTAAAACCACCAAAATTCCCTTCAGTTTTTACTTACCTTTATATCTCTGTGCATTTTTCCTTTACTGTGAAGATAATACAGTCCCTGCATAAAATATTTAGATAATAATTTAGTCCAATACTTTTCATCTTAATTACTAGGCACATTTAGGATCCAATTTAATCATCTAAATGACTCTGACTGAAGAACATTCTTATATTTCAGTGTATCCGTACTGCATTTGCAAATTCCATATATGTAGTAACATAGTATCTAAAACACAGGATAGATGAGAAGGATACTAGTCACCACATCTACTGTAAGAAAAGCATTCCCTGACCAAGTTTTCCTCTGGACATGGTAACTGTCACCTTTTCAGATGAAGTTAATTACTTTTAAATTGCCTAACAGTCTTCTATTCAGCAGTCAGATCACTGGATGTTAAGTGCAGTTATCTACTATATCATTACACACTTCAGAGAAGTCTAGAAGGCAGCACTTCCGATCTGACACAGGAGTTCAACTCCAATTTGTGGACTTCTGAAGAAGAATTAGTCTGTCTTTATGGGTCTTGATGACAGTACCAAAGCATTTTAGGACTCAATACAAGTTAGAAGCTTCAAGTGTCAATTCTGGAAGAATTCTATGAAACTGAATTTCTGCATGACAGATCACAGAGCATGTTACTTTTGACACTGCAGGCTTATCTCTAAAATTCTCTTCCAGGGGTAAAATGACATGTAAACATCTTCCTCACTCTGCAGTCATGAATCTCCATAAAGACTACATTTTCATGTGAGATACCCATGTCAGATTTTTTTTTTCCAGCTCACGCAGGACATCACAGAGTTGCTTGCAAAAATAAATTAGGATTGTTTTCAATTATCAGCATGTTCATGGATGGTCCTAAACATACCAACAGGAAAAAAATGAGGAAACAACTACTTACATGACTTGGTACTTGAGATTTTCAAGTGAACAACATTGTACAGATAGACAACAGTACCACTGATGATAGAGTTTTGGGGTATTTTTTTGCCAGTTCATGAAAACCTGAATGCAATGCAGCTGAAGTGCTAATCAGTTATGAAATTCAACTCCTTAAATAAACTAAAAAAAGAAAAAAAACCCACTCACAGATGTTTTAAGCTGTTTCTCTGAGGGAAATGATTAATAATACCCAGTTGGTGCAATGGCTTTTCAGAGTCCTCACTGCAGGCATGCATGCAGGCCCAGAAATTGGGTTCGATTTGCTTTTGGTACAGAGCATCGACCTGACCATTGCAAAAGCTGACATTAGCTAGAAGAGTCCCTTGTACACTCCTTGCATTTAAACGTCTGGATGCTCCGCCACAGAAAGCCCAACAACTCACTCATTTTTACCACTGCCCTAGAAGAATCTGAGGTCACCATTTTCAAAACTCAATTGCCTGGAGGCAGGTACTTTAAAGGCCATATTTAAAGGGCCTATATTTTCAGAATCAGTCTCACTGATGCCAACCAAACTGATAGCAAGTGTTTTTTGAAAACAAACCATTTAATGGGCTTCTAAATATGGAGATCAAACACTAACTTTAGGCATTAAGTGAAACTCTGGATTCATGGAAACTGATGGCAAAATTAACCTTGGACAAACTACTTTTATGGATGGACAGATGGCCTATATTCTTATGACTTTTTATTAGGAAAAGTGATTGCTGCATTATAAGCTACAGCAAGAAACTATATATATAATATTTGGTCAGAGTGTTATAAGCATGTATTTAGAGATAACTTTGAAATATACAAAAATGGGTCCATGGATAACACTTAGAAAATACACTGAGTAGTAAGTTTCCTTCTCACAAGCAATTTACACATATTAACCAAGAAATCTTCCCACACAATAAATAATGACTTCATAAATTCCATTGTAGACTATTGAAACACACCTCCGTACTCCGAGAAGATTATGGATTTGATGGATGGACTATTCTGTGGATAAGGAATTGGCTGGATGGTTGTATCCAGAGAGTAGTGGTAAATGGCTCAATGTCTGGATGGAGATCAGTGCCAAGTGATCACCTCCTCAGGGGTCTGTACTAGGACTAGTACTGTATAATATCTTCATCAATGACACAGACAGTGGGATCAAGTGCACCCTCAGCAAATTTGCAGATTACACCAAGCTATGTGGTGCAGTTGATATGCCTGAGAGATGGGATGCCATTCAGAGGGACCTGGACAAGCTCAAGAAGTGGGCTGATGTGAAGCTCATGAGATTCAACAAGGTCAAGGTGCAAGGTCCTGCATCTGGATCAAGGCAACCCCTGGTATCAATACAGGCTGAGGGATGAAGGAGTTGAGAGCAGCCCTGCAGAGAAGGACTTGGGGGTACTGGTGGATGAAAAGCTGGACATGAGCTGACAATGTGTACTCGCAGCCCAGAAAGCCAACTGCATCCTGGGCTGCATCAAAAGCAGCATGGCCAGCAGGTCGAGGGAGGCAATTCTGCCCCTGCACTCTGCTTTGGTCAGACCCCACCTGGAGTGCTGTGTCCAGCTCTGGAGCCCTCAGCACAGAAAGACATGGACCTGTTGGAGTGGGTCCAGAGGAGGCCACGAAAATGATCAGAGGGATGGAACACCTCTCCTATGAGAATAGCCTGAGAGAATTGGGGTTGCTGGAGAAATGAAGGCTCTAGAGAGACCTTATTGCAGCCTTTCAATATTTAGAGGGGGCTTATAAGAAAGATGGGGACAGACCTTTTAGTAGGGCCTGTTATGACAGGACAAGAGATAATGGTTTTAAAGTAGAGGTAGATTTAAAGATTTAGACTAGATATAAGGAAGAACTTCTTTACAATGAGGGTGATTAAACACTGGAACAGGTTTCCAGATAGGTGATAGATGCCCCATCCCTGGAAACATTCAAGGTCAGGCTGGATGGGGCTCTGAGAAACCTGATCTAGTTGAAGATGTCCCTGCTCATTGCAGGGGGGCTGGACTAGATGACCTGTAAAGGTCCCTTCCAACCCAAACCATTCTATGATTCTATAAGAACAAAAGGGCTTAAAAGTTCAAAAACTGAAACATTCCCAGATATCATGTAAGACTTCACTGGAAGGAAAAAAAAGCCATGTCCTCTAAGTCAGAAGTCAGCTGTCTCTGGCACAGCACAGAGAGATGGTAAGTAGTATGCAAGGGAGTTGGCTCAGGGACAGAGCTATCTTGAGAGAGTGTCTGAGACAGGCAGCAGCTCTCAACTGATGGCATTCAACAGATTTGCATTCACTAGAAGCCAAGAACTGCTCTCACACATGGAAGCAAGACATCCACCAAAAAAGCTGTTTCTGATTAAGTTTTACTGGTGAACTGAACCTTTAATTTAGGAAAGAAAAATGAAAGCTAGCATATCCATGAGGAGAGGCTGGTGACCTTAACTTGAACATCTCAAGTACACAGGCAATTTTTTTTTGATTGGCACAGATCAACTATTGGATATGCGAAACTCAGTCTATAAATTTTCCTTCAAACTTACAATAACTAATTTGTACCACAGATATGAATTAATAAATATGCTGCTTCCCCCCTTTAAAAAAAACAAAAATTAATATTAACTGCAGAAAGATGATGACAGTTTTCTTCAAATGATTCAGGATAATTTGAGGTTATGCAATTATACAAATCAGTTCTAGGCTATAATACAGGACCTCCTCAGAAGTCTGAGAAAAATGCTAAGCCACCCAAACACTGTACTTCCATGGCATCACATGTACTTGTAGCTTTTATTTATAGCTTTTAATACTTTTACATTAAAAGTCAACCACAAGAACCTGAGAACACACTACCTGTAGTGTTTCTCTGCTAACATAGGCAATCTGCTGTTCTGAAAGTGGTCCAGTCACTGAAATGGAAGGGAAAAAATAGTAATTCTCAATATCAGGTAAGATACTGTCCATTCCAAACCCACACCTCCATTACTTCCATTCACACTGATAGGATCTTACACTAGAAGTTTCAAAGTAAATGTGCTTAGACTTTCCCTCAGATTGAGCATCCCAAAGACACCAAACATTTTTTAAACTCAAAAATGTCTAGTCCCATAGGAATGGAAACTACTAACTTCCTCCATATACAAATCTCAAAGTAATGAAGAGGAAAAAGAAACAGAAGCAGTGATTTAAGCACAACTCTTTCCCCTGCACAACCCATTATGTCCTTTATGCAGGCCTGGACTTCCAACCCAGTGACTCAGAGCTGCAGCAAACTCCACTCAGCCCCCTTTGGGTCCTAGGAATTTCCTCCTGCCCTTTGCAACCTGCTCTCTCCTTCCATCCTTTCCGCTGCTGTGCAACCTGCTCTCTCTTCCATGCAGCCATGCAACGTGCTCTCTGCAGCTGCTCAACCCTTTCCTGCATGAGCTACCAGCACTGTTGCTCCTGGGCCTGCCACACCATGCCACCTTCTCAAATGCTCCCTCTGAGCAGTCTCAGCAGCTTACCAAGTAAAGGAGGAGTCTTCCTCTCCCTCCAGGGTCCCACTTCACTCAAGTCTCAAAGGAAAACAATTAAATTCTGAACAAATAATTAAACCAAACACTGAACAGCAAGCAAGGAATGGTCTGTGACTTGTCTCCAGTCACTGGACTTTGATCCTGAAATTAAAGGGTTTTAAGACCAGGAAATGCAGTCCTCACTGCAAGCTTCTCCGGTTTTACAGAGAAAACAAATAGAAAATTTGGATGGGGCTTCTCAACAGAAACTGAAGGAGTAGGGAGTTAAAAATGAAACAAGATTTAACCACCTAACTGCTTAGGTTCTACAAAACCCACAGCCACAATATAAATTAGTATCATGCAATATATGTCTTCAGAACAGGTCTAGATCCATCTTCCCTCTTCCGAAAGAAAAGCTCCAAACCCACATACAACTAAATATATTAGCACCCAGAGTATATATTTCTAGGCATGTATGTTTATTTTGAGAAATTTTATTCTGATTAATAAATGATTTAGGATTACAGAGGCCTATAGTTTAACTGGAATAAGACCCTTTGGAATGTAAATAAGATCAGAAAAGAACCTTCCACTCTACCAGCAGAGAAGCAAAAAATCAGCTGCAACAGGAAACTGTTCCTGTACAATGTCTGTTCAGGCATTTATGTGGCATGAGCTCATTTCCTACTCTACATGTGTTCCACATAACAAAGCCTGTTAGACACGAGGCTTTTATCAACACTAGCAAAAATGTAAAGGATCAACAAGGCCATGCTCAAGGAACTATGACATGAGCACTGTGTGAACTTATGAACTGGTGCCTTGTTTTAATTGCACCCAATTTAAATGTAAAAATGTATACAAGCCGTTTATGCACATGAGAAGGATGTGAAGATCCTAATGTGTAAAATCTTCACAATTTAGAATATGGATGGATTTCCTATCTGAAAAACATCACCGGAGAACCACAGAGCCATTACTCACAGCACACTCCTTTCCTATGCAATTTTTAATTTCAGGGCAATAAAATCCCTCAAAACTGATTTTGTCTCTTGGAAACTAGCAATCAATTGACTGATCCTCTCTTTATGCAATAGATCTGCACACGTCCCTTGTTTCTTTGACCACTCATTGCACCTAAGCCTAAAGCAAATATACAGGCCACCTCTGCTTTTCACATGTCATTCATGCAGTATAAAAAAAAGAAGACCCTTGTTGCATTACTGCTATACAAACATACAAAAGATCACTGTTTACAAAGGACAAGAGCATCCATGCTAATCAATCCACTTATCTAGGTATCTGTAGGCAGTGGTATAGATTATACTAAAGCAAAGTTCAAAAGTTCAGAAACAAAATGGCTATGAAGACAGCACATCAGTATATACTTTTTTTATTTTTACAATACAATATTGTCTATTTTTACAGCCTTTGAAAAGTAGTGATGGGTACAGAAGCTACCGAAGGAAGGAAATTAACTTCTGCTGCTCAAAAAACTCCCACTATAGCTAATTTTGTTAAAAAAACCACAACACACAACCTGCTGTATAAAAACTTAAGCTGAAATTGACCTTCAATGTATTATTATGGATACTAAATTTAGGATTCCTCCTCCCCGATTCTAAAACACTGTAATCATCTCCATTTTTGAAAATAAGCTTTACTTAGACTTTAAGGAATTACTCTTGACATACCATGATAAATATCCTGTAGAGAGCCACCACCACAAAACTCCATGCAAATCCATAGCTTGTCTCGTCTAAAAAAATGAACAAAACCATTCATTAGCTGTCAGATTTGAAAACAGCACCTATAAAATTCAGGACTCAAACATTATAAAGCACAACATAACAAGCTCTGTATTATGAAAAGTACAAGTCAAACAGTGAATATGATTTAATCTTTATGTGATACTTCACTGTCAGATTAGTAACTAATGAAATACTCAAAATATTCCAGGGTTTATTGGAGAAATAGAAACAGTGAAACGTGTACAACAACTTTTGTTCAAGACCTACTATGCAAATGAAATCTATTTTTACTGAGAGTAAAGAGAAAACAGATGTGGGTTCTTATTTATTCCTCACTTTCACTTCTCCTCCACTTTTTTCAGAGCACAGGAATTAACACCAAAAAAAAAAAAGAAAGAAAAAGAAACAAACCCAAACCAAGAAGCCTTAGGGATATCTCTCAACTCAATTTCTTCCACAACAAATGGAGTGAAACTCTAGTGCTTTAGTCAAAGCTAGGCAGAGTGGAGTCCATGGTGTGGGTAAGCGCCTTGTCAGATGGAGTCTTTTCCCTCAAAAAATACCTACAGATATTTTTGGTGTCAGGGGTCAGAGGTAAGTTTTTTAGATTCGTCTTACTATGGGAATCAATTCAGTGTGACTCACCACACCTCCATAAAAGGTACCTTCCAAGAACAGACAACAGGCTGAAGGATTCAAAGGTATCTTCTATTATGAACACTAAAGTCTATTTTCACTTAGTAATTTTCACTGGTAAGTCAGATGTACCACATGTGGCTGCAGAAAGGCATTTTGGAGAGCAGAAAATCTGGGACTTGCCTAGTCATTCCCGGCCATCAAAACATGCAGGAAAGAAAAATCGCAAACAACCACGTTAGGGCAGACTGGGACACTGGACAAAGGAAAGACTAATGATTGCTATGCAGCTTGCCCATGACCCATGGTGTTAGGTTTCTTTCATTCATAAGGCTCTGTTCGAATAGCTGACACACCCCTGTCGGCAATGCCAACATTCGTGGAGGTGTTCTGCAAGGCAATGGTGTAAGTGCTGAGCTTATCCCCTGAGCTGCAAATTGCAAGTATTTCTCACCAGCAGGTAACAGCTAGAATAGCTACTGTTTCAAGGAAGAACTGTCCTTCTTGGATGTCCTCCCCTTTTACGTCCACAGTGCACACAGTTCTCAAAGCTACACCCTGTCTGCTTCCTCTAGTGGTGGGAAAGATACTATTCAGGCATTACAGAGGTTTTAAGCCATGCAAGTCCCTGGCTGTTAACTCCATACATTTCTAGGGGTTAATTAAAGCATTGCTTGAAATATGAAGGCTTTTCACTGAAATAACTGATCAAAGTCAGACACAGAAGCAATGTGACTACCTGTGAAAGAGAACTGGCAATGGCAGCAGAGGAACAAGAGTGAGAAAGCAGTACTGAAGAGACAGACATCTGCAAGTCCCTTGTTTATTCCCCACAATGATGCAGGACTCAGACAGGGACACTTTTGGGGGCACTGGCCTCATGAAAGCCACTCTTTCCCATCCTGTTTGATGCCAACACCAGCAACGTGGAAGTGTGAAAAAGCCAGGTAAACCCCAGCAGCCTTGGGACAGCAGCAAAACACCCACAAAGTAAGAGGCATGAAGTAGGTAAATGCTGTAAATTCACACCTTCCCTTACTGGGCATTAACTTCCCAGTGTGGAAAATCCCTTCAGAAAAGGAAAAACACGTAAGAGGATCAAAAGCAGAGACTGCATTTCTGATTTGCTATCTAGCCTTTTATTATTGTGCCTAAGAGCTTTCAGACAGGTGAAGATCCATGTAATCAACAGTTGTCTGTGTCTCCAGAGCATATGGTAAGCATTGAAAGATACTTGGAAAGCAAAAGGTCACACAGCCATTTGACTGCCCAGACAAAAGAGAAGGAAGGGGAGAGGACCAAGCAAGAGCACAAGACTGCCAAAAAATATATTTCCCAAAATTTAATTCTGGGTCTACAAAGGCGCATTTTGATACCCTGAATCAAGAGAAAAATTTTTTAAAGAAAAAGCATCCCCAGTCTGAATACAGCATGAGAAGAGGCACCATTTCAATCTAAAAGTTTTAAAGAAAGTTGAATGCAATAATTTGTTCACAGTCTGTTTTCATGTGAAATCTTAAGTCATCAGAAACAGCTTTTTATTAGTTATACTAAGCAATCTGTTCCCACTAGGACTAGTTAAAAGAAGCAGCTGGTAAGACAACTGGATACATTTGTCAGTGCTTCTACAATGCAAATAATCTCACTTCCAGAAACAAACACAAATGGAACCCTCATACATTCTGGTCAGAAGTTCCTATGTTAGAAAAACAGCTTGGGGTAACTTCAACAGCACTGCAGAGCCCCAGCCATCTCCTTTGCCATTCCTCACTTGCTTCCTTCCTCTAAATTTTGTCTTCTGAAAAGGTTTGTAACTAACTTCCTTCCCAGTACTGCAGACAAAGAAAAGTCATCACGTAAAGTGAAGGACATTTAAATGTATCAAGGTGCTCTCTTCCTAAACAAAGGCAGGCTTTGAGGTTGGGAAGAACACTAAGGAAGTGTAACACTATTCGGTCCCAGTCACCGACTTTCAGAATAAGCAACATCCATTTAAGAAGCTTAGTCAGCATAACACAGGAGCTTCCAAATACTGCCTTTCGGAGATAACAAGATCCCTTGCCAACTTTACCACCTGACAATCTGCAAGCTGATGTCAAACAGACTAGTAACTCCACAAATTCTCAAGTAGCAGTATCCACAAATTCTCAGCAGCAGCATTGATTGTTCATGCACAAGAAGCCTGCCAGCTATCACTGAATGGAAGTAACATACAGTTTAGGTTAACCTTCAAATTAACCTTAAATATTCAAAGCTGAAGTGCAGACACTTCTAGTTTGGAATACCAAGTCCCTACACGTACACATGCTGTATCTGTATGCACACCCGCACAAACTTGTGCATAATGCAGCTCACAGACCAGCTTGGAGTTAAAAAAGCATTCAGGCTGCCAAGACAAGAACCCTTCAAGGTGTGGGATGCCAGAACAGCATGGCTTGTTGATTTTATCTTCAGACTTTGATCCCTGCCTGCACATGTATACATGATACTGCAAGCAGTACACAATCACACACCCCCAGCCTTGCTCAGTGAGCATGCAGATGCTGTTCATCTAACGGCCTAGTCAACAGCTTGCTTTCCTCTTCGTTCTCATACTTTCAGTGCACTTCCACTTAATCTGATTCTGAAAATACATTTGCTCTTGGAAACTTCCTTCATGCTTCACACTGAACTATGTCTGTGAAGTACTAATATGACCAGCTTTTCCACTACAGACCTTTGAAATTACTATAAAACAAACATAATTCAAAACACAAATTCTATTGACTTGAATCACATCTGTCAGCATGCAATACTCATACACTCATCAGACAAAAGCTAACAGGATACTCATACTGAAAAAGATGCGGTGAACCCCATCTGTGATAGAACATGGTTTTAGTGAGCATCCAGGGCTATTCAGGACACTGAATACAAGAGGCAGGGAGAAGAAACTCCTCAGGAGAGCATTAGTCAGCCGAGCTTCTGCATGAGACCTCTCCTTCTCCTCTAGCATTTATTGCCAGGACCTTCTTGCTTCCCCAACACTGCCTCCAAGTTCTGGCACAATCAACTTGTCCGATTTCAGTTTGCTCCAACTATGCAGACGCTCAGCATCGAGGTCACCAAGAACACCACAAAGTGCTCCACACTTGCCATTTCAACATCCTGTCCTAGCTCACCCCAGAGCAATACAAGGAATGCTCAAAAATGGCCACACAAGCCAGGGAACAGTTAGCTCCTCTGTAGCACTGCAAACATGCTACCAGACCAGACACTGCTGGCTAGAAAAGAAACAGTAATTGGGATTTCCTAAGGTCTGGCTGATCTAGATTGAAAGTAAAAGAAATGCTGTATTTCAGAAGACAACTTGGTCAAATTTGAAAGGATTTTTACAAGGAAAAGATGCACTCCATACACAAGAGCGAAATTCCTGCTTCAAAGATGGTAATTTTTTGTTGAAAGGCTTTCACGTAACAAGACTTTTCATGTGAAAATACCACCTATATCTTCCCCCCTCCAATCCTGAAGCACTTGGCTGATATTGCTGAAAAGCTTTTGGCTGCAGCAGATAGCCATCATGGAGAATTTCAGCTGGAGTTGCTGAAGTCTAGTACACATATGTGTAACTCAACTTGGCATCTTCCCATTATGAATAGGGTCTAGTAACATTCCAACATACAGAGCTACCATGTCCCACCTATACTGTCCCCAAGCAGACAGAAGATACAGGAATACCTGAAAGGAACAAGAAGCCTCTGCCATAAAGAGCATCATGACTTTTCAGAGCCTTTTCAAAGTTTTTTATTACTGGGCATTATATGCCTAAAATTATGATGACGTTAGATTCACAAAATCCAGGTCTAGTCCTTGAATATCAAGCCATTGCTTTACCTAGCATAAAACATTTGTCAGGATGTATTAAAAATAATTATAATAGCAAACATTATTAGAAACTAGCCATCAATTTTCTCAAAACTGAGACTTTGTCTGGAGTTCGAGTTTACTGTACTTTTAACAAGTAGCCATAATATCTTGAGAGGAATTACACAAAAGAATAAGACAGAACAATTCACATATACTACATTTAAGTGTCCTGAACAACTCTGCAGCTCAAGAGAAAAAAAGCAAAGATGAAAGCTAAAATATTTTAGCTTTTAGATTTCACTTTTAGATTTCAAAACAAATCCAAAACACAAATCACCAGTGAACTTTTTAAAGGCTGCACGGTTTACATTCTTAGGTACTCCAGCATGAAATTGTTCTTAAAGCTTAACAGAGCACTACTACTCTTAAGCAAGAAAAAACCCAACAAATTTTTTCCTCCTTATTTACCCATAACATTTAATTTTGAGTTTCTCAGACAATTTTACATGCCAACAGCAGCTAAGTAAGAACATTTCCGAGAACTCCATCTGTATTAGGCAATATTTACACTTCCCAAAGTTTTGCAAATTTAAGAGAAATTTTACTGAAACATTTAAAAGATACTACAGAATTTTTCTTCATGTTTGTCATACTTCTACTCTATTTTCATTTATGTATTAAATTCCAACCTTTTAAACAACAACTCATTTCCAAGGAAACATGACTATATGGTCACTGAAAGACTTTGCTAAGAGAAACATTATTTATAGTGAGACCCTGTAGTAAACAGAACAGATTTTAAGGTAAATGAAAAAAATAATATACAGGTGCGTAATACTTATTTGGTAAATTATGTTTTGCCTAAGTCACTTTAGACCTGTCCTTTACAAGGAGATAAGAGAGGCATTTTTAAGTGAGCAAAAGAAACAAACTGTACCTGAGATAGCTGCCAAAGTAAGCAACAATGTTTGGATGTTTACAGTCTTTCATCATAATGATTTCCTGCTGCACAACAGCAAAATCTTCTCCTGAAAAGCAGAATGAATATTTTCATTGGCCTGGTTCATACTCACATCTCAACTAGACTTTCAGTACATGTTTATAAAATAAACATTTTGAGTAATTAAAACTAATTATCTGCCAGTTTCACAGACCTATAAAGCAGCTGTAAATCAATATTTACTATCAAGAACTTAGCAATAAGTAACTATATTCTTACGAAGTTTCATTCTGGGCCAGATAGACCTCATATTGGCTATCTCTTATGACATCAGCCATAGCTTTTTCTAAAGTCTTTATTTTCTCTGAGACTCCGTGCTGTGTCCATCTGCATATAGCCTGTCAATAGCCCAGGTTCTTAAAAACATGACAAAACTTTACCATTTTTGGCCACATGTCCAAAACCCATTAGATCACCTTTCTGAGCAAAAAACATTCAATAGCACGCTGCTGCTGCAACTTTTCAGTAAACTCAGTAAGCACATAAATTTACAGACTGCACATAACGCTGACATAGATGTGGCATTTATCTGAGTCTTACTATTTGGTGCCTCGGTTGTCCCTGTCTTTCTACAAACAGCTCTTACCAGATGTGTACACAGAGAAATTTATGCATGAAATTGAAAACCCAACAGATACATCTTTGTTTTGGGGGTGTTGTGAGGGATTTCATAGGTAAGTTAAAGAGAGAAGGCAAGAAAGACAAATATATGAGAATGATGGTAACAGATACTTGACAGCCTTTTTAATGAATTTTTTTTGAAGAAATACATGTCAAATGTTCTTCTGCAGTTCAGTATCTTACACTGGGGCTCCTCTGAAATTTCCTAAGTCACAAGGGCAAATTATAGCTAGTCTGGTAGTACTTCTAAAGAAGTTCTGAAGTTTGTTTAGTTACTAGATACACAGTTCACAAAACCCAACTCATTCTTACCAACCTCAAGGACTTCATAGGTGAAACAAGCCTGAAGACCTAAAATAACCATTTAACTTCATGAATAACTTAAGAGACTTTATAAGCAAGTTGAAAAAACAGGAAAATTCAAAGTATGCCAAAATTCCCCTTTCAGTATACCTCAGCATAACTCAAAAGAGCTTTTAAACCAGAAGCTGAAGCCATTGTCTAAAAAGTCAATATAGACACTAAGCTCATTTTTATCAATGGTCACAACCCAAAAGCACTTCTCAAATACGGCTGTTAATAAATTTCAAATGTAACACAACAAATTCCAACAGAACTGGCGAAGCTATTACCTAAGAAAATATGTTTTTCTCACAACACATTAACATACTGGTGAACTATCCACTGGGTTCTTTTTAACCAGAAATCCGATATTCACATGTATTTAACTGATAGCAAGTTTCAAAACACGAGCTGCAAATTAACATCACAACACGCTGTCTACTCTCCATGGTGTGTTGCTGATGGCTTGCTGTATCATGGCTAGACATTTAAACTTGCAAACACTGAAAAGCACACAAGTAATTATTTTCACATATGGATAGGTATCTCTGGGAAAGGATATGATTCCTCCAGTACTTGACCAGTGTTTTCATTGCATCCAAAATATTAAAGTAGCATAAGATTTAGAGTAACTACCTAAACATTATTAGCATTTTTCACACTCTTCCCTAATCTGCAAAACTTGCTAAGAAAGCCAGTGCCACACTTCTGGAACGTGGATGCTGCCTGTCTGAAGACAAGGGAGTCAAGCCTCTACTGAACTAGAAGGGACAACTACAGCGAGAAACTGAGCTCGCTGAGCAAACAGAGGGTAGCTAAAGCATGTTCTCTGTGCGCCACTTGGGTATCCAAAGGCTGCCAAAAATATGCGATTCAGCTGCAAGATGCCAGTTGTTATCCCCATCAGCACAGCATGAGGGCAAATGACCCCAGATGCAGTGCCTCCCCAGGCCCTGTCCACAGCACCATTCTCTGAGTACTACTCAGCACAACCCATACAACACTCTTTTCAACCAAGTCACTTCATACTTTCAAGAGTGGTAGTCAGCTAAGTAAAAAGTTGCATTATTTTAAATGGTGACATCATCTGAGTCTGCCGAGTCCTATGGTTCTCTACCCACTACGCAAATCTCCTTATCTTTTCAGTTCCACAGGGAGACACAGCACGGCTGCTCAGCTTAGCCATGCTGGTAACCCACATCATGCACAGCCAAGTACTCCAGCAACGGGAACTGACACAAAAAGCCAAAGAATAGACAAGACTAGACAAGATAATCTGGGACCACAACTTTCAGTGTGAACAAAAGAACTGTGATGAACATACACCTTTGGAGCTACATAGGAACAGACTGTCCTGTCTTGAATTTTTAAGTGTGCACGCATTATATAAACACAACATTTCTAATCACTTCCAGAATTGTAAGAGAAAAAATGGAAGAAACCAGTAACTTTTTTCCCTTCTTGCTCACATAGACCTTAAGGATCAAAGCAGGCAGTAGTTAAAGTATTACCCTCCTCTCCCCCACCCCCAACATTAAATCTTGAAAGGGAACACCAACAGTTATGAGTTAAACAAGGAGTCTGGACTTTTACTTCCCAGATTGTTCAACAAGTCTAGCCATATTGATAGAGCAGCACCTGCAGGCTGATAACTGATCCGTAGGGCACATGTACTTCGCAAAATCACAACATAAGCACAGTTCAAGCACCAATCTAGCATACAATGAAGTTCTAATCAGTCTCCAAGAGAATTTCAGGAAATGTACTCAACTCCCAAATACTAAGGCTCAGCTATTATTTCACCCTTCCTTTTTCTCTCTCCCTCTACACTCTCTCCAGATGAGTTCTCTTCTGCCTTGTCATCTTCCTCATTTCTTTTGTTCTGTACAGGTTTTTGTATCACATAGATTGAAAACATAGTACTTAAGACCAAAAAACCCAACTCTTGCTGAAATTTTAATCAGCTTTCCTTTACCTGTTCTCCAGTTACATTTTTCCTCTTGCACATCACTTGTCATGCTTGTTCTTTTTTAGAACAGTGTATTTTGTCCTACATGGAAAGGCAACAATTATCCCTTCTTTCAGTAAGTGGACTAAATTGATTTTGTACAATTGTATCTTAAACATGAAAATATTTAGTTTCCATAGCTTATTTCAGTTAAGAAACACTTACCTGGTTCTAGTTTTATTACTTTAATTGCTGCTAGCTCACCCGTGTTGACATTTCGAGCCTACAAAAGAAAAAAAAGAATATTTAGAGAACAGAACACAGCAATCAGCTCTGCGTTCTCAGCTTGACATTCTCTGACAACACCGGGTCAAAGAGCAGCTGAGATACACAAGGGTCTAAACCAGTGAAACCACTTGCTGGTGTTTGGGTTTTGGTTTTTTGGTTTGTTTTTTGGTTTTTTTTTTAAGCAAAAACCACCTCAGCAGAAGCCAATAAATTAAAACATCTTGTATATTTATATTTCATTCAAGGTTAGAAATTTTTTTCCCCAAATACACCATGCATTTATTTTTTCTTGTGCTTACAGCACATATTTTCATTAGATAAACATCATTATTGAGTTCTGCTATACTCAAACCACCTAAAATAATTCACATCTGCGCTCAATGACTGTGAACCAAACAGTAAGGATTCTGTAGCTAACATGCTCTTCTCAAGTACGTGTCAAAACTTCTCATCCTGGATTTATTTTCTAACAACAAAGCAAGCTATCTCAAAAAAAACCAAAAAACCCAAACCCACTAGGCAGCTAATTTATACCAAGATCGAAAGCTTTAAGGATGCTCAGGAAATTACTCTGCCACACAACAGTCCTAAGTTCTGCAAGTCCTCAACCGTGCTGTACTTCCGTATTAAAATCCGTAAACAAACCAATCACTGAAATACTGACTGCAAAGCAGTTATAACATACATGGATCTCATGCAGACAAGCAGGGCCCAGGGAGCATCAAGGGCTGTACCCTGCAGCACATGTGACTGCTTCCAAGACTCCAAGGAGAGCGATGCAACGCTTCCTGCTCATTTCACTACTTGATCCTTACTCTCTGCCAGCAACAGCATCCTCCCCTTGCTGTAAGGGTGCAAAAGACCAAGCTAACAAACAATGGAGTTTGAAAGCATTCCCACAGCAGCTCTGTGGCAACTGCAGCAGCAATTGTTCAGCAGCTTAACTGCATTTTGCACAGGGCTCTGGCATGCTATAGCCTACGTTCTACAGAACAACAAAGGAAGCTAAACTTTCTAAAAGCCATTAAGAAGCAACACAAATGATGATAGCAATGATTTCTCTTCCAGAACTGTTGTTGCATTTCACTACTAACTGCAAACCAAGAAGCCATTTGCCCAGTGCTTTCAGGATACTTCCGTGCCTCACACCCAGCTATGGGGAGGGGGCAGCAAAGCTGCTTCCCAGCACAGATGCAGCAGGTCCTAAGTAAGCTCAGCAATAGCCTCTCCTCACCCCAGGGGTCTCAGTACCTGGAACCGCACAGTGCTGGATCACCACTGCACTGAATGCCATGCCCACTCTACCCCTTACGCAGGGCACAGAAAGCGAGAGCAGTCCTGCTTTTGCTTTTTTCCCCCCATGAACTTTCATATCAAAAAAGGTCAGAATTACAGAACTTAAAGATGCAGATAGCTGCCCAACTTTGCAGTGGCTAATGGCCTCATTTGAGTCACCTTAGGAGCCCAAGGGCTCACACCTTTTATTGACTGGCCATGCGACTCACCAAATACTGTATAAGGTATTGATTTGTAACATGGCAGCTTGAGCGCTGCTTGTGGAACCACAAGTGGAGGGAAAAAAACCCCTAAGACTATAAAAAATAGCCAGTGATACAGTCTGGAAATGAATGCAGTGTGTATTCCTGTGTTTAGAGATCTACCCAGGTCGTTAGTAGCACAGCCAATCTCAAACCTCTCACTATTTCCTGGTGTGGCAGTATTCTTCTGCAACCCTGGGAGTACCAGCTTTTGCTAATAATTTGCAAGCTGATGGTTATGGATTGATCCTGAGACCAGTGGGAATCCTATAAAAGTCAAGTAGTCGTCCAAACTTGATAGATTGTGGAAAAAAACAGTTAAAAAATGAATCTTCTCTGGCAGCCTCTCTGTAAATCATTATTTGCCCACCCCACCGATGGCAGCAAGGTCTCCACTCATCACTATGGTGGAAAAAAAGACACTAAAAACATTAACAGCAAAAATAGGAGCTCCTTTTAACTGTACTAGAGAATGAAGGCAACACATGAGAAAGTGTCACCGCTGAAGCATAAGCTAAGATTTTTATTCCTTATTTCTCTTCCCAACACATGCTCGTCATAGCAAGAAACAAACACAGAGGCAAGATGTTCATGAATCAAAGGTTAGCATTTTTTAACCTCCGAGATTAACAGGAAAAATTACTGAATCTTTAACAAAGATCAGAGATCATCAAGGAGTCTTGTTAATACTTAAAGACAACTTTTGGGGCAACTTGTACTAGTAAGGTGATCAATGAGACACAACTGTACTGGATACAAGTGAGCAGATCCTGAAGTTATACACCCTGCATGCAGCTGGGATGTGCAAGGCAAGGTGGAAAAATTTCACAGGCTTCAACAACATTGCTAGTCAAAGAAAAAATGGAAATTTTTTCCCATTTTATTATTTATTTTTAACAATACTGTGTCCAGCTGTCAAAAATTTCTTTCTTTGACTATGGCTCCACAGGTCACTACGGTCTACAAGAGTGCTGTGGCAACTAAAGCAAGATAGAAGGGGGTAGGAGCTAGTGACAATTTCAGAACAAATTTGATTAAAACATATGGGGATACTAATCACAAATTCTTATGGGATTGTGATGCCAAAAATTTATCAATAGTAGACAGACAAATCTATAGATACATCTGGAACAGGACATGCAAAATCCCAGCCAAAGGAATAAGAGTCTGAGCAGCAGGCAGCCTTGCCAAACCTGTGCTCTCCACACCCCGTGGCTGATTTGGCCCCCTCCCACTCCAAAGGGATTTCTTCTTCAACCTCATGTTCTCAAAAGAGCTGTTCAAAATCATGGGCAGGAAAGAACAGACATTGTGTCTTAGCCATTTCTTCCTTTCTTCAACACCAGCAGTAGTGGGACTCTCTGGCCAGCTGGCCATTCTCTGGACCAGTATCTGCCCGGGCTCATGAAAGGCAGAAAGGAGGAACAAAATCTGATTTAATGCAGGTCACCAATGCCTTCAGGAACAGCAGGATACCAATTCCTCAAGGCCATAAACTGTTACTTAAGAAAATATGAATTGAGGTTGATAATATTATCACTTTGCATCCTATTCCATTTGGGTTATTATAGTTGAAGGTGGTGTCACAACTAAGAATATTAATTGCCTTTGTTAATCTGAGTATATAAAAAAGATTATTCTGGCTGTAGTGACACAAGGGTTCCTTGCAAATGATGAAGATTCAAGCACCCCTGAGATCCCATCAACTCACCAGTTACGAAGCAATTCCTTGACTAAGTTCACAGGAATGAGAGACTGAGAAAGACGGAAGTACTGTATGCTTTTCAACACGTGTTGGAGCTGGCTCCGACTCTTAATTTGAGGGTGCTTGTATACGTACAATAGCTCAGAATGTTGAGGACACTGCCTTATGCTTTCATTTAGCATAATCACATTAAAGTTGTCAATTACTTACAGGTTTTGAGATTGAAGTATCAGTATGGAATAGCTGGCTGAAGAACAATTTCAAACAAGTATTTTTGAGTTAGCAAATGCAACCAAAACTTTCAAAGAGGCTCATGTAAGAAAACACATTCATTTTTTCTTTCCTCTTGCACCTTAACTGCTCTACCTCCCAGTCTTTTTGATGATGAGGTTAACAGCAATAGCCAGGAGTTTTTCCTCCCATCCCTGTTTCCACAATCAGGAGTCTGCAATTAATTCCTTCGCATGCAGATTTCATTATGTCAGGTCTTCCAGAAGCAAAGATTAGCCTACAATGCTTGCACCTACACGCAGTCACTTCACTAAAAGTGTACAACATTTATGCAATGTCTGCTCTGGAAAACCATCTAGAGATCCTCATTCTACCAGCAGCTAAAAGAACAATACCCTTCCAGAGATCTAGACTGCCACATGTAGGGAGGAGTTTAAAAAAAAAAAATCCACCAACCACTAAGTCAAGCTGGAGAAGCACTACCTAATTAAACAGGAAATAATTAATAGCATCTCTGTGACAATAACAGGATATCAGATCAAAATGTTATATAAAAAACTGCCACCCACTAGAAAAACCCAGGTTTTGTTGTTATTACATTATACAAAAATTCATTAGCCAAAATGCCTCATGATTGGAAAGACCTTACTACCCTGAAATAGAGAAAGAAAGAGCAATGGAGTGGGGCAGCATTTGGATGGGCTCTATTTGGGAAACATCAGCCAAGCAAGAGATGTGTGCATGGTGTGTGTCTGAAAAGAAAAGGAGGCGAAAGAAGAAAAAGAGGAGGAAGGCTAATATTTAGCACTGTGCCTTAATATATGCCACAACAGCAGATTCTTAAGAAGTCTATGCAGCTGAACCAGTATACACATAAAATTCAAGGTCCAAGGAGGTAAATCTCTTGCCAAGTTTATATTTGTCCTTCAAATGGAAACTGGTAATATAAAGCATAAAATGCTGCCACAAAAACTAGGCCAAAAAGCAAGGTCTAAGTAACAACCAGGCGCTTCTGGTTTTGATTACTTCCTATGTGAACTGTTGAACAAAATGTAGACAAGTAATCTCTAAACAAGTTGCTACTTTACGAGATAACTGGTCCCAGGACACAGAGAGGCCTCCTGACCTGGATTAGCTCTGCTCTTCAGGAAAGGCAGCTGAACAGCTTCTCAACTTCCTTGCTTCCAAGACCTACAGTCCTCCCCTTCAGCCTCTCTCAAACCTACATGACTCCCCCAAAAGCTGATTCAACTTTCCAAGCCAGCAGAAATCCACCTGCCTTCCTTTTCTGGGCTAGTTTTCTGCCAGGTTAGCTAACTGCGCCAGCCCAGGCATCATGCTGAGTGTCAGAGCTAACGCAAGGTAAGTGGCAAGACAGCCAGAAGTAGGGTAGGGAACCACCCCTCTTGGGCAACAGTGAGATGTTTAATCAATTCAGCACATCCTAGAAATCACAGCTGTAATTAACTGGAACCGAAAATTATGCTAAAAATAATTAGGTTCCACAATCTGGTAGGAAGTGTGATACCAAAACGCGACAGCTACAATTTTAGAAAGCAATGCTTTGATAAAGGCGATGTTAAACAAAAAGATCTGAAATGAAGGCAAACAAAAATCCCTACGCAAGGCATGGATTCTTGATTAAGGAAACCACAGTCACAGAAACTAAGCCCTGCAGTACTTACTCAGCACAGTAAAAACGGGATGGCAAAACATCCACCCCTCTCTGCCTGCCTGACAAGCTTCAAAAGACAATTAAAACTGAAATAGAGAGCCTTCAAAACATAAGACATTAATTCCTAGCAAAGTCAAAAGGAGCTTCAACAGCTGTAAGGTCAATCAAAAAGAAAGGAAGACTGAAATACCTATCAAAAACCACACAACTAAAAGGCATAGTTTCAATATTTCAGAAGCAGCAAAGCTGTAGAAGAATTGATGCCTTACTGGATCACCCCAAGAAAGAGCAGCAAGAGTATGGACATGGAGAGAAGAGATTTGTGCGTAGAACTCTGCAAAGTGGGAGTTCATAAAAATTCAGGTTCATCTGTTTTGGACACATTCTCTTCCAGGAACACACAGAAGCCCTATCAGAAACCAGAAACTCCAAAGCACACTTGACAGAAGAAAGCAGTAACAGTCACCAGGTGCCCCCCAGAGATAGCCACAGAATCTGAGAGTTTCTGCGTGAAGAAACCTGAGCTGATAGATACATGACTGCCCTCAACAAAACCAACTCCCATGCGAAAGGGTCGAGGAGCAGAAAATCAGGCTTTTTCCTTTTCAAAATGAGACCCCAGGCAAAGCACGCTCTACCAACTTCCATGTCTTCATTTGTTAACTGACTGAAGCCATAAATGACAAAAAAACTGAATTAAGGCAGACATGGTATGACAGATACATTTGCAGGAACAATAATCTCACTAATTATCACAACTATTTGAATTTCAGTAAAGGGAAAAGTAAAAGGCGGCCCTTTCTTTTAGTAAGATGCTGAAAATCTTTGGAAGGGTCCACCCATGCTAGATGAATTACCTGTCAGATGGCAAATGAAGTTCAACCTTTACTAAACCAAAAGCGATGATTTTTTTTTTCTAAGATGCACTGTGATAGAAATTAATCACATGAACAAAAGAAATTGACCTGCAATCACCTCAGAATATACTTCAAATCTATGTGCAGTTACTACCAAAACCAAAGATATCAGGATGGGGGCAAAAAGGAAAATTACAGCATTAATATTAACGTAAGTCTCTGTCAGAATACCATGTGCAGCACTTGTAACCCCAAACCCCAAAAGAATGGCATAAATTACAGAGGGCCTGGGACTAGGGACAATTAGAATGGCAATTTCATACCAAGAGAGCAAGAATTCTTTCTAAATAAGAGAGAGAGTAAAGACAGGGCAAACAAAAGTAAGCAAACACCTTGTTTAACTCTAGGAATATTTCCTGCAACTGAGCACGACAGAATAGTGTCTCTTTTTCACAACCAAAAAAGCATAACTCTCCTTTTACACTTTGCTGACCACCCTACACAGTTAAATTCTTTGCAACTGAAATTCAGAAACACAAAAGACAGAAATTACTTGTACAGCAGCATAACTAATTTTCACCTTTTCATGCTGGGTGTCACTTTGGATGAGAATATTTGACAGACACAGAAGGTGAAATTCAAGAACTTCCCTACCACATAAATGCAATCAGAAAAGCAATTTGTTATCAGTCTCTCAACTAGATGAAGCTAAATTACTTGACACGTTTACTGAGACACAGAAAACAAAACCACACAAACGAAGAAGTGCTATGCAACACTCATAATACTCAACTCCAAAAAAACATTATTAGCAGATTGTCTGTCTGTGTTTTCTTACAGATACATCAACCATTCAACAAAGTAGTAACCTGATTTCACCATTAATTTTAGCAGTCTTGAGAGGAGACATCTCTGGACACAGGAACAGGTTTTAAGTCCTGTGTTTTACTTAAACTTCTAATAAGAACTTTGTAATAGTAATGTTTTAGCTATCTATTGTGGCAGTGAAGCATGTAGCTTCACTGAAAAAAATTTTAAAAACCCAAACACCATCTCTCTTGCAGGCCCTCACTGAAAAGAGTGTTACATCCAGTCGTTACATCCCTTGCATATACTAAGAACTAAGCAACCTACATGAAGCTTCATCTCCTACAACAAACTTACACTGGTGCTAGTTAGAAGAGACACATTATTGTTGACTCTGCGTATTTGATAGCTAATTTCATGAACAAGTAACCCACTACCTTTCCTGTGATGAATTCACTAACATCTTCTCCAAAGCCTCTTTGAAAGCTGAACTTGAGTTGGACAGCAGATAATTCTAAAATATTGGTTCAAGCCAAAAATCCATACTTGTGGTGCACTAGCACGTTTCCAGGTACCATCTACACAGCAGGACTCACAGAAGCAGGATTGTATCAATCTGACCCATACCCTCATTCCCTTAGAGTCTTCATAGTTCAGTCTGCACCACAGGCTCTTACTTCAAATCTAGAAATCTTCCTAGTAGAGACTCTGCCTTTTTTTTTTTTAAATATATATATTTAAAAAAAAAAAAAATCAAACATTTAACCCATGCCCTGTTGTAACTCAGTTCAACTAAAACGGAGCAAGGAAGCAGATGCCAGTCCGTTCTGCTTTCAGCTCCTCAACACTTTGCCAGGAAAGCAGGTTACAGAAAGGTCAGCATTCAGCAAGAATGTCAACATACCAAAATTGTCATCTTATTAAGGCAATAATCCCTACTTATTAAGAGCAGAAACACCTCCCTACATGGCTCTCCCTGCTAAGGAGGAAAAACCACAGTTTACAAAGAATAGTTTGAAGCTGTCCAAGTATATCCACTGCTTGGATTCAACTCTGCTGAAATCCCACCACTGATGAGCACCATCATCACATGGCTAATCTCAACTTCACACGATTATTTCGTCAACCAGAAAGTTCACCTACAGATGACAGCATGAGGCAAATGAAAGAGGCTTTATGAAATCCCTCACAAATTTAAGATGAAGCCCTAGTAAGCTCATGTATGGATACCACTTAGAACTGCATTACTTCCTCTTTGTCATGTTGAAAGTAACCAGCTTTCATTATTATTTTTGGGCTACTTTTATGCTCCATTTTGAAGATGCCTTGGGCAAGACCTTGCCTCAAAATGGAACAGGTAATAAAACCATCCAGGAGATAAGCACATCTCATTCTCCTTACACTGTCCACAACATAATCAGAAAACACTTACCTCTCTCTCATCTAAAAAAAAAAAAATAATCTAATACCAGCCTAGTGTATCTTGGTCCTGATAGATCACCTTCTATCTTGGTTGTCACGGGCAGATTGTAAGCCTAAACAAATCTACTCAAACAAAGCCCCAAACAAAAGAAGTCACAAGCAATGCCAAACACTGGCCACTCACAAAGCACCAAACTGAAGGCTACTGCAATGTAAGTACAATCATCATCAAGAAAACCTTGATAAATCCAATGAAACTCAACAGGTTTCAGATGCATAGTGGAATTGCAAATGTAAATATTCACCCTATGGTTGGAGGTAGTGTCCTTAAAATTAAACTGTAAACACAGATGACTTGTCTAATTCACATCCATCAAAATCATGTAGAGAGCACTGAAAAAATCTGATAAGATAGAGCCCGTATGCCAGTTAAACTGCAATAGAAATAGAGCTGAGCACATCAAGATAACAGTTTGCAGAAAAACAAACAAACAAAAAAGCATATGGCAGGTAGACTTGGATAATTAAAATATCGGCATAGTACACAAATACTTAAAGAAAGCTGACAAGGTAGGGAAAACAACACAAAAACCCATTTGAACTATACAATAAAGCAGGGAATTAGCACACTAAGATCGCAGTAACAAGAGGATTTATGTTGTGAAACTTCCGTAACATTTAAGCAAGCTGAGATTAAACCAAAATTGCCCCAACCCAAACAAGACTTAATTCTAGGCATATTCACTAAGAGTCAAAGGCAGCATCAGCACTAGTTTTGTGCGCCTCAAACTGGAATGTTTCCTTACAGTCCTGCCCACCAACACAAGTTTTCTTAGACACACATGTCCACCCTGTGATGACAAAAACGGACCAGAAGACACTTGGAAAGCACACTGTTAAAGTGATGCTTCCAACAGGCTGCACACAATTCTCCTCTCTGCTCCGCCACCAAACAGGAGCAGGTAGGAACTAGAGTCATCCTACCTGAGAGACAGACTGCCACATTCCCATGCAAGAGTTCAGCTGGCTACACAAACAACAACATAAGTTGCAGAGCAGAGAAAAACGTCAAAGTATGCTATAAAGCTGAAAGGGCCAA
The DNA here is from genome assembly GCF_047716275.1 of Strix uralensis. Classification (NCBI taxonomy): domain Eukaryota; kingdom Metazoa; phylum Chordata; class Aves; order Strigiformes; family Strigidae; genus Strix; species Strix uralensis. Next base: position 123,483,013 of record NC_133974.1, on the reverse strand, counting down.
GCTTATATTCGGCTGCTGTTGCTCTAGCTTTGCTTCTCCTACGTTTCTGAATTTTTAGAACAGGATCATGAAATACTCTGATCGTGACGACGCCTTTCCTGACTCCCTAGTTTGCCCTCCGACTGGTCAGCTTCACGTTCTACAGAAACACAAACCCAAACCGCTGGTATCTCCAACCCAAGACAGCGACGGAAGCAGTAGCCGGGATGAGCAGTCCTGCTCGCCCTTAAGCTCACGATTTAAAGCAACATTTGGCCTGGAAACGAGCGAGGAAGCGTGTGCTTCCCATCACCCCACAGTCCCCGGCTCGTTCCAGAGGGGAGCCGACCCTCAGGCTCCGCCCGTGAAACAGACGCCCGAGCCGGCACCCAGCAGCGGGAAGAATCGGGGCGATTCCGGGACCGCGGAAAGCCGGGAAAGGGCCGCGGTCCCTCGCCGGCTGCAGGGCCCTGCCGCCTCCAAGCCACGGGGACGCAGTCAGACTGGCGGCAGGGAGAGGCGAGGCGGGCAGGGCCCCTCCGATGGGCAGCCGGAGGCGGCCAGGCCAGGCCGGGCGCCCACCCACCCCCACCAGGCTTGGGGCCGGTGCAGACCCCGCTAGAGGCGGGGACATGGAACGACTTCGCTGCTCACAACGGCGGGAGCACCCTCGGGGCCGGGGCGGAGTGGGAGGGGGCAGCGTCGCTTGACACCCCTCAGGTTTTGGAGGGTGTGGGCGGTGTGTGTGTGGAGAGACGACACCCCCCCCGCCAAACCGCGGTGCTGCGTCCACCTTGTAGACGTCACCGTAGGTCCCGCTGCCGATGCGCTGGATAAGCTCGAAGTCCTCCTGGGGGTTGCGCCGGGACAGGTCGCACACCCGCCCGCCACCGCCGCCGCTCATGGTGCTGGGGGAAGGCGCCACTCGGCCGCGGCCCCCCGCGAGGGAGGAGAGGGGGAGGGAACCCGACACCGGAGCGCTCACAGATTCCCCCCAGCCCGCTCCGGCAACATGGCGCCGAATCTACACACTGCGCAGGCGCAAGGGTTACCGCTCGCTCCCTCCCCTCCGCGGCGACCTTTGCGCCTGCGCAGTGGCGGCACGAGGTGTGGCGGCGTTTCCGGCGCATGTACTCGCCCCGCCCCGCCCCGCCCCGCCCCACGCGAGGTCCGGCGGGTTGGGGGGGCAGGGTGTCCCAACCGGGGCAGCGGGCGGTGCCCTGGGGCTGCTGCCAGCGGCACACGGCATTGATCACTGTACGAGAACGATCCGCGGTGGCACCGACAGCTCTTGCGAGGGCGCCCAGCGGCCGTCCCTGCCGCTTCGCCGCTTCGCTGTTTCGCTCCCCGCTCCTCGCCACGCACGCCGGGCTGAGGCGGACCCGCTGCTACCCGTGCATCGACTCCCTTCTTGACAGCCTCGTCCGCAGGGGTGAGCGACGCTGCCGGCTCGGGAACACCCCGGTTTCAGCCCCTGTGCTTGCAGCCGGGGACCCTAAAAGCCAGCCCCACGGACGTTTCACGGGGATCCTCCCCAAAAAAGACAGCGCCCGAGCATGCAGCCGGCACCCCTCAGAGCCAGCCCCTTGGCACGGGAACCGCAGTCCGTCCCCGGACCCGCGTATGGAGCTCAGGACCCGCAAATTCACCAACTGGGGACCCCCCTCAGAGCCAGTCCCTCTGTGCATGCAGCTGGGGGACCCTGCAGCACCCGGAGCCCAAGGATCCCCCCATGCTGTCCCCGTGCACCGAGGACCACCTCCCTTCCCGCTAGTGCCCAGTCCCTGGTCTCTAGCTTGGGACAGGGCACTTCCCCACACCTTGGTGCGTGGAAACCTGGGGCTCCCTGCCCCAGTGCACAAAACTGGGAACCTGCTGGGATCCCAGAATTGCCCAGTTGCCTGCAGCCTCTTGTGCCAGCTCTTGCTGGAGCTCCTGGGGCCATTGCTGGCTTTTGTGGGGCATCTGTCCTTCCCCAGTGAGGCATGGAAACCGTGTGTTACAGGTGTCCCCACACCTGCACTATGCTGTGCACCTGCCAGTCCCCTGCACCATTGGTGCATCATTTGTGCACACCCATCCAGCACAGCCTGACTGGGCAACACCTTCCACTCACCTGCAGGACCACTTTGCCTTATTTTGTGACTTTTTGGAGTGTTGTGCATGCCCCTGCAGGATAAAGTGTGCATCCCCTCTCCTCTTACACTAGTGCTGCCAGTCCCGCTTCCATTGCTGTCCTCCACACAGGTTTCCAGAGTGGCGGAGACATGTGGGTGCTTGCCTCCATCCCTGGCCGTGCCCCCCATCCTCTCTGTGCAGGGAACAAGTGCCAGACAGCTGTGGGAACCCTTCTCCCCAGATGTGCAACCCCTGTAGCACGGCTCTGTGGTGTGTGGGTCCTAGGGCACCTCTTGGGCTCTGGGCTGGTGAACCAGGCATGGCTTTTCCCACCACCTCCTGATGCCAGTGACTGATGGGTGAAATAAAGAGTGCAGTGAGGGGGGACTTTGGGCACAAAGATGCACCGTCTGCTCACCACCGCTGCCTACCTTTCCAAGGATGTTGGCATGGGAGACCATCCTCTCCATTGAGAAGGTGCGTGGGGATGGGGAGCTGGGCATGGCCTCATTTCAACTTGTGATTATTGGAGCAGAGAAGGAGCTGAGGGGATTGAGCTCTGGCAGGTGTAGCAGTGATGGCTGTGAAATTGCATAGTGTCTGTCGGTGCATTTGTCCCGCCAGGTGCCCCAGGCCATGCATCCCTGTCCTTGGCTTCATTTTTATGACTTCTCTCACAAGTAAAACGGCCTCAAACCTGCTAGAATTGGATTCAGGCTACTGTGATTTTTCCTGGCATGCGACCAAGGTTTAGGGTGCATGCTGTGCTGATTTCTCCTGCAGAAGAGCCAGGACAGGCAGCAGGTATAGATTAGCTGGACAGGGCTGACACAAATGCTCTGAGAGCCGATCCAAGGGGACTGGGCTCTGTGACAAGTATGGGAGTAGCAGCAGCTCTGAATGAGTTACAGAAGGAAATGTCAGGGAGTTTGAGCTCTGTCCAGAAAGAATAACAGACATCCTGCTGGGGACCACCGATAACCTCGTCACCCACCTGCTCTTGCCCCTCAGTCTTCATTTTTATCTCATTAGAGGGGAAATGGGACATAATTGTTCCCATGTTATGTCCTTGCCAAATTCTGAAATGGTTATGAATGAGGCAAGCAGGGTTATTTTTCCCTTTAAATCCTGTTTTCTATCCATAGCAGCTGCCTGTGCTGCTTCTGTTCTTATAAAAATGCCCACGGGTTTCTCCACGGGTGTCTGTGTCCCTTCTTGTTAAGAGAGACAGATGGAGCTGAGAGGTGGGCCCTCCACTGCCTTCAGAAACAGGTTGGATCAAATGGGTATTGAAAATCATTTTCTTCCCCAAGCTTTGGGGCAACTCGTCCCACTTTCTCTTTTTCCTCTTATTCCTTAGATGTGAATACAGTAGGACAGTTGAGCTGTGTTCTGCAGAGAGGCAGACTGGGCCTTCAGCACAGCTCAGAAAGGTCAAATGAATTCAGTAAAACATAATTTGGGTGTTAAACATTTTTGTGGCAGTTCAGCCAATGCTCTTGCTTTAAGAGTTCTGGTGATGGTGGGGGACCAGCTGTGACATTTGACTGCTCTGCCTCCAGGGATCACAAGCCCCAGGTGTAGTCAGTGGCACCCCACAGCCACAGAAAATACCCTGCTGAGGCTGGATGTCTTGTTATTTCAAGCTGTGCTCACAACCCATCTATCCTGCTGCATAGATCCGAAGTGCCACTTTGTGCTCTACAGCCCTAAATCCTGGCCACTGCTTGAAGCGGGAGGGCTGCCTCCTCAGCTGGCATGCATTGACCGGCTCCAGCTGGCTCCAGCCAGGTGACACCAATGCAATTTGCTGCAGTTGGAGACCTCTTCTTACCCTTCTGTCATCTTTTCATGCCAGATAAAAGGGCGAAGCGCTGCATCTGCCAGTGCTGGGGTGAGGGGAAGGTGTGGCCTGGGGCCAGCCTGTCCCTTTCACTTATGGGAATGGAGCCGCTGTGAGAGGATGAGTGTCCATATTGTGGCCACAGAGCACATGTTCGAGCCCAGTGGGATCAGACATGGAGGCAGGCAAGTGCTTTCAGGAATGCTGAAGGCTACCTTGGTCAGGGGAACAGCTGTGGTTTGTGTCAGTCCCAGGGCAGATTGGTTGTGGTTGTAAGATGTGCCCCAAGGAAAGTGTATGAAGGGAAGTTTAAATTTAGAGGGTCCAGCTGGCTCCAGATGTGGGAGGCCCATGTACACAAGTTCCATAATGGTACACTCCTGTTCCAGTCACTCCTGATGTCCAGGGAGAAGAGCTAAGCCTCAGACTTTTAAGGATGACACTTATGAGAGTAAAAAAGCAGCAGTGCAGCCTGGGCATCTTTCCCCTCTCCTCAGACATGAGGCTTTTGCATTGTGCTTCACAGAAAATAGGAAATAAATCTTTCCAGAATGATGTCAACAGTCTGAAGACTTGGTTTCTTCCATGTTGTCCTCCGCTTTAACACCTCCCCAGAGCATCTGTCCATTCCTCAGCCCCTCCTGACCACAGCCGGCATCTCTTGGGTGCCACTTCCTTGTGGCATCCCACATCAACTCCATCTGCTCTGGGATGTCTTTTGCTGGTTGCTCCCCATTCAGCTGAGCAAGCCCAGCTGCACCCTCCCAAGCACCCAGCACCCTGCCTCAAAGAGGGACACCCATGCAGGATAAGACCCTTTGCACTGCATGCTTCATTTATCTGTAAGTGGATACATGGCCCAAGACTGCCTTTTAAAGCAGCCACCTCCATGGTGTCACACCAAGGAGCAAGGTGCCAGTGACAGCTCATGCTGGCATTTGCTCTGTAAGGAATGCCCAAGGCAAAAATGCCTTTTTTTAAGGGAAATGATGCCCCAGGGCAGTGATGACTGCAGGGGCACAGTACTGCACGTCTCCATGGCATATGCCAGATGGTGGCCCTTTAGGGGTACTGGTTGGTGGTACAGCATGTGACAACTAGAATCCAGCCAGAGCCCTGCACTGCTTTTTCTTTCTTCTTTTTTTTTTTTTTTTTTTTTTTCCTGCCCTCTCCTCTTGCAGAAACTAAAGCCTGCATGAGTTCCAGCCCACCTTCCCCCTCTTCTCCCTCCCCTGCCACTTCCATGGCTCAGCCAGCACTGCCGCCAGCCAGCACGGGCTGCCTGGGAGAAGTTAGTGATAGCCAGTTCCCAGCAGGCAGGGTTCCTGCCTGCAATTTTGCATTAGTCAGAGTATTGTTTCTCTTGATGTAGTGCAAGCCTTTTCTGGAAAGGTTTTGTCTTTGCCAGGAGAGACAGGAGTATAGTGTGAGAGGAAGAACATTGATTGCCTTTGCTTGGCAGCCTAGTAGTAAGTATTCCCCATGTTTCTACATCTCTGTGTGGAAATGCTCACCTGTGTCTTTCAGAGAGAAGCAGTACCCTTTTGGAAGGGGCAAAGGGGAGGGAAGAAGTCAGGCTCCTGTGTAATAGGTAATGTTTTACAAGTGCTGATGGCCATCGGTGGTCTCTGGAGGATCCAGGACATGGGTGCTGGTACTGGGAGAAGCTGGACAGAGCTGATTACTCAGAGGAGAAAGGGTGGGCAGGAGCCAAGCAGATGGCAAAAGGATGGGGAGGAGGTGGGCAGGCAACAAGGACTAGCTGCAGGAAAGGGGGGTAATTCCCAGAGCTGGGAGGGAAAACCAGTGCTGGTTTTCATTACCTGGTATGGGAACGCCTCATCTTCCTCTCCAGCAGGCATTGCTCAGAGGTGCGCTGCTATCAGCTACCACTTTTCCCAGCCAGTACACTTTCTCAGTGTCCCCTTCAACCTGATGAAGATGATCCACCAGGATGAATGGTGTCTGCTCTGTAAGTGTTTAGCATGGCCCATTCTTCCATGTCAAGGACTGTGGCTCATGCTCTCCCTTTCATGTGGAAAATGCAGCAATGAGACACTAGTTTGCAGAGGAGGGAGCTGAGGAGGCAGGATCCCACCAGGGCTCAGTCATCAACAATCTTCACCCTCATTTTTACTTGCAGGCCACTACAGTTGGTCTAGGAGAGTGGGAACACCAACACACAAGGGTTTTTAAGCTTGTTGAATGTAACCTGCTCTTAGTCACCTTTCACAGGCAGATCACGTCTCCCCTTGCCTCTCCAGGGGTGAGTAGCAACCAGATTGAAAACCTGCGTTCTAGTGTCACTGGAAAAAATCCAGCAGGAGATGTGTCAGAACCTGATGACAGCAGCCACATGCTAAACAATTATGGCAGAACCTGTCTGCGTGGAAACTCCTTGGCATTTAGAAACTGGATCATTTCTGTCCATCCAAGTTACTCAAATTTAAACTCTAGAAGGAAATAGAGAACAAAGAGTGTATCACAGTGTTTCTCCATAAAATCATGCTGCACCCATATCCTGAAGGTCATATGGCTGAAGCCATTTGAATATGTTTCATATGACAGTGGGAAGTTTATAGCACAACTACAAAACTGCTAGTTTGTAACAGCCTTGCTAGAGTATCACTTTCTTCACTCCTAAATCTGGGATTACTCCTACTGTGGGTCCACCTGGCACAGCCAGCTGCACTCGTGGCTATTTCTAGGTGTCCCTCCACTTCCTCCTGTAGTGGAAGGCTTGTCCGTTGTAACACCCACTCTTCGTTTCTTGGGTTTGGTGGAAACAGACTTGAGAAGGATCATGGCTGGATTCCTGGGCATGACTGCAGCTGTTCTTCTCTGAGGGTGCATTGTGGCAGCAGTCAGCTTTTGCGAGGAAAGCCTCACTCAGCACATTGCAGGTCTGCTGTTCCTGATGACAGGTAATGCATTGTTCTAGCATGCTATTTATGGATGAAGGCTTCACTAGGTTTCACTTGGGTGGGCAGCATGCACTGCCACTAAGTGGAGCATGCGTTTCCTTCTGATCTCCAGTTACCTGGGCCTTACATGAAGTGAGTTGCTTACTCATACAAGTGGAATAACCAATAATTAGAAACAAAAAAAACCTGTGAAAAATGCTCTAGGCCTCCTACAGCAGCAGGAAAGGACCACGGGGCTTAAACAACTGCTCCCTCTTCTGTATGTATGAAGTGATCTCTCTCTTCTTCTGAACAGAACGGTCCCTTGCTGCAGTTTGCAGTCCTTGATGGTGGACTAAATATTTCTTTTAACACTGAAGTAGGAAAAGGGGATACTTTAAAAAAAAAAAAAATCTTAGTTATAAAATGAGAGATTGTTTAGAGAGGGAGGAAGGGTAAAATCTGCAAACATGAAGCCAGCATGAGTTTGAACCATCCAAACTCACAAGGCTAAGCACAACACCTTCTCTTGTGCCACAGGAAATATTTTTATTTGAGCAGCTGTAATGCACAGCACAGCTATGTTTCTTTAATACATTTGGAAGACAAAGGCCTGCAGAAAGGCTTACTGAGCACGGCCAATTTAGCTGCTTAATGAAAAACACAGCCTAATGGAAAACAGTTGGGGAAAAATAACCCAACAGAAAACCTAGGCTGGAATAAGGGTGCTGGCAGAGAGCTGGGGAGTGATTTCGCCTGAACAGCTCCTCTGCAGAGGTATGTGGAGGGCCACCCGTGGAGGTGCTTAATAATCTCCAGATCAGATTACACACAGCACACACAGAACAATTTCCCCTGGCTGTTCTGAGGTGTGCAGCAGGCTCTGCTCTCACAGAGGGGATTTGGCATCACAACGCCAGCTTGCACAATATAATTGCATACCATGGGTCAGATCTGATCACAAATGAAGGCTTCGACTACTTTGCTTCTGTTTGAAGGGCAGACATCACTGAAATCACAGAGGAGACTCTCTTATTCTTAAAAGTAACAACCAAGAGGTTTGCTGGATGCAATTCACAACCACAGAGCTAGGGCCTTGCATGACTAGGTAATACATGAAAACTTTATGAATGCCAGTAATTATTACCTATGTGCTACCCAAGATAACTTATACCAATAAATCTGGGTGCAAGTTATTTGATTAGTAAGGCCTAACATTTATTTTGTTATTCACTCTATGCTACATCTCAAAATAACAACATGATTATTTAATTTACAGGGGTATGTTGCACGTATGTCTCTGTGCGCTTATGCAGCCAGCATACCATATGACCTAAACCACCTTCCCACATCCATCTATAATCTTCCCAACATGGATACAGCTGGTCTCTATTTTGTGCTTGGTACAGTCTGGGATTTACAGTAGCAGCTGGGTGTCTTTGCACAGCTTACCCATTTGTTAGCAGGGGCAACATTATGCAGTTGAAGTCCACCAAAGACTCCTCTGTATGACTGCCCACCTGCCACCAACACCCTTCAGTTACTTACTCAAAGAAGCAGAAGTGAAGGGAAAACTAAAGTCAGGATTCCAGGCACAGAAGTCTGATTCTTCAAAATCTGACTGTCATGTTTTACCGGTTCAACAAGCTGTTCTCCCATGCCGCCCAACAGAGAGATTTGAAAAGGAAACAGATCTCAGAGAATGGAGATGGCTCAGGATCAGATGCTTCAGTTCAGCATGCCAAGTCCATGCAGAGGAAGATATTTGCACTGGAAGGTAAAAGGGGGAGGAAAGTTGCTGTAAGAGTTTAGGGTTATTTCTGTTTTTCAAGGATCTGTACATAAAGAAATTAAGGAAAAGTCACTGTTGTCAAATGAATCCTAGTCAGAATTATACCCCCCTCCCCACGGCATCATCTGTAGTGTTTTAATTCAGAACCTTTTGCGCTTGACCCTAAAGGAAGGCTTTGGTGCCCCTCTCCTCCCAAAATGCCCAGACAGACATTTTCTCTTTTAAATCAGCATGTACCTGTGCCTCTTTGTGTATCCTTTGTACATGAAGTTCCTGGGTGATTTGTAAATAACCAAGATTTCCAGTCTGAGCACCCGAGCTGCACTGTGAGGAGGATTAAATTACTGCTGTACATTCCTGGATGGTCTCTTGGTTATGAGGCATTTGTCAGGCTACAGTATCTGTAATAAAATACCTGTCTCTGTCAAAAGCATTTGTGTCAACTGCAATTTCACAGCTTGGAAATGGTGTCTCCTGCGAAGCAGAGAAAGTTCATAAACAAGGAGGGTCATAACCTGGACAGTGCTTGCACCAAGCATCCCTATGGGGCAGTGCAGCATGGGGGAGTGAGAGCCCCAAAGAACCTCCCCTGCTTGGGCCAAGAAGCCACCCATGTCAACAGAGGAATGGGGAGATGCTAGAAGGGGAGCGGCTTTGCATTTTCTGGTGCTTAATGGCAGGGACATGTGAGTTAACAGATGAGAGCACCATGCTGGTCTGTCAGACAGCACTCAAACTGACAGAGCCTGTCCCCACAATTAAGATACTTCAGTTCTATGTTGATGCATCTGTCACAACTCACCCAAAGCTGCAATCCTCTGCCATCACCTAAAAGACAGTGTTGCCCTTGATGCATAGCATCCATACATTTGTTGCCAGAGCAGTGTTTCACACCTGCTGGGCACAGGGAAAGAGTTGGCCAGGCCCCTAGAAAGGTCCCCCAGGCTGCCTTGCAGAGGGCACAGGCTCTGTCAGGAATGGAGCAGACACTGCTGATGGAGCAAAGCCATCAGAGAAGCCAATTCTGCAGTAAGGGTGGATGGTGCAAGATGAACACAAAAAGGAATGGTGGAAGGAAAGGATCAGATACAGAGTATTGTGAGCATAGGACTGGGAAGTGAAGAAGGGAGATGTGAAAGAAAGGTTGAAGACCAAAGGGGTGGGACAGAAAGAAGGGGAGATGAGAAGCAAGGGTGGTGGAACAGAGAAGTATTGCCTTAATGCAATAACCATCAATTGAATGACAGCAGAAAAAGTCAGTGCCAAATTAGGCTAAGAAACACAATCATACAAAGTACACTAAAACCCAACAGATCAATTTATTGATCTGGGAACAATCAAGGCACCAGGAAGCAATGTCAGGAGAAATCAGCATCAGCACTAAGCATGGCTTTAGGGCCAGCCTTCCCTGCATTTCTGTGCTTGGTTTCACTGCCGAGCACAGAGCAGTATCTCTCAGCAAACAGTTAGTCCTGTTGGAGTCACCTAAAACCTGTTTACATGGTTGTCTTGTCATACACAGATCAAGACAGAAATACTCTCTCCACTTGGTTTATACATCTATTATAACACCAAGAGTTTAACTTGGTTCCATCTCAGGTGAAGAGCACAAGTAGCCATGGGTGTCACTAAGCTGGGGAGATGGCTACCATAACAAATGACAGACCTTCTGCCCAGAAGGCCTCAGTCAACTTGAGAAGTAGCACCTTGTGGTGTTCAAGAAGGAGATGAGCAGAGCTCTCTGCGTGGGGGTGACACAGACCAATGCATTCAGCCAGGCTGGGAGATTCAAGCTGGGCAGCAACCCTGCTGAGAAGGGCTTGGGGTTACAGCAGACAAGAGGCTGACCACTAGCCAGAAGCGTGTTCTCACTGCAGATAAGACAAATGAGCTACACTAGGAGCCATGTGGCTAGCAGAGCCAGAAGAGTGATTTTTATCCCCACTGTTCAGGGCTGGTGAGGCCTCACCAGGGTTTGTGTCCAGTATTAGGTCCTCCAGTTCAGGAGGGATGTGAGGAAACAGGAGAGGGGCCAGCAGAGTCTGCAGGAATGGTTAGGGGCCTGGAGAACAGTGCCTGTGAGGGGAAGGAGCTGGGCTTGGGTAGTCTGGTGGCAGAGGGGGCATCTGCCAGGAGCCTGTGACTGCTTGAAAAGCAGTTACAGACATGAGAGAGCCAAACTCCTGCAGTGTCAGACAATGCAGCAAGTGACAGCAGCCACGGATTGCAGCTTGGGAGGCTCACACATAAGGAAAGTTTCTCACCCAGGAGGGTGGTGTGTCTTGGGACATTTACCGAGAGAGTCAAGGATCTCCATCCTTGGAGGTTTCTTGCACAGTGCAAGAAAGCTACCAATTCCCAGCAGTACAGATCTTCCTGTATTTGTATATGAAAGCCCCAGCTGCCGTGATCTAGCATTGGCAATAGGTCTGCTTCAAAAGGAAGGCTGGAGGCCACCAGAGGCACCTTCCCACACGTGTGACACCTTTGTATAAAGTTGGGGGGGCTCCACAAGCAGTTCTCAACAACAGTAAGTTTTAGTCTCTTGAAATACAATTAGCTTTAAGATTAAAGTTTCTTTCCTTACCCAGCCAAAGCACCTTGTCAGAATCAAGAAGAAAAAACAAAGGAAAGGAAAAAAACCCAACCCAAACCCCAGACACACTACTAATAGTATCTCTGGACTAGTCACAGCAGAGGAACACAATGCATGAGTCCATCCCATCTTGCCAAGTTGCAAATGCTTGTTCAAAATAGCATCTGAAAGCAATCTGCAGTAATTCTCTATAAAAATACTTCACTGTCATCTCAGCAAGGGAAAGCCTTGAATTAGACTATCCTCCCCCCTACCAATACCTTTAGCACAGACTAAAAGAACTGCTAAGACTGCTCTCTTTTCAGGAGAAATTTTGCATATGCTTCTTTGCAGGTAGAAGTCACTTTTAACTGTTCATCCACTTGGCAAGTTTTTCCATCATCCACACTGTGCCCCTGGAGTAACATTACCAAGTAAGGAAAAGCATTACTTTTGATAGAAATAAGTCTCTTCACCCTAAAATGCTAAAGCATACCCATTAGACACTGTAAACACTGCAAAGAATTAACACAGAACATAGATTATTTTCCACTCCAAGAGATCTGAATAGCGACATTTCAAATTCATCAGAAACTAGCTTTAGATTAATACTGCAAGGCACATGATAAAGCATACATCCAGCCCTCAAAAACAGCTGGAGACTTCTTCAGACAAGAAGTGATTCCTAAAAACATTGCTGAAGGTGAAAATTCATTTACATTTAATATTACCACGTTTGATTTTGCAGTTCTGCAAATGAAGTCTTTCTCTCCCAGAGAAGCTCCTCCCAATACTGAGAGGCTTTGCCTAAACAAGGATTTGAGGACTCTCGTCTCATTGCAATATTTTACAGTAAAAACATTTGAAACACTAGTAGGCATCTTCCAACTCTCCTAAAAACCAAAGAGAGAAAAGCAGCACCTTAGGACATCCAAAGAAAGTGAGGTGAGCTACCAAATGGCACAGGGTTTGGATCAGCAGGCCTCTGCCGGATCACTGCCGTGCTGCTTTTCAAGTGTATCAGGATTCAAGTTCACTTTGGCACAGTGCAAGAAATCTGCTGATTCCCAGCAGTAGAGATCTTCCTGTATTTGTATATGAAAGCATCTGTCTTTCCAAGACTAGCCCCATAGACACCATCTGGCACTAGACACCCAAACCATGTCTGTCAGCTGCAGAGAAAGGATTCTTGTTGGGGAAGGCAGCGGATCTGCCACCAGCCTGATTGAAGAAGAATTTGGCCTTGACAAGATTCCAGTGTACCCTTGGAAAGGGAGATGTTTGCTGAACTAAACAAGAGAAAAGGAACTGTGAGCAAGGGAGTAGGATGGAGGAATCACAATTCTGCACGTACTAAGGAGCAGAGAAGAAGAGTAAAAGCCAACCAATAGCAATGCTGAAAACCAACTGTTTAACCAATTAAATGAACACACGGCTTTGTAAAGCATATATAAAAGAAGAGCGTAGATAATAAAGTTTAGGACATTTTGTCTACATCAATCGCTTGTCGTGTCCGTCTCTACCGTGACAAATGGTGACCCCGACGTGATAAGCCGACGTGATTCTGACAAAGAAGCGAGAAGGCGATTTTGACACAGAGAGACTCTGTGTAGGCTGCAGGACGACATGCAGCGGAGACGGAGCCCGGTGAAGCTGAGAGCAGTGGGAATCTGCCTGGTCCAGACCTGAACTTCGACACCTAATAAGGGGAGCCACCAAGAACGGGACTATAGTTATGGGCCAACAAATAACAAAAGAGGAAGAAACAATATTGTCCACATGGAAGGCCCTATTGAAAAGAAAATGGGTAAAAACCACAGACCAAGGTTTAAAGAGAATGCTTATGTGGAGTAAGATGCAAGGATTTGAAGCTACTGCAGCCACTGCATCCAGTGCATCAGCGTGGCAAGAAGTAGGGCGGAAGTTATGGAATGCAATTTCTAAAGGGTCAAAAGAGGCATTGCAACAAATATTGTGCAAGCAATTGGCAAAATATAATGCTAATGAGGACTGTCAAAAAATTATCGAAGCTTTACCCAGAGATCCCTCTGTACCTGATACGGTTGCTGCGTATTCTAAAGTTGTCACTGTGGAACATATGGTTGCCACCCTTGCTACAGCACTAAAAGATAAGCCACAAAGATGTTTTAGATGTAACCAGACAGGCCACGTTAAAGCCAGCTGCCCTGTTAATAAGTCCTCAAAAAGCACAGCAAACAGCTCTGCAGGAATAACCTGCAACTGTTGTGGGAAACTCCGTCATTTCGCTACACAGTGTCGGTCTAAATTTCATGCCAGTGGACAGCCTCTCCAGGGAAATGGGAAAAAGAGCCCAAGAGATACAAAATCCCTCCCGCACATCAGGGGCTCCTCACCACCCCTCTGTGAGCGGCTCACAGCCGAAACTGTCAGGTCAGCAGGATTGGATGTATCCACCGCCGACACAGTAACACTTTTAACAAAAGACATTGTTAAAGTGCCGCTCGATGCACAAGGACCTATAGGATGGGGGTTGAGTGCCTTATTAATCGGGAGATCTAGCAGCACTTTGAATGGATTAATTGTGCATGTGGGAATTATTGATGCCGATTTTACTGGACAAATTTGTGCTATGATTTCTACTCCTTACCCACCAGTAACCATTCCAAAAGGCACTCGCATTGCTCAACTTACACCCTTTCTGAGTTGTGTCCCAAAAGCAGAGCAGCGCCTCCGTGGGGATGACAACTTCGGATCAACTGGATCACCGATGGCCTTTTAGTCACAACCCATAGAGGTGCATTGTCTGTCCATGAAATGCACCATCTACAACCGAGACAGTCATCCTCCCTCTGCTGAAGTTCGTGGACTTCTGGACACTGGAGCAGATGTAACTATTGTCTGTCACACCGACTGGCCACTTAACTAGCCCACAGTGATAGCAGACACAGAAATTGTGGGGTTGGGAGGAATGTCTCATTGTGAGCTCTCTGCTCTTCCAGTCATGATTGTGAATCCTGAGGGGTAGAGAGCCACAGTTCGACCTTAAGTTACAGTAACACCTTTAACTTTGTGGGGATGTGATTGTTTATCCCAGTGGGGCGTAAAAATCACTACGGATTTTTGACGGGGGCCACTGTGTTGCAGGGTGTTAAACAACCCACACTTGCATTAACCTGGTTAACAAATAACCCTGTATGGGTGGATCAGTGGCCCCTGCCAATTGAGAAATTAAAAGCCCTGCAAGAATTGGTGACAGACCAGCTAGCTGCTGGACATATTGAACCTTCTCATAGCCCATGGAATACCCCAGTGTTTGTAATCAAAAAGAAATCAGGAAAATGGCAATTTTTACATGACGTACAGCAAATTAATGCTGTCATGGCTACGATGGGAGCCCTACAACCGGGCCTACCCTCACCTGCCTGATTCCTATGGATTGGGAAATTATTGTGATGGATTTAAAAGACTGTTTCTTTACTATACCTTTGGCGTCCCAAGACAAAGAGAAATTTGCATTTTCTGTACCTTCTGTAAATCATGCGGAACCTTCAAACAGGTATCAATGGAAGGTTTTACCACAAGGCATGAAAAATTTGCCAACAATTTGTCAATGGTTTGTAGCCCAGGCTTTGTCACCTGTGAGAGAAAAATCCCCTACTAGCTATTGTTACCATTACATGGATGACATCCTGTTAGCATCAAACAGCAAAGAGCAGTTGAACGACATGGAGAATTTGGTCAGAGATTCATTACAACAATATTGATTGGTTGTTGCCCCTGAAAAGGTACAAAAGGTAGAACCCTGGAAATATCTAGGAATGACAGTTACAGGTAAGCAGGTAATGCCTCAACCTGTGAAACTTAACCTTGAAGTTAAAACCCTTAATGATGTACAGAAATTAATGGGATCCTTGAGTTGGATCAGGCCCTATCTCAGACTGACCAATTCACAATTGCAACCATTATTGGAATTATTAAAAAAATTCCAGTGATCCAACAGAACCCAGAATATTAAATAAGGAAGCATTAAATGTAATTCACATGGTGGAACATCTATACACGAGAAATTTGTTTCTCGAATAGATCTGTCTCAATTGGTACAACTCTTTATACTAATTAACAAAACTGTGCCATTTGGTGCTTTAGTGCAGTGGAATCCTGAGTGGGATGACCCATTACATATTTTGGAATGGATGTTTCTGTCATTCTGACCACGAAAAACTGCTCCTGGACTGTTTGAGCTTATTCCTGATGTAATCATAAAAGCCAGAAAATGATGTTCAGAACTAACAGCGCGTGACCCAGCTACAATTATTTTACCTGTTCAAAATTGGTATTTTGAATGGTGTCTGGTGAATAATTATGAGCTGCAAGCAGCCATGGCGGGCTTTCAGGGACAGATATCATATCACCTGCCATCACACCCGCTGCTGAAATTTGCTTGAGAAGTACCATTTGGTCAGAAAAATTTAAGCCAACCAGAACCAGTGAACGGCCTTACTCTTTTTACAGATGGTTCAGGAAAAACAAGTAAAGCAGCAGTAGTATGGTATGAAAACCATGACTGGAAGAACAAGGTGGTATATCAGAAGGACTCTCCACAGGTAGTAGAGCTACGTGCTGTGGCTGTTGTCTTTTCTAGTTTCACTTCTCCTGTAAATATTGTAACTGATTCGGCATATGTAACGAACTTAGTTGCTCGACTAGACAAAGTAGTTTTAACTATGTCAGACAATCAATTGTTATTTAAAGTACTCCTGGAACTCTGGAAGAGTATTCAACAGTGAAAAGAACCCTACTTTGTCATGCATATTCGTAGTCATACTACTTTACCAGGGTTTTATACAGAGGGTAATGTCAGAGCGGACGCTCTTGTTTCTGCTATGGCTCTGAATGCTGTTCCTAACATAAAGCAACAAGCTGTATTACCACATGAATTTTTTTCACCAAGGATTTCGAGCTTTACGACAGCAGTTTGGCTTGTCTCATACTGAAGCTCGTTCCATTGTGGCTGCCTGCCCTGATTGCCAAGGAACTCACACACCAGTGTATTTTGGTACTAATCCCAGAGGTATGCGAGCCTTACAGATTTGGCAAACTGATGTTACTCATGTGCATGAGTTTGGCCGACAGAAATATGTTCATGTTTCTATTGATACTTATTCTCATGCCTTGGTAGCAACAGCACATAATGGAGAAACAGGAAAAGATGTAATTTGACATTTCCAAAAGACTTTTTCTATACTTGGGGTACCATGCCAAATCAAAACAAATAATGGCCCTGCATATGTTTCGAAGAAAGTTCAGACATTTTTTGATATGTAGGGTGTTACTCATGTTACAGGCATTCCTCATTCCCCCACACCTCTGGGTCTGCAGCACTGGTGGCTGCTTAGTCTGAAGAAAATAAAGGGGAAGTACGGTGACAGGACGTGAAGAACAGGGTAGCAGTAACACGTTCTCCACCTCCTGTGGGTAACGTGGAAGTTGTGGCCTTGGAGTGCAGCCATGCAGGTTCAGGTGGAAATCAGGAAGGTCATTCTAACAGCCCTAGGCAAAGTCAAGGAGGGTTTGGCTGTTCTTAAAGCAGGCTAGAGAAACCCATTAGGATTGGTAACACAGGAAAAGGCACTAGATGACTTTTCTCCCTCTTCTGTTGGTCTTCAGTTATTTTATTGACATTACACCAGTGAACATTTCCCTTCACTTCTTGTTAAACCACCCATCACCAATAAAGCCCAGCCCCAGGCTCTCACATGGGACACGCTCTAAAGCAGGCATACACAGGACTGGCAAGCAAAGTTTTCCTTCTGTCAGCTGAGATGAAGAACCTCATCCAAAATAAGTGTCAGATGTTATCTGCTCACATGCAGCCCTGTGTACAGCAATGAGGAACAGCGTGAGAGCTGCTGCTTTGCTGGGGGCTGAGCACTAGCCACAGAAGGGGCAAAGAGATACCCACGCTGCAGCCTCCAGCAGGTACCTGTGACAGTTTTCTTGGGGAAAATCAGTGGTTTGAAATGCGAAGGAACAGCCACTGAAAATACAAACACAGAGGATCTGCATGCAGGGCAATCACCAGTACATCCATCAGCAGCAGTTAACACAAACTCCATCAGTAGTAGCCTCCTATACAGTGGTAGGTAAACCACTGTCCCTGGGGCCAAATACACTCCTGCTACTGCAGCAGAGCTTTGCAAGAGACAAATTCAGTCCCCTTGGGCAACAGAGAAGTTGGTTGTGAAGGTGTGTGCTGGTTCACTCCTCCTCCCACGTCTCTAATAACACAAATTTAACTCCCTTTCCTGTACCCAGCTCCACCTGAACTTTACCAGAGGTTTATCACAGCAATGAAATACCCTGTTATTCAAGCACTCACGTGCAGAAACTTCTATTCTCCAGACTATTCTGTTGTATGGAGAAGGTTCTTATCGTCCCTTCCCACTTATTTACAGAGGACAGATAGAGTCTGAAGTAGCACGGGTCTTTGGGTGGGCCCAAAAGGGAATGCTCCAGCAGCAGGAAAAGTGAAATTCTGTCTCATCTACTGCAGCTGTTGTGTTTCTGGATAAATTAAAAAACTGCAGCTGTCCCGTGGCTGGAGGAAAACCATCTGTGCTCCAGACCACACTGGTCTCCAACAAGTGCTAAAAAGCAAGAGGTGGCAGGATACAAACCAGCAGAGATAACAGATTTCAGTAGAAAATTTAGACTTAAAAATACTTATTGTCTTGGTTCCCTTCCCTCAATCAGCCGGGGATAGTTTGCTACATTTTATTTCTCTGTAGATAGACTCTAGGCCACCCCTGGAAAAGCAAACACCAGTTGACCCCACTGCAGCACGAGTCCAGCAATGGGGTTTGCGACTCTGATGAGGAATAGGAGTTCACCTGCAATGTAAGTGGTCAAGGCCAACACTTTCCGGAAGCAACCACCAATTTAGGTTATTTAAATTGCAGCCTCTGGGCACGTCTTTGTCTGAAGACAGTTGCCCAAACCCATCAAACTCAGTGGAAAATAGAGGTCCCTCAACAAAGCCACTATCTTTCACTATTTTTGTTTTGATGCCTGTGAGAAATGAGCTAGTTAACAGCTGGGAGAGAGTTGAGGAGAAGGTTTTGGAGGAACTGGAAGCACTAAACAACCTATACAGTGCTGATTTATACAATGACTGAGAGGAAAACTGACAGCTGCCTTTCACCAGACAACACGCTTACCTTACTGTTGCTGCCATGCAGGAGAGCAGCTGCCAGGGCTGGTAGCAGTCTCAGCAGAAATCCAGCATTTCCAAGGAGCCTTCACTCCAGCTGGGCATGAATAGGTAGCCGTGTGCTCATGTGACAGTGTAGGGATAGGACAATTTCACAAGGGTACATAAAATCATCTTTGGCAATGCCACAGTTTCCCTCAAAGAGCTGCACATTCCACAAGGCGACTCTCTCAGGAATAATTTTTCCCCCCCTCAGATGAAGTCTCATAAAGCTCACCCCTGGCCCTTTCAGCATAAAGCTTACCAGCAGCTGATGAACACCCACAGAGCAATACAGGTGGACACTCCTGGTTTTGCTCGTCACCACAGCATTTCCTTACAAGAGGAGATTTTTGGTAGGATATTAGTTAAACATAATTCCCCCCCATCAGTTCTCTCTATCACCGCTGCACTGCCTGTTGGCTGTGGCAGAACAGCTGTTGTGTGTGGCCAAGCTACGAGCTCAGCTCGTAGTGAGTATGAAGTGGCACAGCAGAAGAGCTTATTAAAGCCAAGTCAGGACAACTGAACTAGTTTTCTTCCAAAGTTAGAAATTTTTAAAATTTTCTGCACAGAAATAAATCAAGTTGAGACTATTTTAACCTGCAGCCCTGAGAAAAACCCCTGATGGACTAACCAGGCCTATTAGCACAATATAAGTTGGACTAAGTTAGAGCAGCATTGGATAACTGGGCGGGGAGGATCAATCAGTGTTTTAATGACCTGGATCACAGCCTGAATGAGTGGAACATGTATTGCAGATCCAAGAGTAAGCTGACTTTAAATTTTCTTTCATTGCTTTGATGCTATGTTTTTATAGAAGACTTACACACTTGTAAATTGAGCTTGTTAGATCGGACACTGAGACCTGCAGTGCACTGTGCAAGCGTTGTACTTAATGCACCAGAAGTTATGTTCTGGTTTCATTTTTAATGAGAGTAAATAATTGCGTCAGTTCTTACCACACTGAACAAATGCATCTCATCTTACAACTTTGGAAACTTTCTCATATCTTAGTTTTGATCAGCCATCTATTTTTTTTTTTAATGTAGAAACAATCAGAACTCTTACTTAACCTGTTTTTTTTCCACTCTACATTCTATAAGCTGAGAGACTGAGGTAAGGCACTGGTCTCAGAGATTTATTTTAAGAAAAAATTATCCATAAAATACCATGGAGTTCAGGGCTTGTTAAGTAGGGGACACAGTGGTGAATTGAGCTTTTACTCTTATCTTCTTTGCAGAAACAAACTGCAGCACAAGCTAGAATACAAACACAGTACACCTCCAGGTAAACCAAGTAGTTTAATATAGCTCAAAGTGGGGGGAAAAAACCAACCCCAAACCCAGCAATGAATTTAAAAAAATGTGAATAAAATGCTTTCATCTACTGTAAACGAGTAAGACTGTATTTGAAGATTCCTGTGTATTACACTGCACTCTTGTTTAGCTGGAGGTCTTGCCCTTGTCTGTGATAAGGTTGCTTGGCCACTGCAAACTTCCACTCACTTTGTCAAATGTTTTTTTAACTGAAGTGAGACACAACTGACATGGTTTGTATGCTCTTGTGCCTTACATATTGACAATAATACTGTATGGCAAGTGGAAATTTTCATGAGTTTAGTAGGTTTTATAGAGAATGAATCATGGTATGGTGTGTTATTACTAGATCTCTGTATTCTCCTTCCCCCATTCAGAGCTGGAGTATTACAATTAAAATATTGGGAATATATTTAGGTGTTACTAAAGTGTTTCTCAGCATCTTCAATGGCTACTACAGTAAATTATTTCTACAGCTCTTCTCCCATCCCCATAGTAAAATGTGCGCACAGAAATGTTTTACATTTTAACTGTATAGATTTAGATCTTAAGATTTCATACGTCATTTTTATTCTTATTTTTCTTTTGATAGGAAATCCTCACATAACATACAATTTTAAAGTTTTGGGATGCCCTAAACCAAACTTTGCAAGCATGCATGTAATCTTTCTTTCTTTATTTATTTAAAATCTTTCTTTGGACCAGTGATTTTCTTACTGAGAAATACTTTATTTTTTTTGCATGTGTGTTCTCTTGAGGCTTGGAGGGAATATAATTAAAACTGAATCTGAAATTTTATTCTAAAATTTTCTAGTCTTTCATATTCCAGTAAGTAGACTTGTTGAAAACCACAGGGAGATGTACTGTTTACATTTTGCCTGTTCTTCAAGAATTCAATTGGATTTTTTTGGTGCTTTTTCTTGATTATTGGACTTGGAGATTTTTTCCACTTGAAAGCTCAGTGCAATAAACAATACTTCAGAGCAGAGCAGTCATGGAATTGTAATGATAATGCTTTTTACTTCAAAGAATCAGGATTATGACATCCTTAAGGAGAAACTGCGTTTCTGGAAACAATAGTGTAAAATATTTAAATGCTTTGAAATGCACCAATTTTCTGTTTAAAAATAAAAATACCAGTCTTCATGATACTTTTCTAGGGAAGGAATGGTTCTTAATTGTAAGAACAGTTTATCTGGGTAATCTTTCAGGAACCATTCAACACAAAACAGGGATTTTTTGAGTGGGAGGGTAGTTTTTATGACTAAGTAAATAGAACACAATAATTGCAGCATTTATTTTAATAGGTCAGTCTTTCATCGTAGCCGTCTATGAATAAGGCTTCTGCTGGGCTGTACTCTGTCCTGACTAATAACTTTCCTTGTTTTAGTAATCAAAAGAAGAACCTGACAGCAAACTTCAAGGAATGATATGTACTTAGGTGATGAATGAGTACATTAGCATGGGACACAGCTGACCTGCTTTGGCTTTGGGGCATTTGGTAGTGCTGGAGATGCTTGATAATATTTAGCTGAGGAGAAAGAGGTCATTATTTCATTTTAGTAAAACTCTGCTTGTTTTTTTACAAGTGATTGTGTTGCAATAGAATTTGTGTCAGGCTTCCTGGGTCAGCACACCTGTTCTTCTCTGGAAGCAGACAAGAAAACAAATGAATATTTTAAGGAAAGACACATGTGGCTAAATCAATTACTCCTGCCTTACACAGGGGTCACAATAGGATGAAAGGATGAAATAAGCTGGTTAAGGTTGCCAGATAAAGTTTGATTGCTCTTGAAACATTGAGAGATTTCTTCTGCATCGCATTGATCTTTGAATAATTTTCAAGGAACATCTGTGCATGTGCTGATGAACTTTTCTTACACTTACTATGAGTTATCAATGTTTCAGGTAAGACACTGGCTTGTTCGGACCAAAGGGTAGAAGAAGGTTAATGCTCTGATTTGGGGGCTTTCACTGTAAGCTACATATGTATCCTTCTTCAGTTTCAAGTCTTCAGCAGAGATTATGTAGTAGCACAGGCAAGCTGTAGTCTCTCTTGCTAATGTAAACTGTAATACTGTGTATTAATATCTTCTCCACTTGCCAGCAGCACACCTAGCTTGCTTTGCTGCTGCCAACAATGTTAATTCCTATGTTGTGTGTGCATAGACTCCAGTTAAATAACCTTCAGGTCTGTTTCCGGGCTTTTTTTGTGTTTCAGCTTCCACATGTGAAGCTTCCTATTCTTTCTAAAAAAATTTAAAAGTGAGCTTTAAAGAGCAGTCTGAAGTCTGATGATATGCAGTCTTAACTTCCACTGGTCTGAAAAAGACATGAGTACACGGAATTGCTGCATATCAAGTGGAAATGGGAGATGGCTTGTCTTCCTTGAGATCTCCAAGGTGCGGCTAGGCATTTCTTAAAAAAATCCTCAAAACAGAGAGATATGCCTTCTTGAGAAAATAAATAAGAGTGCAAGTAGCTGTAGTTAGATTTCCAGGCAAAGTGTTTTGGTCTCCACTTCTCTTCAGGCTGGATGCAAAAGGTTGCTTTTATACTTTCTGCTGAGAAATTTCTTTCCCATCCCATTTCCTTATCATGTATGCACACACTTTTGCTATCACTGAATGTGCCATATGGTTATATCTGTGTGTTAGCATGTTCTGAGGCTTATTTGTTACCTGTCTGTTTTGCTGCACCCCATAATGCAGGTACCAGGCCCATCATGGTCACTGCTCCCTTGTTGGAAGTGTATTACAGCATGGTAAGAATTGTTAGCAGCACTATAAGAGCACTGAGGAGTTAAGATTTTATAATGAAGCAAGCTGGACTGTGTGCATATCTAAAGTCCTTCTTGCTCTCAGTCTAAATCTTGAAGGTTTTATATTGTAGCTGTGCCTTTTATAAGAACACCTTCCTTACCCGAATGGTAGATCCTGTGTGTACATCTTACGGCAGGCAGTCAGTCAAGGCATGACTACAGGTGGAAAAGTGCTTCTCTTTGTCAACGTGTATAACTTTAACATGGAAGTGAAATGTAATGTGTCCAATTCAGCTCCTCTTACTATGTAAGGACCAGAGAAGAGCTGATAATCCATGGACAGGTGAAAGAAGGGAATTTATTTAAAGAGCTGTTCATATTTGCTGATTTCACTGTTTTGTTGACTGGCTTGCTTAGTTCTTTTGAGGGCAAAGCTTGTAAAAGATTGGGCTCAGCAAGTTCATGCCTGAGGCAGTTGTACCAAGCCATGCAAGGCTGCACAGCCAGACATGGCTCCAATAACCTTTGTTTCATGTTGTTTGGCACAACTGCACTGTTAAGCACAGCAGTATCAATTTCCATACAAGTGCATCTAAACTCCAACAGCCAAGAAAAGAAGGGTACCATCTATATGACTCTTCACATGTTTAGTTTTTAACATCTTCAGTCTAATTGCTACCAGAAGGATTGGAAGTTGCCTGTAGAGTATGTGTTCTATGTTCTGAGAGATCATCTAAGGCTAATTACCATGGGGAATGGTTGTAAGGGAGGAAGCAAAAAAAAAAAAGGTCAGAGTTAATGCTGTCGTTCTCAGCCACAGTACTCCAGCTGAGGTCACACTAACACTGAATACAGCTGGACAATCTCCTCTCTTGACTGACTGGTTCCACTGTGTTTGATGCACCCCAGGATCTGGTTTGGCCTCTTAGCTACCAGGGCATGCTGCTGACTCCTGTCGAGCTGCTGCCCACCAGCACCCCGAGATCTCTTTCTGCAGGGCTACTCTCCAGCCACTCCTCTCCAAGTTTATATTTGTGCCTGGCATTACTCCATCCCAGGTGCAGAATTCAGACCCCACTGGGAGACTTTGCCCTCAAAATGGGTCATTTTTAGGGGTGTTAGCTGAAGAAAAGCCTGAAATGCTAAAGCAAGACTTCATCACTTTTCAATTTCTTTTTTCTTACATTTGCCAGTGCATGTGAGCAGTGTGTTTTTCTTTCCTAGATTGCTTGTGGCATACAAAAACAGTCTTGCAGGAACAACCCCATATTAAATAGAAAAGTAGCAACATTAGTGATTCCTGGACATATACTGCTTATGCTGTTCAAGATTGGACCTAGAGATGTAGCTGTGACCTAAAGGTTTTAAGATTAATTAAGCTAAATCTCTTAAAAATACAAGTCCTTTCAATAGTGGGCATTACAACTGAATTCTCTCTACTTTTCCAGCTGCTTCTAATGGCTTTCCCGGGACTTTTTACACAGTCAGGTGCTCTCTCTTCCCCTGGGATCTCCAAATAAAGCCATCTACAGAGACAGCGTGCCACTTATTCCTCTGGTTGCTGCACCAGAGTGGTGAACATACATGTTCACATTTTGGTCTCTTTGTCATATGACAGGATACTTCTGAAGGCAAGGAAGCTCAGCAAATTTACGTGCTTTATATTTTGAGGACAAGTTGTCTCTGTCAGTACTGTTTTACTTACAGCTCTGTTTCACTGCGTGACTACATGCAAAACCTAGCATCAAGACTGACATATATATATATAAAGAGGTCGTGTTTGTGCAGGATGAAGATGGGTAAGTTAAGTTCTGTGGTTTCCATACTTTGGCAGTTATGAAACAATGGTGAAGTTGCAAATAAGAAAGACTTACACAAAAAAGACTAGATTTTAATAAGCTCATATGCCTCATGAGTTTTGGATAATTCAGTTCTGCTGCTCAGCTGTCAGTGTCCCTGTCACAGATATTACTGGAACTTTTTCCTTTTTTCCATATTGTAATCTTATCACTTAGATAGCAAATGGACAACAAAATGCACACAAGAAGGTTTGAGCTTTATTCTTATAGAAGGAAAAAGCTTAAATGTTCAAATGCAAGCAAAATTTTAATAGAGGCCAGTAGCCCATACAACAAGCTATCCAACCATCTGTAATGGCTAGCAATAGCAGACTGGGATGCCATACACCAGTGTGCATGTGTGGTTATTGTGTGGCTCTATATAAGGAATGTACCCAGGAGAATATGTTGCATTTGATATTTTATGGATAGATGCCATGTGGTTTTGCTTAGAAATGTTTATCAAATGGGAGAAAATATTTTTTTAAAGTCTCCTGGTAACATTGCTGTTATAGATTAAAAGTAATTTAGCGGGAAATAACCACTTCTCAATTTTTAGTGATCAATAATAAATTTATTAGCAAGCGGCAAGTGAGCAAAACAGCGCTGGGTGTGCCGGGAGTCTCTGCTCTACCAGGACACACACCTGACCCGGCAGAACCGAGTCCCTTTATAGTGTAGGCTTCATCCATATTCATGATGGGCGTACCCTGAGGGGTCTGCAAAGGTGTAAACAAGTTTTCCCGGGCTTTTCTCAGGTTTTCGCGGGCTTGTCTCAGGTTTCTGTCCCAGAAGGGGGGGATGACTCAGCACAAGTGTTTTTGTAGTGGCTTGAAGATGGGGGCCATTTTAGCTCCCTTCTAACAACTGATTTTAACAATAGAAACTATATACATATATCTTATTTCTTATTTACATAAGAGAATTACAAAACTGTTCGGCCACAACATCCTGACTACAACTTCTTTTTCCCCTTGAGATTTGAATAACAAATACTATATATGTTTTATTACATTGCTGTTGAGCTCTGCTACACGCAGATCTGGCTTGAGCTTAACTAACACACTTGGAACCAATACTAGCAGTGTCCCCTTTAATTTTTAAAATGTTCTTGATGATCCTGTTATAGCCACATGCCTAATTTTAAGCATAAGTAGTCTCCTGTGCTCAGTGTTAAGCTTGTGTGTAGCTGTTACCAGAATTGGGGCCAGACAGGTTAAGTCATGCTTTGCAGACTCAGTACCTGCTCTTGGATGCAATTCATACTCTCAGAAAGGTCAGCCTTCGAGGTGGTTCTGTTTTCAAGCTCTGCTAACTCTTATTGGCAGTGCGTAGATCGGCAGCCCTTCCCAGTGCTATGACCCTGTGAGAGACTGAAATGTCTTATGACTGTCTCAAAGCTTGCTTGTGTCTGTGCAAACCTCCAAGAGAAGCTGCTGTGGCCTGTGAATTGGTCTGGGGATGTCACCAAGAGAAGCGGGACTGTATTGACGGATGCACCCCCCCACTTCTTTGTGGTTGCATTATCGGGACTCCTTAGACAAGCCTCAAAGGGGCAGAGTGTACTGAGTTGGCCCCATCCTGTAGCCATTTGTGGCCCTACTGTGTAGGCCAGACACCACGCATGCATTGCTAATGAACTGATAAGAGGCAAAGGTTCCTGCCCTGAAGCCAGATGCAACAAAACCTGTTGGACCAGAGAAAAAAAACTAAAGGCGAGCAGATATGTTAATCAGCCGATCCGATGAACTTAAAAAGACGGCAGAAAATTTTCTCTGTGTGCATCTACCACTGAAGCTTGATGCGTGTGCACCCAGCACCGAAGAACTGAAGACTGAGGACCAACGGGACGTCGCTGGATCCACGGTGGTGACTATTCTTGCAGCCCTATCCCGCATCCTTGCTTTATTTCTGCCTTTTCCTTCCATTCTGTCCTATCGCTACCCCTCTTCACTTCTTTAATAATAAAAAACCTGTTTCGGGTATATGGCATTTGACCTCGTTTGTGTCTTAATCTTGCTCTTGGGATCGTATCAAAACCTCCCCCAACATTGGATCGGGACAGCCCCAAGTCAGGCAGGTCAGGGAGAGGCTGTTATTAAGCCTTGCTTCCTAAAAATGCTTTCGATAGCAATATCTGATTATGATGTGGTCTACTTAAGCTGAGACGAGCCTCAGCTAGGGCACAAAGGGGCTGGGTGGGCACAAAGCAAGCTGGGTGCCTGCAGTCCTGAGTCATCCTGCTGCCTGCAGCCTGTGTTGACTCTGGCTGCACATACTGAGCTGCTGGCAGACATGGGGGATGTATCCAGGCAGCCGTCCCCCATTCCCTCCAGGGCAAGGCAGTAGGCAAGATGTTAAGCACTGTACTGGTTGGACCTGACCTAGAGGCCACTACTTGTACCTCAAAATGTCTAGGATCACGGCACAGCCCACAAGGCTGCTGGCTGTGTGGCGAGGTCAGAGACTCCAGATAGTGATCAGATGGTGTGTCTCGACAGCTGGTTGCATCTCTGCCAGCTCTCTCAGAGGTGGCAGCAAATGGTGCATGGAGGAATTGGCTTCCTTCTTGGAGCATCTATGCAGTGTGGCCATTCCAGTGTGGTGGAGCCTCACGCTGACTCTTTAACTGATCAGTCAGCAGAAGTGTTACATTTTTACTTTGCTACAGGGAGACAGAAATAGAAGAGCTCAAGGCTCAGCTGGGATGGATGAAGGAAGACTGGATTGAAGAAGAGTATAATCATGTGGAGGTGGAGCTGGCCTTCTTGGAAGCAAGAAGGGAAATGGAAGAACTCAAGCAAGTTATTGAAAGCATGAAAAGCAGCTTGGCTGAGCAAGACAAAAAAAATTCAGAAATACTTCCAAGACATAAGTATTGAAAACAAGAAACTGGAAGTTTTGCTGCAGAGCATGGGGATGGCTCAGAACCGCTCTGTGAGAGATGAACAGTGCCTGGAGTACACGTGTGACTCAGAGGGGAATCTGTTAGCATTGTGTGCCACAATGCCAGACAGCCTCATCACAGAGGACCAAGCTCTGGAGGAGGTGGCAGATAGTGGGCTGCTTCTTAGTGAGGACACAGCTAACAGGACTGATTCATCTGAAGAGAGTTTGACCACCACAACCTCTGAGTTGAGTGATCAACCTCCTTCCAGTTCTCTTGAAAATATTCTGGGTGAAAAACTAACTTCTTCCCAGGAGGAGGAGAAAATCAGCAATATGATGGTGGAACAGGTCATCCAGACTGATGTAGGGCTATATGGCCTAGATGTGGAGCAGGTCATTCAGAACACCTTCAGAGCTCAAGATGCCTGTTCTCTAAGCCCACCTTCTTCACTGAAGGAATTGGGTGAATTTTCTCTTGGACGCATCAGTGATTCTGGTATCATAGTGGACTTAACGCCAAGTGATTCAAACTCTACCATCCTTTTGTGTCCTATGGAGTCTCCATGGAGGAAGGTGGAGCATGGCATTAATGAAAATCAAAAAGTGGAACCCTGTAGTTCCACAAGATCTTTTTGTTATAAATTGAGACCACAATGGACTATAATTTACTCTTTATTAATTATAGCAAGTAGAATATGAGCAAAGACAGCGCTGGACGACAGGGGAGTCTGCGCTCCGCCAACTGCCGTCCTGAGTAGTTCAAACAGT
This sequence comes from Strix uralensis, assembly GCF_047716275.1. Classification (NCBI taxonomy): domain Eukaryota; kingdom Metazoa; phylum Chordata; class Aves; order Strigiformes; family Strigidae; genus Strix; species Strix uralensis. The sequence continues at coordinate 123,454,997 of NC_133974.1, read as the reverse complement.
CCCCTTTTTATACATCTTTACTTCCGTGCTCATGAGGTAGTGGAGGGACTCCGCGCATGCTTCAGTTGTTGTTAGGGGGAGTCGTTTCCTGCCTCCTGGTATTTGTTGAGGCTGAAGTAAGAAGTCTTCCCTCTTTGTCTCATAGTTGACCTTTCACTCATATATCCTTATATGGGGCTGTCTTGTCCTGTTTCTTGTAAATCTGGCGGTTATCTTGCATGAGCAGTATCTGGTTCAGTTTGTGTGAGCGATTACAGTTATCTTATCTCACACAGGCGGCGTCCGGTGGTTGTTTGCATGAGTGATTTCTGTCGTCTAATTTTACATTGAGCTTAACATAAATCTTAATAAACAATACCTTAGTCCACAGTTTCTCACAATCCCCCCTTTTTCTTTTTAACCTATTGTTTATTAGGTGCTACTTTCATCTTCATTCTTGTAAACAATTTCTTTTTCACAATTTTGACATTTATTATAGCACTCACAATAATGATTTTCGCGTGGCATAATACATTCACAATAATTTTCATCTTCATTATTAGATACACTTTCATATTCTACTCTCGAGCTTAAAATAAGCAATTTAGCTGTGTCAAACCGTTCTTTAATAAAATGAAAAATATAGCGTAATATACAAGGCCCAAATATAAGTCCCAGGATCAACATAATAAGCGGTCCTGCTAAAGCCGACAACAAAGTGGTTAGCCAAGGTGAAACATTAAACCAGTTTTCATACCATGACCTGCCCGCTTCACAATCCTTTCTACGTTGGTCTAACCTTTTCCGAAGTTCAGACATGGTGTCTTGGACGACTCCCGTATGGTCAGCAAAAGAACAACGTTCTTCACTGAGAGCTACACATAACCCTCCTTCCTTCAAAAATAATAGGTCTAATCCTCTTCTATTTTGTAGTACTACTTTTGATAAAGACTTTACTGAAGTGATTAAATTTTGGATAGATTGTTCTATTTTCGCTAAATCCTCATCTACAGCCATTTGCAAACTTTGTAATTCCTGACCTTGTACTAGAGAGGCTATACCTGTGTCTGCTCCAACTCCACCCGCTATCAGTAGTGTAGCTAGGGTTACCGCTGTAATTGGTTCTCGTTTTTGTCTATTCCGGTCTCCCTCAAAGTGATGCAATATTTCTTCCGAGGTGTGATAGATTAGACGAGGAACAATAATTACCTGCACGCAAAACTGAGATTGATCAAACACGTTTAGAGATAGACAAGGCATTATTCCGATGTCTGAACAAACCCATTTAGCTCCTGGTGTCGGGATAGCTCATTTGTCCTTTTGATTTTTGTGTTTCTCTATATTGGTATTAGTGACTGTTCGGTTGCATAAAGGCTGATACTTTTCGGGCACTGTACCTATACATTTTCCTTGACCCGTTACTAATTGAATAGTAATTCCTTGCGTATGATTCCTCCGGCCATCCCATGGACATTCTTGTGGGTTTCAACCATTAGACCATCGAATCCTTCCTGGTTTTCCAATTGCCTCAAAATATGGTGGTCTAATATTATAACATAACCAGCATTCTTCAGTTAAATTTGGTTTGCTTTCATTAAGGGTACGATAAGAGGCTTGCATTAGATTCCATAAAGGGTCTTTGGATTCTAAAAACTTTAAATCCCTGGATAAGGAGAATTCAGTCATGGTACCATTAGCTGTTTTCAAGAAGGAGTCTGGGGAGGGGGTTGCGATGTTCACGGGGACAACCTTTTTTTTAGAGAAAGTGGGTGGATTCAGGACCGGATTTGGTCCTACTGGTAAAGGATCGTGGGGTATCCTTTCTTTTATTATTTTGAAAAAGCTTCCTCTATCTGCTCCAGGTTCCCAATATCTAATTCCCCAGGTACGGCCAATTAACCATGTGTCATCTTCTGGTTGTTTAACTTCAATTTCTATTCTGTCGCATTCTGATGGAGATGATTTCACCCCCCTTACGGATCCCCAGACCCCGGAGCCGTCAGATCCATGTTGTGGTGGAATGCAACCTGGAGGTCCCCAAGTGATACTTATATATTTGTCTCCTTTTGTTGGCCAGTCTGAGGCTATTGTCTCGCAACCCCAATAACCGCAATAAAAATGGCCTGGATAGTTGCAATAACTCTTTCCAGGATTGGAAGCTGGACACACATAGAAGGCTTTGGAGTTGGCTTCCGTCGCCTCCCAGCCTCTTTGGATATCGACCGGAATCATTGAGACTAATTGGACAGTAAAATTCCAATTTCCCGGAGAGGTCTGATTTTGTATTATTCTAGATTCCTGTAAGTTATATAGTTTCCAGAGCATTGGTTCATGGGGGTTTCCATTTGCTTGGGTTATTATCAATAACAAAAATAGCAGTACACCAGAAAAAAAGGTGTCTGTCAATTTTGCCAATTTAAGTATATTTTTATCATCCCTGGGGAAGTTTAGCCATTGTTGCTTTTGTGTCCCATTGTTCTGATTCTTTTCTCCACAGTTTGTTCCTCCTCTGCCTCGCCCGTCGACTCGGTTGCTTCGAGCCACGGGGTGTACCATCTTCTCGGCAGCAAGGGAATTCTTCAGGAGAACAGCTGTTTCGGGCTTTCTGCCTGTTTATATAGGCTTCCCACTTTACAGCTTTAACTAATGGGATGAGGCAAGGCACAGTTTGTACTTCCCTTTTTACACTTTATAGCCAAGATTTCAGTTACAAAGGGGATTGGTTCGTTGGAATAGTAACAATAATATTGAGGGTTTATTCCTTTGGTAAAAATTTCCCACCACTCATGGGATTCTTAAATAATTTCTTGTTTAGACTCTAATTGCTTTGATTTCCACTCAGTGAGAGTTCTTTGGATTTTCCAACACTGTGTGCAAACCCCTATTGAAGGGTATCCACATTCACAGTGAGTCCACCATTTATCCTGGCATACCATACACTTGGAACAAGCAAATGGATAACAATTGCAGTTCAAATTATTATACTTAATTCGTATATCTAGAGTGTTTATATCAACATATTTTCTATATTCAATATTGTGTGGTTGCATGAGTTTAACAATTTCCTTTAGTACATTTTTCCGCTTTTTGTTGTAACACTCCCCTGATGTTATGAGGTGCATATAAGACAACTTCTCCATTAAAGGTAATGCGATTCGTTTCCTCAAGTAATAAGGCAGCAGCGACAATGATTTGTAAACAACTTGGCCAACCCCTGCTCACAGGATCCAACAGCTTCGATAAGTATGCCACCGGCTTCTTTTGTCCGGCCCATTCCTGAGTTAATACTCCGAATGCCGTTCCTTCATGTATGTTAACGAATAAATGGAATGGCCGCTTTAAATCTGGGAGGCTTAAAACCGGTGCTTGACTTAGCTCCCTTTTGAGATTAGCAAACTGCTCTTGATCCCGAGGGGTCCACTTGAGTATTTTGTCTTTAGACAATTGTTCGTATAAAAATTTAACTTTAAAGCTGTAGTTCTCTATCCATTGTCTACAATACCCAAATAGCCCTAATGCCTGCCGAATTTGCCTCTTAGTGACAGGCATAGGTAATTCTAGAATTCCTTTAATGCGCTCTGGGTCCAATATTTTTTTGCCATTAAACAAATAATGTCCCAAATATTTCACTTTTTCCTCCACAAATTGTAACTTTTCTTGTGATACCCGTAGTCCCTTTTGTGCAAGAAAGTTTAGGAGTCGAATGCTTTCTTTTCTTACATCCTCCTTATTGTTCCCTGCTATGAGCAGATCATCTACATACTGTAACAGCACGTTTCCCGTTTGTACCTGGTATTCTTTTAAGAGTTCTTCCAGGGCCTGTCCAAACAGATTAGGGGACTCAGTGAACCCTTGGGGGAGCACGGTCCATCTCAATTGTTGCCTTCGGCCTGTCTCTATGTCTTCCCATTCAAAGGCAAAATAATCACGGCATTCTTCTGCCAATGGACAGGCCCAAAAGGCATCTTTTAAATCAGCCACACTATACCAGGAGTTATGGGGTCCTAGCTTGCTTAACAGTGTGTATGGATTTGCTACTACAGGGAACCGGGTGATAGTTCTTTTGTTTATTTCCCTTAAGTCATGTACAAGCCGATATTTTCCATTTGGCTTCCTTACAGGCAAAATAGGAGTGTTAAAGGGTGACATACAAGGTTCTAAGATTCCTTGTGTTAACAATCGATCAATTTCTGGTTTTAATCCCCTCCGTCCTTCTAAGGATATAGGATATTGCTTTACCCTTACAGGTATGTGGGGTTCGGAAATTTGAATTTTAATCGGTGGGATTTCTAATTTACTTATTGTATCCGGAGAGTACCAGACATCGGGGTTGATTTGTTTTTGATCATCCACGGTCAAGGGATAAGCAGACACTGTTAGCTCTTGATTTTCTACTTTGATTTCTAATTGTAGTTCAACAATTAAATCCCGTCCCAACAGATTAAATTCTGCTTCAGGGACGAGCAAGAGTTCACCCATTCCAAATTTATTTTCAGTTTCGAATATCACATTTTTGATTTTGCTTACTTTAAAGGGTTCTCCTTTTGCCCCTATTACTTGTACTTTTTCAGGGGAAGCTTTACATCCCTCAGGTATTTGCCTAATAGTCGATTTCTCAGCCCCTGTGTCTACTAAAAAGGTGAACTCTTGTTTATGGGGACCTATTTTTAACTTTATCAAGGGCTCATGATGACTCTGGTCCCCTAAAATATAGAGCCCCTGACTCTCCTATTCTGCTTTCAATATTTCCTCATCCCTGATCCTTTCTCTGCAATTCTTCTTTATGTGTCCCTTCTTTCCACAGTAAAAACAACATCTCTGTTCTTTCTTTACTACTGCGTTCCCTTGTTTTATTCCAGCAGATCTGTGTTCACCAGTCCGCCCGTTGCGATCCTCTCTGACAGCTGCTACCATCATTTTTATTTGTCGCTTGCTGCTCTCTTCTTCCCGCCTTACGCAGACTTTCTGAGCTTCCCTCAATAATTCATCCAACCCTCTATTTTGCCAGTCTTCTAGCTTTTCAATCTTCTTTCTGATATCTTCCCATGATTTTGCTACAAACTGAGTTTTTAGGAGCGCTTGCCCTAAAGGGTCGTCTGGATTTACCCCGGAGTATAGTTGAAGGACTTTCCTCAGTCGTTAGAGCCACTCAGTAGGGCTCTCATCTTTCTTTTGCATTTCATTAAATGCTTTATTGATATTCTGGCCACGGGGTACTGCTTCTCTAATCCCCTGAATTACTATAGTTCTTAGATCTTGCATATGAGTTCTATGCACCGGATCCTGATTATCCCAGTTAGGTCTTTGGAGTGGCCATTTGATATCTGCTTGGGGTCCCTGGGCATGCTGAACATCCCACAGTCTCATTCCTGCTCGTCTAATCATATCTCTTTCCTCGGTAGTAAATAATTGACCAAGGATAGATTGCATCTCATCCCAAGTATAAAGGTTTGGTCCCAAAAATTGATCTAATCTTTCTGCCACTCCAAGTGGGTCCTCAATCAAGTTTCCCATCTCAGTTCTTTTAAAATCTCATAGGTCAGCCGAGTTTAAGGGTACAGAAATATATCCAATCATAGGCTGAGGTCCCCCCATGGGCATTTCCCTTAGAGGATACATCTGAGCTGCCCCTTTTTGACTTCTAGTCATGCGTCTAGGAGGAGGGGAAGACCCTTGTTCCGACTCCGGTGGGGGAGTGGGAGCTCTGGGGACCTCGGGAGGGGCTACGGGAGCAGGAGGAGGAATGTAAGGAGGGGGGGTTAGAAGGGTTTCGTCTAACTCTTCCTGCTTTTTCTTTTGTTTAGTTTTTACTTCATTCAGTGGGTAAAGTTTAGCTCCCGGTCTTTTTATCCATACTTCCGCATACTGACTCTCCTCCGGGTTAAGGGGTTTTTTATTATTGACCCAGAGGTTTAATTGCTGTCTTACCCAATCTTCTTCTGACCCATAGACTGGCCAAAAGGTATTTTTAGAAATCTTCTTCCCTCCCCATATCTTAGTACAGTATTCTATCATTTTCTGCTTATCTTTCCCTAGGGTTCCAGGGAAATATCTCCAATTGTCTAAGACATATGCCAAAGGGGTTTTCTTAGGTACAGTGTGTACCCTTCCCATGGGAGTCGAAGGCTTGCTGCCCTTCGCCCCCATCTTCTGGAATATCCACAAACATACACTCACTCACTCCCCTTGTTCCTGGCCCAATCCCTCGCGGGAGATGGGAAACGCAGTACTTAAGAGTCCACACTCGCTTGGTTCAGTATATCGAACCTCTCATTCCTTATATTCCAGGAAACCCAGCCCCGCCCGAACGGCAAACCTGCGAGCAAATTCGCAATATACTTACGTGTCCTGCGTCTTCGTCCGGACTCCCGTGCACAGAATTTTATGGGGTTTTACCGGTTTCTCCTTTGCTCACTATTCTAGAATTTAGGTTCGTCGGTAAGGTTGAGGTAGGCTGTCAGTCGCGGGGCCGCGGATTGCCGCGGGGCGCCTCCCCGGAGGACAGAAGCCCACCGTTCCTTATCCGAGTCACGGCACCAGGAATTGTTATAAATTGAGACCACAATGGACTATAATTTACTCTTTATTAATTATAGCAAATAGAATATGAGCAAAGACAGCGCTGGACGACAGGGGAGTCTGCGCTCCGCCAACTGCCGTCCTGAGTAGTTCAAACAGTCCCCTTTTTATACATCTTTACTTCCGTGCTCATGAGGTAGTGGAGGTACTCCGCGCACGCTTCAGTTGTTGTTAGGGGGGTCGTTTCCTGCCTCCTGGTATTTGTTGAGGCTGAAGTAAGAAGTCTTCCCTCTTTGTCTCATAGTTGACCTTTCACTCATATATCCTTATATGGGGCTGTCTTGTCCTGTTTCTTGTAAATCTGGCGGTTATCTTGCATGAGCAGTATCTGGTTCAGTTTGTGTGAGCGATTACAGTTATCTTATCTCACACAGGCGGCGTCCGGTGGTTGTTTGCATGAGTGATTTCTGTCGTCTAATTTTACATTGAGCTTAACATAAATCTTAATAAACAATACCTTAGTCCACAGTTTCTCACATTTTTAACTGGTGTCTTTAACAGTACTACTGCCTAGATAAATAGTCCTGCTCCCAGGCACTGTGTCCCTCCCCTGTGCTGGTGTCTTTCTGGTGCCAGCGCATCTGCACGGTGAACATGACCAGGGAAACCAAAGAGAATTACACCTAGCGCTCTTTTGTGTGTGTTTGCTGAATTAGTGTTAAGTTCAATCAGTTTCCCTGGCTGGTTCACTGAGTGCTTTGCATTGGCTCAAGGGTAGCATGAGATGCACACAGGAACAAATGGCCAGAGAAAGGTAGCGCATTTCTTTAGGCATCACTAACCTAAAACATTTGTGAAACTACAGAGTTAAGTAAGTGACATGGAGACTCGTTCCCGCTGAGGGTGTCACACATGTACTTCAGAAAGCATGCTAGCACTTTCAATTTGTTGTTCAGAGAGTCAATTCAATTTACAGGTAAAACCCATATTCCCCAGGAAGCTTCCAGCACATCGTTCATGCCTGTCTTGTGTAGTGCTCTTCTCAATGGGACAATTGCTCAAGCACTTCATTGGTCTTGTGCGTATACGGCAACTGTAACCAAAAATGTACATTGCTGGAGGCTTGAAGTATGTTGCAATAATAAGCAGAAGCATGGATATACTTTGAATATTAATATTGTTTTAAAGTCTTAATGTGTTTGGATCTGATAGTCATCTGAGCCCTTTGAAATACTATGTATAAATGTATTGTGCTTTAATTTATTGCTTATTTAATTGCTTTACTGTACATTTCCTTTATAATCACAAGTTCAGTAAAACATGTTAAACACGTTTTCAGTAAAAAAGTTAAACATGTGCAAGTGTTTTATTATAGCAAAGCTATAAAAAATTACCCTGTCTCACCTGAGCAATCAGGCATAGTCAGAGCTGGAGGAGGCACTGTATCAGGCTGTAAGGAACCATCAGTACCCAGAGAACAGAGTTAGACTGAGAAAACCTAATTACAGCTCCAGGCGTAAGCACTCAGCCAGAGAAAAAGGCTGTGGTTGGTCTGCGGACATGCACGCCCTCCACTCTGCCACATCCATGCTGCATTAACAGGTGCAAGGGACTCAATCTTTAACCCAATGCAATCTTCCAGAATAATTTCTGCACTGCCAGGAGAGTATCAGTCTTCCTGACATTGAACTGAAGTCTGGAAGGCCTTGTTTAACCTGGCCGAGAGCCATGCAGTCTTGGTGTGCCCAGTGAGATGGCACTGTGACCATCAAACCACAAATTCTCCATGTCCAAAACTTGATATCTCTTCATAGATCAGAAGAGGGCAACACTACTCAAGAGATGAAATACTGGGGTTTGTCTGGCTGCACGTCACCTTTCAACAACACCTCTGACCAGTTAAATCTCACTGGCCTCCTGTTTTCCCCTCCAGCAAAGCAAGTGTAATATTTCCCTGTGCAACCCAGAGGAGAAGAACTTTAGTGAAGCCAGACAATGCCATGCAATGCTCTGCAGCTTTTTGGAAGAAGGGAGCTATTAGCAAACCTTAAGAGAGGAGGAGTAATTGGCTGGCATCCAGGGAGCATTTGCAACATTCAGGAGGGAGATATGCACTGATGCTTACAAAGGTGACTCAGAGACCTCCCACATCCCTGTGGTGCCCAGATTCTGAATTACTTATGCTTGCCGCAAAGATTCGGAAGGGTTCATTAAGTGTTATATTAAGGAAGAGAAATCTAACAGACAAATTGACATAACATAGTTCACAAAGACAGCCATGAAAGCATCTTGCTTTCTCTGCTGGTAACTTCCTCTTTTATGCTCTCCTGCCTTCTTTGGTTCCTGCAAGCCAGCTGCCTTGCCTTATGACGTTATTGCAATATATAGTTGCCCAAAGGCCACTTTGAAAAGCTTTTTCTTTTAAGTATATGAACACAGAGGCCAAAATTAATAGCTGGTGTGTGTGTTAATTTAAATTTTACACAGCCATGGAATTTCACCATTCCTAGGTATCTCCTCTTGAGACTGGAACACATTACAGAAAATGCCGTATTCCTGCTTCAAAGTGTGTCTGTTCAAGGCCAAGAGAGCAATGTTTTATACCTGATGTTACCAACTTTATCACAATTCTGGATTTCTCTTTTACACCCACTTATATTTTTTTATCTTTGCTTTGAGTGGTGGTGAAATGGAGCATAATTTAGAGGAAAAAGTGATCTTCAGTTCTCGGAGAGACATTTACCTGCACCTACATGGGTTTCTTTTGCAGCAAGCATCCAACAAAGCAGCACAAACCTACACGTACATTTCAAATTTCAGTAGGCTGAACTTATTTCAAATACGTTATTTCTTATTTCTTATTTCAGGCAGGCTCCATTTATCATTACTGGTTTTAAACATGCTGTTTAAGATATAGACGCTAACACCAGAATAACGTCAAAGTTGCTTCCTGCCCTTAAAAATCTTTGTCCACTCAACTCTCATAAGGCATTTAACTATGCTCAGCGAGAGGTGAGAGACTTCCCATAACATTCCTGATAAAAGTTCTTGCTCTGATCTCTACCCAAAATTCAGCTCACTGCCAAGCCTCCACTATTCCCTCTCCCTACTGCAAGGCTGTAGACAGCTCAAGGACTCCTTTGTAAGAAGAGCCCTGAAGTAGCACAATAAATGCTCCAGTCCCAGACTTAGGGGACTGCCCTTTGTTCCTCGATCCACAGAGGCTATGCCAGTTGTTGCTACAAACATGCCATCTTATTTTTTTCGCCTCTAATATTTGGATTTACTCTTAGTCATGTCTCCCCTGGATCTCATTGGTGGTCTACAGAGTAGCTAGGGGAGGACCATCAGCCTCCACACAGTTCAATAAAAACTCCTATCCTTTTTTCCTGAGTTGAGAAAATGCTCACGCCCACACCCACACCACACTGGAAAGTCTTGCCCCAGAGTGTGCAAGTGGGGAGGATAAGCAGCTTGCAGGCTAAGGATCATGTAGCTGGTGTCTGCCTGAGTTCAGGCTTATGGGAAAGCACAGGAACCAAGTCGGCTCCTTCCTGGGCTGAAGCAATGCCTGTTGATCATCCCATCACACATTTTTCTTTCTAACCCAGGAGCAAGAAAGCCTTTCTTTAATAGTCAGCTTAAGAGGTACCTGACATGCCCCTAAACTGCTGAAAACGTTGAGGTACATTCACTGCTCACCTCCCCACCAGAGATTCCCCTGCACCCTTGCTTACATCCATCCTCTCACAAGGCTGTTCTTAACTTCTGATTATTTATTCATTTCTCCTTCCTTTCTCCCCAAATCAACTACCTCTCCTAAATCCCAACCTCTAGAAACATACTAAAATGAAAGCACTGTTTTATTTATGTCCTACATGGACAGAACAAGGGAGCATTTTCCTTCAAAACCCTTCAGACAAATGAGCACAGGACATTGCAAACACGAACAGCTATAGCATGGGAAAAAGATGAAACAGAAACAAACGCATGGGTTTCTACCATGCAAGATACTACCTACAAGAGCACCGGACCCTTACTGGCGTTATGGCTGCACATGGCAGAGGACATGGGAGCAATTTCTAGAGCAGCCATGTTCATGTACAGGCAGGGAAGTGGAGGGAAGAACAGCAAAACAGTGTGAGTATGCAGCAGGAGAGGGAAAAGCAATGCAGGAGGGCTGACATGCAAGAAGGTGGCAGCACCTAACATTTTTTTTTAAATGGCTGAAGGCTCAAAAAACACGTGTACTTTCATTATGTATTCAGGGGCTTTGTCCCTAACTTTTTATTAACTAGCCTATGTTTTGTTATTTTTAATAATATTTATTTACATCTATTTTACATTTTCTCAGAAATAGCAATAGTAAGCACTATTTTTTTTAAAAGATAAGATGTAACTTCCAACAGGTTTCATCTTAAATAAGCAATAGATATTAAGTTTCCCTGCTCTGTGTCAGCAATAGTGGAAGATTTATGACTTTTACCTCCTCTCTTCATCAGTGCAGTTAAAAGTACAGACACTTATTAAAAGTGAATGAAGAATTCTAATTGACAAGGCAGTAAGGAGTTTACTTTCAACATATCTAAATTACCTGTGCACATCCACTTAGGTGTGTAAAACAGGCAGAATTAGAAACTATCATCACCTGAAACAACCTCTTCTTGTACAGTCCAACTGTGAACAAACTGGGCACACAGAACTTAGACGTATTTCATGTACAAAGACTACCTACCTTTGGACAGGAGAGGGAGTACACTTACTCAATACCTTCATAGTTTCCCCTTATTAATTATCAATGACTGGAAGTTTCCCTATACTCTATTAAGCTGCTTTGCTGTCTGTCATGGAAGAATGAATTTAGTCCTTCACATCAGGATCTACCTCCCAAGTTAATGGAAGTCCCAACTTTTTTTATGATCATGACTCACTGCTATTCTACACTCCACCAGAAGGCCACAGAGGTGACAGTACTTTTAGTGGAGCAGATGAAGAGTAATAATACTTGCCACTTCACAGTAGCAGATTTTCTTATATTCCCCACATCTCTGAACTGATGCAGAAGGGAAGAAGTTGTATGTACACTCGCTGGCATGTAGAGCCAGTGGCGTTCCAAAAAGCCACACGATGTGTTAAGCAGTGCTGCTTTCATCTGCAGTTCTGAAGTGAGGGAAGTCATACCAGATCGTGTTTCTTCCCCCCCCTATAAACTGCATGACACAGAACTCCTCTGCACAGAGAAGGGGTTTCCATGTCCTCTACTAGCTGAGCCATTTCGTTGGTCTTCAGTACATACAAATGAGAAGAGACCTTCACATAACCTCAGCTAGAGGAACTGAAGTCACCAAAAAGTAAACACAAGTAGCTCACCACAGAGTGATTACCTTTTCACTGCTCTTTTACTTGGTCATTATTCCAAACACTGATCTCTATTCCAAACTTCCTACCTTTCAGGCTCAGAAAGGTTTCATTTCTCGGTAAAGAAGAGCCTATGATGAACTGCAACCAAATTTGACTCACTTTTTCTGGGTTCCAAAGCAAGGAGTTCAGCAGAGTTTGGATGGAATGATATGTTGTTTAAACCAGGGAAGTATTCATTCCTGATGTCAACTCTGCTTGCATTCCTAACACAAGTTATGTCCAAAAGAAGCTAAACTTCTCCCATTGGTTAGCAGAACACTAATTGTAATCAGCACACTCTTAGTAGACCTTCTTATTCCAGCATGTTTTTACATACTGTGTACCTTCTGAATAACTGTAAGAGAATGATTTCGTACTATTCTTTTACTTCAACACAATTAAAAATACACAAAAAACATTTTCACACACTAAACGTTTTATACATAGCCGCTTACTAAACTAAGGAGCATTTAGCTTAACTGTTCCCCCTGGGAAAAAAAATTCATTGATATTAGAAAGTCTAAAGATGGAGATAGGTATCGACAATTTGCAAAGAAACCAAATTCTAACTAACTTCAATTAACCAAAAATCCATCTTAAAGGAAAATCCAGCTTATTGTCCACTAGCTGATTCATCACTGCCTGGAAAATTTGAGTGCACCCCAGCCCAGAACCTGCTGGGGACTGGGGAAAAAGCAGACTACGGAACTTCTCAGGCACTAGTAGCCTACTGCTCAGCGCTGTCTTTCAGCACGCTTTGATTTCCAGGAAGCCATGTTTGGCTTACTAGACATGCTTATTTCAACTGTTACACATACATATTAAGACACCCAGAGAGAAGACCCAGGATAGTCTTCCCTGCTATTTAATAGGCCACAGCCCATTTTCGCATGATTGATCATCATGCCATTACTGCACAAACACTATTCCATTCTAAGACACTTCTGAATACTAACTGAGCAGCAAGAGGTACCCAGACACAGCTAGCTGACGGAGATCCTTACCTTTTCTGCACACTCATTTAATTCTCAATAAGCACTGCTGGACTACAGTCAACATTAACACTCTGGAGGGGTAGGGGCACTTTGTCCCCCATTTAGCAGTCTGAAATCTTCAGATCATTATGTAGACCAAGAGGCAGTCTTCTAGCATTAAGAAGAGACTCCAGATCAGTTCCATACTGAAGTCTGTTGAAAAGAGAGCCAGGCCTGCCAAGTATTAGACTTAATTTTTATGTTAAAAGTAAGATGTTACTTACACCACAGATGTCTACTGCAAGAGAAACAGTAAACCAGAAGGTATTTCCTATCAGTCTTGATAAAAATCAGCCAGCACTTTCCTCCATTACAGGAAAACACTGTAATTTAATGTGTCATGAACAAACCTGAGGTTTCACTTCACGCAGCTGGGAGACAGCTTATACAATGATCAGTTGTACTGAGGTGGCCATTGATAGCTTGCCAAGTGGTATGTAATACAGACAGTTACAGTTCTGATCATGTTCTTTCTATTTGTTGAAAGTATTTGGACACACACACGTCCCTTCTGAAACAAGTAAAATTTGACACTTTTTAATGGGGCTGGGGAGGACTTCTATGAAAACTAACCACCTGAGCTGCAGCCTTTCAAGAGTAAAGATGACAGGCTGAAGTCTTTAGAACAACTTCAACCAAACAAGATGACACTTTAAAAAATGGAGTTTGTGGGAACACCCCACTGCTGTGCCCATGTAAGAGGTTTTTCCTGCTAAGTATTCTAGAGAATGAACCTTGCAAATGGCAGACAAAATATCTTGGACCATCCTCGGAATATCCACTACACAAATATTGTAATACAGAAATAAGATGACATATGCACACACCAGATAATTTTTGGTACCTAATTTGTATAAGACAAGTCCCTGCTTCAGAAAGCATATGTCAAAAAAAACATGTAGACTTTAGACAAGCAGAGGGCCATTCAGTGTTGTGATGAGGTACAAGTCTAAATCCTACATATTGAGGCCCTGATGGTGTGGATGTGAATATGCTCGACCTCTGCCTTTCCATGTATACTTCTCATTTTATATTTCTATGGCAATAAATCTGGCAACAGCTCCAGTACCATGACGACAGCTCCATCATCCAGGTACCAACTCCACTGCCATGGCAATGACTCCAGCAATAGCCCCAACACCATGGTGACAGCTCCATTATCCATGTATCAACTCCATTGCCATGGCAACAACAGTTCTTCAGTTTGAATTCTGGATCCGTTCTTTACTGAAATGTCTAAGGGAACCATAAACTAAAGTCTTTCAGCCCCACTGCTTAATTTCCTAGGGAAATGAAGTAACTTCACAAAGTGTCTTTGTTCTCTCCTGTTTAAAAAAAATGTAAGAAAGCTATGAAAACAGAAGACAAACCTTGAACAGTATCTTATTATTTTGAGAGTGGGAGAAAGACAAGCCAACATCAGCCTGTCAGCCCTGCACAGTCTCTGAGAAGCAGCAAAGCTTTGATGAGAAACAGGGCTTGGGAGAAAAAGAAGAAACTGCTGACTTGTGCCAAGGTGTCAAGGAAAAACAACAGACAGCTGCAACACTGAACTGTGGAAAAGTACTGAACTGTGAGAAGTTACTGCTGCGTGAACAACGCGTGAACAAGAAGTTGATTGGTCTATACAGCGTGTGTTAGAGTGGTTTTATGCTGATAGGAGAAAAGGTTGATAACTGTCTAATTGCTGATTTGCTAATTATGAAGTAAGAGCTTTGGCGAGAACATAAATGTGTACTATTGGAAAAATAAATGGCTTTGCTTGATAACTCCCATAGAGTTGTGCAAGTCCATTATTCTCCCACAGGGAATGAGTGGGAAGAGTTGCAACTAAATTCTTAAGGTAAATAAAGAATGTGGAATAAATAGGTGTTAAACTGTTGCTGTATATTCTGTTTTATTTGTTTTAACTATTTTTTTCTGACAACAGTCGTTTGTTTTTCACAGAAATGAAAAATGAAACTAAGCTATGTTTGTGTTATTAAGTGGCATTTTCAGCTGACATAACAGAATTGTGTGATTGTGACCAGAAGTATTAAACTAAGCAGAGGAACTAACTCAAAAATATTGAAATGTCTGTCATGTACTGTTTTCCCTGTTTCCTCCCCAAGTTTGTTACATGTCTGAAGTATCTTATGTAATGTCCTAGTGATGCATGAGCATGAATATTGACTCTTTTTTACAACTTTGTTTCAAAGCCCATTATTCAGGCCCTAGCATTAAAAGGAGGCAGCATCAGAGATCGGCCTTCGTTTCTTATAGGCTAAAGGGCTTTATACTGCCTGCCTTTTAGTAATCTGTTCACTCCTAGTGTTCTGTTTCAGTCTTCCCCGTTCTCTTTGCAGTATTCCCTGTATTTTAGGACCCAGGGTGTAACTCCTCTCTTCTGGAACGCAGATTTCCTATATGGAAACATTGGTGAACTGTTCATGTTTTCATTTTATACACAGATTTCTGATTTTACAACTTCTCAAAGTCTATCAAAGTTTTGACCTATGATGGTGTAGATGATGGATTAATTTTTGATTGAGTTGATTTAATATTTTGAGTTTGTTATCTCCTCTCCTGCCTTTGTCATAAAGAGGGGGAGAAAGCTGATGGTAGAATACAAAAAAGGGTCTCTTTGCTCGGTGTGATTTTCACTGGACTTGCACCCCAGTCAAGGTTCATAATTCAGTTGAACCACTGAGGCTGGTAGAGATCTGTCAGCAGCAATCATGATAAAATTTCAGTGTGTTTAGTACTGTACAAAGATCTACTTTGACATTCCTGTAACCCAGTAATTGTGTTAATAGCGAAATCAGTGATGCATGGCAGGAGGACTGTGGTGGTTTAGTCCCTGCCAAGCTCTGAGACCACGCGGCCGCTGTCCCTCCCCCACAAAGGGAGTGAAATACAAAGCCCCAAGACTGAAATAAGGAAAGGTTTAATACAACAGTGCAACTGCAACGCAACAAACAACAACAACAACAATAAGAATAACAGTAATAACAATGAACAGAGCAAAATATCTACCAATACAGCAGTGAGAACAGAGCAAATCCCACAGTACATGCGGTAACCAACTGTCCCGCTTCAGCGCCAGGATGTGACGTCTGCATGGTATCTGAATAACCCGGCTAGAGCTCCCCCCCTACTGCTGGGGAAACTTAACCCTATCCTGGCTAAACCAGGACAAGGACATGCTTCTGTATCTTAAAAAACCACATCTATACACTGCCCTTGATTTTTGAATTTTAGCCCTGTGGAGAAGGAAGTGCAGCGAGGACTACTGACTTCCAGTTGTTTCAGAATTTAAGCCTGAAGGTGCAGAGGATGTTTATGTGAAGTATTTATAATGGCTGGAACCATTAATGTCAATAATGGACAATAACAGAATTATTTTGTCGGCCTTAGTCATTAGTTCCCATTGGTAGTAGTTCTGGTCCCCAAATAATGTTACACAGTTTCCCTCTATTCTCCATTCATCTCTGCAGAAGCTGTCTACACTCCTATATGCAACACGAGTAAGGATGAGTCCTCTCCAGTTCCCTATCCTTCAGGACTGAATTTTCAACTGGGGGAACTTGTGTGCATTCCACTGCTTCCCAGAGCATTCCTGATTGAGAGCTGAGAATAAAAGGAAAGACATTTCACACAGAATCCGAGTGTGGCTTCCAGTCGCTGCTGAGAAGGGCATCATTTGCACAGAGGCTCCAGTTCTAAGCTAGAGCAAATGCCTCCCCACCAGCTAGCCTCCTCTGTTTGCTTTTACTTCATACCTGCACATCTCCCTAGCATTTGTAGTCTCTATGCCAAGTATGTTTTCTCATGGGCCCAAATCCTTGTCAGGCACTGCTTATTCTGTGTATCAGGATAATGATTGTTAACATGTAAAAAGTTTTGGCAGTCTCCCTCAGGAACGCTTGTTATGAAATGGAAACAGAAGGGATGTTTCTGGTTTGCAGGCAACCCACAAGCTCACATCACACACACTTGCTCCTTGTGACAGAGAAATATAGTATTTCAATGGCAACATGAACTAATAAGCAAGAGTTTCTATTTTTCCCTCCCAACCCTCTACATTTGAGGGGATTCTTTGTCACATTCTATAAGCATTTAGTTAAAAATGAAATTGTTTAGCATCTATTTTCCCTTTCAGAACCAGGTTGTCCTACAGTGAAACAATAAAAAAAAAAAAAGAATTCTAAAGAAAATCTCAAAATAGCGGTATATGTACACAAATTTTTCAGGCCACAAATTCTTTTAGTTATCTTTTACAGCAAGAACACAGCACAAAGAAATTTACAGCTTACTGATGATGTTTTGCAGAATCACATAGATTCATCTTACAAAACCTGTATAAATAGACCACATACCTAACACACAAGAAGTTCATCCCTAGTGAGGCACAGCTGGATTCCTAACAAACCAAAGACAAGGAATAGAGGTGCACATGAAGCCCACGCTGGTTCAGGACTAGGTGTGAATGACCAGATTAGTGACATACATGGCTCAAAATCCTGTGGGTCTTTGTTAGCCAAAGCCTCTTGGCTAAGCCCCCTTTTCTCATCACTTCCCCTTGAAACTAGCAGAAACAGTTATTCCATTCTGCCTTTCATGGATGGGATACACCAGTTTTAAGTCATTGAACATGTTAACTTTGGCATGAGACTCATGGCTTGAGCCCAAACAGTAAAGAGTTCTGCCAGCATGCAAAACATCGGGAGTCTAGCTTTAGCAGGATAGACAGACATTTTATGAAGTTAGGGGATTCTTCAAATTTTTTATTTCTTCACAAAAATTAAGAACGGGACCTAGTCATAGTGGGGAGAAGGATTCTCTTTTTCCTCCCACAATGAGTAGAACAAATCTATGTAACTGCTCTGTGCTCTGCTGTTAACAGGATTGTTTTCTTCTGTCCATCGCTGTTACAAGATATCACAGCACATCATAACAACTATTTTTGTTGATGCTGCAGGCCAAAGAGCCCAAGTGTTCTCTCTACCACTCTTGCCTTTAAAAACATGGCAGGTGTTTTCACTAGGATGAAGAAAGCTGTATCAACTCTTTTCTCAAAAGGATATTTTTCTTTTTTTTTTTTTTAGGAAACGAGAACAGCACAGAAAATCAAGTGATCTCAGTCTTCAAATGTTTTTCATCAATATTGGTAAGTGCAAGGGTGTTGAGGTTTGAACTCAGCCAGCAGTCAGATGCCACATAGCTGGCCATTCACCTCCCCCCTCCCCAGTGAAATAGGGGAGGGACAAAGACAAGAGAATTCGTAGGTTGAATAAAAAGAAAGAGTTTACTATATATAACAAGAGAACAACGGTAACAATAGTGAGTCCAGAAAGAAATGGGTAAAATGCAGCAGTGGCTTACCGAGCGCGGCGACTGCTCCCACAGCAACACGCGACCGGACCGGAAGACGAAAATGATGCATGCCCACCTGATAACACTGGGCATGACATCACATGGTATGAAATACTGCAATGACTGATCAGAACTCAACTGTCTAGCTGGGCTCCCTCCCAACCCACGCAAAATTAACTCTATGCTGGTCAAAACAAGGACAGACTCTAAGGCAATTACCCGGGACATAATGACTCTAAAACAAAGGAGAGAAGAGACCAGGAGATGCCTGGGAGTAGCCCTGGGTGGATCCTGGAGGTGACAGCTTTCCCCAAAAGATAAAAGATACTTCAGGTGGCTTTCTTGGAGGAGTCTAAGGCTGCTACCTGGGATCTCAGGTCCCTAAAGCAGAGTCAGAATATACCAGGACATGCCTGGGAGGAGTCTTGGGTAGATCATGGATCAGAAATGTTCCTGTACAGAAGAGAAAACACATCTCGGGAATTTTCATTGGAGGACTCTAAGGTAGCTACCCGGGATCTTATGAGCCTAAAAGAAAGGAGAGAACAGACCAGGAAATGGCAGGAAGTAGCCCTGGGTGGATCCTGGAGGTGACGGCTTTCCCCAAAATAGAAAAAATATTTCAGGTGGCTTCCTTTGAGGAGTGTAATGCTGCATCATGGGATCTCATGTCCCTGAAGCAGGGCTCAAGAAAGCCTGGGTCATATCTGGGAGGAATCCTGGGCACATCCCACAGAAGAGATTATCCTTTAAGGGAAAAAAAAAAAAAAACCAAAAAAAAACCTCTTTGCCTTCTTATTTGCGGAGTGTGGTGCTGCTACCCAGGATTAGGGCTCCCTAAAGCAGAGGTGAAAAGTGTCAAGGACGTGCCATGGAGGAGCTTCAAGTGGATTTGGAGCAAAATTCTTCCATTACAGGAGAAAACACATCGCAAGTATCTTCCTTGGAGGAGTCTAAGGCTGCTACCTGGGATTGAATGAACCTAAAAGAAAGGACAGAAGAGACCAGGAGATGCCTGGAAGGATCCTGGAGGTGACAACTTTCCCCAAAATATAAAAAATATTTAAGATGGATTCCCTGGAGGAGTCTAAGGCTGTTGTCTGGAATCTCAGGTACGTAAAGTAGAGGCAGAAAATACCAGGAGATGCCTGGGTGGAGTCTTGGGTGGGTCATGAGGCAGAAATCTTCCTGTACAGAAGCGATATCACATCTCGGGTATTTTCATGGGAGGACTCTAAGGTAGCTACCCGGGATCTTATGAGCCTAAAAGAAAGGAGAGAAGAGACCAAGAGATGCCTGGGAGTAGCCCTGGGTGGATCCTAGTGCTGGCAGGTTCCCCAAAATAGAAAAAATATTTCAGGTTTCTTCCTTGCAGGAGTCTAAGGCTACTACCTGAGATCTTAGGCCCATGAAGCAGGGCTCATGACAGTGTGGGACATGTCTGGAAAGAATCTTGGGCAGATCCCAGAGAAGAGAGGATCCTTTAAGGGAGAAAATCCTCTTGGGTATCTTCCTTGCAGGAGTCTGGGGCTGCTACCCAACATAACCCATCCGTAAAGAGGACGTCAAAAGACTCCAGGACATTCATGGGGGCAGTCCTCCGTGTATCCTGGAGCAGAAATCTTCCTTTCATTTTGGTTTCCAGGGATATAGGGGAGATCTCACTGACCTCCTCCCCAGCATGGCACAGGCACCTCCTGACTCCTTGCTTGCTTTGGCCCTGAACAAGCTTTCTTGCCACCTCCCGTGAAAGAATCTAAACACATCTCCTGCCCAGGTACAGAGAAGGTACTACCAGGGAATTATCTGCATGGCTTTCCCGAGTGCTTTGCAGCCTGCCCAGCCCAACAGCAAATGTGGGGCTGTGCTGTTGTTTTGGCCCTGAAGAAGAATTCTTGACACCTCCACAAAAAAAAAAAAATTACAACAGCTCTCTTGCACAAGGCACTGTGGCAGGTGCATCCACCCAAAGAAAGCAGAGCTTCTTGGCTGCTGAAGTGGAGCAGCTCCTGACTGCCTTTGGTCTCAGGCCTTCGCGGTAATTTGGGCCTTTTGTCAAAGGGAGCCGCTATTGAGTACAGGTCAGATTCGGCCTGGGTATAAATGGAGTCCCCTGGGGGAGCCATTTTGAGCTTGTCCCCTGGAGCAGCACGCTGCAGTCGAGGACTCATCCCTTGGGTCAGGACCCCGCCCAAAGAAACTCCTCGAGGTGTCTTGGGTGGGGACGTTGCTATGAGCAGGTCCTCGAGGTTGAGAGCCCTCACTTGTCAAGTGAGTGATAAAGCATTTTGGGTTGCCGTTAAACCCTAGGTAGTGGTGCTTTGTTCTGTATTTTCCGTTGCCTTTAAACCCTATAGAGTTTTTTGTTATGTGTTTAGAATTGCCGTTAAACCCTAGAAAGTTGTCCTGTTGTCCTCTCACAGACATTCGAACCTGTAATATACAGAGACATAGTTAATTGTGCTGATAATTCATTTTTTAATTTTTGGTGGTAGGTTGTTTATTTGAGAGCATCCGTAACAGACACACAAAATGTTCTAGCAGAGAATGCTCTCCCTGGCTTTCCAGAGTGCTTTGCAGTCCGTCCAGCTAAACAGCATATCTAGGGCTCCGGGGTTGCTTTGACTCTGAACAACCATTCTTACCACATCCAGTGAAAGAGTCTGAACACATCACCTGGCGAAGCAAAGAGAAGGTGGTAAAAGAGAATTCTATGCCACGCTTTCCCAAGTAATTTGAAGCCTGTCCAGACAAATAGGAAATCAAGTGCTCTGTGCTTGCTTTGGCCTGAACAGAGAACACTAACGCTTGTTGAGGACGAAAGAAAGCACAGAGCCCCAGATTTGCTGTTGCCCTGGAGAGGGTGCACAGCACTGGGGAAAGACAGGCAGAGAATTCCCTGCTAGCACCTTCTCTGTGCGCGGGAAGGAGAAGTGTTCACATTGTTTCAAAGAATTGCATCAAACAATCCACCATCAACGATCCACCATCCAGGATCAAACCATCCAACACCCACCATCCATCATCCACAATGCAGTATTCTTCATTAAACCAGCCACCATCCAGGATCAAACCGTCAACCATCCACCATCCAAGATCAAACCGTCCATCACCCACCATCCAGAATTAAACCGTCCATCATTCACCATCCAGAATCAAAGCATCTACCATCCACCATCGAGGACCAAATTCTACATCACCCACCATCCGGATTAAACATCCACCATGCACCATCCAGGATCAAACCATCCACCATCCAGGATCAGACCATCCACCATGCACAATCCAAACTATCCACCATCCAGGACCAAACCGTCCACCAGCCACCATCCACGATAAAACAGTCCACCACCCACCATCCACCATTTAGGATGAAATCATCCACCATACACCATCCACGATCAAAGCGACCAGCATCCACCATCCACAATCCAGGATGTAACCAACCACAATGCAGGACCAAACCGCCCACCAGCCACCATCAGCAATCCACGATCAAACTGTCCAGGAATCAACATCCAGGATCAAATCATCCACCAGCCACCATCCAGGATCAAACCGTCAATCATCCACCATGCAGGATTAAACCGTCCATCATTCACCATCCAGGATCAAAGCATCCACCATCCAGGGCCAAACTCTACATCATGCACCATCCACCATCAGGATCAAACCGACCACCATCCACCATGCAGGATCAAACCGACCACCATCCACAATCCAGGATCTAACCAACCACCATCCAGGATCAGTCCGTCCACCATCCACCACACAGTATCAAACTCTCCAACATGCAGCATCCAGGAACAAACCATCCACCATACACCCGCCAGGATCAAAGCGTCCATCATCGACCATCCAGGATAAATGCGTCCACCATACACCATCCACTACCCAGGATCAAACCATCTACCATCCACGATCAAACCGACCACCATCTAAAATCCACAATCCAGGATCTAACCAACTACCATCCAGGATCAAAGCGTCCATCATCCACCATCCAGGATCAGACCATCCACCATCCAGGACTAAACCGTCCACCAGCCACAATCCACGATAAAACAGTCCACCACCCACCATCCACCATTTAGGATGAAATTCATCCACCATACACCATCCACGATCAAAGCGACCAGCATCCACCATCCACAATCCAGGATGTAACCAACCACAATGCAGGTCCAAACCGCCCACCAGCCACCATCAGCAATCCACGATCAAACCGTCCAGGAATCAACATCCAGGATCAAATCATCCACCAGCCACCATCCAGGATCAAAGTGTCCATCCCCCACCATCCAGGATTAAACCGTCCATCATTCACCATCCACGATCAAAGCATCTACCATCCACCATCGAGGACCAAATTCTATACCACCCACCATCGAGGACCAAATTCTACACCACCCACCGTCCACCATCAGGATCAAACATCCACCATGCACCATGCAAGATCCAACCATCCGCCATCCACGACCAAATCCTACACCAACCACCATCAGGATCAAACATCCACCATGCACTATCCAAGATCTAACCATTCACAATCCACCATCCTGGACCAAACCATCCACCATCTAGGATCAAACCATCCAGCATCAAGTATCAAAGCATCTACCATCCGCCATCCAGGTTTCAGAGCACTTGGGAAAGGCAGGCAGAGAATTCCCTGCTAGCACCTTCTCTGTGCGCGGGAAGGAGAAGTGTTCACATTTTTTCGAAGAATCGCATTTGCGTCGCTGCAGAGAACACAAACGCTTGTTCAGGACGAAAGAAAGCACAGAGCCCCAGATTTGCTGTTACCCTGGAGAGCTTGCAGAGCACTCGAGAAATGCAGGCAGAGAATTCCCTGCTAGCACCTTCTCTCTGCGCGGGAATGAGAAGTGTTCACATTGTTTAAAGTATTGCGTCAAACAATTCACAATCCACCATCAGCGATCCAACATCCACCATCAAACCATCCAGCATCCTTGATCAGAGCATCCACCATCCCTCATCCAGGATCAAACCGTCCATCACCCACCATGCAGGATTAAACCATCCATCATTCACCATCCATGATCAAAGCATCTACCATCCACCATCGAGGACCAAATTCTACACCACCCACCATCCACCATCTGGATTAAACATCCACCATCCAGTATCAAACCATCCACCATCCAGGATCAGACCATCCACCATGCACAATCTAGGATCAAACCATCCACCATCCAGGACGTAACCGTCCACCATGCACCAACCGCAATCCACGATAAAACCGTCCAGGATTCACCATCCAGGATCAAACCATGCACCACTCAGGGTCAAATCATCCACCATCCAGGATCAAACCGACCACCATCCACCATCCAGGATCAAACCGACCACCATCCACAATGCAGGATCTAACCAACCACCATCCAGGATCAGTCCGTCCACCATCCACCACACAGTATCAAACTCTCCACCATGCAGCATCCAGGAACAAACCATCCACCATACACCCCGCCCCAGGATCAAAGCGTCCATCACCCACCATTCAGGATTAAACCGTCCACCATCCAGGATCAAATCATCCGCCATCCACCATACAGGATCAAAGCATCCACCATCCTGGATCTAAGCAACCACCATCGAGGATCAATCCGTCCACAATACAGTATCAATCTCTCCAACATGCACCATCCAGGAACAAACTGTCCCCCATCCACCATCCATAATCCACCATCCAAGATGTTATCATCCACCGTACACCACTAACGATCCACCATCCAGGTTGAAACCATCCAACACCCGCCATCCACAATACACCAACCAGGATCAAGCTATCGACAATCCACCATGAGCAATCCACCACCAAGGATCAAACCATCCAACAGCCACCATCCATCATCCACAATGCAGTATTCTTCATTAAACCAGCCACCATCCAGAATTAAACCGTCCATCATTCACCATCCACGATCAAAGCATCTACCATCCACCATCGAGGACCAAATTCTATACCACCCACCATCGAGGACCAAATTCTACACCACCCACCGTCCACCATCAGGATCAAACATCCACCATGCACCATCCAAGATCCAACCATCCGCCATCCACGACCAAATCCTACACCAACCACCATCAGGATCAAACATCCACCATGCACTATCCAAGATCTAACCATCCACAATCCACCATCCTGGACCAAACCATCCACCATCTAGGATCAAACCATCCAGCATCAAGTAGCAAAGCATCTACCATCCGCCATCCAGGTTTCAGAGCACTTGGGAAAGGCAGGCAGAGAATTCCCTGCTAGCACCTTCTCTGTGGGCGGGAAGGAGAACTGTTCACATTTTTTCGCAGAATCGCATTTGCGTCGCTGCAGAGAACACAAACGCTTATTCAGGACGAAAGAAAGCACAGAGCCCCAGATTTGCTGTTACCCTGGAGAGCTTGCAGAGCACTGGGGAAAGGCAGGCAGAGAATTCCCTGCTAGCAGCTTCTCTCTGCGCGGGAAGGCAAAGTGTTCACATTTCCTCGCAGAATCGCTTTTGTGCAGAAAACACTAACACTTGTTCGGAACGAAAGAAAGCACAGAGCCCCAGATTTTATGTTGTCCTGGAGAGCTTGCAGAGCACTGGGGAAAGGCAGGCAGAGAATTCCCTGCTAGCACCTTCTCTCTGCGCGGGAATGAGAAGTGTTCACATTGTTTAAAGTATTGCGTCAAACAATTCACAATCCACCATCAGCGATCCAACATCCACCATCAAACACCATTCATAATCCACCATCCTGGACCAAACCATCCAGCATCCTTGATCAGAGCATCCACCATCCCCCATCCAGGATCAAACCGTCCATCACCCAACATGCAGGATTAAACCATCCATCATTCACCATCGACGATCAAAGCATCTACCATCCACCATCGAGGAACAAATTCTACACCACCCACCATCCACCACCTGGATTAAACATCCACCATCCACCATCCAGGATCAAACCTACTACCATCCACCATGCAGGATCAAACCGACCACCATCCACAATCCAGGATCTAACCAACCACCATCCAGGATCAGTCCGTCCACCATCCACCACACAGTATAAAACTCTCCACCATGCAGCATCCAGGAACAAACCATCCACCATACACCCCCCAGGATCAAAGCGTCCATCACCCACCATTCAGGATTAAACCTTCCACCATCCACCATCTAGGATCAAATCATCCGCCATCCACCATACAGAATCAAACCATCCACCATCCTGGATCTAAGCAACCACCATCGAGGATCAATCCGTCCACCATATAGTATCAATCTCTCCACCATGCACCATCCAGGAACAAACTATCCACCATCCATAATTCACCATCCAAGATGAAATCATCCACCGTACACCACTAACGATCCACCATCCAGGTTGAAACCATCCAACACCCACCTTCCATCATCCACAATGCAGTATTCTTCATTAAACCAGCCACCATCCAGGATCAAACCGACCACCATCCACGATCAAACCGTCCACCATCCACCATCCAGAATTAAACCGTCCATCATTCACCATCCAGAATCAAAGCATCTACCATCCGCCATCGAGGACCAAATGCTACACCACCCACCATCTGGATCAAACATCCACCATCCAAGATCTAACCATCCGCCATACACCATGCACCATCCAGGATGAAACTATCCACCATCCAGGATCAGACCATCCACCATGCCCCATCCAAGATCTAACCATCCGCCATCCACCGTGCACCATCCAAGATCTAACCATCCGCCATCCACCGTGCACCATCCAAGATCTAACCATCTACCATCCACCATGCACCATCCAAGATCTAACCATCTGCCATCCACCATGCAGCATCCAGGATCAAACTATCGACCATCCAGGATCAGACCATCCACCATGCACAATCCAAACCATCCACCATCCAGGACGTAACCGTCCACCATGCACCAACCACAATCCACGATAAAACCGTCCAGGATTCACCATCCAGGATCAAACCATCCACCACTTAGGGTCAAATCATCCACCATCCAGGATCAAGCCGACTACCATCCACCATCCAGGATCAAACCGTCCACCATCCACCATGCAGGATCAAACCGACCACCATCCACAATCCAGGATCTAACCAACCACCATCCAGGATCAGTCCGTCCACCATCCACCACACAGTATCAAACTCTCCAACATGCAGCATCCAGGAACATACACCCCTCAGGATCAAAGCGTCCATCACCCACCATGCAGGATTAAACCGTCCATCATTCACCATCCACGATCAAAGCATCTACCATCCACCATCGAGGACCAAATTCTATACCACCCACCATCGAGGACCAAATTCTACACCACCCACCGTCCACCATCAGGATCAAACATCCACCATGCACCATCCAAGATCTAACCATCCGCCATCCACGACCAAATCCTACACCAACCACCATCAGGATCAAACATCCACCATGCACTATCCAAGATCTAACCATCCACAATCCACCATCCTGGACCAAACCATCCACCATCTAGGATCAAACCATCCAGCATCAAGTAGCAAAGCATCTACCATCCGCCATCCAGGTTTCAGAGCACTTGGGAAAGGCAGGCAGAGAATTCCCTGCTAGCACCGTCTCTGTGCGCAGGAAGGAGAAGTGTTCACATTTTTTCGCAGAATCGCATTTGCGTCGCTGCAGAGAACACAAACGCTTATTCAGGACGAAAGAAAGCACAGAGCCCCAGATTTGCTGTTACCCCGGAGAGCTTGCAGAGCACTGGGGAAAGGCAGGCAGAGCGTTCCCTGCTAGCACCTTCTCTGTGCGCGGGAAGGCAAAGTGTTCACATTTCCTCGCAGAATCGCTTTTGTGCAGAAAACACTAACACTTGTTCGGAACGAAAGAAAGCACAGAGCCCCAGATTTTATGTTGTCCTGGAGAGCTTGCAGAGCACTGGGGAAAGGCAGGCAGAGAATTCCCTGCTAGCACCTTCTCTCTGCGCGGGAATGAGAAGTGTTCACATTGTTTAAAGTATTGCGTCAAACAATTCACAATCCACCATCAGCGATCCAACATCCACCATCAAAGCATCCAACATTCATCATACACCATTCCTAATCCACCATCCTGGACCAAACCATCCAGCATCCTTGATCAGAGCATCCACCATCCCCCATCCAGGATCAAACCGTCCATCACCCACCATGCAGGATTAAACCATCCATCATTCACCATCCACGATCAAAGCATCTACCATCCACCATCGAGGACCAAATTCTACACCACCCACCGTCCACCATCAGGATCAAACATCCACCATGCACCATCCAAGATCCAACCATCCGCCATCCACGACCAAATCCTACACCAACCACCATCAGGATCAAACATCCACCATGCACTATCCAAGATCTAACCATCCACAATCCACCATCCTGGACCAAACCATCCACCATCTAGGATCAAACCATCCAGCATCAAGTAGCAAAGCATCTACCATCCGCCAGCCAGGTTTCAGAGCACTTGGGAAAGGCAGGCAGAGAATTCCCTGCTAGCACCGTATATGTGCACGGGAAGGAGAAGTGTTCAGATTTTTTCGCAGAATCGCATTTGCGTCGCTGCAGAGAACACAAACGCTTGTTCAGGACGAAAGAAAGCACAGAGCCCCAGATTTGCTGTTACCCTGGAGAGCTTGCAGAGCACTGGGGAAAGGCAGGCAGAGCGTTCCCTGCTAGCACCTTCTCTGTGCGCGGGAAGGCAAAGTGTTCACATTTCCTCGCAGAATCGCTTTTGTGCAGAAAACACTAACACTTGTTCAGAACGAAAGAAAGCACAGAGCCCCAGATTTGCTGTTGTCCTGGAGAGCTTGCAGAGCACTGGGGAAAGGCAGGCAGAGAATTCCCTGCTAGCACCTTCTCTCTGCGCGGGAATGAGAAGTGTTCACATTGTTTAAAGTATTGCGTCAAACAATTCACAATCCACCATCAGCGATCCAACATCCACCATCAAAGCATCCAACATTCATCATACACCATTCATAATCCACCATCCTGGACCAAACCATCCAGCATCCTTGATCAGAGCATCCACCATCCCCCATCCAGGATCAAACCGTCCATCACCCACCATGCAGGATTAAACCATCCATCATTCACCATCCACGATCAAAGCATCTACCATCCACCATCGAGGACCAAATTCTATACCACCCACCATCGAGGACCAAATTCTACACCACCCACCGTCCACCATCAGGATCAAACATCCACCATGCACCATCCAAGATCCAACCATCCGCCATCCACGACCAAATCCTACACCAACCACCATCAGGATCAAACATCCACCATGCACTATCCAAGATCTAACCATCCACAATCCACCATCCTGGACCAAACCATCCACCATCTAGGATCAAACCATCCAGCATCAAGTAGCAAAGCATCTACCATCCGCCATCCAGGTTTCAGAGCACTTGGGAAAGGCAGGCAGAGAATTCCCTGCTAGCACCGTATATGTGCACGGGAAGGAGAAGTGTTCAGATTTTTTCGCAGAATCGCATTTGCGTCGCTGCAGAGAACACAAACGCTTGTTCAGGACGAAAGAAAGCACAGAGCCCCAGATTTGCTGTTACCCCGGAGAGCTTGCAGAGCACTGGGGAAAGGCAGGCAGAGCGTTCCCTGCTAGCACCTTCTCTGTGCGCGGGAAGGCAAAGTGTTCACATTTCCTCGCAGAATCGCTTTTGTGCAGAAAACACTAACACTTGTTCGGAACGAAAGAAAGCACAGAGCCCCAGATTTTATGTTGTCCTGGAGAGCTTGCAGAGCACTGGGGAAAGGCAGGCAGAGAATTCCCTGCTAGCACCTTCTCTCTGCGCGGGAATGAGAAGTGTTCACATTGTTTAAAGTATTGCGTCAAACAATTCACAATCCACCATCAGCGATCCAACATCCACCATCAAAGCATCCAACATTCATCATACACCATTCCTAATCCACCATCCTGGACCAAACCATCCAGCATCCTTGATCAGAGCATCCACCATCCCCCATCCAGGATCAAACCGTCCATCACCCACCATGCAGGATTAAACCATCCATCATTCACCATCCACGATCAAAGCATCTACCATCCACCATCGAGGACCAAATTCTACACCACCCACCGTCCACCATCAGGATCAAACATCCACCATGCACCATCCAAGATCCAACCATCCGCC
The DNA here is from genome assembly GCF_047716275.1 of Strix uralensis. Lineage (NCBI taxonomy): Eukaryota > Metazoa > Chordata > Aves > Strigiformes > Strigidae > Strix > Strix uralensis. Next base: position 123,425,496 of record NC_133974.1, on the reverse strand, counting down.
ATCCACGACCAAATCCTACACCAACCACCATCAGGATCAAACATCCACCATGCACTATCCAAGATCTAACCATCCACAATCCACCATCCTGGACCAAACCATCCACCATCTAGGATCAAACCATCCAGCATCAAGTAGCAAAGCATCTACCATCCGCCAGCCAGGTTTCAGAGCACTTGGGAAAGGCAGGCAGAGAATTCCCTGCTAGCACCGTATATGTGCACGGGAAGGAGAAGTGTTCAGATTTTTTCGCAGAATCGCATTTGCGTCGCTGCAGAGAACACAAACGCTTGTTCAGGACGAAAGAAAGCACAGAGCCCCAGATTTGCTGTTACCCTGGAGAGCTTGCAGAGCACTGGGGAAAGGCAGGCAGAGCGTTCCCTGCTAGCACCTTCTCTGTGCGCGGGAAGGCAAAGTGTTCACATTTCCTCGCAGAATCGCTTTTGTGCAGAAAACACTAACACTTGTTCAGAACGAAAGAAAGCACAGAGCCCCAGATTTGCTGTTGTCCTGGAGAGCTTGCAGAGCACTGGGGAAAGGCAGGCAGAGAATTCCCTGCTAGCACCTTCTCTCTGCGCGGGAATGAGAAGTGTTCACATTGTTTAAAGTATTGCGTCAAACAATTCACAATCCACCATCAGCGATCCAACATCCACCATCAAAGCATCCAACATTCATCATACACCATTCATAATCCACCATCCTGGACCAAACCATCCAGCATCCTTGATCAGAGCATCCACCATCCCCCATCCAGGATCAAACCGTCCATCACCCACCATGCAGGATTAAACCATCCATCATTCACCATCCACGATCAAAGCATCTACCATCCACCATCGAGGACCAAATTCTATACCACCCACCATCGAGGACCAAATTCTACACCACCCACCGTCCACCATCAGGATCAAACATCCACCATGCACCATCCAAGATCCAACCATCCGCCATCCACGACCAAATCCTACACCAACCACCATCAGGATCAAACATCCACCATGCACTATCCAAGATCTAACCATCCACAATCCACCATCCTGGACCAAACCATCCACCATCTAGGATCAAACCATCCAGCATCAAGTAGCAAAGCATCTACCATCCGCCAGCCAGGTTTCAGAGCACTTGGGAAAGGCAGGCAGAGAATTCCCTGCTAGCACCGTCTCTGTGCGCGGGAAGGAGAAGTGTTCACATTTTTTCGCAGAATCGCATTTGCGTCGCTGCAGAGAACACAAACGCTTGTTCAGGACGAAAGAAAGCACAGAGCCCCAGATTTGCTGTTACCCTGGAGAGCTTGCAGAGCACTGGGGAAAGGCAGGCAGAGCGTTCCCTGCTAGCACCTTCTCTGTGCGCGGGAAGGCAAAGTGTTCACATTTCCTCGCAGAATCGCTTTTGTGCAGAAAACACTAACACTTGTTCGGAACGAAAGAAAGCACAGAGCCCCAGATTTTATGTTGTCCTGGAGAGCTTGCAGAGCACTGGGGAAAGGCAGGCAGAGAATTCCCTGCTAGCACCTTCTCTCTGCGCGGGAATGAGAAGTGTTCACATTGTTTAAAGTATTGCGTCAAACAATTCACAATCCACCATCAGCGATCCAACATCCACCATCAAAGCATCCAACATTCATCATACACCATTCATAATCCACCATCCTGGACCAAACCATCCAGCATCCTTGATCAGAGCATCCACCATCCCCCATCCAGGATCAAACCGTCCATCACCCACCATGCAGGATTAAACCATCCATCATTCACCATCCACGATCAAAGCATCTACCATCCACCATCGAGGACCAAATTCTATACCACCCACCATCGAGGACCAAATTCTACACCACCCACCGTCCACCATCAGGATCAAACATCCACCATGCACCATCCAAGATCCAACCATCCGCCATCCACGACCAAATCCTACACCAACCACCATCAGGATCAAACATCCACCATGCACTATCCAAGATCTAACCATCCACAATCCACCATCCTGGACCAAACCATCCACCATCTAGGATCAAACCATCCAGCATCAAGTAGCAAAGCATCTACCATCCGCCAGCCAGGTTTCAGAGCACTTGGGAAAGGCAGGCAGAGAATTCCCTGCTAGCACCGTCTCTGTGCGCGGGAAGGAGAAGTGTTCACATTTTTTCGCAGAATCGCATTTGCGTCGCTGCAGAGAACACAAACGCTTATTCAGGACGAAAGAAAGCACAGAGCCCCAGATTTGCTGTTACCCCGGAGAGCTTGCAGAGCACTGGGGAAAGTTAGGCAGAGCGTTCCCTGCTAGCACCTTCTCTGTGCGCGGGAAGGCAAAGTGTTCACATTTCCTCGCAGAATCGCTTTTGTGCAGAAAACACTAACACTTGTTCGGAACGAAAGAAAGCACAGAGCCCCAGATTTTATGTTGTCCTGGAGAGCTTGCAGAGCACTGGGGAAAGGCAGGCAGAGAATTCCCTGCTAGCACCTTCTCTCTGTGCAGGAATGAGAAGTGTTCACATTGTTTAAAGTATTGCGTCAAACAATTCACAATCCACCATCAGCGATCCAACATCCACCATCAAAGCATCCAACATTCATCATACACCATTCATAATCCACCATCCTGGACCAAACCATCCAGCATCCTTGATCAGAGCATCCACCATCCCCCATCCAGGATCAAACCGTCCATCACCCACCATGCAGGATTAAACCATCCATCATTCACCATCCACGATCAAAGCATCTACCATCCACCATCGAGGACCAAATTCTATACCACCCACCATCGAGGACCAAATTCTACACCACCCACCGTCCACCATCAGGATCAAACATCCACCATGCACCATCCAAGATCCAACCATCCGCCATCCACGACCAAATCCTACACCAACCACCATCAGGATCAAACATCCACCATGCACTATCCAAGATCTAATCATGCACAATCCACCATCCTGGACCAAACCATCCACCATCTAGGATCAAACCATCCAGCATCAAGTATCAAAGCATCTACCATCCGCCATCCAGGTTTCAGAGCACTTGGGAAAGGCAGGCAGAGAATTCCCTGCTAGCACCGTCTCTGTGCGCGGGAAGGAGAAGTGTTCACATTTTTTCGCAGAATCGCATTTGCGTCGCTGCAGAGAACACAAACGCTTCTTCAGGATGAAAGAAAGCACAGAGCCCCAGATTTGCTGTTACCCTGGAGAGCTTGCAGAGCACTGGGGAAAGGCAGGCAGAGCGTTCCCTGCTAGCACCTTCTCTGTGCGCGGGAAGGCAAAGTGTTCACATTTCCTCGCAGAATCGCTTTTGTGCAGAAAACACTAACACTTGTTCAGAACGAAAGAAAGCACAGAGCCCCAGATTTGCTGTTGTCCTGGAGAGCTTGCAGAGCACTGGGGAAAGGCAGGCAGAGAATTCCCTGCTAGCACCTTCTCTCTGCGCGGGAATGAGAAGTGTTCACATTGTTTAAAGTATTGCGTCAAACAATTCACAATGCACCATCAGCGATCCAACATCCACCATCAAACCATCCAACATTCATCATACACCATTCATAATCCACCATCCTGGACCAAACCATCCAGCATCCTTGATCAGAGCATCCACCATCCCCCATCCAGGATCAAACCGTCCATCACCCACCATGCAGGATTAAACCATCCATCATTCACCATCCACGATCAAAGCATCTACCATCCACCATCGAGGACCAAATTCTATACCACCCACCGTCCACCATCTGGATCAAACATCCACCATGCACCATCCAAGATCCAACCATCCGCCATCCACGACCAAATCCTACACCAACCACCATCAGGATCAAACATCCACCATGCACTATCCAAGATCTAACCATCCACAATCCACCATCCTGGACCAAACCATCCACCATCTAGGATCAAACCATCCAGCATCAAGTAGCAAAGCATCTACCATCCGCCAGCCAGGTTTCAGAGCACTTGGGAAAGGCAGGCAGAGAATTCCCTGCTAGCACCGTCTCTGTGCGCGGGAAGGAGAAGTGTTCACATTTTTTCGCAGAATCGCATTTGCGTCGCTGCAGAGAACACAAACGCTTGTTCAGGACGAAAGAAAGCAAAGAGCCCCAGATTTGCTGTTACCATGGAGAGCTTGCAGAGCACTGGGGAAAGGCAGGCAGAGCGTTCCCTGCTAGCACCTTCTCTGTGCGCGGGAAGGCAAAGTGTTCACATTTCCTCGCAGAATCGCTTTTGTGCAGAAAACACTAACACTTGTTCAGAACGAAAGAAAGCACAGAGCCCCAGATTTTATGTTGTCCTGGAGAGCTTGCAGAGCACTGGGGAAAGGCAGGCAGAGAATTCCCTTCTAGCACCTTCTCTGTGCCTGGGAAGCAGAAGTGTTCACATTGCTTCGCAGAATCGCTTTTGTGCAGAAAACACTAACACTTGTTCAGAACGAAAGAAAGCACAGAGCCCCAGATTTTATGTTTTCCTGGAGAGCTTGCAGAGCACTGGGGAAAGCAGGCAGAGAATTCCCTGCTAGCACCTTCTCTCTGCGCGGGAATGAGAACTGTTCACATTGTTTAAAGTATTGCGTCAAACACTTCACAATCCACCATCAGCGATCCAACATCCACCATCAAACCATCCAACATTCATCATACACCATTCCTAATCCACCATCCTGGACCAAACCATCCAGCATCCTTGATCAGAGCATCCACCATCCCCCATCCAGGATCAAACCGTCCATCACCCACCATGCAGGATTAAACCATCCATCATTCACCATCCACGATCAAAGCATCTACCATCCACCATCGAGGACCAAATTCTATACCACCCACCATCGAGGACCAAATTCTACACCACCCACCGTCCACCATCAGGATCAAACATCCACCATGCACTATCCAAGATCTAACCATCCACAATCCACCATCCTGGACCAAACCATCCACCATCTAGGATCAAACCATCCAGCATCAAGTAGCAAAGCATCTACCATCCGCCATCCAGGTTTCAGAGCACTTGGGAAAGGCAGGCAGAGAATTCCCTGCTAGCACCGTCTCTGTGCGCGGGAAGGAGAAGTGTTCACATTTTTTCGCAGAATCGCATTTGCGTCGCTGCAGAGAACACAAACGCTTGTTCAGGACGAAAGAAAGCACAGAGCCCCAGATTTGCTGTTACCCTGGAGAGCTTGCAGAGCACTGGGGAAAGGCAGGCAGAGCGTTCCCTGCTAGCACCTTCTCTGTGCCTGGGAAGCAGAAGTGTTCACATTGCTTCGCAGAATCGCTTTTTTGCAGAAAACACTAACACTTGTTCAGAACGAAAGAAAGCACAGAGCCCCAGATTTTATGTTGTCCTGGAGAGCTTGCAGAGCACTGGGGAAAGGCAGGCAGAGAATTCCCTGCTAGCACCTTCTCTGTGCCTTGGAAGCAGAAGTGTTCACATTGCTTCGCAGAATCGCTTTTGTGCAGAAAATACTAACACTTGTTCAGAACGAAAGAAAGCACAGAGCCCCAGATTTTATGTTGTCCTGGAGAGCTTGCAGAGCACTGGGGAAAGGCAGGCAGAGAATTCCCTGCTAGCACCTTCTCTCTGCGCGGGAATGAGAAGTGTTCACATTGTTTAAAGTATTGCATCAAACAATTCACAATCAACCATCAGCGATCCAACATCCACCATCAAACCATCCAACATTCATCATACACCATTCATAATCCACCATCCTGGACCAAACCATCCAGCATCCTTGATCAGAGCATCCACCATCCCCCATCCAGGATCAAACTGTCCATCACCCACCATGCAGGATTAAACCATCCATCATTCACCATCCACGATCAAAGCATCTACCATCCACCATCGAGGACCAAATTCTATACCACCCACCATCGAGGACCAAATTCTACACCACCCACCGTCCACCATCAGGATCAAACATCCACCATGCACCATCCAAGATCAAACCATCCGCCATCCACGACCAAATCCTACACCAACCACCATCAGGATCAAACATCCACCATGCACTATCCAAGATCTAATCATCCACAATCCACCATCCTGGACCAAACCATCCACCATCTAGGATCAAACCATCCAGCATCAAGTAGCAAAGCATCTACCATCCGCCATCCAGGTTTCAGAGCACTTGGGAAAGGCAGGCAGAGAATTCCCTGCTAGCACCGTCTCTGTGCGCGGGAAGGAGAAGTGTTCACATTTTTTCGCAGAATCGCATTTGCGTCGCTGCAGAGAACACAAACGCTTCTTCAGGACGAAAGAAAGCACAGAGCCCCAGATTTGCTGTTACCCTGGAGAGCTTGCAGAGCACTGGGGAAAGGCAGGCAGAGCGTTCCCTGCTAGCACCTTCTCTGTGCGCGGGAAGGCAAAGTGTTCGCATTTCCTCGCAGAATCGCTTTTGTGCAGAAAACACTAACACTTGTTCAGAACGAAAGAAAGCACAGAGCCCCAGATTTTATGTTGTCCTGGAGAGCTTGCAGAGCACTGGGGAAAGGCAGGCAGAGAATTCCCTGCTAGCACCTTCTCTGTGCCTGGGAAGCAGAAGTGTTCACATTGCTTCGCAGAATCGCTTTTGTGCAGAAAACACTAACACTTGTTCAGAACGAAAGAAAGCACAGAGCCCCAGATTTGCTGTTGTCCTGGAGAGCTTGCAGAGCACTGGGGAAAGGCAGGCAGAGAATTCCCTGCTAGCACCTTCTCTGTGCCTGGGAAGCAGAAGTGTTCACATTGCTTCGCAGAATCGCTTTTTTGCAGAAAACACTAACACTTGTTCAGGACGAAAGAAAGCACAGAGCCCCAGATTGGCTGTTGTCCTGGAGGGCTTGCAGAGCACTCGAGAAATGCAGGCAGAGAATTCCCTGCTAGCACCTTCTCTCTGCGCGGGAATGAGAAGTGTTCACATTGTTTAAAGTATTGCATCAAACAATTCACAATCCACCATCAGCGATCCAACATCCACCATCAAACCATCCAACATTCATCATACACCATTCCTAATCCACTATCCTGGACCAAACCATCCAGCATCCTTGATCAGAGCATCCACCATCCCCCATCCAGGATCAAACCGTCCATCACCCACCATGCAGGATTAAACCATCCATCATTCACCATCCACGATCAAAGCATCTACCATCCACCATCGAGGACCAAATTCTATACCACCCACCATCGAGGACCAAATTCTACACCACCCACCGTCCACCATCAGGATCAAACATCCACCATGCACCATCCAAGATCCAACCATCCGCCATCCACGACCAAATCCTACACCAACCACCATCAGGATCAAACATCCACCATGCACTATCCAAGATCTAATCATCCACAATCCACCATCCTGGACCAAACCATCCACCATCTAGGATCAAACCATCCACCATCAAGTAGCAAAGCATCTACCATCCGCCATCCAGGTTTCAGAGCACTTGGGAAAGGCAGGCAGAGAATTCCCTGCTAGCACCTTCTCTGTGCCTGGGAAGCAGAAGTGTTCACATTGCTTCGCAGAATCGCTTTTGTGCAGAAAACACTAACACTTGTTCAGAACGAAAGAAAGCACAGAGCCCCAGATTTTATGTTGTCCTGGAGAGCTTGCAGAGCACTGGGGAAAGGCAGGCAGAGAATTCCCTGCTAGCACCTTCTCTCTGCGCGGGAATGAGAAGTGTTCACATTGTTTAAAGTATTGCGTCAAACAATTCACAATCCACCATCAGCGATCCAACATCCACCATCAAACCATCCAACATTCATCATACACCATTCCTAATCCACTATCCTGGACCAAACCATCCAGCATCCTTGATCAGAGCATCCACCATCCCCCATCCAGGATCAAACCGTCCATCACCCACCATGCAGGATTAAACCATCCATCATTCACCATCCACGATCAAAGCATCTACCATCCACCATCGAGGACCAAATTCTATACCACCCACCATCGAGGACCAAATTCTACACCACCCACCGTCCACCATCAGGATCAAACATCCACCATGCACCATCCAAGATCCAACCATCCGCCATCCACGACCAAATCCTACACCAACCACCATCAGGATCAAACATCCACCATGCACTATCCAAGATCTAATCATCCACAATCCACCATCCTGGACCAAACCATCCACCATCTAGGATCAAACCATCCACCATCAAGTAGCAAAGCATCTACCATCCGCCATCCAGGTTTCAGAGCACTTGGGAAAGGCAGGCAGAGAATTCCCTGCTAGCACCTTCTCTGTGCCTGGGAAGCAGAAGTGTTCACATTGCTTCGCAGAATCGCTTTTGTGCAGAAAACACTAACACTTGTTCAGAACGAAAGATAGCACAGAGACCCAAATTTTATGTTGTCCTGGAGAGCTTGCAGAGCACTGGGGAAAGCAGGCAGAGAATTCCCTGCTAGCACCTTCTCTGTGCGCGGGAAGGCAAAGTGTTCACATTTCCTCGCAGAATCGCTTTTGTGCAGAAAACAGTAACACTTGTTCAGAACGAAAGAAAGCACAGAGCCCCAGATTTTATGTTGTCCTGGAGAGCTTGCAGAGCACTGGGGAAAGGCAGGCAGAGAATTCCCTGCTAGCACCTTCTCTCTGCGCGGGAATGAGAAGTGTTCACATTGTTTAAAGTATTGCGTCAAACAATTCACAATCCACCATCAGCGATCCAACATCCACCATCAAAGCATCCAACATTCATCATACACCATTAATAATCCACCATCCTGGACCAAACCATCCAGCATCCTTGATCAGAGCATCCACCATCCCCCATCCAGGATCAAACCGTCCATCACCCACCATGCAGGATTAAACCATCCATCATTCACCATCCACGATCAAAGCATCTACCATCCACCATCGAGGACCAAATTCTATACCACCCACCATCGAGGACCAAATTCTACACCACCCACCGTCCACCATCAGGATCAAACATCCACCATGCACCATCCAAGATCCAAGCATCCGCCATCCACGACCAAATCCTACACCAACCACCATCAGGATCAAACATCCACCATGCACTATCCAAGATCTAACCATCCACAATCCACCATCCTGGACCAAACCATCCACCATCTAGGATCAAACCATCCAGCATCAAGTAGCAAAGCATCTACCATCCGCCATCCAGGTTTCAGAGCACTTGGGAAAGGCAGGCAGAGAATTCCCTGCTAGCACCGTCTCTGTGCGCGGGAAGGAGAAGTGTTCACATTTTTTCGCAGAATCGCATTTGCGTCGCTGCAGAGAACACAAACGCTTGTTCAGGACGAAAGAAAGCACAGAGCCCCAGATTTGCTGTTACCCTGGAGAGCTTGCAGAGCACTGGGGAAAGGCAGGCAGAGCGTTCCCTGCTAGCACCTTCTCTGTGCGCGGGAAGGCAAAGTGTTCACATTTCCTCGCAGAATCGCTTTTGTGCAGAAAACACTAACACTTGTTCAGAACGAAAGAAAGCACAGAGCCCCAGATTTTATGTTGTCCTGGAGAGCTTGCAGACCACTGGGGAAAGGCAGGCAGAGAATTCCCTGCTAGCACCTTCTCTGTGCCTGGGAAGCAGAAGTGTTCACATTGCTTCGCAGAATCGCTTTTTTGCAGAAAACACTAACACTTGTTCAGGACGAAAGAAAGCACAGAGCCCCAGATTGGCTGTTGTCCTGGAGGGCTTGCAGAGCACTCGAGAAATGCAGGCAGAGAATTCCCTGCTAGCACCTTCTCTCTGCGCGGGAATGAAAAGTGTTCACATTGTTTAAAGTATTGCGTCAAACAATTCACAACCACCATCAGCGATCCAACATCCACCATCAAAGCATCCAACATTCATCATACACCATTCATAATCCACCATCCTGGACCAAACCATCCAGCATCCTTGATCAGAGCATCCACCATCCCCCATCCAGGATCAAACCGTCCATCACCCACCATGCAGGATTAAACCATCCATCATTCACCATCCACGATCAAAGCATCTACCATCCACCATCGAGGACCAAATTCTATACCACCCACCATCGAGGACCAAATTCTACACCACCCACCGTCCACCATCAGGATCAAACATCCACCATGCACCATCCAAGATCCAACCATCCGCCATCCACGACCAAATCCTACACCAACCACCATCAGGATCAAACATCCACCATGCACTATCCAAGATCTAATCATCCACAATCCACCATCCTGGACCAAACCATCCACCATCTAGGATCAAACCATCCACCATCAAGTAGCAAAGCATCTACCATCCGCCATCCAGGTTTCAGAGCACTTGGGAAAGGCAGGCAGAGAATTCCCTGCTAGCACCTTCTCTGTGCCTGGGAAGCAGAAGTGTTCACATTGCTTCGCAGAATCGCTTTTGTGCAGAAAACACTAACACTTGTTCAGAACGAAAGATAGCACAGAGACCCAAATTTTATGTTGTCCTGGAGAGCTTGCAGAGCACTGGGGAAAGCAGGCAGAGAATTCCCTGCTAGCACCTTCTCTGTGCGCGGGAAGGCAAAGTGTTCACATTTCCTCGCAGAATCGCTTTTGTGCAGAAAACAGTAACACTTGTTCAGAACGAAAGAAAGCACAGAGCCCCAGATTTTATGTTGTCCTGGAGAGCTTGCAGAGCACTGGGGAAAGGCAGGCAGAGAATTCCCTGCTAGCACCTTCTCTCTGCGCGGGAATGAGAAGTGTTCACATTGTTTAAAGTATTGCGTCAAACAATTCACAATCCACCATCAGCGATCCAACATCCACCATCAAAGCATCCAACATTCATCATACACCATTAATAATCCACCATCCTGGACCAAACCATCCAGCATCCTTGATCAGAGCATCCACCATCCCCCATCCAGGATCAAACCGTCCATCACCCACCATGCAGGATTAAACCATCCATCATTCACCATCCACGATCAAAGCATCTACCATCCACCATCGAGGACCAAATTCTATACCACCCACCATCGAGGACCAAATTCTACACCACCCACCGTCCACCATCAGGATCAAACATCCACCATGCACCATCCAAGATCCAAGCATCCGCCATCCACGACCAAATCCTACACCAACCACCATCAGGATCAAACATCCACCATGCACTATCCAAGATCTAACCATCCACAATCCACCATCCTGGACCAAACCATCCACCATCTAGGATCAAACCATCCAGCATCAAGTAGCAAAGCATCTACCATCCGCCATCCAGGTTTCAGAGCACTTGGGAAAGGCAGGCAGAGAATTCCCTGCTAGCACCGTCTCTGTGCGCGGGAAGGAGAAGTGTTCACATTTTTTCGCAGAATCGCATTTGCGTCGCTGCAGAGAACACAAACGCTTGTTCAGGACGAAAGAAAGCACAGAGCCCCAGATTTGCTGTTACCCTGGAGAGCTTGCAGAGCACTGGGGAAAGGCAGGCAGAGCGTTCCCTGCTAGCACCTTCTCTGTGCGCGGGAAGGCAAAGTGTTCACATTTCCTCGCAGAATCGCTTTTGTGCAGAAAACACTAACACTTGTTCAGAACGAAAGAAAGCACAGAGCCCCAGATTTTATGTTGTCCTGGAGAGCTTGCAGACCACTGGGGAAAGGCAGGCAGAGAATTCCCTGCTAGCACCTTCTCTGTGCCTGGGAAGCAGAAGTGTTCACATTGCTTCGCAGAATCGCTTTTTTGCAGAAAACACTAACACTTGTTCAGGACGAAAGAAAGCACAGAGCCCCAGATTGGCTGTTGTCCTGGAGGGCTTGCAGAGCACTCGAGAAATGCAGGCAGAGAATTCCCTGCTAGCACCTTCTCTCTGCGCGGGAATGAAAAGTGTTCACATTGTTTAAAGTATTGCGTCAAACAATTCACAACCACCATCAGCGATCCAACATCCACCATCAAAGCATCCAACATTCATCATACACCATTCATAATCCACCATCCTGGACCAAACCATCCAGCATCCTTGATCAGAGCATCCACCATCCCCCATCCAGGATCAAACCGTCCATCACCCACCATGCAGGATTAAACCATCCATCATTCACCATCCACGATCAAAGCATCTACCATCCACCATCGAGGACCAAATTCTATACCACCCACCATCGGGGACCAAATTCTACACCACCCACCGTCCACCATCAGGATCAAACATCCACCATGCACCATCCAAGATCCAACCATCCGCCATCCACGACCAAATCCTACACCAACCACCATCAGGATCAAACATCCACCATGCACTATCCAAGATCTAATCATGCACAATACACCATCCTGGACCAAACCATCCACCATCTAGGATCAAACCATCCAGCATCAAGTATCAAAGCATCTACCATCCGCCATCCAGGTTTCAGAGCACTTGGGAAAGGCAGGCAGAGAATTCCCTGCTAGCACCTTCTCTGTGTGCGGGAAGGCAAAGTGTTCACATTTCCTCGCAGAATCGCTTTTGTGCAGATAACACTAACACTTGTTCAGAATGAAAGAAAGCACAGAGCCCCAGATTTTATGTTGTCCTGGAGAGCTTGCAGAGCACTGGGGAAAGGCAGGCAGAGAATTCCCTGCTAGCACCTTCTCTCTGCACGGGAATGAGAAGTGTTCACATTGTTTAAAGTATTGCGTCAAACAATTCACAATCCACCATCAGCGATCCAACATCCACCATCAAACCATCCAACATTCATCATACACCATTCATAATCCACCATCCTGGACCAAACCATCCAGCATCCTTGATCAGAGCATCCACCATCCCCCATCCAGGATCAAACCGTCCATCACCCACCATGCAGGATTAAACCATCTATCATTCACCATCCACGATCAAAGCATCTACCATCCACCATCGAGGACCAAATTCTACACCACCCACCGTCCACCATCAGGATCAAACATCCACCATGCACCATCCAAGATCCAACCATCCGCCATCCACGACCAAATCCTACACCAACCACCATCAGGATCAAACATCCACCATGCACTATCCAAGATCTAACCATCCACAATCCACCATCCTGGACCAAACCATCCACCATCTAGGATCAAACCATCCAGCATCAAGTAGCAAAGCATCTACCATCCGCCATCCAGGTTTCAGAGCACTTGGGAAAGGCAGGCAGAGAATTCCCTGCTAGCACCGTCTCTGTGCGCGGGAAGGAGAAGTGTTCACATTTTTTCGCAGAATCGCATTTGCGTCGCTGCAGAGAACACAAACGCTTCTTCAGGACGAAAGAAAGCAAAGAGCCCCAGATTTGCTGTTACCATGGAGAGCTTGCAGAGCACTGGGGAAAGGCAGGCAGAGCGTTCCCTGCTAGCACCTTCTCTGTGCGCGGGAAGGCAAAGTGTTCACATTTCCTCGCAGAATCGCTTTTGTGCAGAAAACAGTAACACTTGTTCAGAACGAAAGAAAGCACAGAGCCCCAGATTTTATGTTGTCCTGGAGAGCTTGCAGAGCACTGGGGAAAGGCAGGCAGAGAATTCCCTTCTAGCACCTTCTCTGTGCCTGGGAAGCAGAAGTGTTCACATTGCTTCGCAGAATCGCTTTTGTGCAGAAAAGACTAACACTTGTTCAGAACGAAAGAAAGCACAGAGCCCCAGATTTTATGTTTTCCTGGAGAGCTTGCAGAGCACTGGGGAAAGCAGGCAGAGAATTCCCTGCTAGCACCTTCTCTCTGCGCGGGAATGAGAAGTGTTCACATTGTTTAAAGTATTGCGTCAAACAATTCACAATCCACCATCAGCGATCCAACATCCACCATCAAACCATCCAACATTCATCATACACCATTCCTAATCCACCATCCTGGACCAAACCATCCAGCATCCTTGATCAGAGCATCCACCATCCCCCATCCAGGATCAAACCGTCCATCACCCACCATGCAGGATTAAACCATCCATCATTCACCATCCACGATCAAAGCATCTACCATCCACCATCGAGGACCAAATTCTATACCACCCACCATCGAGGACCAAATTCTACACCACCCACCGTCCACCATCAGGATCAAACATCCACCATGCACTATCCAAGATCTAACCATCCACAATCCACCATCCTGGACCAAACCATCCACCATCTAGGATCAAACCATCCAGCATCAAGTAGCAAAGCATCTACCATCCGCCAGCCAGGTTTCAGAGCACTTGGGAAAGGCAGGCAGAGAATTCCCTGCTAGCACCGTCTCTGTGCGCGGGAAGGAGAAGTGTTCACATTTTTTCGCAGAATCGCATTTGCGTCGCTGCAGAGAACACAAACGCTTGTTCAGGACGAAAGAAAGCACAGAGCCCCAGATTTGCTGTTACCCTGGAGAGCTTGCAGAGCACTGGGGAAAGGCAGGCAGAGCGTTCCCTGCTAGCACCTTCTCTGTGCCTGGGAAGCAGAAGTGTTCACATTGCTTTGCAGAATCGCTTTTTTGCAGAAAACACTAACACTTGTTCAGAACGAAAGAAAGCACAGAGCCCCAGATTTTATGTTGTCCTGGAGAGCTTGCAGAGCACTGGGGAAAGGCAGGCAGAGAATTCCCTGCTAGCACCTTCTCTGTGCCTGGGAAGCAGAAGTGTTCACATTGCTTCGCAGAATCGCTTTTGTGCAGAAAATACGAACACTTGTTCAGAACGAAAGAAAGCACAGAGCCCCAGATTTTATGTTGTCCTGGAGAGCTTGCAGAGCACTGGGGAAAGGCAGGCAGAGAATTCCCTGCTAGCACCTTCTCTCTGCGCGGGAATGAGAAGTGTTCACATTGTTTAAAGTATTGCATCAAACAATTCACAATCAACCATCAGCGATCCAACATCCACCATCAAACCATCCAACATTCATCATACACCATTCATAATCCACCATCCTGGACCAAACCATCCAGCATCCTTGATCAGAGCATCCACCATCCCCCATCCAGGATCAAACTGTCCATCACCCACCATGCAGGATTAAACCATCCATCATTCACCATCCACGATCAAAGCATCTACCATCCACCATCGAGGACCAAATTCTATACCACCCACCATCGAGGACCAAATTCTACACCACCCACCGTCCACCATCAGGATCAAACATCCACCATGCACCATCCAAGATCAAACCATCCGCCATCCACGACCAAATCCTACACCAACCACCATCAGGATCAAACATCCACCATGCACTATCCAAGATCTAATCATCCACAATCCACCATCCTGGACCAAACCATCCACCATCTAGGATCAAACCATCCAGCATCAAGTAGCAAAGCATCTACCATCCGCCATCCAGGTTTCAGAGCACTTGGGAAAGGCAGGCAGAGAATTCCCTGCTAGCACCGTCTCTGTGCGCGGGAAGGAGAAGTGTTCACATTTTTTCGCAGAATCGCATTTGCGTCGCTGCAGAGAACACAAACGCTTCTTCAGGACGAAAGAAAGCACAGAGCCCCAGATTTGCTGTTACCCTGGAGAGCTTGCAGAGCACTGGGGAAAGGCAGGCAGAGCGTTCCCTGCTAGCACCTTCTCTGTGCGCGGGAAGGCAAAGTGTTCGCATTTCCTCGCAGAATCGCTTTTGTGCAGAAAACACTAACACTTGTTCAGAACGAAAGAAAGCACAGAGCCCCAGATTTTATGTTGTCCTGGAGAGCTTGCAGAGCACTGGGGAAAGGCAGGCAGAGAATTCCCTGCTAGCACCTTCTCTGTGCCTGGGAAGAAGAAGTGTTCACATTGCTTCGCAGAATCGCTTTTGTGCAGAAAACACTAACACTTGTTCAGAACGAAAGAAAGCACAGAGCCCCAGATTTTATGTTGTCCTGGAGAGCTTGCAGAGCACTGGGGAAAGGCAGGCAGAGAATTCCCTGCTAGCACCTTCTCTCTGCGCGGGAATGAGAAGTGTTCACATTGTTTAAAGTATTGCGTCAAACACTTCACAATCCACCATCAGCGATCCAACATCCACCATCAAACCATCCAACATTCATCATACACCATTCCTAATCCACCATCCTGGACCAAACCATCCAGCATCCTTGATCAGAGCATCCACCATCCCCCATCCAGGATCAAACCGTCCATCACCCACCATGCAGGATTAAACCATCCATCATTCACCATCCACGATCAAAGCATCTACCATCCACCATCGAGGACCAAATTCTATACCACCCACCATCGAGGACCAAATTCTACACCACCCACCGTCCACCATCAGGATCAAATATCCACCATGCACTATCCAAGATCTAATCATCCACAATCCACCATCCTGGACCAAACCATCCACCATCTAGGATCAAACCATCCAGCATCAAGTATCAAAGCATCTACCATCCGCCATCCAGGTTTCAGAGCACTTGGGAAAGGCAGGCAGAGAATTCCCTGCTAGCACCTTCTCTCTGCGCGGGAAGGAGAAGTGTTCACATTGTTTAAAGTATTGCGTCAAACAATTCACAATCCACCATCAGCGATCCAACATCCACCATCAAACCATCCAACATTCATCATACAGCATTCCTAATCCACTATCCTGGACCAAACCATCCAGCATCCTTGATCAGAGCATCCACCATCCCCCATCCAGGATCAAACCATCCATCACCCACCATGCAGGATTAAACCATCCATCATTCACCATCCACGATCAAAGCATCTACCATCCACCATCGAGGACCAAATTCTATACCACCCACCATCGAGGACCAAATTCTACACCACCCACCGTCCACCATCAGGATCAAACATCCACCATGCACCATCCAAGATCCAACCATCCGCCATCCACGACCAAATCCTACACCAACCACCATCAGGATCAAACATCCACCATGCACTATCCAAGATCTAATCATCCACAATCCACCATCCTGGACCAAACCATCCACCATCTAGGATCAAACCATCCACCATCAAGTAGCAAAGCATCTACCATCCGCCATCCAGGTTTCAGAGCACTTGGGAAAGGCAGGCAGAGAATTCCCTGCTAGCACCTTCTCTGTGCCTGGGAAGCAGAAGTGTTCACATTGCTTCGCAGAATCGCTTTTGTGCAGAAAACACTAACACTTGTTCAGAACGAAAGATAGCACAGAGACCCAAATTTTATGTTGTCCTGGAGAGCTTGCAGAGCACTGGGGAAAGCAGGCAGAGAATTCCCTGCTAGCACCTTCTCTGTGCGCGGGAAGGCAAAGTGTTCACATTTCATCGCAGAATCGCTTTTGTGCAGAAAACAGTAACACTTGTTCAGAACGAAAGAAAGCACAGAGCCCCAGATTTTATGTTGTCCTGGAGAGCTTGCAGAGCACTGGGGAAAGGCAGGCAGAGAATTCCCTGCTAGCACCTTCTCTCTGCGCGGGAATGAGAAGTGTTCACATTTTTTCGCAGAATCGCATTTGCGTCGCTTCAGAGAACACAAAAGCTTGTTCAGGACGAAAGAAAGCACAGAGCCCCAGATTTGCTGTTACCCTGGAGAGCTTGCAGAGCACTGGGGAAAGCAGGCAGAGAATTCCCTGCTAGCACCTTCTCTGTGCGCGGGAAGGCAAAGTGTTCACATTTCCTCGCAGAATCGCTTTTGTGCAGAAAACACTAACACTTGTTCAGAACGAAAGAAAGCACAGAGCCCCAGATTTTATGTTGTCCTGGAGAGCTTGCAGAGCACTGGGGAAAGGCAGGCAGAGAATTCCCTGCTAGCACCTTCTCTCTGCGCGGGAATGAGAAGTGTTCACATTGTTTAAAGTATTGCGTCAAACAATTCACAATCCACCATCAGCGATCCAACATCCACCATCAAAGCATCCAACATTCATCATACACCATTCATAATCCACCATCCTGGACCAAACCATCCAGCATCCTTGATCAGAGCATCCACCATCCCCCATCCAGGATCAAACCGTCCATCACCCACCATGCAGGATTAAACCATCCATCATTCACCATCCACGATCAAAGCATCTACCATCCACCATCGAGGACCAAATTCTATACCACCCACCATCGAGGACCAAATTCTACACCACCCACCGTCCACCATCAGGATCAAACATCCACCATGCACCATCCAAGATCCAACCATCCGCCATCCACGACCAAATCCTACACCAACCACCATCAGGATCAAACATCCACCATGCACTATCCAAGATCTAATCATCCACAATCCACCATCCTGGACCAAACCATCCACCATCTAGGATCAAACCATCCAGCATCAAGTAGCAAAGCATCTACCATCCGCCATCCAGGTTTCAGAGCACTTGGGAAAGGCAGGCAGAGAATTCCCTGCTAGCACCGTCTCTGTGCGAGGGAAGGAAAAGTGGTCACATTTTTTCGCAGAATCGCATTTGCGTCGCTGCAGAGAACACAAACGCTTGTTCAGGACGAAAGAAAGCATAGAGCCCCAGATTGGCTGTTACCCTGGAGAGCTTGCAGAGCACTGGGGAAAGGCAGGCAGAGAATTCCCTGCTAGCACCTTCTCTGTGCGCGGGAAGGCAAAGTGTTCACATTTCCTCGCAGAATCGCTTTTGTGCAGAAAACACTAACACTTGTTCAGAACGAAAGAAAGCACAGAGCCCCAGATTTTATGTTGTCCTGGAGAGCTTGCAGAGCACTGGGGAAAGGCAGGCAGAGAATTCCCTGCTAGCACCTTCTCTGTGCCTGGGAAGAAGAAGTGTTCACATTGCTTCGCAGAATCGCTTTTGTGCAGAAAACACTAACACTTGTTCAGAACGAAAGAAAGCACAGAGCCCCAGATTTGCTGTTGTCCTGGAGAGCTTGCAGAGCACTGGGGAAAGGCAGGCAGAGAATTCCCTGCTAGCACCTTCTCTCTGCGCGGGAATGAGAAGTGTTCACATTGCTTCGCAGAATCGCTTTTGTGCAGAAAACACTAACACTTGTTCAGAACGAAAGAAAGCACATAGCCCCAGATTTTATGTTGTCCTGGAGAGCTTGCAGAGCACTGGGGAAAGGCAGGCAGAGAATTCCCTGCTAGCACCGTCTCTGTGCGCGGGAAGGAAAAGTGTTCACATTTTTTCGCAGAATCGCATTTGCGTCGCTGCAGAGAACACAAAAGCTTGTTCAGGACGAAAGAAAGCACAGAGCCCCAGATTTGCTGTTACCCTGGAGAGCTTGCAGAGCACTGGGGAAAGCAGGCAGAGAATTCCCTGCTAGCACCTTCTCTGTGCGCGGGAAGGCAAAGTGTTCACATTTCCTCGCAGAATCGCTTTTGTGCAGAAAACAGTAACACTTGTTCAGAACGAAAGAAAGCACAGAGCCCCAGATTTTATGTTGTCCTGGAGAGCTTGCAGAGCACTGGGGAAAGGCAGACAGAGAATTCCCTGCTAGCACCTTCTCTCTGCGCGGGAATGAGAAGTGTTCACATTGCTTCGCAGAATCGCTGTTGTGCAGAAAACACTAACACTTGTTCAGAACGAAAGAAAGCACAGAGCCCCAGATTTGCTGTTGTCCTGGAGAGCTTGCAGAGCACTGGGGAAAAGCAGGCAGAGAATTCCATGCTAGCACCTTCTCTCTGCGCGGGAATGAGAAGTGTTCACATTTTTTAAAGTATTGCGTCAAACACTTCACAATCCACCATCAGCGATCCAACATCCACCATCAAACCATCCAACATTCATCATACACCATTTCAAATCCACCGTCCTGGACCAAACCATCCAGCATCCTTGATCAGAGCATCCACCATCCCCCATCCAGGATCAAACCGTCCATCACCCACCATGCAGGATTAAACCATCCATCATTCACCATCCACGATCAAAGCATCTACCATCCACCATCGAGGACCAAATTCTATACCACCCACCATCGAGGACCAAATTCTACACCACCCACCGTCCACCATCAGGATCAAACATCCACCATGCACCATCCAAGATCCAACCATCCGCCATCCACGACCAAATCCTACACCAACCACCATCAGGATCAAACATCCACCATGCACTATCCAAGATCTAATCATGCACAATCCACCATCCTGGACCAAACCATCCACCATCTAGGATCAAACCATCCAGCATCAAGTAGCAAAGCATCTACCATCCGCCATCCAGGTTTCAGAGCACTTGGGAAAGGCAGGCAGAGAATTCCCTGCTAGCACCGTCTCTGTGCGCGGGAAGTAAAAGTGGTCACATTTTTTCGCAGAATCGCATTTGCGTCGCTGCAGAGAACACAAACGCTTGTTCAGGACGAAAGAAAGCATAGAGCCCCAGATTGGCTGTTACCCTGGAGAGCTTGCAGAGCACTGGGGAAAGGCAGGCAGAGAATTCCCTGCTAGCACCTTCTCTGTGCGCGGGAAGGCAAAGTGTTCACATTTCCTCGCAGAATCGCTTTTGTGCAGAAAACAGTAACACTTGTTCAGAACGAAAGAAAGCACAGAGACCCAGATTTTATGTTGTCCTGGAGAGCTTGCAGAGCACTGGGGAAAGGCAGGCAGAGAATTCCCTGCTAGCACCTTCTCTGTGCCTGGGAAGAAGAAGTGTTCACATTGCTTCGCAGAATCGCTTTTGTGCAGAAAACACTAACACTTGTTCAGAACGAAAGAAAGCACAGAGCCCCAGATTTGCTGTTGTCCTGGAGAGCTTGCAGGGCACTGGGGAAAGGCAGGCAGAGAATTCCCTGCTAGCACCTTCTCTCTGCGCGGGAATGAGAAGTGTTCACATTGCTTCGCAGAATCGCTTTTGTGCAGAAAACACTAACACTTGTTCAGAACGAAAGAAAGCACATAGCCCCAGATTTTATGTTGTCCTGGAGAGCTTGCAGAGCACTGGGGAAAGGCAGGCAGAGAATTCCCTGCTAGCACCGTCTCTGTGCGCGGGAAGGAAAAGTGTTCACATTTTTTCGCAGAATCGCATTTGCGTCGCTGCAGAGAACACAAAAGCTTGTTCAGGACGAAAGAAAGCACAGAGCCCCAGATTTGCTGTTACCCTGGAGAGCTTGCAGAGCACTGGGGAAAGCAGGCAGAGAATTCCCTGCTAGCACCTTCTCTGTGGGCGGGAATGAGAAGTGTTCACATTGCTTCGCAGAATCGCTGTTGTGCAGAAAACACTAACACTTGTTCAGAACGAAAGAAAGCACAGAGCCCCAGATTTGCTGTTGTCCTGGAGAGCTTGCAGAGCACTGGGGAAAAGCAGGCAGAGAATTCCATGCTAGCACCTTCTCTCTGCGCGGGAATGAGAAGTGTTCACATTTTTTAAAGTATTGCGTCAAACACTTCACAATCCACCATCAGCGATCCAACATCCACCATCAAACCATCCAACATTCATCATACACCATTTCAAATCCACCGTCCTGGACCAAACCATCCAGCATCCTTGATCAGAGCATCCACCATCCCCCATCCAGGATCCAACCGTCCATCACCCACCATGCAGGATTAAACCATCCATCATTCACCATCCACGATCAAAGCATCTACCATCCACCATCGAGGACCAAATTCTATACCACCCACCATCGAGGACCAAATTCTACACCACCCACCGTCCACCATCA
Organism: Strix uralensis; assembly: GCF_047716275.1. Classification (NCBI taxonomy): domain Eukaryota; kingdom Metazoa; phylum Chordata; class Aves; order Strigiformes; family Strigidae; genus Strix; species Strix uralensis. The sequence goes on along the minus strand of NC_133974.1, from coordinate 123,404,037 downwards.
GGATCAAACATCCACCATGCACCAGCCAAGATCCAACCATCCGCGACCAAATGCTACACCAACCACCATCAGGATCAAACATCCACCATGCACTATCCAAGATCTAACCATCCACAATCCACCATCCTGGACCAAACCATGCACCATCTAGGATCAAACCATCCAGCATCAAGTAGCAAAGCATCTACCATCCGCCAGCCAGGTTTCAGAGCACTTGGGAAAGGCAGGCAGAGAATTCCCTGCTAGCACCGTCTCTGTGCGCGGGAAGGAGAAGTGTTCACATTTTTTCGCAGAATCGCATTTGCGTCGCTGCAGAGAATACAAACGCTTGTTCAGGACGAAAGAAAGCATAGAGCCCCAGATTTGCTGTTACCCTGGAGAGCTTGCAGAGCACTGGGGAAAGGCAGGCAGAGAATTCCCTGCTAGCACCTTCTCTGTGCGCGGGAAGGCAAAGTGTTCACATTTCCTCGCAGAATCGCTTTTGTGCAGAAAACACTAACACTTGTTCAGAACGAAAGAAAGCACAGAGCCCCAGATTTGCTGTTGTCCTGGAGAGCTTGCAGAGCACTGGGGAAAGGCAGGCAGAGAATTCCCTGCTAGCACCTTCTCTGTGCCTGGGAAGCAGAAGTGTTCACATTTCCTCGCAGAATCGCTTTTGTGCAGAAAACACTAACACTTGTTCAGAACGAAAGAAAGCACAGAGACCCAGATTTTATGTTGTCCCGGAGAGCTTGCAGAGCACTGGGGAAAGGCAGGCAGAGAATTCCCTGCTAGCACCTTCTCTCTGCGCGGGAATGAGAAGTGTTCACATTGCTTCGCAGAATCGATTTTGTGCAGAAAACACTAACACTTGTTCAGAACGAAAGAAAGCACAGAGACCCAGATTTTATGTTGTCCTGGAGAGCTTGCAGAGCACTGGGGAAAGGCAGGCAGAGAATTCCCTGCTAGCACCGTCTCTGTGCGCGGGAAGGAAAAGTGTTCACATTTTTTTCGCAGAATCGCATTTGCGTCGCTGCAGAGAACACAAAAGCTTGTTCAGGACGAAAGAAAGCACAGAGCCCCAGATTTGCTGTTACCCTGGAGAGCTTGCAGAGCACTGGGGAAAGGCAGGCAGAGCGTTCCCTGCTAGCACCTTCTCTGTGCGCGGGAAGGCAAAGTGTTCACATTTCCTCGCAGAATCGCTTTTGTGCAGAAAACAGTAACACTTGTTCAGAACGAAAGAAAGCACAGAGCCCCAGATTTTATGTTGTCCTGGAGAGCTTGCAGAGCACTGGGGAAAGGCAGGCAGAGAATTCCCTGCTAGCACCTTCTCTCTGCGCGGGAATGAGAAGTGTTCACATTGTTTAAAGTATTGTGTCAAACAATTCACAATCCACCATCAGCGATCCAACATCCACCATCAAACCATCCAACATTCATCATACACCATTCATAATCCACCATCCTGGACCAAACCATCCAGCATCCTTGATCAGAGCATCCACCATCCCCCATCCAGGATCAAACCGTCCATCACCCACCATGCAGGATTAAACCATCCATCATTCACCATCCACGATCAAAGCATCTACCATCCACCATCGAGGACCAAATTCTATACCACCCACCATCGAGGACCAAATTCTACACCACCCACCGTCCACCATCAGGATCAAACATCCACCATGCACCATCCAAGATCCAACCATCCGCCATCCACGACCAAATCCTACACCAACCACCATCAGGATCAAACATCCACCATGCACTATCCAAGATCTAATCATGCACAATCCACCATCCTGGACCAAACCATCCACCATCTAGGATCAAACCATCCAGCATCAAGTAGCAAAGCATCTACCATCCGCCATCCAGGTTTCAGAGCACTTGGGAAAGGCAGGCAGAGAATTCCCTGCTAGCACCGTCTCTGTGCGCGGGAAGGAGAAGTGGTCACATTTTTTCGCAGAATCGCATTTGCGTCGCTGCAGAGAACACAAACGCTTGTTCAGGACGAAAGAAAGCACAGAGCCCCAGATTTGCTGTTACCCTGGAGAGCTTGCAGAGCACTGGGGAAAGGCAGGCAGAGAATTCCCTGCTAGCACCTTCTCTGTGCGCGGGAAGGCAAAGTGTTCACATTTCCTCGCAGAATCGCTTTTGTGCAGAAAACACTAACACTTGTTCAGAACGAAAGAAAGCACAGAGCCCCAGATTTTATGTTGTCCTAGAGAGCTTGCAGAGCACTGGGGAAAGGCAGGCAGAGAATTCCCTGCTAGCACCTTCTCTGTGCCTGGGAAGGAGAAGTGTTCACATTGCTTCGCAGAATCGCTTTTGTGCAGAAAACACTAACACTTGTTCAGAACGAAAGAAAGCACAGAGCCCCAGATTTGCTGTTGTCCTGGAGAGCTTGCAGAGCACTGGGGAAAGGCAGGCAGAGAGTTCCCTGCTAGCACCTTCTCTGTGCCTGGGAAGCAGAAGTGTTCACATTGCTTCGCAGAATCGATTTTGTGCAGAAAACACTAACACTTGTTCAGAACGAAAGAAAGCACAGAGCCCCAGATTTGCTGTTGTCCTGGAGAACTTGCAGAGCACTGGGGAAAGGCAGGCAGAGAATTCCCTGCTAGCACCGTCTCTGTGCGCGGGAAGGAGAAGTGGTCACATTTTTTCGCATAATCGCATTTGCGTCGCTGCAGAGAATACAAACGCTTGTTCAGGACGAAAGAAAGCATAGAGCCCCAGATTTGCTGTTACCCTGGAGAGCTTGCAGAGCACTGGGGAAAGGCAGGCAGAGATTTCCCTGCTAGCACCTTCTCTGTGCCTGGGAAGCAGAAGTGTTCACATTTCCTCGCAGAATCGCTTTTGTGCAGAAAACACTAACACTTGTTCAGAACGAAAGAAAGCACAGAGCCCCAGATTTTATGTTGTCCTGGAGAGCTTGCAGAGCACTGGGGAAAGGCAGGCAGAGAATTCCCTGCTAGCACCTTCTCTCTGCGCGGGAATGAGAAGTGTTCACATTGCTTCGCAGAATCGCTTTTGTGCAGAAAACACTAACACTTGTTCAGAACGAAAGAAAGCACAGAGCCCCAGATTTGCTGTTGTCCTGGAGAGCTTGCAGAGCACTGGGGAAAGGCAGGCAGAGAATTCCCTGCTAGCACCGTCTCTGTGCGCGGGAAGGAAAAGTGTTCACATTTTTTCGCAGAATCGCATTTGCGTCGCTGCAGAGAACACAAAAGCTTGTTCAGGACGAAAGAAAGCACAGAGCCCCAGATTTGCTGTTGTCCTGGAGAGCTTGCAGAGCACTGGGGAAAGCAGGCAGAGAATTCCCTGCTAGCACCTTCTCTGTGCGCGGGAAGGCAAAGTGTTCACATTTCCTCGCAGAATCGCTTTTGTGCAGAAAACACTAACACTTGTTCAGAACGAAAGAAAGCACAGAGCCCCAGATTTTATGTTGTCCTGGAGAGCTTGCAGAGCACTGGGGAAAGGCAGGCAGAGAATTCCCTGCTAGCACCTTCTCTCTGCGCGGGAATGAGAAGTGTTCACATTGTTTAAAGTATTGCGTCAAACACTTCACAATCCACCATCAGCGATCCAACATCCACCATCAAACCATCCAACATTCATCATACACCATTCATAATCCACCATCCTGGACCAAACCATCCAGCATCCTTGATCAGAGCATCCACCATCCCCCATCCAGGATCAAACCGTCCATCACCCACCATGCAGGATTAAACCATCCATCATTCACCATCCACGATCAAAGCATCTACCATCCACCATCGAGGACCAAATTCTATACCACCCACCATCGAGGACCAAATTCTACACCACCCACTGTCCACCATCAGGATCAAACATCCACCATGCACCAGCCAAGATCCAACCATCCGCCATCCACGACCAAATCCTACACCAACCACCATCAGGATCAAACATCCACCATGCACTATCCAAGATCTAATCATCCACAATCCACCATCCTGGACCAAACCATCCACCATCTAGGATCAAACCATCCAGCATCAAGTAGCAAAGCATCTACCATCCGCCATCCAGGTTTCAGAGCACTTGGGAAAGGCAGGCAGAGAATTCCCTGCTAGCACCGTCTCTGTGCGCGGGAAGGAGAAGTGGTCACATTTTTTCGCAGAATCGCATTTGCGTCGCTGCAGAGAATACAAACGCTTGTTCAGGACGAAAGAAAGCATAGAGCCCCAGATTGGCTGTTACCCTGGAGAGCTTGCAGAGCACTGGGGAAAGGCAGGCAGAGAATTCCCTGCTAGCACCTTCTCTGTGTGCGGGAAGGCAAAGTGTTCACATTTCCTCGCAGAATCGCTTTTGTGCAGAAAACAGTAACACTTGTTCAGAACGAAAGAAAGCACAGAGCCCCAGATTTTATGTTGTCCTGGAGAGCTTGCAGAGCACTGGGGAAAGGCAGGCAGAGAATTCCCTGCTAGCACCTTCTCGGTGCCTGGGAAGAAGAAGTGTTCACATTGCTTCGCAGAATCGCTTTTGTGCAGAAAACACTAACACTTGTTCAGAACGAAAGAAAGCACAGAGCCCCAGATTTGCTGTTGTCCTGGAGAGCTTGCAGGGCACTGGGGAAAGGCAGGCAGAGAATTCCCTGCTAGCACCTTCTCTCTGCGCGGGAATGAGAAGTGTTCACATTGCTTCGCAGAATCGCTTTTGTGCAGAAAACACTAACACTTGTTCAGAACGAAAGAAAGCACATAGCCCCAGATTTTATGTTGTCCTGGAGAGCTTGCAGAGCACTGGGGAAAGGCAGGCAGAGAATTCCCTGCTAGCACCGTCTCTGTGCGCGGGAAGGAAAAGTGTTCACATTTTTTCGCAGAATCGCATTTGCGTCGCTGCAGAGAACACAAAAGCTTGTTCAGGACGAAAGAAAGCACAGAGCCCCAGATTTGCTGTTACCCTGGAGAGCTTGCAGAGCACTGGGGAAAGCAGGCAGAGAATTCCCTGCTAGCACCTTCTCTGTGGGCGGGAATGAGAAGTGTTCACATTGCTTCGCAGAATCGCTGTTGTGCAGAAAACACTAACACTTGTTCAGAACGAAAGAAAGCACAGAGCCCCAGATTTGCTGTTGTCCTGGAGAGCTTGCAGAGCACTGGGGAAAAGCAGGCAGAGAATTCCATGCTAGCACTTTCTCTCTGCGCGGGAATGAGAAGTGTTCACATTTTTTAAAGTATTGCGTCAAACACTTCACAATCCACCATCAGCGATCCAACATCCACCATCAAACCATCCAACATTCATCATACACCATTTCAAATCCACCGTCCTGGACCAAACCATCCAGCATCCTTGATCAGAGCATCCACCATCCCCCATCCAGGATCAAACCGTCCATCACCCACCATGCAGGATTAAACCATCCATCATTCACCATCCACGATCAAAGCATCTACCATCCACCATCGAGGACCAAATTCTATACCACCCACCATCGAGGACCAAATTCTACACCACCCACCGTCCACCATCAGGATCAAACATCCACCATGCACCAGCCAAGATCCAACCATCCGCGACCAAATGCTACACCAACCACCATCAGGATCAAACATCCACCATGTACTATCCAAGATCTAACCATCCACAATCCACCATCCTGGACCAAACCATGCACCATCTAGGATCAAACCATCCAGCATCAAGTAGCAAAGCATCTACCATCCGCCATCCAGGTTTCAGAGCACTTGGGAAAGGCAGGCAGAGAATTCCCTGCTAGCACCGTCTCTGTGCGCGGGAAGGAGAAGTGGTCACATTTTTTCGCAGAATCGCATTTGCGTCGCTGCAGAGAATACAAACGCTTGTTCAGGACGAAAGAAAGCATAGAGCCCCAGATTGGCTGTTACCCTGGAGAGCTTGCAGAGCACTGGGGAAAGGCAGGCAGAGAATTCCCTGCTAGCACCTTCTCTGTGTGCGGGAAGGCAAAGTGTTCACATTTCCTCGCAGAATCGCTTTTGTGCAGAAAACAGTAACACTTGTTCAGAACGAAAGAAAGCACAGAGCCCCAGATTTTATGTTGTCCTGGAGAGCTTGCAGAGCACTGGGGAAAGGCAGGCAGAGAATTCCCTGCTAGCACCTTCTCGGTGCCTGGGAAGAAGAAGTGTTCACATTGCTTCGCAGAATCGCTTTTGTGCAGAAAACACTAACACTTGTTCAGAACGAAAGAAAGCACAGAGCCCCAGATTTGCTGTTGTCCTGGAGAGCTTGCAGGGCACTGGGGAAAGGCAGGCAGAGAATTCCCTGCTAGCACCTTCTCTCTGCGCGGGAATGAGAAGTGTTCACATTGCTTCGCAGAATCGCTTTTGTGCAGAAAACACTAACACTTGTTCAGAACGAAAGAAAGCACATAGCCCCAGATTTTATGTTGTCCTGGAGAGCTTGCAGAGCACTGGGGAAAGGCAGGCAGAGAATTCCCTGCTAGCACCGTCTCTGTGCGCGGGAAGGAAAAGTGTTCACATTTTTTCGCAGAATCGCATTTGCGTCGCTGCAGAGAACACAAAAGCTTGTTCAGGACGAAAGAAAGCACAGAGCCCCAGATTTGCTGTTACCCTGGAGAGCTTGCAGAGCACTGGGGAAAGCAGGCAGAGAATTCCCTGCTAGCACCTTCTCTGTGGGCGGGAATGAGAAGTGTTCACATTGCTTCGCAGAATCGCTGTTGTGCAGAAAACACTAACACTTGTTCAGAACGAAAGAAAGCACAGAGCCCCAGATTTGCTGTTGTCCTGGAGAGCTTGCAGAGCACTGGGGAAAAGCAGGCAGAGAATTCCATGCTAGCACTTTCTCTCTGCGCGGGAATGAGAAGTGTTCACATTTTTTAAAGTATTGCGTCAAACACTTCACAATCCACCATCAGCGATCCAACATCCACCATCAAACCATCCAACATTCATCATACACCATTTCAAATCCACCGTCCTGGACCAAACCATCCAGCATCCTTGATCAGAGCATCCACCATCCCCCATCCAGGATCCAACCGTCCATCACCCACCATGCAGGATTAAACCATCCATCATTCACCATCCACGATCAAAGCATCTACCATCCACCATCGAGGACCAAATTCTATACCACCCACCATCGAGGACCAAATTCTACACCACCCACCGTCCACCATCAGGATCAAACATCCACCATGCACCAGCCAAGATCCAACCATCCGCGACCAAATGCTACGCCAACCACCATCAGGATCAAACATCCACCATGTACTATCCAAGATCTAACCATCCACAATCCACCATCCTGGACCAAACCATGCACCATCTAGGATCAAACCATCCAGCATCAAGTAGCAAAGCATCTACCATCCGCCAGCCAGGTTTCAGAGCACTTGGGAAAGGCAGGCAGAGAATTCCCTGCTAGCACCTTCTCTCTGCGCGGGAATGAGAAGTGTTCACATTGTTTAAAGTATTGTGTCAAACAATTCACAATCCACCATCAGCGATCCAACATCCACCATCAAACCATCCAACATTCATCATACACCATTCATAATCCACCATCCTGGACCAAACCATCCAGCATCCTTGATCAGAGCATCCACCATCCCCCATCCAGGATCAAACCGTCCATCACCCACCATGCAGGATTAAACCATCCATCATTCACCATCCACGATCAAAGCATCTACCATCCACCATCGAGGACCAAATTCTATACCACCCACCATCGAGGACCAAATTCTACACCACCCACCGTCCACCATCAGGATCAAACATCCACCATGCACCATCCAAGATCCAACCATCCGCCATCCACGACCAAATCCTACACCAACCACCATCAGGATCAAACATCCACCATGCACTATCCAAGATCTAATCATGCACAATCCACCATCCTGGACCAAACCATCCACCATCTAGGATCAAACCATCCAGCATCAAGTAGCAAAGCATCTACCATCCGCCATCCAGGTTTCAGAGCACTTGGGAAAGGCAGGCAGAGAATTCCCTGCTAGCACCGTCTCTGTGCGCGGGAAGGAGAAGTGGTCACATTTTTTCGCAGAATCGCATTTGCGTCGCTGCAGAGAACACAAACGCTTGTTCAGGACGAAAGAAAGCACAGAGCCCCAGATTTGCTGTTACCCTGGAGAGCTTGCAGAGCACTGGGGAAAGGCAGGCAGAGCGTTCCCTGCTAGCACCTTCTCTGTGCGCGGGAAGGCAAAGTGTTCACATTTCCTCGCAGAATCGCTTTTGTGCAGAAAACACTAACACTTGTTCAGAACGAAAGAAAGCACAGAGCCCCAGATTTTATGTTGTCCTAGAGAGCTTGCAGAGCACTGGGGAAAGGCAGGCAGAGAATTCCCTGCTAGCACCTTCTCTGTGCCTGGGAAGGAGAAGTGTTCACATTGCTTCGCAGAATCGCTTTTGTGCAGAAAACACTAACACTTGTTCAGAACGAAAGAAAGCACAGAGCCCCAGATTTGCTGTTGTCCTGGAGAGCTTGCAGAGCACTGGGGAAAGGCAGGCAGAGAGTTCCCTGCTAGCACCTTCTCTGTGCCTGGGAAGCAGAAGTGTTCACATTGCTTCGCAGAATCGCTTTTGTGCAGAAAACACTAACACTTGTTCAGAACGAAAGAAAGCACAGAGCCCCAGATTTGCTGTTGTCCTGGAGAACTTGCAGAGCACTGGGGAAAGGCAGGCAGAGAATTCCCTGCTAGCACCGTCTCTGTGCGCGGGAAGGAGAAGTGGTCACATTTTTTCGCATAATCGCATTTGCGTCGCTGCAGAGAATACAAACGCTTGTTCAGGACGAAAGAAAGCATAGAGCCCCAGATTTGCTGTTACCCTGGAGAGCTTGCAGAGCACTGGGGAAAGGCAGGCAGAGATTTCCCTGCTAGCACCTTCTCTGTGCCTGGGAAGCAGAAGTGTTCACATTTCCTCGCAGAATCGCTTTTGTGCAGAAAACACTAACACTTGTTCAGAACGAAAGAAAGCACAGAGCCCCAGATTTTATGTTGTCCTGGAGAGCTTGCAGAGCACTGGGGAAAGGCAGGCAGAGAATTCCCTGCTAGCACCTTCTCTCTGCGCGGGAATGAGAAGTGTTCACATTGCTTCGCAGAATCGCTTTTGTGCAGAAAACACTAACACTTGTTCAGAACGAAAGAAAGCACAGAGCCCCAGATTTTATGTTGTCCTGGAGAGCTTGCAGAGCACTGGGGAAAGGCAGGCAGAGAATTCCCTGCTAGCACCGTCTCTGTGCGCGGGAAGGAAAAGTGTTCACATTTTTTCGCAGAATCGCATTTGCGTCGCTGCAGAGAACACAAAAGCTTGTTCAGGACGAAAGAAAGCACAGAGCCCCAGATTTGCTGTTGTCCTGGAGAGCTTGCAGAGCACTGGGGAAAGCAGGCAGAGAATTCCCTGCTAGCACCTTCTCTGTGCGCGGGAAGGCAAAGTGTTCACATTTCCTCGCAGAATCGCTTTTGTGCAGAAAACACTAACACTTGTTCAGAACGAAAGAAAGCACAGAGCCCCAGATTTTATGTTGTCCTGGAGAGCTTGCAGAGCACTGGGGAAAGGCAGGCAGAGAATTCCCTGCTAGCACCTTCTCTCTGCGCGGGAATGAGAAGTGTTCACATTGTTTAAAGTATTGCGTCAAACACTTCACAATCCACCATCAGCGATCCAACATCCACCATCAAACCATCCAACATTCATCATACACCATTCATAATCCACCATCCTGGACCAAACCATCCAGCATCCTTGATCAGAGCATCCACCATCCCCCATCCAGGATCAAACCGTCCATCACCCACCATGCAGGATTAAACCATCCATCATTCACCATCCACGATCAAAGCATCTACCATCCACCATCGAGGACCAAATTCTATACCACCCACCATCGAGGACCAAATTCTACACCACCCACTGTCCACCATCAGGATCAAACATCCACCATGCACCAGCCAAGATCCAACCATCCGCCATCCACGACCAAATCCTACACCAACCACCATCAGGATCAAACATCCACCATGCACTATCCAAGATCTAATCATCCACAATCCACCATCCTGGACCAAACCATCCACCATCTAGGATCAAACCATCCAGCATCAAGTAGCAAAGCATCTACCATCCGCCATCCAGGTTTCAGAGCACTTGGGAAAGGCAGGCAGAGAATTCCCTGCTAGCACCGTCTCTGTGCGCGGGAAGGAGAAGTGGTCACATTTTTTCGCAGAATCGCATTTGCGTCGCTGCAGAGAATACAAACGCTTGTTCAGGACGAAAGAAAGCATAGAGCCCCAGATTGGCTGTTACCCTGGAGAGCTTGCAGAGCACTGGGGAAAGGCAGGCAGAGAATTCCCTGCTAGCACCTTCTCTGTGTGCGGGAAGGCAAAGTGTTCACATTTCCTCGCAGAATCGCTTTTGTGCAGAAAACAGTAACACTTGTTCAGAACGAAAGAAAGCACAGAGCCCCAGATTTTATGTTGTCCTGGAGAGCTTGCAGAGCACTGGGGAAAGGCAGGCAGAGAATTCCCTGCTAGCACCTTCTCGGTGCCTGGGAAGAAGAAGTGTTCACATTGCTTCGCAGAATCGCTTTTGTGCAGAAAACACTAACACTTGTTCAGAACGAAAGAAAGCACAGAGCCCCAGATTTGCTGTTGTCCTGGAGAGCTTGCAGGGCACTGGGGAAAGGCAGGCAGAGAATTCCCTGCTAGCACCTTCTCTCTGCGCGGGAATGAGAAGTGTTCACATTGCTTCGCAGAATCGCTTTTGTGCAGAAAACACTAACACTTGTTCAGAACGAAAGAAAGCACATAGCCCCAGATTTTATGTTGTCCTGGAGAGCTTGCAGAGCACTGGGGAAAGGCAGGCAGAGAATTCCCTGCTAGCACCGTCTCTGTGCGCGGGAAGGAAAAGTGTTCACATTTTTTCGCAGAATCGCATTTGCGTCGCTGCAGAGAACACAAAAGCTTGTTCAGGACGAAAGAAAGCACAGAGCCCCAGATTTGCTGTTACCCTGGAGAGCTTGCAGAGCACTGGGGAAAGCAGGCAGAGAATTCCCTGCTAGCACCTTCTCTGTGGGCGGGAATGAGAAGTGTTCACATTGCTTCGCAGAATCGCTGTTGTGCAGAAAACACTAACACTTGTTCAGAACGAAAGAAAGCACAGAGCCCCAGATTTGCTGTTGTCCTGGAGAGCTTGCAGAGCACTGGGGAAAAGCAGGCAGAGAATTCCATGCTAGCACTTTCTCTCTGCGCGGGAATGAGAAGTGTTCACATTTTTTAAAGTATTGCGTCAAACACTTCACAATCCACCATCAGCGATCCAACATCCACCATCAAACCATCCAACATTCATCATACACCATTTCAAATCCACCGTCCTGGACCAAACCATCCAGCATCCTTGATCAGAGCATCCACCATCCCCCATCCAGGATCAAACCGTCCATCACCCACCATGCAGGATTAAACCATCCATCATTCACCATCCACGATCAAAGCATCTACCATCCACCATCGAGGACCAAATTCTATACCACCCACCATCGAGGACCAAATTCTACACCACCCACCGTCCACCATCAGGATCAAACATCCACCATGCACCAGCCAAGATCCAACCATCCGCGACCAAATGCTACACCAACCACCATCAGGATCAAACATCCACCATGTACTATCCAAGATCTAACCATCCACAATCCACCATCCTGGACCAAACCATGCACCATCTAGGATCAAACCATCCAGCATCAAGTAGCAAAGCATCTACCATCCGCCAGCCAGGTTTCAGAGCACTTGGGAAAGGCAGGCAGAGAATTCCCTGCTAGCACCGTCTCTGTGCGCGGGAAGGAGAAGTGGTCACATTTTTTCGCAGAATCGCATTTGCGTCGCTGCAGAGAATACAAACGCTTGTTCAGGACGAAAGAAAGCATAGAGCCCCAGATTGGCTGTTACCCTGGAGAGCTTGCAGAGCACTGGGGAAAGGCAGGCAGAGAATTCCCTGCTAGCACCTTCTCTGTGTGCGGGAAGGCAAAGTGTTCACATTTCCTCGCAGAATCGCTTTTGTGCAGAAAACAGTAACACTTGTTCAGAACGAAAGAAAGCACAGAGCCCCAGATTTTATGTTGTCCTGGAGAGCTTGCAGAGCACTGGGGAAAGGCAGGCAGAGAATTCCCTGCTAGCACCTTCTCGGTGCCTGGGAAGAAGAAGTGTTCACATTGCTTCGCAGAATCGCTTTTGTGCAGAAAACACTAACACTTGTTCAGAACGAAAGAAAGCACAGAGACCCAGATTTGCTGTTGTCCTGGAGAGCTTGCAGGGCACTGGGGAAAGGCAGGCAGAGAATTCCCTGCTAGCACCTTCTCTCTGCGCGGGAATGAGAAGTGTTCACATTGCTTCGCAGAATCGCTTTTGTGCAGAAAACACTAACACTTGTTCAGAACGAAAGAAAGCACATAGCCCCAGATTTTATGTTGTCCTGGAGAGCTTGCAGAGCACTTGGGAAAGGCAGGCAGAGAATTCCCTGCTAGCACCGTCTCTGTGCGCGGGAAGGAGAAGTGGTCACATTTTTTCGCAGAATCGCATTTGCGTCGCTGCAGAGAATACAAACGCTTGTTCAGGACGAAAGAAAGCATAGAGCCCCAGATTGGCTGTTACCCTGGAGAGCTTGCAGAGCACTGGGGAAAGGCAGGCAGAGAATTCCCTGCTAGCACCTTCTCTGTGTGCGGGAAGGCAAAGTGTTCACATTTCCTCGCAGAATCGCTTTTGTGCAGAAAACAGTAACACTTGTTCAGAACGAAAGAAAGCACAGAGCCCCAGATTTTATGTTGTCCTGGAGAGCTTGCAGAGCACTGGGGAAAGGCAGGCAGAGAATTCCCTGCTAGCACCTTCTCGGTGCCTGGGAAGAAGAAGTGTTCACATTGCTTCGCAGAATCGCTTTTGTGCAGAAAACACTAACACTTGTTCAGAACGAAAGAAAGCACAGAGCCCCAGATTTGCTGTTGTCCTGGAGAGCTTGCAGGGCACTGGGGAAAGGCAGGCAGAGAATTCCCTGCTAGCACCTTCTCTCTGCGCGGGAATGAGAAGTGTTCACATTGCTTCGCAGAATCGCTTTTGTGCAGAAAACACTAACACTTGTTCAGAACGAAAGAAAGCACATAGCCCCAGATTTTATGTTGTCCTGGAGAGCTTGCAGAGCACTGGGGAAAGGCAGGCAGAGAATTCCCTGCTAGCACCGTCTCTGTGCGCGGGAAGGAAAAGTGTTCACATTTTTTCGCAGAATCGCATTTGCGTCGCTGCAGAGAACACAAAAGCTTGTTCAGGACGAAAGAAAGCACAGAGCCCCAGATTTGCTGTTACCCTGGAGAGCTTGCAGAGCACTGGGGAAAGCAGGCAGAGAATTCCCTGCTAGCACCTTCTCTGTGGGCGGGAATGAGAAGTGTTCACATTGCTTCGCAGAATCGCTGTTGTGCAGAAAACACTAACACTTGTTCAGAACGAAAGAAAGCACAGAGCCCCAGATTTGCTGTTGTCCTGGAGAGCTTGCAGAGCACTGGGGAAAAGCAGGCAGAGAATTCCATGCTAGCACTTTCTCTCTGCGCGGGAATGAGAAGTGTTCACATTTTTTAAAGTATTGCGTCAAACACTTCACAATCCACCATCAGCGATCCAACATCCACCATCAAACCATCCAACATTCATCATACACCATTTCAAATCCACCGTCCTGGACCAAACCATCCAGCATCCTTGATCAGAGCATCCACCATCCCCCATCCAGGATCCAACCGTCCATCACCCACCATGCAGGATTAAACCATCCATCATTCACCATCCACGATCAAAGCATCTACCATCCACCATCGAGGACCAAATTCTATACCACCCACCATCGAGGACCAAATTCTACACCACCCACCGTCCACCATCAGGATCAAACATCCACCATGCACCAGCCAAGATCCAACCATCCGCGACCAAATGCTACACCAACCACCATCAGGATCAAACATCCACCATGTACTATCCAAGATCTAACCATCCACAATCCACCATCCTGGACCAAACCATGCACCATCTAGGATCAAACCATCCAGCATCAAGTAGCAAAGCATCTACCATCCGCCAGCCAGGTTTCAGAGCACTTGGGAAAGGCAGGCAGAGAATTCCCTGCTAGCACCGTCTCTGTGCGCGGGAAGGAGAAGTGTTCACATTTTTTCGCAGAATCGCATTTGCGTCGCTGCAGAGAATACAAACGCTTGTTCAGGACGAAAGAAAGCATAGAGCCCCAGATTTGCTGTTACCCTGGAGAGCTTGCAGAGCACTGGGGAAAGGCAGGCAGAGAATTCCCTGCTAGCACCTTCTCTGTGCGCGGGAAGGCAAAGTGTTCACATTTCCTCGCAGAATCGCTTTTGTGCAGAAAACAGTAACACTTGTTCAGAACGAAAGAAAGCACAGAGCCCCAGATTTGCTGTTGTCCTGGAGAGCTTGCAGAGCACTGGGGAAAGGCAGGCAGAGAATTCCCTGCTAGCACCTTCTCTGTGCCTGGGAAGCAGAAGTGTTCACATTTCCTCGCAGAATCGCTTTTGTGCAGAAAACACTAACACTTGTTCAGAACGAAAGAAAGCACAGAGACCCAGATTTTATGTTGTCCTGGAGAGCTTGCAGAGCACTGGGGAAAGGCAGGCAGAGAATTCCCTGCTAGCACCTTCTCTCTGCGCGGGAATGAGAAGTGTTCACATTGCTTCGCAGAATCGATTTTGTGCAGAAAACACTAACACTTGTTCAGAACGAAAGAAAGCACAGAGACCCAGATTTTATGTTGTCCTGGAGAGCTTGCAGAGCACTGGGGAAAGGCAGGCAGAGAATTCCCTGCTAGCACCGTCTCTGTGCGCGGGAAGGAAAAGTGTTCACATTTTTTTCGCAGAATCGCATTTGCGTCGCTGCAGAGAACACAAAAGCTTGTTCAGGACGAAAGAAAGCACAGAGCCCCAGATTTGCTGTTACCCTGGAGAGCTTGCAGGGCACTGGGGAAAGCAGGCAGAGAATTCCCTGCTAGCACCTTCTCTGTGCGCGGGAAGGCAAAGTGTTCACATTTCCTCGCAGAATCGCTTTTGTGCAGAAAACAGTAACACTTGTTCAGAACGAAAGAAAGCACAGAGCCCCAGATTTTATGTTGTCCTGGAGAGCTTGCAGAGCACTGGGGAAAGGCAGGCAGAGAATTCCCTGCTAGCACCTTCTCTCTGCGCGGGAATGAGAAGTGTTCACATTGTTTAAAGTATTGTGTCAAACAATTCACAATCCACCATCAGCGATCCAACATCCACCATCAAACCATCCAACATTCATCATACACCATTCATAATCCACCATCCTGGACCAAACCATCCAGCATCCTTGATCAGAGCATCCACCATCCCCCATCCAGGATCAAACCGTCCATCACCCACCATGCAGGATTAAACCATCCATCATTCACCATCCACGATCAAAGCATCTACCATCCACCATCGAGGACCAAATTCTATACCACCCACCATCGAGGACCAAATTCTACACCACCCACCGTCCACCATCAGGATCAAACATCCACCATGCACCATCCAAGATCCAACCATCCGCCATCCACGACCAAATCCTACACCAACCACCATCAGGATCAAACATCCACCATGCACTATCCAAGATCTAATCATGCACAATCCACCATCCTGGACCAAACCATCCACCATCTAGGATCAAACCATCCAGCATCAAGTAGCAAAGCATCTACCATCCGCCATCCAGGTTTCAGAGCACTTGGGAAAGGCAGGCAGAGAATTCCCTGCTAGCACCGTCTCTGTGCGCGGGAAGGAGAAGTGTTCACATTTTTTCGCAGAATCGCATTTGCGTCGCTGCAGAGAACACAAACGCTTGTTCAGGACGAAAGAAAGCACAGAGCCCCAGATTTGCTGTTACCCTGGAGAGCTTGCAGAGCACTGGGGAAAGGCAGGCAGAGAATTCCCTGCTAGCACCTTCTCTGTGCGCGGGAAGGCAAAGTGTTCACATTTCCTCGCAGAATCGCTTTTGTGCAGAAAACACTAACACTTGTTCAGAACGAAAGAAAGCACAGAGCCCCAGATTTTATGTTGTCCTAGAGAGCTTGCAGAGCACTGGGGAAAGGCAGGCAGAGAATTCCCTGCTAGCACCTTCTCTGTGCCTGGGAAGGAGAAGTGTTCACATTGCTTCGCAGAATCGCTTTTGTGCAGAAAACACTAACACTTGTTCAGAACGAAAGAAAGCACAGAGCCCCAGATTTGCTGTTGTCCTGGAGAGCTTGCAGAGCACTGGGGAAAGGCAGGCAGAGAATTCCCTGCTAGCACCTTCTCTGTGCCTGGGAAGCAGAAGTGTTCACATTGCTTCGCAGAATCGCTTTTGTGCAGAAAACACTAACACTTGTTCAGAACGAAAGAAAGCACAGAGCCCCAGATTTTATGTTGTCCTGGAGAGCTTGCAGAGCACTGGGGAAAGGCAGGCAGAGAATTCCCTGCTAGCACCGTCTCTGTGCGCGGGAAGGAGAAGTGGTCACATTTTTTCGCATAATCGCACTTGCGTCGCTGCAGAGAATACAAACGCTTGTTCAGGACGAAAGAAAGCATAGAGCCCCAGATTTGCTGTTACCCTGGAGAGCTTGCAGAGCACTGGGGAAAGGCAGGCAGAGAATTCCCTGCTAGCACCTTCTCTGTGCCTGGGAAGCAGAAGTGTTCACATTTCCTCGCAGAATCGCTTTTGTGCAGAAAACACTAACACTTGTTCAGAACGAAAGAAAGCACAGAGACCCAGATTTTATGTTGTCCTGGAGAGCTTGCAGAGCACTGGGGAAAGGCAGGCAGAGAATTCCCTGCTAGCACCTTCTCTCTGCGCCGGAATGAGAAGTGTTCACATTGCCTCGCAGAATCGCTTTTGTGCAGAAAACACTAACACTTGTTCAGAACGAAAGAAAGCACAGAGCCCCAGATTTTATGTTGTCCTGGAGAGCTTGCAGAGCACTGGGGAAAGGCAGGCAGAGAATTCCCTGCTAGCACCGTCTCTGTGCGCGGGAAGGAAAAGTGTTCACATTTCCTCGCAGAATCGCTTTTGTGCAGAAAACAGTAACACTTGTTCAGAACGAAAGAAAGCACAGAGCCCCAGATTTGCTGTTGTCCTGGAGAGCTTGCAGAGCACTGGGGAAAGGCAGGCAGAGAATTCCCTGCTAGCACCTTCTCTGTGCCTGGGAAGCAGAAGTGTTCACATTTCCTCGCAGAATCGCTTTTGTGCAGAAAACACTAACACTTGTTCAGAACGAAAGAAAGCACAGAGACCCAGATTTTATGTTGTCCTGGAGAGCTTGCAGAGCACTGGGGAAAGGCAGGCAGAGAATTCCCTGCTAGCACCTTCTCTCTGCGCGGGAATGAGAAGTGTTCACATTGCTTCGCAGAATCGATTTTGTGCAGAAAACACTAACACTTGTTCAGAACGAAAGAAAGCACAGAGACCCAGATTTTATGTTGTCCTGGAGAGCTTGCAGAGCACTGGGGAAAGGCAGGCAGAGAATTCCCTGCTAGCACCGTCTCTGTGCGCGGGAAGGAAAAGTGTTCACATTTTTTTCGCAGAATCGCATTTGCGTCGCTGCAGAGAACACAAAAGCTTGTTCAGGACGAAAGAAAGCACAGAGCCCCAGATTTGCTGTTACCCTGGAGAGCTTGCAGAGCACTGGGGAAAGCAGGCAGAGAATTCCCTGCTAGCACCTTCTCTGTGCGCGGGAAGGCAAAGTGTTCACATTTCCTCGCAGAATCGCTTTTGTGCAGAAAACAGTAACACTTGTTCAGAACGAAAGAAAGCACAGAGCCCCAGATTTTATGTTGTCCTGGAGAGCTTGCAGAGCACTGGGGAAAGGCAGGCAGAGAATTCCCTGCTAGCACCTTCTCTCTGCGCGGGAATGAGAAGTGTTCACATTGTTTAAAGTATTGTGTCAAACAATTCACAATCCACCATCAGCGATCCAACATCCACCATCAAACCATCCAACATTCATCATACACCATTCATAATCCACCATCCTGGACCAAACCATCCAGCATCCTTGATCAGAGCATCCACCATCCCCCATCCAGGATCAAACCGTCCATCACCCACCATGCAGGATTAAACCATCCATCATTCACCATCCACGATCAAAGCATCTACCATCCACCATCGAGGACCAAATTCTATACCACCCACCATCGAGGACCAAATTCTACACCACCCACCGTCCACCATCAGGATCAAACATCCACCATGCACCATCCAAGATCCAACCATCCGCCATCCACGACCAAATCCTACACCAACCACCATCAGGATCAAACATCCACCATGCACTATCCAAGATCTAATCATGCACAATCCACCATCCTGGACCAAACCATCCACCATCTAGGATCAAACCATCCAGCATCAAGTAGCAAAGCATCTACCATCCGCCATCCAGGTTTCAGAGCACTTGGGAAAGGCAGGCAGAGAATTCCCTGCTAGCACCGTCTCTGTGCGCGGGAAGGAGAAGTGTTCACATTTTTTCGCAGAATCGCATTTGCGTCGCTGCAGAGAACACAAACGCTTGTTCAGGACGAAAGAAAGCACAGAGCCCCAGATTTGCTGTTACCCTGGAGAGCTTGCAGAGCACTGGGGAAAGGCAGGCAGAGCGTTCCCTGCTAGCACCTTCTCTGTGCGCGGGAAGGCAAAGTGTTCACATTTCCTCGCAGAATCGCTTTTGTGCAGAAAACACTAACACTTGTTCAGAACGAAAGAAAGCACAGAGCCCCAGATTTGCTGTTGTCCTGGAGAGCTTGCAGAGCACTGGGGAAAGGCAGGCAGAGAATTCCCTGCTAGCACCTTCTCTGTGCCTGGGAAGCAGAAGTGTTCACATTGCTTCGCAGAATCGCTTTTGTGCAGAAAACACTAACACTTGTTCAGAACGAAAGAAAGCACAGAGCCCCAGATTTGCTGTTGTCCTGGAGAACTTGCAGAGCACTGGGGAAAGGCAGGCAGAGAATTCCCTGCTAGCACCGTCTCTGTGCGCGGGAAGGAGAAGTGGTCACATTTTTTCGCATAATCGCATTTGCGTCGCTGCAGAGAATACAAACGCTTGTTCAGGACGAAAGAAAGCATAGAGCCCCAGATTTGCTGTTACCCTGGAGAGCTTGCAGAGCACTGGGGAAAGGCAGGCAGAGAATTCCCTGCTAGCACCTTCTCTGTGCCTGGGAAGCAGAAGTGTTCACATTTCCTCGCAGAATCGCTTTTGTGCAGAAAACACTAACACTTGTTCAGAACGAAAGAAAGCACAGAGCCCCAGATTTTATGTTGTCCTGGAGAGCTTGCAGAGCACTGGGGAAAGGCAGGCAGAGAATTCCCTGCTAGCACCTTCTCTCTGCGCCGGAATGAGAAGTGTTCACATTGCCTCGCAGAATCGCTTTTGTGCAGAAAACACTAACACTTGTTCAGAACGAAAGAAAGCACAGAGCCCCAGATTTTATGTTGTCCTGGAGAGCTTGCAGAGCACTGGGGAAAGGCAGGCAGAGAATTCCCTGCTAGCACCGTCTCTGTGCGCGGGAAGGAAAAGTGTTCACATTTTTTCGCAGAATCGCATTTGCGTCGCTGCAGAGAACACAAAAGCTTGTTCAGGACGAAAGAAAGCACAGAGCCCCAGATTTGCTGTTGTCCTGGAGAGCTTGCAGAGCACTGGGGAAAGCAGGCAGAGAATTCCCTGCTAGCACCGTCTCTGTGCGCGGGAAGGAAAAGTGTTCACATTTCCTCGCAGAATCGCTTTTGTGCAGAAAACACTAACACTTGTTCAGAACGAAAGAAAGCACAGAGCCCCAGATTTTATGTTGTCCTGGAGAGCTTGCAGAGCACTGGGGAAAGGCAGGCAGAGAATTCCCTGCTAGCACCTTCTCTCTGCACGGGAATGAGAAGTGTTCACATTGTTTAAAGTATTGCGTCAAACACTTCACAATCCACCATCAGCGATCCAACATCCACCATCAAACCATCCAACATTCATCATACACCATTCATAATCCACCATCCTGGACCAAACCATCCAGCATCCTTGATCAGAGCATCCACCATCCCCCATCCAGGATCAAACCGTCCATCACCCACCATGCAGGATTAAACCATCCATCATTCACCATCCACGATCAAAGCATCTACCATCCACCATCGAGGACCAAATTCTATACCACCCACCATCGAGGACCAAATTCTACACCACCCACTGTCCACCATCAGGATCAAACATCCACCATGCACCAGCCAAGATCCAACCATCCGCCATCCACGACCAAATCCTACACCAACCACCATCAGGATCAAACATCCACCATGCACTATCCAAGATCTAACCATCCACAATCCACCATCCTGGACCAAACCATCCACCATCTAGGATCAAACCATCCAGCATCAAGTAGCAAAGCATCTACCATCCGCCATCCAGGTTTCAGAGCACTTGGGAAAGGCAGGCAGAGAATTCCCTGCTAGCACCGTCTCTGTGCGCGGGAAGGAGAAGTGGTCACATTTTTTCGCAGAATCGCATTTGCGTCGCTGCAGAGAATACAAACGCTTGTTCAGGACGAAAGAAAGCATAGAGCCCCAGATTTGCTGTTACCCTGGAGAGCTTGCAGAGCACTGGGGAAAGGCAGGCAGAGAATTCCCTGCTAGCACCTTCTCTGTGCGCGGGAAGGCAAAGTGTTCACATTTCCTCGCAGAATCGCTTTTGTGCAGAAAACAGTAACACTTGTTCAGAACGAAAGAAAGCACAGAGCCCCAGATTTGCTGTTGTCCTGGAGAGCTTGCAGAGCACTGGGGAAAGGCAGGCAGAGAATTCCCTGCTAGCACCTTCTCTGTGCCTGGGAAGCAGAAGTGTTCACATTTCCTCGCAGAATCGCTTTTGTGCAGAAAACACTAACACTTGTTCAGAACGAAAGAAAGCACAGAGCCCCAGATTTTATGTTGTCCTGGAGAGCTTGCAGAGCACTGGGGAAAGGCAGGCAGAGAATTCCCTGCTAGCACCTTCTCTCTGCGCCGGAATGAGAAGTGTTCACATTGCTTCGCAGAATCGCTTTTGTGCAGAAAACACTAACACTTGTTCAGAACGAAAGAAAGCACAGAGCCCCAGATTTTATGTTGTCCTGGAGAGCTTGCAGAGCACTGGGGAAAGGCAGGCAGAGAATTCCCTGCTAGCACCGTCTCTGTGCGCGGGAAGGAAAAGTGTTCACATTTTTTCGCAGAATCGCATTTGCGTCGCTGCAGAGAACACAAAAGCTTTTTCAGGACGAAAGAAAGCACAGAGCCCCAGATTTGCTGTTGTCCTGGAGAGCTTGCAGAGCACTGGGGAAAGCAGGCAGAGAATTCCCTGCTAGCACCGTCTCTGTGCGCGGGAAGGAAAAGTGTTCACATTTCCTCGCAGAATCGCTTTTGTGCAGAAAACACTAACACTTGTTCAGAACGAAAGAAAGCACAGAGCCCCAGATTTTATGTTGTCCTGGAGAGCTTGCAGAGCACTGGGGAAAGGCAGGCAGAGAATTCCCTGCTAGCACCTTCTCTCTGCGCGGGAATGAGAAGTGTTCACATTGTTTAAAGTATTGCGTCAAACACTTCACAATCCACCATCAGCGATCCAACATCCACCATCAAACCATCCAACATTCATCATACACCATTCATAATCCACCATCCTGGACCAAACCATCCAGCATCCTTGATCAGAGCATCCACCATCCCCCATCCAGGATCAAACCGTCCATCACCCACCATGCAGGATTAAACCATCCATCATTCACCATCCACGATCAAAGCATCTACCATCCACCATCGAGGACCAAATTCTATACCACCCACCATCGAGGACCAAATTCTACACCACCCACTGTCCACCATCAGGATCAAACATCCACCATGCACCAGCCAAGATCCAACCATCCGCCATCCACGACCAAATCCTACACCAACCACCATCAGGATCAAACATCCACCACGCACTATCCAAGATCTAATCATCCACAATCCACCATCCTGGACCAAACCATCCACCATCTAGGATCAAACCATCCAGCATCAAGTAGCAAAGCATCTACCATCCGCCATCCAGGTTTCAGAGCACTTGGGAAAGGCAGGCAGAGAATTCCCTGCTAGCACCGTCTCTGTGCGCGGGAAGGAGAAGTGGTCACATTTTTTCGCAGAATCGCATTTGCGTCGCTGCAGAGAATACAAACGCTTGTTCAGGACGAAAGAAAGCATAGAGCCCCAGATTTGCTGTTACCCTGGAGAGCTTGCAGAGCACTGGGGAAAGGCAGGCAGAGAATTCCCTGCTAGCACCTTCTCTGTGCGCGGGAAGGCAAAGTGTTCACATTTCCTCGCAGAATCGCTTTTGTGCAGAAAACAGTAACACTTGTTCAGAACGAAAGAAAGCACAGAGACCCAGATTTTATGTTGTCCTGGAGAGCTTGCAGAGCACTGGGGAAAGGCAGGCAGAGAATTCCCTGCTAGCACCTTCTCTGTGCCTGGGAAGAAGTGTTCACATTGCTTCGCAGAATCGCTTTTGTGCAGAAAACACTAACACTTGTTCAGAACGAAAGAAAGCACAGAGCCCCAGATTTGCTGTTGTCCTGGAGAGCTTGCAGAGCACTGGGGAAAGGCAGGCAGAGAATTCCCTGCTAGCACCTTCTCTGTGCCTGGGAAGCAGAAGTGTTCACATTGCTTCGCAGAATCGCTTTTGTGCAGAAAACACTAACACTTGTTCAGAACGAAAGATAGCACAGAGCCCCAGATTTGCTGTTACCCTGGAGAGCTTGCAGAGCACTGGGGAAAGGCAGGCAGAGAATTCCCTGCTAGCACCTTCTCTGTGCGCGGGAAGGCAAAGTGTTCACATTTCCTCGCAGAATCGCTTTTGTGCAGAAAACAGTAACACTTGTTCAGAACGAAAGAAAGCACAGAGACCCAGATTTTATGTTGTCCCGGAGAGCTTGCAGAGCACTGGGGAAAGGCAGGCAGAGAATTCCCTGCTAGCACCTTTTCTCTGCGCGGGAATGAGAAGTGTTCACATTGCTTCGCAGAATCGCTTTTGTGCAGAAAACACTAACACTTGTTCAGAACGAAAGAAAGCACAGAGCCCCAGATTTTATGTTGTCCTGGAGAGCTTGCAGAGCACTGGGGAAAGGCAGGCAGAGAATTCCCTGCTAGCACCTTCTCTCTGCGCGGGAATGAGAAGTGTTCACATTTTTTTCGCAGAATCGCATTTCGTCGCTGCAGAGAACACAAAAGCTTGTTCAGGACGAAAGAAAGCACAGAGCCCCAGATTTGCTGTTACCCTGGAGAGCTTGCAGAGCACTGGGGAAAGGCAGGCAGAGAATTCCCTGCTAGCACCTTCTCTGTGCGCGGGAAGGGAAAGTGTTCACATTTCCTCGCAGAATCGCTTTTGTGCAGAAAACAGTAACACTTGTTCAGAACGAAAGAAAGCACAGAGACCCAGATTTTATGTTGTCCTGGAGAGCTTGCAGAGCACTGGGGAAAGGCAGGCAGAGAATTCCCTGCTAGCACCTTCTCTGTGCCTGGGAAGAAGAAGTGTTCACATTGCTTCGCAGAATCGCTTTTGTGCAGAAAACACTAACACTTGTTCAGAACGAAAGAAAGCACAGAGCCCCAGATTTGCTGTTGTCCTGGAGAGCTTGCAGAGCACTGGGGAAAGGCAGGCAGAGAATTCCCTGCTAGCAGCTTCTCTGTGCCTGGGAAGCAGAAGTGTTCACATTGCTTCGCAGAATCGCTTTTGTGCAGAAAACACTAACACTTGTTCAGAACGAAAGAAAGCACAGAGCCCCAGATTTTATGTTGTCCTGGAGAGCTTGCAGAGCACTGGGGAAAGGCAGGCAGAGAATTCTCTGCTAGCACCGTCTCTGTGCGCGGCAAGGAGAAGTGGTCACATTTTTTCGCATAATCGCATTTGCGTCGCTGCAGAGAATACAAACGCTTGTTCAGGACGAAAGAAAGCATAGAGCCCCAGATTTGCTGTTACCCTGGAGAGCTTGCAGAGCACTGGGGAAAGGCAGGCAGAGAATTCCCTGCTAGCACCTTCTCTGTGCCTGGGAAGCAGAAGTGTTCACATTTCCTCGCAGAATCGCTTTTGTGCAGAAAACACTAACACTTGTTCAGAACGAAAGAAAGCACAGAGCCCCAGATTTTATGTTGTCCTGGAGAGCTTGCAGAGCACTGGGGAAAGGCAGGCAGAGAATTCCCTGCTAGCACCTTCTCTGTGCCTGGGAAGCAGAAGTGTTCACATTGCTTCGCAGAATCGCTTTTGTGCAGAAAACACTAACACTTGTTCAGAACGAAAGAAAGCACAGAGCCCCAGATTTTATGTTGTCCTGGAGAGCTTGCAGAGCACTGGGGAAAGGCAGGCAGAGAATTCCCTGCTAGCACCGTCTCTGTGCGCGGGAAGGAAAAGTGTTCACATTTTTTCGCAGAATCGCATTTGCGTCGCTGCAGAGAACACAAAAGCTTGTTCAGGACGAAAGAAAGCACAGAGCCCCAGATTTGCTGTTACCCTGGAGAGCTTGCAGAGCACTGGGGAAAGCAGGCAGAGAATTCCCTGCTAGAACCTTCTCTGTGCGCGGGAAGGCAAAGTGTTCACATTTCCTCGCAGAATCGCTTTTGTGCAGAAAACACTAACACTTGTTCAGAACGAAAGAAAGCACAGAGCCCCAGATTTTATGTTGTCCTGGAGAGCTTGCAGAGCACTGGGGAAAGGCAGGCAGAGAATTCCCTGCTAGCACCTTCTCTCTGCGCGGGAATGAGAAGTGTTCACATTGTTTAAAGTATTGCGTCAAACACTTCACATCCACCATCAGTGATCCAAAATCCACCATCAAACCATCCAACGTTCATCATACACCATTTCAAATCCACCGTCCTGGACCAAACCATCCAGCATCCTTGATCAGAGCATCCACCATCCCCCATCCAGGATCCAACCGTCCATCACCCACCATGCAGGATTAAACCATCCATCATTCACCATCCACGATCAAAGCATCTACCATCCACCATCGAGGACCAAATTCTATACCACCCACCATCGAGGACCAAATTCTACACCACCCACCGTCCACCATCAGGATCAAACATCCACCATGCACCAGCCAAGATCCAACCATCCGCGACCAAATGCTACACCAACCACCATCAGGATCAAACATCCACCATGCACTATCCAAGATCTAACCATCCACAATCCACCATCCTGGACCAAACCATGCACCATCTAGGATCAAACCATCCAGCATCAAGTAGCAAAGCATCTACCATCCGCCAGCCAGGTTTCAGAGCACTTGGGAAAGGCAGGCAGAGAATTCCCTGCTAGCACCGTCTCTGTGCGCGGGAAGGAGAAGTGGTCACATTTTTTTCGCAGAATCGCATTTCGTCGCTGCAGAGAACACAAAAGCTTGTTCAGGACGAAAGAAAGCACAGAGCCCCAGATTTGCTGTTACCCTGGAGAGCTTGCAGAGCACTGGGGAAAGGCAGGCAGAGAATTCCCTGCTAGCACCTTCTCTGTGCGCGGGAAGGCAAAGTGTTCACATTTCCTCGCAGAATCGCTTTTGTGCAGAAAACAGTAACACTTGTTCAGAACGAAAGAAAGCACAGAGACCCAGATTTTATGTTGTCCTGGAGAGCTTGCAGAGCACTGGGGAAAGGCAGGCAGAGAATTCCCTGCTAGCACCTTCTCTGTGCCTGGGAAGAAGAAGTGTTCACATTGCTTCGCAGAATCGCTTTTGTGCAGAAAACACTAACACTTGTTCAGAACGAAAGAAAGCACAGAGCCCCAGATTTGCTGTTGTCCTGGAGAGCTTGCAGAGCACTGGGGAAAGGCAGGCAGAGAATTCCCTGCTAGCACCTTCTCTGTGCCTGGGAAGCAGAAGTGTTCACATTGCTTCGCAGAATCGCTTTTGTGCAGAAAACACTAACACTTGTTCAGAACGAAAGAAAGCACAGAGACCCAGATTTTATGTTGTCCCGGAGAGCTTGCAGAGCACTGGGGAAAGGCAGGCAGAGAATTCCCTGCTAGCACCTTCTCTCTGCGCGGGAATGAGAAGTGTTCACATTGCTTCGCAGAATCGCTTTTGTGCAGAAAACACTAACACTTGTTCAGAACGAAAGAAAGCACATAGCCCCAGATTTTATGTTGTCCTGGAGAGCTTGCAGAGCACTGGGGAAAGGCAGGCAGAGAATTCCCTGCTAGCACCTTCTCTGTGCGCGGGAAGGAAAAGTGTTCACATTTTTTCGCAGAATCGCATTTGCGTCGCTGCAGAGAACACAAAAGCTTGTTCAGGACGAAAGAAAGCACAGAGCCCCAGATTTGCTGTTACCCTGGAGAGCTTGCAGAGCACTGGGGAAAGCAGGCAGAGAATTCCCTGCTAGCACCTTCTCTGTGCGCGGGAAGGCAAAGTGTTCACATTTCCTCGCAGAATCGCTTTTGTGCAGAAAACAGTAACACTTGTTCAGAACGAAAGAAAGCACAGAGCCCCAGATTTTATGTTGTCCTGGAGAGCTTGCAGAGCACTGGGGAAAGGCAGGCAGAGAATTCCCTGCTAGCACCTTCTCGGTGCCTGGGAAGAAGAAGTGTTCACATTGCTTCGCAGAATCGCTTTTGTGCAGAAAACACTAACACTTGTTCAGAACGAAAGAAAGCACAGAGCCCCAGATTTGCTGTTGTCCTGGAGAGCTTGCAGAGCACTGGGGAAAGGCAGGCAGAGAATTCCCTGCTAGCACCTTCTCTCTGCGCGGGAATGAGAAGTGTTCACATTGTTTAAAGTATTGCGTCAAACACTTCACAATCCACCATCAGCGATCCAACATCCACCATCAAACCATCCAACATTCATCATACACCATTCATAATCCACCATCCTGGACCAAACCATCCAGCATCCTTGATCAGAGCATCCACCATCCCCCATCCAGGATCAAACCGTCCATCACCCACCATGCAGGATTAAACCATCCATCATTCACCATCCACGATCAAAGCATCTACCATCCACCATCGAGGACCAAATTCTATACCACCCACCATCGAGGACCAAATTCTACACCACCCACCGTCCACCATCAGGATCAAACATCCACCATGCACCATCCAAGATCCAACCATCCGCCATCCACGACCAAATCCTACACCAACCACCATCAGGATCAAACATCCACCATGCACTATCCAAGATCTAATCATCCACAATCCACCATCCTGGACCAAACCATCCACCATCTAGGATCAAACCATCCAGCATCAAGTAGCAAAGCATCTACCATCCGCCATCCAGGTATCAGAGCACTTGGGAAAGGCAGGCAGAGAATTCCCTGCTAGCACCGTCTCTGTGCGCGGGAAGGAGAAGTGGTCACATTTTTTCGCAGAATCGCATTTGCGTCGCTGCAGAGAATACAAACGCTTGTTCAGGACGAAAGAAAGCATAGAGCCCCAGATTGGCTGTTACCCTGGAGAGCTTGCAGAGCACTGGGGAAAGGCAGGCAGAGAATTCCCTGCTAGCACCTTCTCGGTGCCTGGGAAGAAGAAGTGTTCACATTGCTTCGCAGAATCGCTTTTGTGCAGAAAACACTAACACTTGTTCAGAACGAAAGAAAGCACAGAGCCCCAGATTTGCTGTTGTCCTGGAGAGCTTGCAGAGCACTGGGGAAAGGCAGGCAGAGAATTCCCTGCTAGCACCGTCTCTGTGCGCGGGAAGGAAAAGTGTTCACATTTTTTTCGCAGAATCACATTTGCGTCGCTGCAGAGAACACAAAAGCTTGTTCAGGACGAAAGAAAGCACAGAGCCCCAGATTTGCTGTTACCCTGGAGAGCTTGCAGAGCACTGGGGAAAGCAGGCAGAGAATTCCCTGCTAGCACCTTCTCTGTGCGCGGGAAGGCAAAGTGTTCACATTTCCTCGCAGAATCGCTTTTGTGCAGAAAACAGTAACACTTGTTCAGAACGAAAGAAAGCACAGAGCCCCAGATTTTATGTTGTCCTGAAGAGCTTGCAGAGCACTGGGGAAAGGCAGGCAGAGAATTCCCTGCTAGCACCTTCTCTCTGCGCCGGAATGAGAAGTGTTCACATTGCTTCGCAGAATCGCTTTTGTGCAGAAAACACTAACACTTGTTCAGAACGAAAGAAAGCACATAGCCCCAGATTTTATGTTGTCCTGGAGAGCTTGCAGAGCACTGGGGAAAGGCAGGCAGAGAATTCCCTGCTAGCACCGTCTCTGTGCGCGGGAAGGAAAAGTGTTCACATTTTTTCGCAGAATCGCATTTGCGTCGCTGCAGAGAACACAAAAGCTTGTTCAGGACGAAAGAAAGCACAGAGCCCCAGATTTGATGTTACCCTGGAGAGCTTGCAGAGCACTGGGGAAAGGCAGGCAGAGAATTCCCTGCTAGCACCTTCTCTGTGGGCGGGAAGCAGAAGTGTTCACATTTCCTCGCAGAATCGCTTTTGTGCAGAAAACACTAACACTTGTTCAGAACGAAAGAAAGCACAGAGCCCCAGATTTTATGTTGTCCTGGAGAGCTTGCAGAGCACTGGGGAAAGGCAGGCAGAGAATTCCCTGCTAGCACCTTCTCTCTGCGCGGGAATGAGAAGTGTTCACATTGCTTCGCAGAATCGCTTTTGTGCAGAAAACACTAACACTTGTTCAGAACGAAAGAAAGCACAGAGCCCCAGATTTTATGTTGTCCTGGAGAGCTTGCAGAGCACTGGGGAAAGGCAGGCAGAGAATTCCCTGCTAGCACCTTCTCTGTGCCTGGGAAGCAGAAGTGTTCACATTGCTTCGCAGAATCGCTTTTGTGCAGAAAACACTAACACTTGTTCAGAACGAAAGAAAGCACAGAGCCCCAGATTTGCTGTTGTCCTGGAGAGCTTGCAGAGCACTGGGGAAAGGCAGGCAGAGAATTCCCTGCTAGCACCTTCTCTGTGCGTGGGAAGGCAAAGTGTTCACATTTCCTCGCAGAATCGCTTTTGTGCAGAAAACACTAACACTTGTTCAGAACGAAAGAAAGCACAGAGCCCCAGATTTGCTGTTGTCCTGGAGAGCTTGCAGAGCACTGGGGAAAGGCAGGCAGAGAATTCCCTGCTAGCACCTTCTCTGTGCCTGGGAAGCAGAAGTGTTCACATTTCCTCGCAGAATCGCTTTTGTGCAGAAAACACTAACACTTGTTCAGAACGAAAGAAAGCACAGAGACCCAGATTTTATGTTGTCCTGGAGAGCTTGCAGAGCACTGGGGAAAGGCAGGCAGAGAATTCCCTGCTAGCACCTTCTCTCTGCGCGGGAATGAGAAGTGTTCACATTGCTTCGCAGAATCGCTTTTGTGCAGAAAACACTAACACTTGTTCAGAACGAAAGAAAGCACAGAGACCCAGATTTTATGTTGTCCTGGAGAGCTTGCAGAGCACTGGGGAAAGGCAGGCAGAGAATTCTCTGCTAGCACCGTCTCTGTGCGCGGCAAGGAGAAGTGGTCACATTTTTTCGCATAATCGCATTTGCGTCGCTGCAGAGAATACAAACGCTTGTTCAGGACGAAAGAAAGCATAGAGCCCCAGATTTGCTGTTACCCTGGAGAGCTTGCAGAGCACTGGGGAAAGGCAGGCAGAGAATTCCCTGCTAGCACCTTCTCTGTGCCTGGGAAGCAGAAGTGTTCACATTTCCTCGCAGAATCGCTTTTGTGCAGAAAACACTAACACTTGTTCAGAACGAAAGAAAGCACAGAGCCCCAGATTTTATGTTGTCCTGGAGAGCTTGCAGAGCACTGGGGAAAGGCAGGCAGAGAATTCCCTGCTAGCACCTTCTCTCTGCGCCGGAATGAGAAGTGTTCACATTGCTTCGCAGAATCGCTTTTGTGCAGAAAACACTAACACTTGTTCAGAACGAAAGAAAGCACAGAGCCCCAGATTTTATGTTGTCCTGGAGAGCTTGCAGAGCACTGGGGAAAGGCAGGCAGAGAATTCCCTGCTAGCACCGTCTCTGTGCGCGGGAAGGAAAAGTGTTCACATTTTTTCGCAGAATCGCATTTGCGTCGCTGCAGAGAACACAAAAGCTTGTTCAGGACGAAAGAAAGCACAGAGCCCCAGATTTGCTGTTACCCTGGAGAGCTTGCAGAGCACTGGGGAAAGCAGGCAGAGAATTCCCTGCTAGAACCTTCTCTGTGCGCGGGAAGGCAAAGTGTTCACATTTCCTCGCAGAATCGCTTTTGTGCAGAAAACACTAACACTTGTTCAGAACGAAAGAAAGCACAGAGCCCCAGATTTTATGTTGTCCTGGAGAGCTTGCAGAGCACTGGGGAAAGGCAGGCAGAGAATTCCCTGCTAGCACCTTCTCTCTGCGCGGGAATGAGAAGTGTTCACATTGTTTAAAGTATTGCGTCAAACACTTCACATCCACCATCAGTGATCCAAAATCCACCATCAAACCATCCAACGTTCATCATACACCATTTCAAATCCACCGTCCTGGACCAAACCATCCAGCATCCTTGATCAGAGCATCCACCATCCCCCATCCAGGATCCAACCGTCCATCACCCACCATGCAGGATTAAACCATCCATCATTCACCATCCACGATCAAAGCATCTACCATCCACCATCGAGGACCAAATTCTATACCACCCACCATCGAGGACCAAATTCTACACCACCCACCGTCCACCATCAGGATCAAACATCCACCATGCACCAGCCAAGATCCAACCATCCGCGACCAAATGCTACACCAACCACCATCAGGATCAAACATCCACCATGCACTATCCAAGATCTAACCATCCACAATCCACCATCCTGGACCAAACCATGCACCATCTAGGATCAAACCATCCAGCATCAAGTAGCAAAGCATCTACCATCCGCCAGCCAGGTTTCAGAGCACTTGGGAAAGGCAGGCAGAGAATTCCCTGCTAGCACCGTCTCTGTGCGCGGGAAGGAGAAGTGGTCACATTTTTTTCGCAGAATCGCATTTCGTCGCTGCAGAGAACACAAAAGCTTGTTCAGGACGAAAGAAAGCACAGAGCCCCAGATTTGCTGTTACCCTGGAGAGCTTGCAGAGCACTGGGGAAAGGCAGGCAGAGAATTCCCTGCTAGCACCTTCTCTGTGCGCGGGAAGGCAAAGTGTTCACATTTCCTCGCAGAATCGCTTTTGTGCAGAAAACAGTAACACTTGTTCAGAACGAAAGAAAGCACAGAGACCCAGATTTTATGTTGTCCTGGAGAGCTTGCAGAGCACTGGGGAAAGGCAGGCAGAGAATTCCCTGCTAGCACCTTCTCTGTGCCTGGGAAGAAGAAGTGTTCACATTGCTTCGCAGAATCGCTTTTGTGCAGAAAACACTAACACTTGTTCAGAACGAAAGAAAGCACAGAGCCCCAGATTTGCTGTTGTCCTGGAGAGCTTGCAGAGCACTGGGGAAAGGCAGGCAGAGAATTCCCTGCTAGCACCTTCTCTGTGCCTGGGAAGCAGAAGTGTTCACATTGCTTCGCAGAATCGCTTTTGTGCAGAAAACACTAACACTTGTTCAGAACGAAAGATAGCACAGAGCCCCAGATTTTATGTTGTCCCGGAGAGCTTGCAGAGCACTGGGGAAAGGCAGGCAGAGAATTCCCTGCTAGCACCTTCTCTCTGCGCGGGAATGAGAAGTGTTCACATTGCTTCGCAGAATCGCTTTTGTGCAGAAAACACTAACACTTGTTCAGAACGAAAGAAAGCACATAGCCCCAGATTTTATGTTGTCCTGGAGAGCTTGCAGAGCACTGGGGAAAGGCAGGCAGAGAATTCCCTGCTAGCACCGTCTCTGTGCGCGGGAAGGAAAAGTGTTCACATTTTTTCGCAGAATCGCATTTGCGTCGCTGCAGAGAACACAAAAGCTTGTTCAGGACGAAAGAAAGCACAGAGCCCCAGATTTGCTGTTACCCTGGAGAGCTTGCAGAGCACTGGGGAAAGCAGGCAGAGAATTCCCTGCTAGCACCTTCTCTGTGCGCGGGAAGGCAAAGTGTTCACATTTCCTCGCAGAATCGCTTTTGTGCAGAAAACAGTAACACTTGTTCAGAACGAAAGAAAGCACAGAGCCCCAGATTTTATGTTGTCCTGGAGAGCTTGCAGAGCACTGGGGAAAGGCAGGCAGAGAATTCCCTGCTAGCACCTTCTCGGTGCCTGGGAAGAAGAAGTGTTCACATTGCTTCGCAGAATCGCTTTTGTGCAGAAAACACTAACACTTGTTCAGAACGAAAGAAAGCACAGAGCCCCAGATTTGCTGTTGTCCTGGAGAGCTTGCAGAGCACTGGGGAAAGGCAGGCAGAGAATTCCCTGCTAGCACCTTCTCTCTGCGCGGGAATGAGAAGTGTTCACATTGTTTAAAGTATTGCGTCAAACACTTCACAATCCACCATCAGCGATCCAACATCCACCATCAAACCATCCAACATTCATCATACACCATTCATAATCCACCATCCTGGACCAAACCATCCAGCATCCTTGATCAGAGCATCCACCATCCCCCATCCAGGATCAAACCGTCCATCACCCACCATGCAGGATTAAACCATCCATCATTCACCATCCACGATCAAAGCATCTACCATCCACCATCGAGGACCAAATTCTATACCACCCACCATCGAGGACCAAATTCTACACCACCCACCGTCCACCATCAGGATCAAACATCCACCATGCACCATCCAAGATCCAACCATCCGCCATCCACGACCAAATCCTACACCAACCACCATCAGGATCAAACATCCACCATGCACTATCCAAGATCTAATCATCCACAATCCACCATCCTGGACCAAACCATCCACCATCTAGGATCAAACCATCCAGCATCAAGTAGCAAAGCATCTACCATCCGCCATCCAGGTATCAGAGCACTTGGGAAAGGCAGGCAGAGAATTCCCTGCTAGCACCGTCTCTGTGCGCGGGAAGGAGAAGTGGTCACATTTTTTCGCAGAATCGCATTTGCGTCGCTGCAGAGAATACAAACGCTTGTTCAGGACGAAAGAAAGCATAGAGCCCCAGATTGGCTGTTACCCTGGAGAGCTTGCAGAGCACTGGGGAAAGGCAGGCAGAGAATTCCCTGCTAGCACCTTCTCGGTGCCTGGGAAGAAGAAGTGTTCACATTGCTTCGCAGAATCGCTTTTGTGCAGAAAACACTAACACTTGTTCAGAACGAAAGAAAGCACAGAGCCCCAGATTTGCTGTTGTCCTGGAGAGCTTGCAGAGCACTGGGGAAAGGCAGGCAGAGAATTCCCTGCTAGCACCGTCTCTGTGCGCGGGAAGGAAAAGTGTTCACATTTTTTTCGCAGAATCACATTTGCGTCGCTGCAGAGAACACAAAAGCTTGTTCAGGACGAAAGAAAGCACAGAGCCCCAGATTTGCTGTTACCCTGGAGAGCTTGCAGAGCACTGGGGAAAGCAGGCAGAGAATTCCCTGCTAGCACCTTCTCTGTGCGCGGGAAGGCAAAGTGTTCACATTTCCTCGCAGAATCGCTTTTGTGCAGAAAACAGTAACACTTGTTCAGAACGAAAGAAAGCACAGAGCCCCAGATTTTATGTTGTCCTGAAGAGCTTGCAGAGCACTGGGGAAAGGCAGGCAGAGAATTCCCTGCTAGCACCTTCTCTCTGCGCGGGAATGAGAAGTGTTCACATTGCTTCGCAGAATCGCTTTTGTGCAGAAAACACTAACACTTGTTCAGAACGAAAGAAAGCACATAGCCCCAGATTTTATGTTGTCCTGGAGAGCTTGCAGAGCACTGGGGAAAGGCAGGCAGAGAATTCCCTGCTAGCACCGTCTCTGTGCGCGGGAAGGAAAAGTGTTCACATTTTTTCGCAGAATCGCATTTGCGTCGCTGCAGAGAACACAAAAGCTTGTTCAGGACGAAAGAAAGCACAGAGCCCCAGATTTGATGTTACCCTGGAGAGCTTGCAGAGCACTGGGGAAAGGCAGGCAGAGAATTCCCTGCTAGCACCTTCTCTGTGGGCGGGAAGGCAAAGTGTTCACATTTCCTCGCAGAATCGCTTTTGTGCAGAAAACACTAACACTTGTTCAGAACGAAAGAAAGCACAGAGCCCCAGATTTTATGTTGTCCTGGAGAGCTTGCAGAGCACTGGGGAAAGGCAGGCAGAGAATTCCCTGCTAGCACCTTCTCTCTGCGCGGGAATGAGAAGTGTTCACATTGCTTCGCAGAATCGCTTTTGTGCAGAAAACACTAACACTTGTTCAGAACGAAAGAAAGCACAGAGCCCCAGATTTGCTGTTGTCCTGGAGAGCTTGCAGAGCACTGGGGAAAGGCAGGCAGAGAATTCCCTGCTAGCACCTTCTCTGTGCCTGGGAAGCAGAAGTGTTCACATTGCTTCGCAGAATCGCTTTTGTGCAGAAAACACTAACACTTGTTCAGAACGAAAGAAAGCACAGAGCCCCAGATTTGCTGTTGTCCTGGAGAGCTTGCAGAGCACTGGGGAAAGGCAGGCAGAGAATTCCCTGCTAGCACCTTCTCTGTGCGCGGGAAGGCAAAGTGTTCACATTTCCTCGCAGAATCGCTTTTGTGCAGAAAACACTAACACTTGTTCAGAACGAAAGAAAGCACAGAGCCCCAGATTTGCTGTTGTCCTGGAGAGCTTGCAGAGCACTGGGGAAAGGCAGGCAGAGAATTCCCTGCTAGCACCTTCTCTGTGCCTGGGAAGCAGAAGTGTTCACATTTCCTCGCAGAATCGCTTTTGTGCAGAAAACACTAACACTTGTTCAGAACGAAAGAAAGCACAGAGCCCCAGATTTTATGTTGTCCTGGAGAGCTTGCAGAGCACTGGGGAAAGGCAGGCAGAGAATTCCCTGCTAGCACCTTCTCTCTGCGCGGGAATGAGAAGTGTTCACATTGCTTCGCAGAATCGATTTTGTGCAGAAAACACTAACACTTGTTCAGAACGAAAGAAAGCACAGAGACCCAGATTTTATGTTGTCCTGGAGAGCTTGCAGAGCACTGGGGAAAGGCAGGCAGAGAATTCCCTGCTAGCACCGTCTCTGTGCGCGGGAAGGAAAAGTGTTCACATTTTTTTCGCAGAATCGCATTTGCGTCGCTGCAGAGAACACAAAAGCTTGTTCAGGACGAAAGAAAGCACAGAGCCCCAGATTTGCTGTTACCCTGGAGAGCTTGCAGAGCACTGGGGAAAGCAGGCAGAGAATTCCCTGCTAGCACCTTCTCTGTGCGCGGGAAGGCAAAGTGTTCACATTTCCTCGCAGAATCGCTTTTGTGCAGAAAACACTAACACTTGTTCAGAACGAAAGAAAGCACAGAGCCCCAGATTTTATGTTGTCCTGGAGAGCTTGCAGAGCACTGGGGAAAGGCAGGCAGAGAATTCCCTGCTAGCACCGTCTCTGTGCGCGGGAAGGAAAAGTGTTCACATTTTTTCGCAGAATCGCATTTGCGTCGCTGCAGAGAACACAAAAGCTTGTTCAGGACGAAAGAAAGCACAGAGCCCCAGATTTGCTGTTACCCTGGAGAGCTTGCAGAGCACTGGGGAAAGCAGGCAGAGAATTCCCTGCTAGCACCTTCTCTGTGCGCGGGAAGGCAAAGTGTTCACATTTCCTCGCAGAATCGCTTTTGTGCAGAAAACAGTAACACTTGTTCAGAACGAAAGAAAGCACAGAGCCCCAGATTTTATGTTGTCCTGGAGAGCTTGCAGAGCACTGGGGAAAGGCAGGCAGAGAATTCCCTGCTAGCACCTTCTCTCTGCGCGGGAATGAGAAGTGTTCACATTGTTTAAAGTATTGTGTCAAACAATTCACAATCCACCATCAGCGATCCAACATCCACCATCAAAGCATCCAACATTCATCATACACCATTCATAATCCACCATCCTGGACCAAACCATCCAGCATCCTTGATCAGAGCATCCACCATCCCCCATCCAGGATCAAACCGTCCATCACCCACCATGCAGGATTAAACCATCCATCATTCACCATCCACGATCAAAGCATCTACCATCCACCATCGAGGACCAAATTCTATACCACCCACCATCGAGGACCAAATTCTACACCACCCACCGTCCACCATCAGGATCAAACATCCACCATGCACCATCCAAGATCCAACCATCCGCCATCCACGACCAAATCCTACACCAACCACCATCAGGATCAAACATCCACCATGCACTATCCAAGATCTAATCATGCACAATCCACCATCCTGGACCAAACCATCCACCATCTAGGATCAAACCATCCAGCATCAAGTAGCAAAGCATCTACCATCCGCCATCCAGGTTTCAGAGCACTTGGGAAAGGCAGGCAGAGAATTCCCTGCTAGCACCGTCTCTGTGCGCGGGAAGGAGAAGTGTTCACATTTTTTCGCAGAATCGCATTTGCGTCGCTGCAGAGAACACAAACGCTTGTTCAGGACGAAAGAAAGCACAGAGCCCCAGATTTGCTGTTACCCTGGAGAGCTTGCAGAGCACTGGGGAAAGGCAGGCAGAGCGTTCCCTGCTAGCACCTCCTCTGTGCGCGGGAAGGCAAAGTGTTCACATTTCCTCGCAGAATCGCTTTTGTGCAGAAAACACTAACACTTGTTCAGAACGAAAGAAAGCACAGAGCCCCAGATTTTATGTTGTCCTAGAGAGCTTGCAGAGCACTGGGGAAAGGCAGGCAGAGAATTCCCTGCTAGCACCTTCTCTGTGCCTGGGAAGGAGAAGTGTTCACATTGCTTCGCAGAATCGCTTTTGTGCAGAAAACACTAACACTTGTTCAGAACGAAAGAAAGCACAGAGCCCCAGATTTGCTGTTGTCCTGGAGAGCTTGCAGAGCACTGGGGAAAGGCAGGCAGAGAATTCCCTGCTAGCACCGTCTCTGTGCGCGGGAAGGAAAAGTGTTCACATTTTTTTCGCAGAATCGCATTTGCGTCGCTGCAGAGAACACAAAAGCTTGTTCAGGACGAAAGAAAGCACAGAGCCCCAGATTTGCTGTTACCCTGGAGAGCTTGCAGAGCACTGGGGAAAGCAGGCAGAGAATTCCCTGCTAGCACCTTCTCTGTGCGCGGGAAGGCAAAGTGTTCACATTTCCTCGCAGAATCGCTTTTGTGCAGAAAACACTAACACTTGTTCAGAACGAAAGAAAGCACAGAGCCCCAGATTTTATGTTGTCCTGGAGAGCTTGCAGAGCACTGGGGAAAGGCAGGCAGAGAATTCCCTGCTAGCACCGTCTCTGTGCGCGGGAAGGAAAAGTGTTCACATTTTTTCGCAGAATCGCATTTGCGTCGCTGCAGAGAACACAAAAGCTTGTTCAGGACGAAAGAAAGCACAGAGCCCCAGATTTGCTGTTACCCTGGAGAGCTTGCAGAGCACTGGGGAAAGCAGGCAGAGAATTCCCTGCTAGCACCTTCTCTGTGCGCGGGAAGGCAAAGTGTTCACATTTCCTCGCAGAATCGCTTTTGTGCAGAAAACAGTAACACTTGTTCAGAACGAAAGAAAGCACAGAGCCCCAGATTTTATGTTGTCCTGGAGAGCTTGCAGAGCACTGGGGAAAGGCAGGCAGAGAATTCCCTGCTAGCACCTTCTCTCTGCGCGGGAATGAGAAGTGTTCACATTGTTTAAAGTATTGTGTCAAACAATTCACAATCCACCATCAGCGATCCAACATCCACCATCAAACCATCCAACATTCATCATACACCATTCATAATCCACCATCCTGGACCAAACCATCCAGCATCCTTGATCAGAGCATCCACCATCCCCCATCCAGGATCAAACCGTCCATCACCCACCATGCAGGATTAAACCATCCATCATTCACCATCCACGATCAAAGCATCTACCATCCACCATCGAGGACCAAATTCTATACCACCCACCATCGAGGACCAAATTCTACACCACCCACCGTCCACCATCAGGATCAAACATCCACCATGCACCATCCAAGATCCAACCATCCGCCATCCACGACCAAATCCTACACCAACCACCATCAGGATCAAACATCCACCATGCACTATCCAAGATCTAATCATGCACAATCCACCATCCTGGACCAAACCATCCACCATCTAGGATCAAACCATCCAGCATCAAGTAGCAAAGCATCTACCATCCGCCATCCAGGTTTCAGAGCACTTGGGAAAGGCAGGCAGAGAATTCCCTGCTAGCACCGTCTCTGTGCGCGGGAAGGAGAAGTGTTCACATTTTTTCGCAGAATCGCATTTGCGTCGCTGCAGAGAACACAAACGCTTGTTCAGGACGAAAGAAAGCACAGAGCCCCAGATTTGCTGTTACCCTGGAGAGCTTGCAGAGCACTGGGGAAAGGCAGGCAGAGCGTTCCCTGCTAGCACCTCCTCTGTGCGCGGGAAGGCAAAGTGTTCACATTTCCTCGCAGAATCGCTTTTGTGCAGAAAACACTAACACTTCTTCAGAACGAAAGAAAGCACAGAGCCCCAGATTTTATGTTGTCCTAGAGAGCTTGCAGAGCACTGGGGAAAGGCAGGCAGAGAATTCCCTGCTAGCACCTTCTCTGTGCCTGGGAAGGAGAAGTGTTCACATTGCTTCGCAGAATCGCTTTTGTGCAGAAAACACTAACACTTGTTCAGAACGAAAGAAAGCACAGAGCCCCAGATTTGCTGTTGTCCTGGAGAGCTTGCAGAGCACTGGGGAAAGGCAGGCAGAGAATTCCCTGCTAGCACCTTCTCTGTGCCTGGGAAGCAGAAGTGTTCACATTGCTTCGCAGAATCGCTTTTGTGCAGAAAACACTAACACTTGTTCAGAACGAAAGAAAGCACAGAGCCCCAGATTTGCTGTTGTCCTGGAGAACTTGCAGAGCACTGGGGAAAGGCAGGCAGAGAATTCCCTGCTAGCACCTTCTCTGTGCGCGGGAAGGAGAAGTGGTCACATTTTTTCGCATAATCGCATTTGCGTCGCTGCAGAGAATACAAACGCTTGTTCAGGACGAAAGAAAGCATAGAGCCCCAGATTTGCTGTTACCCTGGAGAGCTTGCAGAGCACTGGGGAAAGGCAGGCAGAGAATTCCCTGCTAGCACCTTCTCTGTGCCTGGGAAGCAGAAGTGTTCACATTTCCTCGCAGAATCGCTTTTGTGCAGAAAACACTAACACTTGTTCAGAACGAAAGAAAGCACAGAGCCCCAGATTTTATGTTGTCCTGGAGAGCTTGCAGAGCACTGGGGAAAGGCAGGCAGAGAATTCCCTGCTAGCACCGTCTCTGTGCGCGGGAAGGAAAAGTGTTCACATTTTTTCGCAGAATCGCATTTGCGTCGCTGCAGAGAACACAAAAGCTTGTTCAGGACGAAAGAAAGCACAGAGCCCCAGATTTGCTGTTGTCCTGGAGAGCTTGCAGAGCACTGGGGAAAGCAGGCAGAGAATTCCCTGCTAGCACCGTCTCTGTGCCCGGGAAGGAAAAGTGTTCACATTTCCTCGCAGAATCGCTTTTGTGCAGAAAACACTAACACTTGTTCAGAACGAAAGAAAGCACAGAGCCCCAGATTTTATGTTGTCCTGGAGAGCTTGCAGAGCACTGGGGAAAGGCAGGCAGAGAATTCCCTGCTAGCACCTTCTCTATGCGCGGGAATGAGAAGTGTTCACATTGCTTCGCAGAATCGCTTTTGTGCAGAAAACACTAACACTTGTTCAGAACGAAAGAAAGCACAGAGCCCCAGATTTTATGTTGTCCTGGAGAGCTTGCAGAGCACTGGGGAAAGGCAGGCAGAGAATTCCCTGCTAGCACCTTCTCTCTGCGCGGGAATGAGAAGTGTTCACATTGTTTAAAGTATTGCGTCAAACACTTCACAATCCACCATCAGCGATCCAACATCCACCATCAAACCATCCAACATTCATCATACAGCATTCATAATCCACCATCCTGGACCAAACCATCCAGCATCCTTGATCAGAGCATCCACCATCCCCCATCCAGGATCAAACCGTCCATCACCCACCATGCAGGATTAAACCATCCATCATTCACCATCCACGATCAAAGCATCTACCATCCACCATCGAGGACCAAATTCTATACCACCCACCATCGAGGACCAAATTCTACACCACCCACTGTCCACCATCAGGATCAAACATCCACCATGCACCATCCAAGATCCAACCATCCGCCATCCACGACCAAATCCTACACCAACCACCATCAGGATCAAACATCCACCATGCACTATCCAAGATCTAATCATGCACAATCCACCATCCTGGACCAAACCATCCACCATCTAGGATCAAACCATCCAGCATCAAGTAGCAAAGCATCTACCATCCGCCATCCAGGTTTCAGAGCACTTGGGAAAGGCAGGCAGAGAATTCCCTGCTAGCACCGTCTCTGTGCGCGGGAAGGAGAAGTGGTCACATTTTTTCGCAGAATCGCATTTGCGTCGCTGCAGAGAATACAAACGCTTGTTCAGGACGAAAGAAAGCATAGAGCCCCAGATTTGCTGTTACCCTGGAGAGCTTGCAGAGCACTGGGGAAAGGCAGGCAGAGAATTCCCTGCTAGCACCTTCTCTGTGCGCGGGAAGGGAAAGTGTTCACATTTCCTCGCAGAATCGCTTTTGTGCAGAAAACAGTAACACTTGTTCAGAACGAAAGAAAGCACAGAGACCCAGATTTTATGTTGTCCTGGAGAGCTTGCAGAGCACTGGGGAAAGGCAGGCAGAGAATTCCCTGCTAGCACCTTCTCTGTGCCTGGGAAGAAGAAGTGTTCACATTGCTTCGCAGAATCGCTTTTGTGCAGAAAACACTAACACTTGTTCAGAACGAAAGAAAGCACAGAGCCCCAGATTTGCTGTTGTCCTGGAGAGCTTGCAGAGCACTGGGGAAAGGCAGGCAGAGAATTCCCTGCTAGCAGCTTCTCTGTGCCTGGGAAGCAGAAGTGTTCACATTGCTTTGCAGAATCGCTTTTGTGCAGAAAACACTAACACTTGTTCAGAACGAAAGAAAGCACAGAGCCCCAGATTTTATGTTGTCCTGGAGAGCTTGCAGAGCACTGGGGAAAGGCAGGCAGAGAATTCTCTGCTAGCACCGTCTCTGTGCGCGGCAAGGAGAAGTGGTCACATTTTTTCGCATAATCGCATTTGCGTCGCTGCAGAGAATACAAACGCTTGTTCAGGACGAAAGAAAGCATAGAGCCCCAGATTTGCTGTTACCCTGGAGAGCTTGCAGAGCACTGGGGAAAGGCAGGCAGAGAATTCCCTGCTAGCACCTTCTCTGTGCCTGGGAAGCAGAAGTGTTCACATTTCCTCGCAGAATCGCTTTTGTGCAGAAAACACTAACACTTGTTCAGAACGAAAGAAAGCACAGAGCCCCAGATTTTATGTTGTCCTGGAGAGCTTGCAGAGCACTGGGGAAAGGCAGGCAGAGAATTCTCTGCTAGCACCGTCTCTGTGCGCGGCAAGGAGAAGTGGTCACATTTTTTCGCATAATCGCATTTGCGTCGCTGCAGAGAATACAAACGCTTGTTCAGGACGAAAGAAAGCATAGAGCCCCAGATTTGCTGTTACCCTGGAGAGCTTGCAGAGCACTGGGGAAAGGCAGGCAGAGAATTCCCTGCTAGCACCTTCTCTGTGCCTGGGAAGCAGAAGTGTTCACATTTCCTCGCAGAATCGCTTTTGTGCAGAAAACACTAACACTTGTTCAGAACGAAAGAAAGCACAGAGCCCCAGATTTTATGTTGTCCTGGAGACCTTGCAGAGCACTGGGGAAAGGCAGGCAGAGAATTCCCTGCTAGCACCTTCTCTCTGCGCCGGAATGAGAAGTGTTCACATTGCTTCGCAGAATCGCTTTTGTGCAGAAAACACTAACACTTGTTCAGAACGAAAGAAAGCACAGAGCCCCAGATTTGCTGTTGTCCTGGAGAGCTTGCAGAGCACTGGGGAAAGGCAGGCAGAGAATTCCCTGCTAGCACCGTCTCTGTGCGCGGGAAGGAAAAGTGTTCACATTTTTTCGCAGAATCGCATTTGCGTCGCTGCAGAGAACACAAAAGCTTGTTCAGGACGAAAGAAAGCACAGAGCCCCAGATTTGCTGTTACCCTGGAGAGCTTGCAGAGCACTGGGGAAAGCAGGCAGAGAATTCCCTGCTAGCACCTTCTCTGTGCGCGGGAAGGCAAAGTGTTCACATTTCCTCGCAGAATCGCTTTTGTGCAGAAAACAGTAACACTTGTTCAGAACGAAAGAAAGCACAGAGCCCCAGATTTTATGTTGTCCTGGAGAGCTTGCAGAGCACTGGGGAAAGGCAGGCAGAGAATTCCCTGCTAGCACCTTCTCTCTGCGCGGGAATGAGAAGTGTTCACATTGTTTAAAGTATTGCGTCAAACACTTCACATCCACCATCAGTGATCCAAAATCCACCATCAAACCATCCAACGTTCATCATACACCATTTCAAATCCACCGTCCTGGACCAAACCATCCAGCATCCTTGATCAGAGCATCCACCATCCCCCATCCAGGATCCAACCGTCCATCACCCACCATGCAGGATTAAACCATCCATCATTCACCATCCACGATCAAAGCATCTACCATCCACCATCGAGGACCAAATTCTATACCACCCACCATCGAGGACCAAATTCTACACCACCCACCGTCCACCATCAGGATCAAACATCCACCATGCACCAGCCAAGATCCAACCATCCGCGACCAAATGCTACACCAACCACCATCAGGATCAAACATCCACCATGCACTATCCAAGATCTAACCATCCACAATCCACCATCCTGGACCAAACCATGCACCATCTAGGATCAAACCATCCAGCATCAAGTAGCAAAGCATCTACCATCCGCCAGCCAGGTTTCAGAGCACTTGGGAAAGGCAGGCAGAGAATTCCCTGCTAGCACCTTCTCTGTGCCTGGGAAGCAGAAGTGTTCACATTGCTTCGCAGAATCGCTTTTGTGCAGAAAACACTAACACTTGTTCAGAACGAAAGAAAGCACAGAGCCCCAGATTTTATGTTGTCCTGGAGAGCTTGCAGAGCACTGGGGAAAGGCAGGCAGAGAATTCCCTGCTAGCACCTTCTCTGTGCCTGGGAAGCAGAAGTGTTCACATTGCTTCGCAGAATCGCTTTTGTGCAGAAAACACTAACACTTGTTCAGAACGAAAGAAAGCACAGAGACCCAGATTTTATGTTGTCCTGGAGAGCTTGCAGAGCACTGGGGAAAGGCAGGCAGAGAATTCCCTGCTAGCACCTTCTCTCTGCGCGGGAATGAGAAGTGTTCACATTGCTTCGCGGAATCGCTTTTGTGCAGAAAACACTAACACTTGTTCAGAACGAAAGAAAGCACAGAGCCCCAGATTTGCTGTTGTCCTGGAGAGCTTGCAGAGCACTGGGGAAAGGCAGGCAGAGAATTCCCTGCTAGCACCGTCTCTGTGCGCGGGAAGGAAAAGTGTTCACATTTTTTTCGCAGAATCACATTTGCGTCGCTGCAGAGAACACAAAAGCTTGTTCAGGACGAAAGAAAGCACAGAGCCCCAGATTTGCTGTTACCCTGGAGAGCTTGCAGAGCACTGGGGAAAGCAGGCAGAGAATTCCCTGCTAGCACCTTCTCTGTGCGCGGGAAGGCAAAGTGTTCACATTTCCTCGCAGAATCGCTTTTGTGCAGAAAACAGTAACACTTGTTCAGAACGAAAGAAAGCACAGAGCCCCAGATTTTATGTTGTCCTGAAGAGCTTGCAGAGCACTGGGGAAAGGCAGGCAGAGAATTCCCTGCTAGCACCTTCTCTCTGCGCGGGAATGAGAAGTGTTCACATTGCTTCGCAGAATCGCTTTTGTGCAGAAAACACTAACACTTGTTCAGAACGAAAGAAAGCACATAGCCCCAGATTTTATGTTGTCCTGGAGAGCTTGCAGAGCACTGGGGAAAGGCAGGCAGAGAATTCCCTGCTAGCACCGTCTCTGTGCGCGGGAAGGAAAAGTGTTCACATTTTTT
Source organism: Strix uralensis (assembly GCF_047716275.1). Lineage (NCBI taxonomy): Eukaryota > Metazoa > Chordata > Aves > Strigiformes > Strigidae > Strix > Strix uralensis. Next base: position 123,360,029 of record NC_133974.1, on the reverse strand, counting down.
CGCAGAATCGCATTTGCGTCGCTGCAGAGAACACAAAAGCTTGTTCAGGACGAAAGAAAGCACAGAGCCCCAGATTTGATGTTACCCTGGAGAGCTTGCAGAGCACTGGGGAAAGGCAGGCAGAGAATTCCCTGCTAGCACCTTCTCTGTGGGCGGGAAGGCAAAGTGTTCACATTTCCTCGCAGAATCGCTTTTGTGCAGAAAACACTAACACTTGTTCAGAACGAAAGAAAGCACAGAGCCCCAGATTTGCTGTTGTCCTGGAGAGCTTGCAGAGCACTGGGGAAAGGCAGGCAGAGAATTCCCTGCTAGCAGCTTCTCTGTGCCTGGGAAGCAGAAGTGTTCACATTGCTTTGCAGAATCGCTTTTGTGCAGAAAACACTAACACTTGTTCAGAACGAAAGAAAGCACAGAGCCCCAGATTTTATGTTGTCCTGGAGAGCTTGCAGAGCACTGGGGAAAGGCAGGCAGAGAATTCTCTGCTAGCACCGTCTCTGTGCGCGGCAAGGAGAAGTGGTCACATTTTTTCGCATAATCGCATTTGCGTCGCTGCAGAGAATACAAACGCTTGTTCAGGACGAAAGAAAGCATAGAGCCCCAGATTTGCTGTTACCCTGGAGAGCTTGCAGAGCACTGGGGAAAGGCAGGCAGAGAATTCCCTGCTAGCACCTTCTCTGTGCCTGGGAAGCAGAAGTGTTCACATTTCCTCGCAGAATCGCTTTTGTGCAGAAAACACTAACACTTGTTCAGAACGAAAGAAAGCACAGAGCCCCAGATTTTATGTTGTCCTGGAGAGCTTGCAGAGCACTGGGGAAAGGCAGGCAGAGAATTCCCTGCTAGCACCTTCTCTCTGCGCCGGAATGAGAAGTGTTCACATTGCTTCGCAGAATCGCTTTTGTGCAGAAAACACTAACACTTGTTCAGAACGAAAGAAAGCACAGAGCCCCAGATTTGCTGTTGTCCTGGAGAGCTTGCAGAGCACTGGGGAAAGGCAGGCAGAGAATTCCCTGCTAGCACCGTCTCTGTGCGCGGGAAGGAAAAGTGTTCACATTTTTTCGCAGAATCGCATTTGCGTCGCTGCAGAGAACACAAAAGCTTGTTCAGGACGAAAGAAAGCACAGAGCCCCAGATTTGCTGTTACCCTGGAGAGCTTGCAGAGCACTGGGGAAAGCAGGCAGAGAATTCCCTGCTAGAACCTTCTCTGTGCGCGGGAAGGCAAAGTGTTCACATTTCCTCGCAGAATCACTTTTGTGCAGAAAACACTAACACTTGTTCAGAACGAAAGAAAGCACAGAGCCCCAGATTTTATGTTGTCCTGGAGAGCTTGCAGAGCACTGGGGAAAGGCAGGCAGAGAATTCCCTGCTAGCACCTTCTCTCTGCGCGGGAATGAGAAGTGTTCACATTGTTTAAAGTATTGCGTCAAACACTTCACATCCACCATCAGTGATCCAAAATCCACCATCAAACCATCCAACGTTCATCATACACCATTTCAAATCCACCGTCCTGGACCAAACCATCCAGCATCCTTGATCAGAGCATCCACCATCCCCCATCCAGGATCCAACCGTCCATCACCCACCATGCAGGATTAAACCATCCATCATTCACCATCCACGATCAAAGCATCTACCATCCACCATCGAGGACCAAATTCTATACCACCCACCATCGAGGACCAAATTCTACACCACCCACCGTCCACCATCAGGATCAAACATCCACCATGCACCAGCCAAGATCCAACCATCCGCGACCAAATGCTACACCAACCACCATCAGGATCAAACATCCACCATGCACTATCCAAGATCTAACCATCCACAATCCACCATCCTGGACCAAACCATGCACCATCTAGGATCAAACCATCCAGCATCAAGTAGCAAAGCATCTACCATCCGCCAGCCAGGTTTCAGAGCACTTGGGAAAGGCAGGCAGAGAATTCCCTGCTAGCACCTTCTCTGTGCCTGGGAAGCAGAAGTGTTCACATTGCTTCGCAGAATCGCTTTTGTGCAGAAAACACTAACACTTGTTCAGAACGAAAGAAAGCACAGAGCCCCAGATTTGCTGTTGTCCTGGAGAGCTTGCAGAGCACTGGGGAAAGGCAGGCAGAGAATTCCCTGCTAGCAGCTTCTCTGTGCCTGGGAAGCAGAAGTGTTCACATTGCTTTGCAGAATCGCTTTTGTGCAGAAAACACTAACACTTGTTCAGAACGAAAGAAAGCACAGAGCCCCAGATTTTATGTTGTCCTGGAGAGCTTGCAGAGCACTGGGGAAAGGCAGGCAGAGAATTCTCTGCTAGCACCGTCTCTGTGCGCGGCAAGGAGAAGTGGTCACATTTTTTCGCATAATCGCATTTGCGTCGCTGCAGAGAATACAAACGCTTGTTCAGGACGAAAGAAAGCATAGAGCCCCAGATTTGCTGTTACCCTGGAGAGCTTGCAGAGCACTGGGGAAAGGCAGGCAGAGAATTCCCTGCTAGCACCTTCTCTGTGCCTGGGAAGCAGAAGTGTTCACATTTCCTCGCAGAATCGCTTTTGTGCAGAAAACACTAACACTTGTTCAGAACGAAAGAAAGCACAGAGCCCCAGATTTTATGTTGTCCTGGAGAGCTTGCAGAGCACTGGGGAAAGGCAGGCAGAGAATTCCCTGCTAGCACCTTCTCTCTGCGCCGGAATGAGAAGTGTTCACATTGCTTCGCAGAATCGCTTTTGTGCAGAAAACACTAACACTTGTTCAGAACGAAAGAAAGCACAGAGCCCCAGATTTGCTGTTGTCCTGGAGAGCTTGCAGAGCACTGGGGAAAGGCAGGCAGAGAATTCCCTGCTAGCACCGTCTCTGTGCGCGGGAAGGAAAAGTGTTCACATTTTTTCGCAGAATCGCATTTGCGTCGCTGCAGAGAACACAAAAGCTTGTTCAGGACGAAAGAAAGCACAGAGCCCCAGATTTGCTGTTACCCTGGAGAGCTTGCAGAGCACTGGGGAAAGCAGGCAGAGAATTCCCTGCTAGAACCTTCTCTGTGCGCGGGAAGGCAAAGTGTTCACATTTCCTCGCAGAATCACTTTTGTGCAGAAAACACTAACACTTGTTCAGAACGAAAGAAAGCACAGAGCCCCAGATTTTATGTTGTCCTGGAGAGCTTGCAGAGCACTGGGGAAAGGCAGGCAGAGAATTCCCTGCTAGCACCTTCTCTCTGCGCGGGAATGAGAAGTGTTCACATTGTTTAAAGTATTGCGTCAAACACTTCACATCCACCATCAGTGATCCAAAATCCACCATCAAACCATCCAACGTTCATCATACACCATTTCAAATCCACCGTCCTGGACCAAACCATCCAGCATCCTTGATCAGAGCATCCACCATCCCCCATCCAGGATCCAACCGTCCATCACCCACCATGCAGGATTAAACCATCCATCATTCACCATCCACGATCAAAGCATCTACCATCCACCATCGAGGACCAAATTCTATACCACCCACCATCGAGGACCAAATTCTACACCACCCACCGTCCACCATCAGGATCAAACATCCACCATGCACCAGCCAAGATCCAACCATCCGCGACCAAATGCTACACCAACCACCATCAGGATCAAACATCCACCATGCACTATCCAAGATCTAACCATCCACAATCCACCATCCTGGACCAAACCATGCACCATCTAGGATCAAACCATCCAGCATCAAGTAGCAAAGCATCTACCATCCGCCAGCCAGGTTTCAGAGCACTTGGGAAAGGCAGGCAGAGAATTCCCTGCTAGCACCTTCTCTGTGCCTGGGAAGCAGAAGTGTTCACATTGCTTCGCAGAATCGCTTTTGTGCAGAAAACACTAACACTTGTTCAGAACGAAAGAAAGCACAGAGCCCCAGATTTTATGTTGTCCTGGAGAGCTTGCAGAGCACTGGGGAAAGGCAGGCAGAGAATTCCCTGCTAGCACCTTCTCTGTGCCTGGGAAGCAGAAGTGTTCACATTGCTTCGCAGAATCGCTTTTGTGCAGAAAACACTAACACTTGTTCAGAACGAAAGAAAGCACAGAGACCCAGATTTTATGTTGTCCTGGAGAGCTTGCAGAGCACTGGGGAAAGGCAGGCAGAGAATTCCCTGCTAGCACCTTCTCTCTGCGCGGGAATGAGAAGTGTTCACATTGCTTCGCGGAATCGCTTTTGTGCAGAAAACACTAACACTTGTTCAGAACGAAAGAAAGCACAGAGCCCCAGATTTGCTGTTGTCCTGGAGAGCTTGCAGAGCACTGGGGAAAGGCAGGCAGAGAATTCCCTGCTAGCACCGTCTCTGTGCGCGGGAAGGAAAAGTGTTCACATTTTTTTCGCAGAATCACATTTGCGTCGCTGCAGAGAACACAAAAGCTTGTTCAGGACGAAAGAAAGCACAGAGCCCCAGATTTGCTGTTACCCTGGAGAGCTTGCAGAGCACTGGGGAAAGCAGGCAGAGAATTCCCTGCTAGCACCTTCTCTGTGCGCGGGAAGGCAAAGTGTTCACATTTCCTCGCAGAATCGCTTTTGTGCAGAAAACAGTAACACTTGTTCAGAACGAAAGAAAGCACAGAGCCCCAGATTTTATGTTGTCCTGAAGAGCTTGCAGAGCACTGGGGAAAGGCAGGCAGAGAATTCCCTGCTAGCACCTTCTCTCTGCGCGGGAATGAGAAGTGTTCACATTGCTTCGCAGAATCGCTTTTGTGCAGAAAACACTAACACTTGTTCAGAACGAAAGAAAGCACATAGCCCCAGATTTTATGTTGTCCTGGAGAGCTTGCAGAGCACTGGGGAAAGGCAGGCAGAGAATTCCCTGCTAGCACCGTCTCTGTGCGCGGGAAGGAAAAGTGTTCACATTTTTTCGCAGAATCGCATTTGCGTCGCTGCAGAGAACACAAAAGCTTGTTCAGGACGAAAGAAAGCACAGAGCCCCAGATTTGATGTTACCCTGGAGAGCTTGCAGAGCACTGGGGAAAGGCAGGCAGAGAATTCCCTGCTAGCACCTTCTCTGTGGGCGGGAAGGCAAAGTGTTCACATTTCCTCGCAGAATCGCTTTTGTGCAGAAAACACTAACACTTGTTCAGAACGAAAGAAAGCACAGAGCCCCAGATTTTATGTTGTCCTGGAGAGCTTGCAGAGCACTGGGGAAAGGCAGGCAGAGAATTCCCTGCTAGCACCTTCTCTCTGCGCGGGAATGAGAAGTGTTCACATTGCTTCGCAGAATCGCTTTTGTGCAGAAAACACTAACACTTGTTCAGAACGAAAGAAAGCACAGAGCCCCAGATTTGCTGTTGTCCTGGAGAGCTTGCAGAGCACTGGGGAAAGGCAGGCAGAGAATTCCCTGCTAGCACCTTCTCTGTGCCTGGGAAGCAGAAGTGTTCACATTGCTTCGCAGAATCGCTTTTGTGCAGAAAACACTAACACTTGTTCAGAACGAAAGAAAGCACAGAGCCCCAGATTTGCTGTTGTCCTGGAGAGCTTGCAGAGCACTGGGGAAAGGCAGGCAGAGAATTCCCTGCTAGCACCTTCTCTGTGCGCGGGAAGGCAAAGTGTTCACATTTCCTCGCAGAATCGCTTTTGTGCAGAAAACACTAACACTTGTTCAGAACGAAAGAAAGCACAGAGCCCCAGATTTGCTGTTGTCCTGGAGAGCTTGCAGAGCACTGGGGAAAGGCAGGCAGAGAATTCCCTGCTAGCACCTTCTCTGTGCCTGGGAAGCAGAAGTGTTCACATTTCCTCGCAGAATCGCTTTTGTGCAGAAAACACTAACACTTGTTCAGAACGAAAGAAAGCACAGAGCCCCAGATTTTATGTTGTCCTGGAGAGCTTGCAGAGCACTGGGGAAAGGCAGGCAGAGAATTCCCTGCTAGCACCTTCTCTCTGCGCGGGAATGAGAAGTGTTCACATTGCTTCGCAGAATCGATTTTGTGCAGAAAACACTAACACTTGTTCAGAACGAAAGAAAGCACAGAGACCCAGATTTTATGTTGTCCTGGAGAGCTTGCAGAGCACTGGGGAAAGGCAGGCAGAGAATTCCCTGCTAGCACCGTCTCTGTGCGCGGGAAGGAAAAGTGTTCACATTTTTTTCGCAGAATCGCATTTGCGTCGCTGCAGAGAACACAAAAGCTTGTTCAGGACGAAAGAAAGCACAGAGCCCCAGATTTGCTGTTACCCTGGAGAGCTTGCAGAGCACTGGGGAAAGCAGGCAGAGAATTCCCTGCTAGCACCTTCTCTGTGCGCGGGAAGGCAAAGTGTTCACATTTCCTCGCAGAATCGCTTTTGTGCAGAAAACACTAACACTTGTTCAGAACGAAAGAAAGCACAGAGCCCCAGATTTTATGTTGTCCTGGAGAGCTTGCAGAGCACTGGGGAAAGGCAGGCAGAGAATTCCCTGCTAGCACCGTCTCTGTGCGCGGGAAGGAAAAGTGTTCACATTTTTTCGCAGAATCGCATTTGCGTCGCTGCAGAGAACACAAAAGCTTGTTCAGGACGAAAGAAAGCACAGAGCCCCAGATTTGCTGTTACCCTGGAGAGCTTGCAGAGCACTGGGGAAAGCAGGCAGAGAATTCCCTGCTAGCACCTTCTCTGTGCGCGGGAAGGCAAAGTGTTCACATTTCCTCGCAGAATCGCTTTTGTGCAGAAAACAGTAACACTTGTTCAGAACGAAAGAAAGCACAGAGCCCCAGATTTTATGTTGTCCTGGAGAGCTTGCAGAGCACTGGGGAAAGGCAGGCAGAGAATTCCCTGCTAGCACCTTCTCTCTGCGCGGGAATGAGAAGTGTTCACATTGTTTAAAGTATTGTGTCAAACAATTCACAATCCACCATCAGCGATCCAACATCCACCATCAAACCATCCAACATTCATCATACACCATTCATAATCCACCATCCTGGACCAAACCATCCAGCATCCTTGATCAGAGCATCCACCATCCCCCATCCAGGATCAAACCGTCCATCACCCACCATGCAGGATTAAACCATCCATCATTCACCATCCACGATCAAAGCATCTACCATCCACCATCGAGGACCAAATTCTATACCACCCACCATCGAGGACCAAATTCTACACCACCCACCGTCCACCATCAGGATCAAACATCCACCATGCACCATCCAAGATCCAACCATCCGCCATCCACGACCAAATCCTACACCAACCACCATCAGGATCAAACATCCACCATGCACTATCCAAGATCTAATCATGCACAATCCACCATCCTGGACCAAACCATCCACCATCTAGGATCAAACCATCCAGCATCAAGTAGCAAAGCATCTACCATCCGCCATCCAGGTTTCAGAGCACTTGGGAAAGGCAGGCAGAGAATTCCCTGCTAGCACCGTCTCTGTGCGCGGGAAGGAGAAGTGTTCACATTTTTTCGCAGAATCGCATTTGCGTCGCTGCAGAGAACACAAACGCTTGTTCAGGACGAAAGAAAGCACAGAGCCCCAGATTTGCTGTTACCCTGGAGAGCTTGCAGAGCACTGGGGAAAGGCAGGCAGAGCGTTCCCTGCTAGCACCTCCTCTGTGCGCGGGAAGGCAAAGTGTTCACATTTCCTCGCAGAATCGCTTTTGTGCAGAAAACACTAACACTTGTTCAGAACGAAAGAAAGCACAGAGCCCCAGATTTTATGTTGTCCTAGAGAGCTTGCAGAGCACTGGGGAAAGGCAGGCAGAGAATTCCCTGCTAGCACCTTCTCTGTGCCTGGGAAGGAGAAGTGTTCACATTGCTTCGCAGAATCGCTTTTGTGCAGAAAACACTAACACTTGTTCAGAACGAAAGAAAGCACAGAGCCCCAGATTTGCTGTTGTCCTGGAGAGCTTGCAGAGCACTGGGGAAAGGCAGGCAGAGAATTCCCTGCTAGCACCTTCTCTGTGCCTGGGAAGCAGAAGTGTTCACATTGCTTCGCAGAATCGCTTTTGTGCAGAAAACACTAACACTTGTTCAGAACGAAAGAAAGCACAGAGCCCCAGATTTGCTGTTGTCCTGGAGAACTTGCAGAGCACTGGGGAAAGGCAGGCAGAGAATTCCCTGCTAGCACCTTCTCTGTGCGCGGGAAGGAGAAGTGGTCACATTTTTTCGCATAATCGCATTTGCGTCGCTGCAGAGAATACAAACGCTTGTTCAGGACGAAAGAAAGCATAGAGCCCCAGATTTGCTGTTACCCTGGAGAGCTTGCAGAGCACTGGGGAAAGGCAGGCAGAGAATTCCCTGCTAGCACCTTCTCTGTGCCTGGGAAGCAGAAGTGTTCACATTTCCTCGCAGAATCGCTTTTGTGCAGAAAACACTAACACTTGTTCAGAACGAAAGAAAGCACAGAGCCCCAGATTTTATGTTGTCCTGGAGAGCTTGCAGAGCACTGGGGAAAGGCAGGCAGAGAATTCCCTGCTAGCACCGTCTCTGTGCGCGGGAAGGAAAAGTGTTCACATTTTTTCGCAGAATCGCATTTGCGTCGCTGCAGAGAACACAAAAGCTTGTTCAGGACGAAAGAAAGCACAGAGCCCCAGATTTGCTGTTGTCCTGGAGAGCTTGCAGAGCACTGGGGAAAGCAGGCAGAGAATTCCCTGCTAGCACCGTCTCTGTGCCCGGGAAGGAAAAGTGTTCACATTTCCTCGCAGAATCGCTTTTGTGCAGAAAACACTAACACTTGTTCAGAACGAAAGAAAGCACAGAGCCCCAGATTTTATGTTGTCCTGGAGAGCTTGCAGAGCACTGGGGAAAGGCAGGCAGAGAATTCCCTGCTAGCACCTTCTCTATGCGCGGGAATGAGAAGTGTTCACATTGCTTCGCAGAATCGCTTTTGTGCAGAAAACACTAACACTTGTTCAGAACGAAAGAAAGCACAGAGCCCCAGATTTTATGTTGTCCTGGAGAGCTTGCAGAGCACTGGGGAAAGGCAGGCAGAGAATTCCCTGCTAGCACCTTCTCTCTGCGCGGGAATGAGAAGTGTTCACATTGTTTAAAGTATTGCGTCAAACACTTCACAATCCACCATCAGCGATCCAACATCCACCATCAAACCATCCAACATTCATCATACAGCATTCATAATCCACCATCCTGGACCAAACCATCCAGCATCCTTGATCAGAGCATCCACCATCCCCCATCCAGGATCAAACCGTCCATCACCCACCATGCAGGATTAAACCATCCATCATTCACCATCCACGATCAAAGCATCTACCATCCACCATCGAGGACCAAATTCTATACCACCCACCATCGAGGACCAAATTCTACACCACCCACTGTCCACCATCAGGATCAAACATCCACCATGCACCATCCAAGATCCAACCATCCGCCATCCACGACCAAATCCTACACCAACCACCATCAGGATCAAACATCCACCATGCACTATCCAAGATCTAATCATGCACAATCCACCATCCTGGACCAAACCATCCACCATCTAGGATCAAACCATCCAGCATCAAGTAGCAAAGCATCTACCATCCGCCATCCAGGTTTCAGAGCACTTGGGAAAGGCAGGCAGAGAATTCCCTGCTAGCACCGTCTCTGTGCGCGGGAAGGAGAAGTGGTCACATTTTTTCGCAGAATCGCATTTGCGTCGCTGCAGAGAATACAAACGCTTGTTCAGGACGAAAGAAAGCATAGAGCCCCAGATTTGCTGTTACCCTGGAGAGCTTGCAGAGCACTGGGGAAAGGCAGGCAGAGAATTCCCTGCTAGCACCTTCTCTGTGCGCGGGAAGGGAAAGTGTTCACATTTCCTCGCAGAATCGCTTTTGTGCAGAAAACAGTAACACTTGTTCAGAACGAAAGAAAGCACAGAGACCCAGATTTTATGTTGTCCTGGAGAGCTTGCAGAGCACTGGGGAAAGGCAGGCAGAGAATTCCCTGCTAGCACCTTCTCTGTGCCTGGGAAGAAGAAGTGTTCACATTGCTTCGCAGAATCGCTTTTGTGCAGAAAACACTAACACTTGTTCAGAACGAAAGAAAGCACAGAGCCCCAGATTTGCTGTTGTCCTGGAGAGCTTGCAGAGCACTGGGGAAAGGCAGGCAGAGAATTCCCTGCTAGCAGCTTCTCTGTGCCTGGGAAGCAGAAGTGTTCACATTGCTTTGCAGAATCGCTTTTGTGCAGAAAACACTAACACTTGTTCAGAACGAAAGAAAGCACAGAGCCCCAGATTTTATGTTGTCCTGGAGAGCTTGCAGAGCACTGGGGAAAGGCAGGCAGAGAATTCTCTGCTAGCACCGTCTCTGTGCGCGGCAAGGAGAAGTGGTCACATTTTTTCGCATAATCGCATTTGCGTCGCTGCAGAGAATACAAACGCTTGTTCAGGACGAAAGAAAGCATAGAGCCCCAGATTTGCTGTTACCCTGGAGAGCTTGCAGAGCACTGGGGAAAGGCAGGCAGAGAATTCCCTGCTAGCACCTTCTCTGTGCCTGGGAAGCAGAAGTGTTCACATTTCCTCGCAGAATCGCTTTTGTGCAGAAAACACTAACACTTGTTCAGAACGAAAGAAAGCACAGAGCCCCAGATTTTATGTTGTCCTGGAGAGCTTGCAGAGCACTGGGGAAAGGCAGGCAGAGAATTCCCTGCTAGCACCTTCTCTCTGCGCCGGAATGAGAAGTGTTCACATTGCTTCGCAGAATCGCTTTTGTGCAGAAAACACTAACACTTGTTCAGAACGAAAGAAAGCACAGAGCCCCAGATTTGCTGTTGTCCTGGAGAGCTTGCAGAGCACTGGGGAAAGGCAGGCAGAGAATTCCCTGCTAGCACCGTCTCTGTGCGCGGGAAGGAAAAGTGTTCACATTTTTTCGCAGAATCGCATTTGCGTCGCTGCAGAGAACACAAAAGCTTGTTCAGGACGAAAGAAAGCACAGAGCCCCAGATTTGCTGTTACCCTGGAGAGCTTGCAGAGCACTGGGGAAAGCAGGCAGAGAATTCCCTGCTAGAACCTTCTCTGTGCGCGGGAAGGCAAAGTGTTCACATTTCCTCGCAGAATCACTTTTGTGCAGAAAACACTAACACTTGTTCAGAACGAAAGAAAGCACAGAGCCCCAGATTTTATGTTGTCCTGGAGAGCTTGCAGAGCACTGGGGAAAGGCAGGCAGAGAATTCCCTGCTAGCACCTTCTCTCTGCGCGGGAATGAGAAGTGTTCACATTGTTTAAAGTATTGCGTCAAACACTTCACATCCACCATCAGTGATCCAAAATCCACCATCAAACCATCCAACGTTCATCATACACCATTTCAAATCCACCGTCCTGGACCAAACCATCCAGCATCCTTGATCAGAGCATCCACCATCCCCCATCCAGGATCCAACCGTCCATCACCCACCATGCAGGATTAAACCATCCATCATTCACCATCCACGATCAAAGCATCTACCATCCACCATCGAGGACCAAATTCTATACCACCCACCATCGAGGACCAAATTCTACACCACCCACCGTCCACCATCAGGATCAAACATCCACCATGCACCATCCAAGATCCAACCATCCGCGACCAAATGCTACACCAACCACCATCAGGATCAAACATCCACCATGCACTATCCAAGATCTAACCATCCACAATCCACCATCCTGGACCAAACCATGCACCATCTAGGATCAAACCATCCAGCATCAAGTAGCAAAGCATCTACCATCCGCCAGCCAGGTTTCAGAGCACTTGGGAAAGGCAGGCAGAGAATTCCCTGCTAGCACCTTCTCTGTGCCTGGGAAGCAGAAGTGTTCACATTGCTTCGCAGAATCGCTTTTGTGCAGAAAACACTAACACTTGTTCAGAACGAAAGAAAGCACAGAGCCCCAGATTTTATGTTGTCCTGGAGAGCTTGCAGAGCACTGGGGAAAGGCAGGCAGAGAATTCCCTGCTAGCACCTTCTCTGTGCCTGGGAAGCAGAAGTGTTCACATTGCTTCGCAGAATCGCTTTTGTGCAGAAAACACTAACACTTGTTCAGAACGAAAGAAAGCACAGAGACCCAGATTTTATGTTGTCCTGGAGAGCTTGCAGAGCACTGGGGAAAGGCAGGCAGAGAATTCCCTGCTAGCACCTTCTCTCTGCGCGGGAATGAGAAGTGTTCACATTGCTTCGCGGAATCGCTTTTGTGCAGAAAACACTAACACTTGTTCAGAACGAAAGAAAGCACAGAGCCCCAGATTTTATGTTGTCCTGGAGAGCTTGCAGAGCACTGGGGAAAGGCAGGCAGAGAATTCCCTGCTAGCACCTTCTCTCTGCGCGGGAATGAGAAGTGTTCACATTGCTTCGCAGAATCGCTTTTGTGCAGAAAACACTAACACTTGTTCAGAACGAAAGAAAGCACAGAGCCCCAGATTTGCTGTTGTCCTGGAGAGCTTGCAGAGCACTGGGGAAAGGCAGGCAGAGAATTCCCTGCTAGCACCGTCTCTGTGCGCGGGAAGGAAAAGTGTTCACATTTTTTCGCAGAATCGCATTTGCGTCGCTGCAGAGAACACAAAAGCTTGTTCAGGACGAAAGAAAGCACAGAGCCCCAGATTTGCTGTTACCCTGGAGAGCTTGCAGAGCACTGGGGAAAGCAGGCAGAGAATTCCCTGCTAGCACCTTCTCTGTGCGCGGGAAGGCAAAGTGTTCACATTTCCTTGCAGAATCGCTTTTGTGCAGAAAACACTAACACTTGTTCAGAACGAAAGAAAGCACAGAGACCCAGATTTTATGTTGTCCTGGAGAGCTTGCAGAGCACTGGGGAAAGGCAGGCAGAGAATTCCCTGCTAGCACCTTCTCGGTGCCTGGGAAGAAGAAGTGTTCACATTGCTTCGCGGAATCGCTTTTGTGCAGAAAACACTAACACTTGTTCAGAACGAAAGAAAGCACAGAGACCCAGATTTTATGTTGTCCTGGAGAGCTTGCAGAGCACTGGGGAAAGGCAGGCAGAGAATTCCCTGCTAGCACCTTCTCTCTGCGCGGGAATGAGAAGTGTTCACTTTTTTTTCGCAGAATCGCTTTTGTGCAGAAAACACTAACACTTGTTCAGAACGAAAGAAAGCACAGAGCCCCAGATTTTATGTTGTCCTGGAGAGCTTGCAGAGCACTGGGGAAAGGCAGGCAGAGAATTCCCTGCTAGCACCGTCTCTGTGCGCGGGAAGAAAAGTGTTCACATTTTTTCGCAGAATCGCATTTGCGTCGCTGCAGAGAACACAAAAGCTTGTTCAGGACGAAAGAAAGCACAGAGCCCCAGATTTGCTGTTACCCTGGAGAGCTTGCAGAGCACTGGGGAAAGCAGGCAGAGAATTCCCTGCTAGCACCTTCTCTGTGCGCGGGAAGGCAAAGTGTTCACATTTCCTCGCAGAATCGCTTTTGTGCAGAAAACACAAAAGCTTGTTCAGGACGAAAGAAAGCACAGAGCCCCATATTTGCTGTTGTCCTGGAGAGCTTGCAGAGCACTGGGGAAAGGCAGGCAGAGAATTCCCTGCTAGCACCTTCTCTGTGCCTGGGAAGCAGAAGTGTTCACATTGCTTCGCAGAATCGCTTTTGTGCAGAAAACACTAACACTTGTTCAGAACGAAAGAAAGCACAGAGCCCCAGATTTTATGTTGTCCTGGAGAGCTTGCAGAGCACTGGGGAAAGGCAGGCAGAGAATTCCCTGCTAGCACCTTCTCTCTGCGCGGGAATGAGAAGTGTTCACATTGCTTCGCAGAATCGCTTTTGTGCAGAAAACACTAACACTTGTTCAGAACGAAAGAAAGCACAGAGCCCCAGATTTTATGTTGTCCTGGAGAGCTTGCAGAGCACTGGGGAAAGGCAGGCAGAGAATTCCCTGCTAGCACCTTCTCTCTGCGCCGGAATGAGAAGTGTTCACATTGCTTCGCAGAATCGCATTTGCGTCGCTTCAGAGAACACAAAAGCTTGTTCAGGACGAAAGAAAGCACAGAGCCCCAGATTTGCTGTTACCCTGGAGAGCTTGCAGAGCACTGGGGAAAGCAGGCAGAGAATTCCCTGCTAGCACCTTCTCTGTGGGCGGGAAGGCAAAGTGTTCACATTTCCTCGCAGAATCGCTTTTGTGCAGAAAACACTAACACTTGTTCAGAACGAAAGAAAGCACAGAGCCCCAGATTTTATGTTGTCCTGGAGAGCTTGCAGAGCACTGGGGAAAGGCAGGCAGAGAATTCCCTGCTAGCACCTTCTCTCTGTGCGGGAATGAGAAGTGTTCACATTGCTTGGCAGAATCGCTTTTGTGCAGAAAACACTAACACTTGTTCAGAACGAAAGAAAGCACAGAGCCCCAGATTTTATGTTGTCCTGGAGAGCTTGCAGAGCACTGGGGAAAGGCAGGCAGAGAATTCCCTGCTAGCACCGTCTCTGTGCGCGGGAAGGAAAAGTGTTCACATTTTTTTCGCAGAATCGCATTTCGTCGCTGCAGAGAACACAAAAGCTTGTTCAGGACGAAAGAAAGCACAGAGACCCAGATTTGCTGTTACCCTGGAGAGCTTGCAGAGCACTGGGGAAAGGCAGGCAGAGAATTCCCTGCTAGCACCTTCTCGGTGCCTGGGAAGCAGAAGTGTTCACATTGCTTCGCAGAATCGCTTTTGTGCAGAAAACACTAACACTTGTTCAGAACGAAAGAAAGCACAGAGACCCAGATTTTATGTTGTCCTGGAGAGCTTGCAGAGCACTGGGGAAAGGCAGGCAGAGAATTCCCTGCTAGCACCGTCTCTGTGCGCGGGAAGGAGAAGTGGTCACATTTTTTCGCATAATCGCATTTGCGTCGCTGCAGAGAATACAAACGCTTGTTCAGGACGAAAGAAAGCATAGAGCCCCAGATTTGCTGTTACCCTGGAGAGCTTGCAGAGCACTGGGGAAAGGCAGGCAGAGAATTCCCTGCTAGCACCTTCTCTGTGCCTGGGAAGCAGAAGTGTTCACATTTCCTCGCAGAATCGCTTTTGTGCAGAAAACACTAACACTTGTTCAGAACGAAAGAAAGCACAGAGCCCCAGATTTTATGTTGTCCTGGAGAGCTTGCAGAGCACTGGGGAAAGGCAGGCAGAGAATTCCCTGCTAGCACCTTCTCTCTGCGCCGGAATGAGAAGTGTTCACATTGCTTCGCAGAATCGCTTTTGTGCAGAAAACACTAACACTTGTTCAGAACGAAAGAAAGCACAGAGCCCCAGATTTTATGTTGTCCTGGAGAGCTTGCAGAGCACTGGGGAAAGGCAGGCAGAGAATTCCCTGCTAGCACCGTGTCTGTGCGCGGGAAGGAAAAGTGTTCACATTTTTTCGCAGAATCGCATTTGCGTCGCTGCAGAGAACACAAAAGCTTGTTCAGGACGAAAGAAAGCACAGAGCCCCAGATTTGCTGTTACCCTGGAGAGCTTGCAGAGCACTGGGGAAAGCAGGCAGAGAATTCCCTGCTAGAACCTTCTCTGTGCGCGGGAAGGCAAAGTGTTCACATTTCCTCGCAGAATCGCTTTTGTGCAGAAAACACTAACACTTGTTCAGAACGAAAGAAAGCACAGAGCCCCAAATTTTATGTTGTCCTGGACAGCTTGCAGAGCACTGGGGAAAGGCAGGCAGAGAATTCCCTGCTAGCACCTTCTCTCTGCGCGGGAATGAGAAGTGTTCACATTGCTTCGCAGAATCGCTTTTGTGCAGAAAACACTAACACTTGTTCAGAACGAAAGAAAGCACAGAGCCCCAGATTTTATGTTGTCCTGGAGAGCTTGCAGAGCACTGGGGAAAGGCAGGCAGAGAATTCCCTGCTAGCACCTTCTCTCTGCGCGGGAATGAGAAGTGTTCACATTGTTTAAAGTATTGCGTCAAACACTTCACATCCACCATCAGCGATCCAACATCCACCATCAAACCATCCAACATTCATCATACACTATTTCAAATCCACCGTCCTGGACCAAACCATCCAGCATCCTTGATCAGAGCATCCACCATCCCCCATCCAGGATCCAACCGTCCATCACCCACCATGCAGGATTAAACCATCCATCATTCACCATCCACGATCAAAGCATATACCATCCACCATCGAGGACCAAATTCTATACCACCCACCATCGAGGACCAAATTCTACACCACCCACCGTCCACCATCAGGATCAAACATCCACCATGCACCAGCCAAGATCCAACCATCCGCGACCAAATGCTACACCAACCACCATCAGGATCAAACATCCACCATGCACTATCCAAGATCTAACCATCCACAATCCACCATCCTGGACCAAACCATGCACCATCTAGGATCAAACCATCCAGCATCAAGTAGCAAAGCATCTACCATCCGCCAGCCAGGTTTCAGAGCACTTGGGAAAGGCAGGCAGAGAATTCCCTGCTAGCACCGTCTCTGTGCGCGGGAAGGAGAAGTGGTCACATTTTTTTCGCAGAATCGCATTTCGTCGCTGCAGAGAACACAAAAGCTTGTTCAGGACGAAAGAAAGCACAGAGCCCCAGATTTGCTGTTACCCTGGAGAGCTTGCAGAGCACTGGGGAAAGGCAGGCAGAGAATTCCCTGCTAGCACCTTCTCTGTGCGCGGGAAGGCAAAGTGTTCACATTTCCTCGCAGAATCGCTTTTGTGCAGAAAACAGTAACACTTGTTCAGAACGAAAGAAAGCACAGAGACCCAGATTTTATGTTGTCCTGGAGAGCTTGCAGAGCACTGGGGAAAGGCAGGCAGAGAATTCCCTGCTAGCACCTTCTCTGTGCCTGGGAAGAAGAAGTGTTCACATTGCTTCGCAGAATCGCTTTTGTGCAGAAAACACTAACACTTGTTCAGAACGAAAGAAAGCACAGAGACCCAGATTTTATGTTGTCCTGGAGAGCTTGCAGAGCACTGGGGAAAGGCAGGCAGAGAATTCCCTGCTAGCACCTTCTCTCTGCGCGGGAATGAGAAGTGTTCACATTTCCTCGCAGAATCGCTTTTGTGCAGAAAACACTAACACTTGTTCAGAACGAAAGAAAGCACAGAGCCCCAGATTTTATGTTGTCCTGGAGAGCTTGCAGAGCACTGGGGAAAGGCAGGCAGAGAATTCCCTGCTAGCACCTTCTCTCTGCGCGGGAATGAGAAGTGTTCACATTGCTTCGCAGAATCGCTTTTGTGCAGAAAACACTAACACTTGTTCAGAACGAAAGAAAGCACAGAGCCCCAGATTTTATGTTGTCCTGGAGAGCTTGCAGAGCACTGGGGAAAGGCAGGCAGAGAATTCCCTGCTAGCACCGTCTCTGTGCGTGGGAAGGAAAAGTGTTCACATTTTTTCGCAGAATCGCATTTGCGTCGCTGCAGAGAACACAAAAGCTTGTTCAGGACGAAAGAAAGCACAGAGCCCCAGATTTGCTGTTACCCTGGAGAGCTTGCAGAGCACTGGGGAAAGCAGGCAGAGAATTCCCTGCTAGCACCTTCTCTGTGCGCGGGAAGGCAAAGTGTTCACATTTCCTCGCAGAATCGCTTTTGTGCAGAAAACACTAACACTTGTTCAGAACGAAAGAAAGCACAGAGCCCCAGATTTTATGTTGTCCTGGAGAGCTTGCAGAGCACTGGGGAAAGGCAGGCAGAGAATTCCCTGCTAGCACCTTCTCGGTGCCTGGGAAGAAGAAGTGTTCACATTGCTTCGCGGAATCGCTTTTGTGCAGAAAACACTAACACTTGTTCAGAACGAAAGAAAGCACATAGCCCCAGATTTTATGTTGTCCTGGAGAGCTTGCAGAGCACTGGGGAAAGGCAGGCAGAGAATTCCCTGCTAGCACCTTCTCTCTGCGCGGGAATGAGAAGTGTTCACATTTTTTTCGCAGAATCGCTTTTGTGCAGAAAACACTAACACTTGTTCAGAACGAAAGAAAGCACAGAGCCCCAGATTTTATGTTGTCCTGGAGAGCTTGCAGAGCACTGGGGAAAGGCAGGCAGAGAATTCCCTGCTAGCACCGTCTCTGTGCGCGGGAAGAAAAGTGTTCACATTTTTTCGCAGAATCGCATTTGCGTCGCTGCAGAGAACACAAAAGCTTGTTCAGGACGAAAGAAAGCACAGAGCCCCAGATTTTATGTTGTCCTGGAGAGCTTGCAGAGCACTGGGGAAAGCAGGCAGAGAATTCCCTGCTAGCACCTTCTCTGTGCGCGGGAAGGCAAAGTGTTCACATTTCCTCGCAGAATCGCTTTTGTGCAGAAAACACAAAAGCTTGTTCAGGACGAAAGAAAGCACAGAGCCCCATATTTGCTGTTGTCCTGGAGAGCTTGCAGAGCACTGGGGAAAGGCAGGCAGAGAATTCCCTGCTAGCACCTTCTCTGTGCCTGGGAAGCAGAAGTGTTCACATTGCTTCGCAGAATCGCTTTTGTGCAGAAAACACTAACACTTGTTCAGAACGAAAGAAAGCACAGAGCCCCAGATTTTATGTTGTCCTGGAGAGCTTGCAGAGCACTGGGGAAAGGCAGGCAGAGAATTCCCTGCTAGCACCTTCTCTCTGCGCGGGAATGAGAAGTGTTCACATTGCTTCGCAGAATCGCTTTTGTGCAGAAAACACTAACACTTGTTGAGAACGAAAGAAAGCACAGAGCCCCAGATTTTATGTTGTCCTGGAGAGCTTGCAGAGCACTGGGGAAAGGCAGGCAGAGAATTCCCTGCTAGCACCTTCTCTCTGCGCGGGAATGAGAAGTGTTCACATTTTTTCGCAGAATCGCATTTGCGTCGCTTCAGAGAACACAAAAGCTTGTTCAGGACGAAAGAAAGCACAGAGCCCCAGATTTGCTGTTACCCTGGAGAGCTTGCAGAGCACTGGGGAAAGCAGGCAGAGAATTCCCTGCTAGCACCTTCTCTCTGCGCGGGAAGGCAAAGTGTTCACATTTCCTCGCAGAATCGCTTTTGTGCAGAAAACACTAACACTTGTTCAGAACGAAAGAAAGCACAGAGCCCCAGATTTGCTGTTGTCCTGGAGAGCTTGCAGAGCACTGGGGAAAGGCAGGCAGAGAATTCCCTGCTAGCACCTTCTCTCTGCGCGGGAATGAGAAGTGTTCACATTGCTTCGCAGAATCGCTTTTGTGCAGAAAACACTAACACTTGTTCAGAACGAAAGAAAGCACAGAGCCCCAGATTTTATGTTGTCCTGGAGAGCTTGCAGAGCACTGGGGAAAGGCAGGCATAGAATTCCCTGCTAGAACCGTCTCTGTGCGCGGGAAGGAAAAGTGTTCACATTTTTTTCGCAGAATCGCATTTCGTCGCTGCAGAGAACACAAAAGCTTGTTCAGGACGAAAGAAAGCACAGAGCCCCAGATTTGCTGTTACCCTGGAGAGCTTGCAGAGCACTGGGGAAAGGCAGGCAGAGAATTCCCTGCTAGCACCTTCTCTGTGCGCGGGAAGGCAAAGTGTTCACATTTCCTCGCAGAATCGCTTTTGTGCAGAAAACAGTAACACTTGTTCAGAACGAAAGAAAGCACAGAGACCCAGATTTTATGTTGTCCTGGAGAGCTTGCAGAGCACTGGGGAAAGGCAGGCAGAGAATTCCCTGCTAGCACCTTCTCTGTGCCTGGGAAGAAGAAGTGTTCACATTGCTTCGCAGAATCGCTTTTGTGCAGAAAACACTAACACTTGTTCAGAACGAAAGAAAGCACAGAGCCCCAGATTTGCTGTTGTCCTGGAGAGCTTGCAGAGCACTGGGGAAAGGCAGGCAGAGAATTCCCTGCTAGCACCTTCTCGGTGCCTGGGAAGCAGAAGTGTTCACATTGCTTCGCAGAATCGCTTTTGTGCAGAAAACACTAACACTTGTTCAGAATGAAAGAAAGCACAGAGACCCAGATTTTATGTTGTCCTGGAGAGCTTGCAGAGCACTGGGGAAAGGCAGGCAGAGAATTCCCTGCTAGCACCGTCTCTGTGCGCGGCAAGGAGAAGTTGTCACATTTTTTCGCATAATCGCATTTGCGTCGCTGCAGAGAATACAAACGCTTGTTCAGGACGAAAGAAAGCATAGAGCCCCAGATTTGCTGTTACCCTGGAGAGCTTGCAGAGCACTGGGGAAAGGCAGGCAGAGAATTCCCTGCTAGCACCTTCTCTGTGCCTGGGAAGCAGAATTGTTCACATTTCCTCGCAGAATCGCTTTTGTGCAGAAAACACTAACACTTGTTCAGAACGAAAGAAAGCACATAGCCCCAGATTTGCTGTTGTCCTGGAGAGCTTGCAGAGCACTGGGGAAAGGCAGGCAGAGAATTCCCTGCTAGCACCTTCTCTCTGCGCCGGAATGAGAAGTGTTCACATTGCTTCGCAGAATCGCTTTTGTGCAGAAAACACTAACACTTGTTCAGAACGAAAGAAAGCACAGAGCCCCAGATTTTATGTTGTCCTGGAGAGCTTGCAGAGCACTGGGGAAAGGCAGGCAGAGAATTCCCTGCTAGCACCGTCTCTGTGCGCGGGAAGGAAAAGTGTTCACATTTTTTCGCAGAATCGCATTTGCGTCGCTGCAGAGAACACAAAAGCTTGTTCAGGACGAAAGAAAGCACAGAGCCCCAGATTTGCTGTTACCCTGGAGAGCTTGCAGAGCACTGGGGAAAGCAGGCAGAGAATTCCCTGCTAGAACCTTCTCTGTGCGCGGGAAGGCAAAGTGTTCACATTTCCTCGCAGAATCGCTTTTGTGCAGAAAACACTAACACTTGTTCAGAACGAAAGAAAGCACAGAGCCCCAAATTTTATGTTGTCCTGGAGAGCTTGCAGAGCACTGGGGAAAGGCAGGCAGAGAATTCCCTGCTAGCACCTTCTCTCTGCGCGGGAATGAGAAGTGTTCACATTGCTTCGCAGAATCGCTTTTGTGCAGAAAACACTAACACTTGTTCAGAACGAAAGAAAGCACAGAGCCCCAGATTTTATGTTGTCCTGGAGAGCTTGCAGAGCACTGGGGAAAGGCAGGCAGAGAATTCCCTGCTAGCACCTTCTCTCTGCGCGGGAATGAGAAGTGTTCACATTGTTTAAAGTATTGCGTCAAACACTTCACATCCACCATCAGCGATCCAACAGCCACCATCAAACCATCCAACATTCATCATACACTATTTCAAATCCACCGTCCTGGACCAAAACATCCAGCATCCTTGATCAGAGCATCCACCATCCCCCATCCAGGATCCAACCGTCCATCACCCACCATGCAGGATTAAACCATCCATCATTCACCATCCACGATCAAAGCATCTACCATCCACCATCGAGGACCAAATTCTATACCACCCACCATCGAGGACCAAATTCTACACCACCCACCGTCCACCATCAGGATCAAACATCCACCATGCACCAGCCAAGATCCAACCATCCGCGACCAAATGCTACACCAACCACCATCAGGATCAAACATCCACCATGCACTATCCAAGATCTAACCATCCACAATCCACCATCCTGGACCAAACCATGCACCATCTAGGATCAAACCATCCAGCATCAAGTAGCAAAGCATCTACCATCCGCCAGCCAGGTTTCAGAGCACTTGGGAAAGGCAGGCAGAGAATTCCCTGCTAGCACCGTCTCTGTGCGCGGGAAGGAGAAGTGGTCACATTTTTTTCGCAGAATCGCATTTCGTCGCTGCAGAGAACACAAAAGCTTGTTCAGGACGAAAGAAAGCACAGAGCCCCAGATTTGCTGTTACCCTGGAGAGCTTGCAGAGCACTGGGGAAAGGCAGGCAGAGAATTCCCTGCTAGCACCTTCTCTGTGCGCGGGAAGGCAAAGTGTTCACATTTCCTCGCAGAATCGCTTTTGTGCAGAAAACAGTAACACTTGTTCAGAACGAAAGAAAGCACAGAGACCCAGATTTTATGTTGTCCTGGAGAGCTTGCAGAGCACTGGGGAAAGGCAGGCAGAGAATTCCCTGCTAGCACCTTCTCTGTGCCTGGGAAGAAGAAGTGTTCACATTGCTTCGCAGAATCGCTTTTGTGCAGAAAACACTAACACTTGTTCAGAACGAAAGAAAGCACAGAGCCCCAGATTTGCTGTTGTCCTGGAGAGCTTGCAGAGCACTGGGGAAAGGCAGGCAGAGAATTCCCTGCTAGCACCTTCTCGGTGCCTGGGAAGCAGAAGTGTTCACATTGCTTCGCAGAATCGCTTTTGTGCAGAAAACACTAACACTTGTTCAGAACGAAAGATAGCACAGAGCCCCAGATTTGCTGTTACCCTGGAGAGCTTGCAGAGCACTGGGGAAAGGCAGGCAGAGAATTCCCTGCTAGCACCTTCTCTGTGCGCGGGAAGGCAAAGTGTTCACATTTCCTCGCAGAATCGCTTTTGTGCAGAAAACAGTAACACTTGTTCAGAACGAAAGAAAGCACAGAGACCCAGATTTTATGTTGTCCCGAAGAGCTTGCAGAGCACTGGGGAAAGGCAGGCAGAGAATTCCCTGCTAGCACCTTTTCTCTGCGCGGGAATGAGAAGTGTTCACATTGCTTCGCAGAATCGCTTTTGTGCAGAAAACACTAACACTTGTTCAGAACGAAAGAAAGCACAGAGCCCCAGATTTTATGTTGTCCTGGAGAGCTTGCAGAGCACTGGGGAAAGGCAGGCAGAGAATTCCCTGCTAGCACCTTCTCTCTGCGCGGGAAGGCAAAGTGTTCACATTTCCTCGCAGAATCGCTTTTGTGCAGAAAACAGTAACACTTGTTCAGAACGAAAGAAAGCACAGAGACCCAGATTTTATGTTGTCCTGGAGAGCTTGCAGAGCACTGGGGAAAGGCAGGCAGAGAATTCCCTGCTAGCACCTTCTCTGTGCCTGGGAAGAAGAAGTGTTCACATTGCTTCGCAGAATCGCTTTTGTGCAGAAAACACTAACACTTGTTCAGAACGAAAGAAAGCACAGAGCCCCAGATTTGCTGTTGTCCTGGAGAGCTTGCAGAGCACTGGGGAAAGGCAGGCAGAGAATTCCCTGCTAGCAGCTTCTCTGTGCCTGGGAAGCAGAAATGTTCACATTGCTTCGCAGAATCGCTTTTGTGCAGAAAACACTAACACTTGTTCAGAACGAAAGAAAGCACAGAGCCCCAGATTTTATGTTGTCCTGGAGAGCTTGCAGAGCACTGGGGAAAGGCAGGCAGAGAATTCCCTGCTAGCACCTTCTCTCTGCGCGGGAATGAGAAGTGTTCACATTGCTTCGCAGAATCGCTTTTGTGCAGAAAACACTAACACTTGTTCAGAAAGAAAGAAAGCACAGAGCCCCAGATTTTATGTTGTCCTGGAGAGCTTGCAGAGCACTGGGGAAAGGCAGGCAGAGAATTCCCTGCTAGCACCGTCTCTGTGCGCGGGAAGGAAAAGTGTTCACATTTTTTCGCAGAATCGCATTTGCGTCGCTGCAGAGAACACAAAAGCTTGTTCAGGACGAAAGAAAGCACAGAGCCCCAGATTTGCTGTTACCCTGGAGAGCTTGCAGAGCACTGGGGAAAGCAGGCAGAGAATTCCCTGCTAGCACCTTCTCTGTGCGCGGGAAGGCAAAGTGTTCACATTTCCTCGCAGAATCGCTTTTGTGCAGAAAACACTAACACTTGTTCAGAACGAAAGAAAGCACAGAGCCCCAGATTTTATGTTGTCCTGGAGAGCTTGCAGAGCACTGGGGAAAGGCAGGCAGAGAATTCCCTGCTAGCACCTTCTCTCTGCGCGGGAATGAGAAGTGTTCACATTGCTTCGCAGAATCGCTTTTGTGCAGAAAACACTAACACTTGTTCAGAACGAAAGAAAGCACAGAGCCCCAGATTTTATGTTGTCCTGGAGAGCTTGCAGAGCACTGGGGAAAGGCAGGCAGAGAATTCCCTGCTAGCACCTTCTCTCTGCGCGGGAATGAGAAGTGTTCACATTGTTTAAAGTATTGCGTCAAACACTTCACATCCACCATCAGCGATCCAACATCCACCATCAAACCATCCAACATTCATCATACACCATTTCAAATCCACCGTCCTGGACCAAACCATCCAGCATCCTTGATCAGAGCATCCACCATCCCCCATCCAGGATCCAACCGTCCATCACCCACCATGCAGGATTAAACCATCCATCATTCACCATCCACGATCAAAGCATCTACCATCCACCATCGAGGACCAAATTCTATACCACCCACCATCGAGGACCAAATTCTACACCACCCACCGTCCACCATCAGGATCAAACATCCACCATGCACCAGCCAAGATCCAACCATCCGCGACCAAATGCTACACCAACCACCATCAGGATCAAACATCCACCATGCACTATCCAAGATCTAACCATCCACAATCCACCATCCTGGACCAAACCATGCACCATCTAGGATCAAACCATCCAGCATCAAGTAGCAAAGCATCTACCATCCGCCAGCCAGGTTTCAGAGCACTTGGGAAAGGCAGGCAGAGAATTCCCTGCTAGCACCGTCTCTGTGCGCGGGAAGGAGAAGTGGTCACATTTTTTTCGCAGAATCGCATTTCGTCGCTGCAGAGAACACAAAAGCTTGTTCAGGACGAAAGAAAGCACAGAGCCCCAGATTTGCTGTTACCCTGGAGAGCTTGCAGAGCACTGGGGAAAGGCAGGCAGAGAATTCCCTGCTAGCACCTTCTCTGTGCGCGGGAAGGCAAAGTGTTCACATTTCCTCGCAGAATCGCTTTTGTGCAGAAAACAGTAACACTTGTTCAGAACGAAAGAAAGCACAGAGCCCCAGATTTGCTGTTGTCCTGGAGAGCTTGCAGAGCACTGGGGAAAGGCAGGCAGAGAATTCCCTGCTAGCACCTTCTCTGTGCCTGGGAAGCAGAAGTGTTCACATTGCTTCGCAGAATCGCTTTTGTGCAGAAAACACTAACACTTGTTCAGAACGAAAGATAGCACAGAGCCCCAGATTTGCTGTTACCCTGGAGAGCTTGCAGAGCACTGGGGAAAGGCAGGCAGAGAATTCCCTGCTAGCACCTTCTCTGTGCGCGGGAAGGCAAAGTGTTCACATTTCCTCGCAGAATCGCTTTTGTGCAGAAAACACTAACACTTGTTCAGAACGAAAGAAAGCACAGAGCCCCATATTTGCTGTTGTCCTGGAGAGCTTGCAGAGCACTGGGGAAAGGCAGGCAGAGAATTCCCTGCTAGCACCTTCTCTCTGCGCGGGAATGAGAAGTGTTCACATTGCTTCGCAGAATCGCTTTTGTGCAGAAAACACTAACACTTGTTCAGAACGAAAGAAAGCACATAGCCCCAGATTTTATGTTGTCCTGGAGAGCTTGCAGAGCACTGGGGAAAGGCAGGCAGAGAATTCCCTGCTAGCACCGTCTCTGTGCGCGGGAAGGAAAAGTGTTCACATTTTTTCGCAGAATCGCATTTGCGTCGCTGAAGAGAACACAAAAGCTTGTTCAGGACGAAAGAAAGCACAGAGCCCCAGATTTGCTGTTGTCCTGGAGAGCTTGCAGAGCACTGGGGAAAGGCAGGCAGAGAATTCCCTGCTAGCACCTTCTCTCTGCGCGGGAATGAGAAGTGTTCACATTGTTTAAAGTATTGCGTCAAACACTTCACAATCCACCATCAGCGATCCAACATCCACCATCAAACCATCCAACATTCATCATACACCATTCATAATCCACCATCCTGGACCAAACCATCCAGCATCCTTGATCAGAGCATCCACCATCCCTCATCCAGGATCAAACTGTCCATCACCCACCATGCAGGATTAAACCATCCATCATTCACCATCCACGATCAAAGCATCTACCATCCACCATCGAGGACCAAATTCTATACCACCCACCATCGAGGACCAAATTCTACACCACCCACCGTCCACCATCAGGATCAAACATCCACCATGCACCAGCCAAGATCCAACCATCCGCCATCCACGACCAAATCCTACACCAACCACCATCAGGATCAAACATCCACCATGCACTATCCAAGATCTAATCATCCACAATCCACCATCCTGGACCAAACCATCCACCATCTAGGATCAAACCATCCAGCATCAAGTAGCAAAGCATCTACCATCCGCCATCCAGGTATCAGAGCACTTGGGAAAGGCAGGCAGAGAATTCCCTGCTAGCACCGTCTCTGTGCGCGGGAAGGAGAAGTGGTCACATTTTTTCGCAGAATCGCATTTGCGTCGCTGCAGAGAATACAAACGCTTGTTCAGGACGAAAGAAAGCATAGAGCCCCAGATTGGCTGTTACCCTGGAGAGCTTGCAGAGCACTGGGGAAAGGCAGGCAGAGAATTCCCTGCTAGCACCTTCTCGGTGCCTGGGAAGAAGAAGTGTTCACATTGCTTCGCAGAATCGCTTTTGTGCAGAAAACACTAACACTTGTTCAGAACGAAAGAAAGCACAGAGCCCCAGATTTGCTGTTGTCCTGGAGAGCTTGCAGAGCACTGGGGAAAGGCAGGCAGAGAATTCCCTGCTAGCACCGTCTCTGTGCGCGGGAAGGAAAAGTGTTCACATTTTTTCGCAGAATCGCATTTGCGTCGCTTCAGAGAACACAAAAGCTTGTTCAGGACGAAAGAAAGCATAGAGCCCCAGATTTGCTGTTACCCTGGAGAGCTTGCAGAGCACTGGGGAAAGCAGGCAGAGAATTCCCTGCTAGCACCTTCTCTGTGCGCGGGAAGGCAAAGTGTTCACATTTCCTCGCAGAATCGCTTTTGTGCAGAAAACAGTAACACTTGTTCAGAACGAAAGAAAGCACAGAGACCCAGATTTTATGTTGTCCTGGAGAGCTTGCAGAGCACTGGGGAAAGGCAGGCAGAGAATTCCCTGCTAGCACCTTCTCTGTGCCTGGGAAGAAGAAGTGTTCACATTGCTTCGCAGAATCGCTTTTGTGCAGAAAACACTAACACTTGTTCAGAACGAAAGAAAGCACAGAGCCCCAGATTTGCTGTTGTCCTGGAGAGCTTGCAGAGCACTGGGGAAAGGCAGGCAGAGAATTCCCTGCTAGCAGCTTCTCTGTGCCTGGGAAGCAGAAGTGTTCACATTGCTTCGCAGAATCGCTTTTGTGCAGAAAACACTAACACTTGTTCAGAACGAAAGAAAGCACAGAGACCCAGATTTTATGTTGTCCTGGAGAGCTTGCAGAGCACTGGGGAAAGGCAGGCAGAGAATTCCCTGCTAGCACCTTCTCTCTGCGCCGGAATGAGAAGTGTTCACATTGCTTCGCAGAATCGCTTTTGTGCAGAAAACACTAACACTTGTTCAGAAAGAAAGAAAGCACAGAGCCCCAGATTTTATGTTGTCCTGGAGAGCTTGCAGAGCACTGGGGAAAGGCAGGCAGAGAATTCCCTGCTAGCACCGTCTCTGTGCGCGGGAAGGAAAAGTGTTCACATTTTTTCGCAGAATCGCATTTGCGTCGCTGCAGAGAACACAAAAGCTTGTTCAGGACGAAAGAAAGCACAGAGCCCCAGATTTGCTGTTACCCTGGAGAGCTTGCAGAGCACTGGGGAAAGCAGGCAGAGAATTCCCTGCTAGAACCTTCTCTGTGCGCGGGAAGGCAAAGTGTTCACATTTCCTCGCAGAATCGCTTTTGTGCAGAAAACACTAACACTTGTTCAGAACGAAAGAAAGCACAGAGCCCCAGATTTTATGTTGTCCTGGAGAGCTTGCAGAGCACTGGGGAAAGGCAGGCAGAGAATTCCCTGCTAGCACCTTCTCTCTGCGCGGGAATGAGAAGTGTTCACATTGCTTCGCAGAATCGCTTTTGTGCAGAAAACACTAACACTTGTTCAGAACGAAAGAAAGCACAGAGCCCCAGATTTTATGTTGTCCTGGAGAGCTTGCAGAGCACTGGGGAAAGGCAGGCAGAGAATTCCCTGCTAGCACCTTCTCTCTGCGCGGGAATGAGAAGTGTTCACATTGTTTAAAGTATTGCGTCAAACACTTCACATCCACCATCAGCGATCCAACATCCACCATCAAACCATCCAACATTCATCATACACCATTTCAAATCCACCGTCCTGGACCAAACCATCCAGCATCCTTGATCAGAGCATCCACCATCCCCCATCCAGGATCCAACCGTCCATCACCCACCATGCAGGATTAAACCATCCATCATTCACCATCCACGATCAAAGCATCTACCATCCACCATCGAGGACCAAATTCTATACCACCCACCATCGAGGACCAAATTCTACACCACCCACCGTCCACCATCAGGATCAAACATCCACCATGCACCAGCCAAGATCCAACCATCCGCGACCAAATGCTACACCAACCACCATCAGGATCAAACATCCACCATGCACTATCCAAGATCTAACCATCCACAATCCACCATCCTGGACCAAACCATGCACCATCTAGGATCAAACCATCCAGCATCAAGTAGCAAAGCATCTACCATCCGCCAGCCAGGTTTCAGAGCACTTGGGAAAGGCAGGCAGAGAATTCCCTGCTAGCACCGTCTCTGTGCGCGGGAAGGAGAAGTGGTCACATTTTTTTCGCAGAATCGCATTTCGTCGCTGCAGAGAACACAAAAGCTTGTTCAGGACGAAAGAAAGCACAGAGCCCCAGATTTGCTGTTACCCTGGAGAGCTTGCAGAGCACTGGGGAAAGGCAGGCAGAGAATTCCCTGCTAGCACCTTCTCTGTGCGCGGGAAGGCAAAGTGTTCACATTTCCTCGCAGAATCGCTTTTGTGCAGAAAACAGTAACACTTGTTCAGAACGAAAGAAAGCACAGAGCCCCAGATTTGCTGTTGTCCTGGAGAGCTTGCAGAGCACTGGGGAAAGGCAGGCAGAGAATTCCCTGCTAGCACCTTCTCTGTGCCTGGGAAGCAGAAGTGTTCACATTGCTTCGCAGAATCGCTTTTGTGCAGAAAACACTAACACTTGTTCAGAACGAAAGATAGCACAGAGCCCCAGATTTGCTGTTACCCTGGAGAGCTTGCAGAGCACTGGGGAAAGGCAGGCAGAGAATTCCCTGCTAGCACCTTCTCTGTGCGCGGGAAGGCAAAGTGTTCACATTTCCTCGCAGAATCGCTTTTGTGCAGAAAACACTAACACTTGTTCAGAACGAAAGAAAGCACAGAGCCCCATATTTGCTGTTGTCCTGGAGAGCTTGCAGAGCACTGGGGAAAGGCAGGCAGAGAATTCCCTGCTAGCACCTTCTCTCTGCGCGGGAATGAGAAGTGTTCACATTGCTTCGCAGAATCGCTTTTGTGCAGAAAACACTAACACTTGTTCAGAACGAAAGAAAGCACATAGCCCCAGATTTTATGTTGTCCTGGAGAGCTTGCAGAGCACTGGGGAAAGGCAGGCAGAGAATTCCCTGCTAGCACCGTCTCTGTGCGCGGGAAGGAAAAGTGTTCACATTTTTTCGCAGAATCGCATTTGCGTCGCTGCAGAGAACACAAAAGCTTGTTCAGGACGAAAGAAAGCACAGAGCCCCAGATTTGCTGTTGTCCTGGAGAGCTTGCAGAGCACTGGGGAAAGGCAGGCAGAGAATTCCCTGCTAGCACCTTCTCTCTGCGCGGGAATGAGAAGTGTTCACATTGTTTAAAGTATTGCGTCAAACACTTCACAATCCACCATCAGCGATCCAACATCCACCATCAAACCATCCAACATTCATCATACACCATTCATAATCCACCATCCTGGACCAAACCATCCAGCATCCTTGATCAGAGCATCCACCATCCCTCATCCAGGATCAAACTGTCCATCACCCACCATGCAGGATTAAACCATCCATCATTCACCATCCACGATCAAAGCATCTACCATCCACCATCGAGGACCAAATTCTATACCACCCACCATCGAGGACCAAATTCTACACCACCCACCGTCCACCATCAGGATCAAACATCCACCATGCACCAGCCAAGATCCAACCATCCGCCATCCACGACCAAATCCTACACCAACCACCATCAGGATCAAACATCCACCATGCACTATCCAAGATCTAATCATCCACAATCCACCATCCTGGACCAAACCATCCACCATCTAGGATCAAACCATCCAGCATCAAGTAGCAAAGCATCTACCATCCGCCATCCAGGTATCAGAGCACTTGGGAAAGGCAGGCAGAGAATTCCCTGCTAGCACCGTCTCTGTGCGCGGGAAGGAGAAGTGGTCACATTTTTTCGCAGAATCGCATTTGCGTCGCTGCAGAGAATACAAACGCTTGTTCAGGACGAAAGAAAGCATAGAGCCCCAGATTGGCTGTTACCCTGGAGAGCTTGCAGAGCACTGGGGAAAGGCAGGCAGAGAATTCCCTGCTAGCACCTTCTCGGTGCCTGGGAAGAAGAAGTGTTCACATTGCTTCGCAGAATCGCTTTTGTGCAGAAAACACTAACACTTGTTCAGAACGAAAGAAAGCACAGAGCCCCAGATTTGCTGTTGTCCTGGAGAGCTTGCAGAGCACTGGGGAAAGGCAGGCAGAGAATTCCCTGCTAGCACCGTCTCTGTGAGCGGGAAGGAATAGTGTTCACATTTTTTCGCAGAATCGCATTTGCGTCGCTTCAGAGAACACAAAAGCTTGTTCAGGACGAAAGAAAGCATAGAGCCCCAGATTTGCTGTTACCCTGGAGAGCTTGCAGAGCACTGGGGAAAGCAGGCAGAGAATTCCCTGCTAGCACCTTCTCTGTGCGCGGGAAGGCAAAGTGTTCACATTTCCTCGCAGAATCGCTTTTGTGCAGAAAACACTAACACTTGTTCAGAACGAAAGAAAGCACAGAGCCCCAGATTTTATGTTGTCCTGAAGAGCTTGCAGAGCACTGGGGAAAGGCAGGCAGAGAATTCCCTGCTAGCACCTTCTCTCTGCGCGGGAATGAGAAGTGTTCACATTGCTTCGCAGAATCGCTTTTGTGCAGAAAACACTAACACTTGTTCAGAACGAAAGAAAGCACAGAGCCCCAGATTTTATGTTGTCCTGGAGAGCTTGCAGAGCACTGGGGAAAGGCAGGCAGAGAATTCCCTGCTAGCACCGTCTCTGTGCGCGGGAAGGAAAAGTGTTCACATTTTTTCGCAGAATCGCATTTGCGTCGCTGCAGAGAACACAAAAGCTTGTTCAGGACGAAAGAAAGCACAGAGCCCCAGATTTGATGTTACCCTGGAGAGCTTGCAGAGCACTGGGGAAAGCAGGCAGAGAATTCCCTGCTAGCACCTTCTCTGTGGGCGGGAAGGCAAAGTGTTCACATTTCCTCGCAGAATCGCTTTTGTGCAGAAAACACTAACACTTGTTCAGAACGAAAGAAAGCACAGAGCCCCAGATTTTATGTTGTCCTGGAGAGCTTGCAGAGCACTGGGGAAAGGCAGGCAGAGAATTCCCTGCTAGCACCTTCTCTGTGCCTGGGAAGAAGAAGTGTTCACATTGCTTCGCAGAATCGCTTTTGTGCAGAAAACACTAACACTTGTTCAGAACGAAAGAAAGCACAGAGCCCCAGATTTGCTGTTGTCCTGGAGAGCTTGCAGAGCACTGGGGAAAGGCAGGCAGAGAATTCCCTGCTAGCACCTTCTCTGTGCCTGGGAAGAAGAAGTGTTCACATTGCTTCGCAGAATCGCTTTTGTGCAGAAAACACTAACACTTGTTCAGAACGAAAGAAAGCACAGAGCCCCAGATTTGCTGTTGTCCTGGAGAGCTTGCAGAGCACTGGGGAAAGGCAGGCAGAGAATTCCCTGCTAGCAGCTTCTCTGTGCCTGGGAAGCAGAAATGTTCACATTGCTTCGCAGAATCGCTTTTGTGCAGAAAACACTAACACTTGTTCAGAACGAAAGAAAGCACAGAGCCCCAGATTTTATGTTGTCCTGGAGAGCTTGCAGAGCACTGGGGAAAGGCAGGCAGAGAATTCCCTGCTAGCACCTTCTCTCTGCGCGGGAATGAGAAGTGTTCACATTGCTTCGCAGAATCGCTTTTGTGCAGAAAACACTAACACTTGTTCAGAAAGAAAGAAAGCACAGAGCCCCAGATTTTATGTTGTCCTGGAGAGCTTGCAGAGCACTGGGGAAAGGCAGGCAGAGAATTCCCTGCTAGCACCGTCTCTGTGCGCGGGAAGGAAAAGTGTTCACATTTTTTCGCAGAATCGCATTTGCGTCGCTGCAGAGAACACAAAAGCTTGTTCAGGACGAAAGAAAGCACAGAGCCCCAGATTTGCTGTTACCCTGGAGAGCTTGCAGAGCACTGGGGAAAGCAGGCAGAGAATTCCCTGCTAGCACCTTCTCTGTGCGCGGGAAGGCAAAGTGTTCACATTTCCTCGCAGAATCGCTTTTGTGCAGAAAACACTAACACTTGTTCAGAACGAAAGAAAGCACAGAGCCCCAGATTTTATGTTGTCCTGGAGAGCTTGCAGAGCACTGGGGAAAGGCAGGCAGAGAATTCCCTGCTAGCACCTTCTCTCTGCGCGGGAATGAGAAGTGTTCACATTGCTTCGCAGAATCGCTTTTGTGCAGAAAACACTAACACTTGTTCAGAACGAAAGAAAGCACAGAGCCCCAGATTTTATGTTGTCCTGGAGAGCTTGCAGAGCACTGGGGAAAGGCAGGCAGAGAATTCCCTGCTAGCACCTTCTCTCTGCGCGGGAATGAGAAGTGTTCACATTGTTTAAAGTATTGCGTCAAACACTTCACATCCACCATCAGCGATCCAACATCCACCATCAAACCATCCAACATTCATCATACACCATTTCAAATCCACCGTCCTGGACCAAACCATCCAGCATCCTTGATCAGAGCATCCACCATCCCCCATCCAGGATCCAACCGTCCATCACCCACCATGCAGGATTAAACCATCCATCATTCACCATCCACGATCAAAGCATCTACCATCCACCATCGAGGACCAAATTCTATACCACCCACCATCGAGGACCAAATTCTACACCACCCACCGTCCACCATCAGGATCAAACATCCACCATGCACCAGCCAAGATCCAACCATCCGCGACCAAATGCTACACCAACCACCATCAGGATCAAACATCCACCATGCACTATCCAAGATCTAACCATCCACAATCCACCATCCTGGACCAAACCATGCACCATCTAGGATCAAACCATCCAGCATCAAGTAGCAAAGCATCTACCATCCGCCAGCCAGGTTTCAGAGCACTTGGGAAAGGCAGGCAGAGAATTCCCTGCTAGCACCGTCTCTGTGCGCGGGAAGGAGAAGTGGTCACATTTTTTTCGCAGAATCGCATTTCGTCGCTGCAGAGAACACAAAAGCTTGTTCAGGACGAAAGAAAGCACAGAGCCCCAGATTTGCTGTTACCCTGGAGAGCTTGCAGAGCACTGGGGAAAGGCAGGCAGAGAATTCCCTGCTAGCACCTTCTCTGTGCGCGGGAAGGCAAAGTGTTCACATTTCCTCGCAGAATCGCTTTTGTGCAGAAAACAGTAACACTTGTTCAGAACGAAAGAAAGCACAGAGCCCCAGATTTGCTGTTGTCCTGGAGAGCTTGCAGAGCACTGGGGAAAGGCAGGCAGAGAATTCCCTGCTAGCACCTTCTCTGTGCCTGGGAAGCAGAAGTGTTCACATTGCTTCGCAGAATCGCTTTTGTGCAGAAAACACTAACACTTGTTCAGAACGAAAGATAGCACAGAGCCCCAGATTTGCTGTTACCCTGGAGAGCTTGCAGAGCACTGGGGAAAGGCAGGCAGAGAATTCCCTGCTAGCACCTTCTCTGTGCGCGGGAAGGCAAAGTGTTCACATTTCCTCGCAGAATCGCTTTTGTGCAGAAAACACTAACACTTGTTCAGAACGAAAGAAAGCACAGAGCCCCATATTTGCTGTTGTCCTGGAGAGCTTGCAGAGCACTGGGGAAAGGCAGGCAGAGAATTCCCTGCTAGCACCTTCTCTCTGCGCGGGAATGAGAAGTGTTCACATTGCTTCGCAGAATCGCTTTTGTGCAGAAAACACTAACACTTGTTCAGAACGAAAGAAAGCACATAGCCCCAGATTTTATGTTGTCCTGGAGAGCTTGCAGAGCACTGGGGAAAGGCAGGCAGAGAATTCCCTGCTAGCACCGTCTCTGTGCGCGGGAAGGAAAAGTGTTCACATTTTTTCGCAGAATCGCATTTGCGTCGCTGAAGAGAACACAAAAGCTTGTTCAGGACGAAAGAAAGCACAGAGCCCCAGATTTGCTGTTGTCCTGGAGAGCTTGCAGAGCACTGGGGAAAGGCAGGCAGAGAATTCCCTGCTAGCACCTTCTCTCTGCGCGGGAATGAGAAGTGTTCACATTGTTTAAAGTATTGCGTCAAACACTTCACAATCCACCATCAGCGATCCAACATCCACCATCAAACCATCCAACATTCATCATACACCATTCATAATCCACCATCCTGGACCAAACCATCCAGCATCCTTGATCAGAGCATCCACCATCCCTCATCCAGGATCAAACTGTCCATCACCCACCATGCAGGATTAAACCATCCATCATTCACCATCCACGATCAAAGCATCTACCATCCACCATCGAGGACCAAATTCTATACCACCCACCATCGAGGACCAAATTCTACACCACCCACCGTCCACCATCAGGATCAAACATCCACCATGCACCAGCCAAGATCCAACCATCCGCCATCCACGACCAAATCCTACACCAACCACCATCAGGATCAAACATCCACCATGCACTATCCAAGATCTAATCATCCACAATCCACCATCCTGGACCAAACCATCCACCATCTAGGATCAAACCATCCAGCATCAAGTAGCAAAGCATCTACCATCCGCCATCCAGGTATCAGAGCACTTGGGAAAGGCAGGCAGAGAATTCCCTGCTAGCACCGTCTCTGTGCGCGGGAAGGAGAAGTGGTCACATTTTTTCGCAGAATCGCATTTGCGTCGCTGCAGAGAATACAAACGCTTGTTCAGGACGAAAGAAAGCATAGAGCCCCAGATTGGCTGTTACCCTGGAGAGCTTGCAGAGCACTGGGGAAAGGCAGGCAGAGAATTCCCTGCTAGCACCTTCTCGGTGCCTGGGAAGAAGAAGTGTTCACATTGCTTCGCAGAATCGCTTTTGTGCAGAAAACACTAACACTTGTTCAGAACGAAAGAAAGCACAGAGCCCCAGATTTGCTGTTGTCCTGGAGAGCTTGCAGAGCACTGGGGAAAGGCAGGCAGAGAATTCCCTGCTAGCACCGTCTCTGTGCGCGGGAAGGAAAAGTGTTCACATTTTTTCGCAGAATCGCATTTGCGTCGCTTCAGAGAACACAAAAGCTTGTTCAGGACGAAAGAAAGCATAGAGCCCCAGATTTGCTGTTACCCTGGAGAGCTTGCAGAGCACTGGGGAAAGCAGGCAGAGAATTCCCTGCTAGCACCTTCTCTGTGCGCGGGAAGGCAAAGTGTTCACATTTCCTCGCAGAATCGCTTTTGTGCAGAAAACAGTAACACTTGTTCAGAACGAAAGAAAGCACAGAGACCCAGATTTTATGTTGTCCTGGAGAGCTTGCAGAGCACTGGGGAAAGGCAGGCAGAGAATTCCCTGCTAGCACCTTCTCTGTGCCTGGGAAGAAGAAGTGTTCACATTGCTTCGCAGAATCGCTTTTGTGCAGAAAACACTAACACTTGTTCAGAACGAAAGAAAGCACAGAGCCCCAGATTTGCTGTTGTCCTGGAGAGCTTGCAGAGCACTGGGGAAAGGCAGGCAGAGAATTCCCTGCTAGCAGCTTCTCTGTGCCTGGGAAGCAGAAGTGTTCACATTGCTTCGCAGAATCGCTTTTGTGCAGAAAACACTAACACTTGTTCAGAACGAAAGAAAGCACAGAGACCCAGATTTTATGTTGTCCTGGAGAGCTTGCAGAGCACTGGGGAAAGGCAGGCAGAGAATTCCCTGCTAGCACCTTCTCTCTGCGCCGGAATGAGAAGTGTTCACATTGCTTCGCAGAATCGCTTTTGTGCAGAAAACACTAACACTTGTTCAGAAAGAAAGAAAGCACAGAGCCCCAGATTTTATGTTGTCCTGGAGAGCTTGCAGAGCACTGGGGAAAGGCAGGCAGAGAATTCCCTGCTAGCACCGTCTCTGTGCGCGGGAAGGAAAAGTGTTCACATTTTTTCGCAGAATCGCATTTGCGTCGCTGCAGAGAACACAAAAGCTTGTTCAGGACGAAAGAAAGCACAGAGCCCCAGATTTGCTGTTACCCTGGAGAGCTTGCAGAGCACTGGGGAAAGCAGGCAGAGAATTCCCTGCTAGAACCTTCTCTGTGCGCGGGAAGGCAAAGTGTTCACATTTCCTCGCAGAATCGCTTTTGTGCAGAAAACACTAACACTTGTTCAGAACGAAAGAAAGCACAGAGCCCCAGATTTTATGTTGTCCTGGAGAGCTTGCAGAGCACTGGGGAAAGGCAGGCAGAGAATTCCCTGCTAGCACCTTCTCTCTGCGCGGGAATGAGAAGTGTTCACATTGCTTCGCAGAATCGCTTTTGTGCAGAAAACACTAACACTTGTTCAGAACGAAAGAAAGCACAGAGCCCCAGATTTTATGTTGTCCTGGAGAGCTTGCAGAGCACTGGGGAAAGGCAGGCAGAGAATTCCCTGCTAGCACCTTCTCTCTGCGCGGGAATGAGAAGTGTTCACATTGTTTAAAGTATTGCGTCAAACACTTCACATCCACCATCAGCGATCCAACATCCACCATCAAACCATCCAACATTCATCATACACCATTTCAAATCCACCGTCCTGGACCAAACCATCCAGCATCCT
Organism: Strix uralensis; assembly: GCF_047716275.1. Lineage (NCBI taxonomy): Eukaryota > Metazoa > Chordata > Aves > Strigiformes > Strigidae > Strix > Strix uralensis. The sequence continues at coordinate 123,323,406 of NC_133974.1, read as the reverse complement.
TGATCAGAGCATCCACCATCCCCCATCCAGGATCCAACCGTCCATCACCCACCATGCAGGATTAAACCATCCATCATTCACCATCCACGATCAAAGCATCTACCATCCACCATCGAGGACCAAATTCTATACCACCCACCATCGAGGACCAAATTCTACACCACCCACCGTCCACCATCAGGATCAAACATCCACCATGCACCAGCCAAGATCCAACCATCCGCGACCAAATGCTACACCAACCACCATCAGGATCAAACATCCACCATGCACTATCCAAGATCTAACCATCCACAATCCACCATCCTGGACCAAACCATGCACCATCTAGGATCAAACCATCCAGCATCAAGTAGCAAAGCATCTACCATCCGCCAGCCAGGTTTCAGAGCACTTGGGAAAGGCAGGCAGAGAATTCCCTGCTAGCACCGTCTCTGTGCGCGGGAAGGAGAAGTGGTCACATTTTTTTCGCAGAATCGCATTTCGTCGCTGCAGAGAACACAAAAGCTTGTTCAGGACGAAAGAAAGCACAGAGCCCCAGATTTGCTGTTACCCTGGAGAGCTTGCAGAGCACTGGGGAAAGGCAGGCAGAGAATTCCCTGCTAGCACCTTCTCTGTGCGCGGGAAGGCAAAGTGTTCACATTTCCTCGCAGAATCGCTTTTGTGCAGAAAACAGTAACACTTGTTCAGAACGAAAGAAAGCACAGAGCCCCAGATTTGCTGTTGTCCTGGAGAGCTTGCAGAGCACTGGGGAAAGGCAGGCAGAGAATTCCCTGCTAGCACCTTCTCTGTGCCTGGGAAGCAGAAGTGTTCACATTGCTTCGCAGAATCGCTTTTGTGCAGAAAACACTAACACTTGTTCAGAACGAAAGATAGCACAGAGCCCCAGATTTGCTGTTACCCTGGAGAGCTTGCAGAGCACTGGGGAAAGGCAGGCAGAGAATTCCCTGCTAGCACCTTCTCTGTGCGCGGGAAGGCAAAGTGTTCACATTTCCTCGCAGAATCGCTTTTGTGCAGAAAACACTAACACTTGTTCAGAACGAAAGAAAGCACAGAGCCCCATATTTGCTGTTGTCCTGGAGAGCTTGCAGAGCACTGGGGAAAGGCAGGCAGAGAATTCCCTGCTAGCACCTTCTCTCTGCGCGGGAATGAGAAGTGTTCACATTGCTTCGCAGAATCGCTTTTGTGCAGAAAACACTAACACTTGTTCAGAACGAAAGAAAGCACATAGCCCCAGATTTTATGTTGTCCTGGAGAGCTTGCAGAGCACTGGGGAAAGGCAGGCAGAGAATTCCCTGCTAGCACCGTCTCTGTGCGCGGGAAGGAAAAGTGTTCACATTTTTTCGCAGAATCGCATTTGCGTCGCTGCAGAGAACACAAAAGCTTGTTCAGGACGAAAGAAAGCACAGAGCCCCAGATTTGCTGTTGTCCTGGAGAGCTTGCAGAGCACTGGGGAAAGGCAGGCAGAGAATTCCCTGCTAGCACCTTCTCTCTGCGCGGGAATGAGAAGTGTTCACATTGTTTAAAGTATTGCGTCAAACACTTCACAATCCACCATCAGCGATCCAACATCCACCATCAAACCATCCAACATTCATCATACACCATTCATAATCCACCATCCTGGACCAAACCATCCAGCATCCTTGATCAGAGCATCCACCATCCCTCATCCAGGATCAAACTGTCCATCACCCACCATGCAGGATTAAACCATCCATCATTCACCATCCACGATCAAAGCATCTACCATCCACCATCGAGGACCAAATTCTATACCACCCACCATCGAGGACCAAATTCTACACCACCCACCGTCCACCATCAGGATCAAACATCCACCATGCACCAGCCAAGATCCAACCATCCGCCATCCACGACCAAATCCTACACCAACCACCATCAGGATCAAACATCCACCATGCACTATCCAAGATCTAATCATCCACAATCCACCATCCTGGACCAAACCATCCACCATCTAGGATCAAACCATCCAGCATCAAGTAGCAAAGCATCTACCATCCGCCATCCAGGTATCAGAGCACTTGGGAAAGGCAGGCAGAGAATTCCCTGCTAGCACCGTCTCTGTGCGCGGGAAGGAGAAGTGGTCACATTTTTTCGCAGAATCGCATTTGCGTCGCTGCAGAGAATACAAACGCTTGTTCAGGACGAAAGAAAGCATAGAGCCCCAGATTGGCTGTTACCCTGGAGAGCTTGCAGAGCACTGGGGAAAGGCAGGCAGAGAATTCCCTGCTAGCACCTTCTCGGTGCCTGGGAAGAAGAAGTGTTCACATTGCTTCGCAGAATCGCTTTTGTGCAGAAAACACTAACACTTGTTCAGAACGAAAGAAAGCACAGAGCCCCAGATTTGCTGTTGTCCTGGAGAGCTTGCAGAGCACTGGGGAAAGGCAGGCAGAGAATTCCCTGCTAGCACCGTCTCTGTGAGCGGGAAGGAATAGTGTTCACATTTTTTCGCAGAATCGCATTTGCGTCGCTTCAGAGAACACAAAAGCTTGTTCAGGACGAAAGAAAGCATAGAGCCCCAGATTTGCTGTTACCCTGGAGAGCTTGCAGAGCACTGGGGAAAGCAGGCAGAGAATTCCCTGCTAGCACCTTCTCTGTGCGCGGGAAGGCAAAGTGTTCACATTTCCTCGCAGAATCGCTTTTGTGCAGAAAACACTAACACTTGTTCAGAACGAAAGAAAGCACAGAGCCCCAGATTTTATGTTGTCCTGAAGAGCTTGCAGAGCACTGGGGAAAGGCAGGCAGAGAATTCCCTGCTAGCACCTTCTCTCTGCGCGGGAATGAGAAGTGTTCACATTGCTTCGCAGAATCGCTTTTGTGCAGAAAACACTAACACTTGTTCAGAACGAAAGAAAGCACAGAGCCCCAGATTTTATGTTGTCCTGGAGAGCTTGCAGAGCACTGGGGAAAGGCAGGCAGAGAATTCCCTGCTAGCACCGTCTCTGTGCGCGGGAAGGAAAAGTGTTCACATTTTTTCGCAGAATCGCATTTGCGTCGCTGCAGAGAACACAAAAGCTTGTTCAGGACGAAAGAAAGCACAGAGCCCCAGATTTGATGTTACCCTGGAGAGCTTGCAGAGCACTGGGGAAAGCAGGCAGAGAATTCCCTGCTAGCACCTTCTCTGTGGGCGGGAAGGCAAAGTGTTCACATTTCCTCGCAGAATCGCTTTTGTGCAGAAAACACTAACACTTGTTCAGAACGAAAGAAAGCACAGAGCCCCAGATTTTATGTTGTCCTGGAGAGCTTGCAGAGCACTGGGGAAAGGCAGGCAGAGAATTCCCTGCTAGCACCTTCTCTGTGCCTGGGAAGAAGAAGTGTTCACATTGCTTCGCAGAATCGCTTTTGTGCAGAAAACACTAACACTTGTTCAGAACGAAAGAAAGCACAGAGCCCCAGATTTGCTGTTGTCCTGGAGAGCTTGCAGAGCACTGGGGAAAGGCAGGCAGAGAATTCCCTGCTAGCACCTTCTCTGTGCCTGGGAAGAAGAAGTGTTCACATTGCTTCGCAGAATCGCTTTTGTGCAGAAAACAGTAACACTTGTTCAGAACGAAAGAAAGCACAGAGACCCAGATTTTATGTTGTCCTGGAGAGCTTGCAGAGCACTGGGGAAAGGCAGGCAGAGAATTCCCTGCTAGCACCTTCTCTGTGCCTGGGAAGAAGAAGTGTTCACATTGCTTCGCAGAATCGCTTTTGTGCAGAAAACACTAACACTTGTTCAGAACGAAAGAAAGCACAGAGCCCCAGATTTGCTGTTGTCCTGGAGAGCTTGCAGAGCACTGGGGAAAGGCAGGCAGAGAATTCCCTGCTAGCACCTTCTCTGTGCCTGGGAAGCAGAAGTGTTCACATTGCTTCGCAGAATCGCTTTTGTGCAGAAAACAGTAACACTTGTTCAGAACGAAAGAAAGCACAGAGCCCCAGATTTGCTGTTACCCTGGAGAGCTTGCAGAGCACTGGGGAAAGGCAGGCAGAGAATTCCCTGCTAGCACCGTCTCTGTGCGCGGGAATGAGAAGTGTTGACATTGCTTCGCAGAATCGCTTTTGTGCAGAAAACACTAACACTTGTTCAGAACGAAAGAAAGCACAGAGCCCCAGATTTTATGTTGTCCTGGAGAGCTTGCAGAGCACTGGGGAAAGGCAGGCAGAGAATTCCCTGCTAGCACCTTCTCTGTGCCTGGGAAGCAGAAGTGTTCACATTGCTTCGCAGAATCGCTTTTGTGCAGAAAACACTAACACTTGTTCAGAACGAAAGAAAGCACAGAGACCCAGATTTTATGTTGTCCTGGAGAGCTTGCAGAGCACTGGGGAAAGGCAGGCAGAGAATTCCCTGCTAGCACCGTCTCTGTGCGCGGGAAGGAAAAGTGTTCACATTTTTTCGCAGAATCGCATTTGCGTCGCTGCAGAGAACACAAAAGCTTGTTCAGGACGAAAGAAAGCACAGAGCCCCAGATTTGATGTTACCCTGGAGAGCTTGCAGAGCACTGGGGAAAGCAGGCAGAGAATTCCCTGCTAGCACCTTCTCTGTGCCTGGGAAGCAGAAGTGTTCACATTGCTTCGCAGAATCGCTTTTGTGCAGAAAACACTAACACTTGTTCAGAACGAAAGAAAGCACAGAGCCCCAGATTTTATGTTGTCCTGGAGAGCTTGCAGAGCACTGGGGAAAGGCAGGCAGAGAATTCCCTGCTAGCACCTTCTCGGTGCCTGGGAAGAAGAAGTGTTCACATTGCTTCGCAGAATCGCTTTTGTGCAGAAAACACTAACACTTGTTGAGAACGAAAGAAAGCACAGAGCCCCAGATTTTATGTTGTCCTGGAGAGCTTGCAGAGCACTGGGGAAAGGCAGGCAGAGAATTCCCTGCTAGCACCTTCTCTCTGCGCGGGAATGAGAAGTGTTCACATTGCTTCGCAGAATCGCTTTTGTGCAGAAAACACTAACACTTGTTCAGAACGAAAGAAAGCACAGAGCCCCAGATTTTATGTTGTCCTGGAGAGCTTGCAGAGCACTGGGGAAAGGCAGGCAGAGAATTCCCTGCTAGCACCGTCTCTGTGCGCGGGAAGGAAAAGTGTTCACATTTTTTCGCAGAATCGCATTTGCGTCGCTGCAGAGAACACAAAAGCTTGTTCAGGACGAAAGAAAGCACAGAGCCCCAGATTTGATGTTACCCTGGAGAGCTTGCAGAGCACTGGGGAAAGCAGGCAGAGAATTCCCTGCTAGCACCTTCTCTGTGCCTGGGAAGAAGAAGTGTTCACATTGCTTCGCAGAATCGCTTTTGTGCAGAAAACACTAACACTTGTTCAGAACGAAAGAAAGCACAGAGCCCCAGATTTGCTGTTGTCCTGGAGAGCTTGCAGAGCACTGGGGAAAGGCAGGCAGAGAATTCCCTGCTAGCACCTTCTCTGTGCCTGGGAAGAAGAAGTGTTCACATTGCTTCGCAGAATCGCTTTTGTGCAGAAAACACTAACACTTGTTCAGAACGAAAGAAAGCACAGAGACCCAGATTTTATGTTGTCCTGGAGAGCTTGCAGAGCACTGGGGAAAGGCAGGCAGAGAATTCCCTGCTAGCACCGTCTCTGTGCGCGGGAAGGAAAAGTGTTCACATTTTTTCGCAGAATCGCATTTGCGTCGCTGCAGAGAACACAAAAGCTTGTTCAGGACGAAAGAAAGCACAGAGCCCCAGATTTGCTGTTACCCTGGAGAGCTTGCAGAGCACTGGGGAAAGCAGGCAGAGAATTCCCTGCTAGCACCTTCTCTGTGCCTGGGAAGCAGAAGTGTTCACATTGCTTCGCAGAATCGCTTTTGTGCAGAAAACAGTAACACTTGTTCAGAACGAAAGAAAGCACAGAGCCCCAGATTTTATGTTGTCCTGGAGAGCTTGCAGAGCACTGGGGAAAGGCAGGCAGAGAATTCCCTGCTAGCACCTTCTCTGTGCCTGGGAAGAAGAAGTGTTCACATTGCTTCGCAGAATCGCTTTTGTGCAGAAAACAGTAACACTTGTTCAGAACGAAAGAAAGCACAGAGCCCCAGATTTTATGTTGTCCTGGAGAGCTTGCAGAGCACTGGGGAAAGGCAGGCAGAGAATTCCCTGCTAGCACCTTCTCTGTGCCTGGGAAGAAGAAGTGTTCACATTGCTTCGCAGAATCGCTTTTGTGCAGAAAACAGTAACACTTGTTCAGAACGAAAGAAAGCACAGAGCCCCAGATTTTATGTTGTCCTGGAGAGCTTGCAGAGCACTGGGGAAAGGCAGGCAGAGAATTCCCTGCTAGCACCTTCTCTGTGCCTGGGAAGAAGAAGTGTTCACATTGCTTCGCAGAATCGCTTTTGTGCAGAAAACAGTAACACTTGTTCAGAACGAAAGAAAGCACAGAGCCCCAGATTTGCTGTTGTCCTGGAGAGCTTGCAGAGCACTGGGGAAAGGCAGGCAGAGAATTCCCTGCTAGCACCTTCTCTGTGCCTGGGAAGAAGAAGTGTTCACATTGCTTCGCAGAATCGCTTTTGTGCAGAAAACAGTAACACTTGTTCAGAACGAAAGAAAGCACAGAGACCCAGATTTTATGTTGTCCTGGAGAGCTTGCAGAGCACTGGGGAAAGGCAGGCAGAGAATTCCCTGCTAGCACCGTCTCTGTGCGCGGGAAGGAAAAGTGTTCACATTTTTTCGCAGAATCGCATTTGCGTCGCTGCAGAGAACACAAAAGCTTGTTCAGGACGAAAGAAAGCACAGAGCCCCAGATTTGCTGTTACCCTGGAGAGCTTGCAGAGCACTGGGGAAAGCAGGCAGAGAATTCCCTGCTAGCACCTTCTCTGTGCCTGGGAAGCAGAAGTGTTCACATTGCTTCGCAGAATCGCTTTTGTGCAGAAAACAGTAACACTTGTTCAGAACGAAAGAAAGCACAGAGCCCCAGATTTTATGTTGTCCTGGAGAGCTTGCAGAGCACTGGGGAAAGGCAGGCAGAGAATTCCCTGCTAGCACCTTCTCTGTGCCTGGGAAGAAGAAGTGTTCACATTGCTTCGCAGAATCGCTTTTGTGCAGAAAACAGTAACACTTGTTCAGAACGAAAGAAAGCACAGAGCCCCAGATTTTATGTTGTCCTGGAGAGCTTGCAGAGCACTGGGGAAAGGCAGGCAGAGAATTCCCTGCTAGCACCGTCTCTGTGCGCGGGAATGAGAAGTGTTGACATTGCTTCGCAGAATCGCTTTTGTGCAGAAAACACTAACACTTGTTCAGAACGAAAGAAAGCACAGAGCCCCAGATTTTATGTTGTCCTGGAGAGCTTGCAGAGCACTGGGGAAAGGCAGGCAGAGAATTCCCTGCTAGCACCTTCTCTGTGCCTGGGAAGCAGAAGTGTTCACATTGCTTCGCAGAATCGCTTTTGTGCAGAAAACACTAACACTTGTTCAGAACGAAAGAAAGCACAGAGACCCAGATTTTATGTTGTCCTGGAGAGCTTGCAGAGCACTGGGGAAAGGCAGGCAGAGAATTCCCTGCTAGCACCGTCTCTGTGCGCGGGAAGGAAAAGTGTTCACATTTTTTCGCAGAATCGCATTTGCGTCGCTGCAGAGAACACAAAAGCTTGTTCAGGACGAAAGAAAGCACAGAGCCCCAGATTTGATGTTACCCTGGAGAGCTTGCAGAGCACTGGGGAAAGCAGGCAGAGAATTCCCTGCTAGCACCTTCTCTGTGCCTGGGAAGAAGAAGTGTTCACATTGCTTCGCAGAATCGCTTTTGTGCAGAAAAAACTAACACTTGTTCAGAACGAAAGAAAGCACAGAGCCCCAGATTTGCTGTTGTCCTGGAGAGCTTGCAGAGCACTGGGGAAAGGCAGGCAGAGAATTCCCTGCTAGCACCTTCTCTGTGCCTGGGAAGAAGAAGTGTTCACATTGCTTCGCAGAATCGCTTTTGTGCAGAAAACAGTAACACTTGTTCAGAACGAAAGAAAGCACAGAGACCCAGATTTTATGTTGTCCTGGAGAGCTTGCAGAGCACTGGGGAAAGGCAGGCAGAGAATTCCCTGCTAGCACCTTCTCTGTGCCTGGGAAGAAGAAGTGTTCACATTGCTTCGCAGAATCGCTTTTGTGCAGAAAACACTAACACTTGTTCAGAACGAAAGAAAGCACAGAGCCCCAGATTTGCTGTTGTCCTGGAGAGCTTGCAGAGCACTGGGGAAAGGCAGGCAGAGAATTCCCTGCTAGCACCTTCTCTGTGCCTGGGAAGAAGAAGTGTTCACATTGCTTCGCAGAATCGCTTTTGTGCAGAAAACACTAACACTTGTTCAGAACGAAAGAAAGCACAGAGCCCCAGATTTGCTGTTGTCCTGGAGAGCTTGCAGAGCACTGGGGAAAGGCAGGCAGAGAATTCCCTGCTAGCACCTTCTCTCTGCGCGGGAATGAGAAGTGTTCACATTGCTTCGCAGAATCGCTTTTGTGCAGAAAACACTAACACTTGTTCAGAACGAAAGAAAGCACAGAGCCCCAGATTTTATGTTGTCCTGGAGAGCTTGCAGAGCACTGGGGAAAGGCAGGCAGAGAATTCCCTGCTAGCACCGTCTCTGTGCGCGGGAAGGAAAAGTGTTCACATTTTTTCGCAGAATCGCATTTGCGTCGCTGCAGAGAACACAAAAGCTTGTTCAGGACGAAAGAAAGCACAGAGCCCCAGATTTGATGTTACCCTGGAGAGCTTGCAGAGCACTGGGGAAAGCAGGCAGAGAATTCCCTGCTAGCACCTTCTCTGTGCCTGGGAAGCAGAAGTGTTCACATTGCTTCGCAGAATCGCTTTTGTGCAGAAAACAGTAACACTTGTTCAGAACGAAAGAAAGCACAGAGCCCCAGATTTGCTGTTGTCCTGGAGAGCTTGCAGAGCACTGGGGAAAGGCAGGCAGAGAATTCCCTGCTAGCACCTTCTCTGTGCCTGGGAAGAAGAAGTGTTCACATTGCTTCGCAGAATCGCTTTTGTGCAGAAAACAGTAACACTTGTTCAGAACGAAAGAAAGCACAGAGCCCCAGATTTTATGTTGTCCTGGAGAGCTTGCAGAGCACTGGGGAAAGGCAGGCAGAGAATTCCCTGCTAGCACCGTCTCTGTGCGCGGGAATGAGAAGTGTTGACATTGCTTCGCAGAATCGCTTTTGTGCAGAAAACACTAACACTTGTTCAGAACGAAAGAAAGCACAGAGCCCCAGATTTTATGTTGTCCTGGAGAGCTTGCAGAGCACTGGGGAAAGGCAGGCAGAGAATTCCCTGCTAGCACCTTCTCTGTGCCTGGGAAGCAGAAGTGTTCACATTGCTTCGCAGAATCGCTTTTGTGCAGAAAACACTAACACTTGTTCAGAACGAAAGAAAGCACAGAGACCCAGATTTTATGTTGTCCTGGAGAGCTTGCAGAGCACTGGGGAAAGGCAGGCAGAGAATTCCCTGCTAGCACCGTCTCTGTGCGCGGGAAGGAAAAGTGTTCACATTTTTTCGCAGAATCGCATTTGCGTCGCTGCAGAGAACACAAAAGCTTGTTCAGGACGAAAGAAAGCACAGAGCCCCAGATTTGCTGTTACCCTGGAGAGCTTGCAGAGCACTGGGGAAAGCAGGCAGAGAATTCCCTGCTAGCACCTTCTCTGTGCCTGGGAAGCAGAAGTGTTCACATTGCTTCGCAGAATCGCTTTTGTGCAGAAAACAGTAACACTTGTTCAGAACGAAAGAAAGCACAGAGCCCCAGATTTTATGTTGTCCTGGAGAGCTTGCAGAGCACTGGGGAAAGGCAGGCAGAGAATTCCCTGCTAGCACCTTCTCGGTGCCTGGGAAGAAGAAGTGTTCACATTGCTTCGCAGAATCGCTTTTGTGCAGAAAACACTAACACTTGTTCAGAACGAAAGAAAGCACAGAGCCCCAGATTTTATGTTGTCCTGGAGAGCTTGCAGAGCACTGGGGAAAGGCAGGCAGAGAATTCCCTGCTAGCACCTTCTCTGTGCCTGGGAAGCAGAAGTGTTCACATTGCTTCGCAGAATCGCTTTTGTGCAGAAAACACTAACACTTGTTGAGAACGAAAGAAAGCACAGAGCCCCAGATTTTATGTTGTCCTGGAGAGCTTGCAGAGCACTGGGGAAAGGCAGGCAGAGAATTCCCTGCTAGCACCTTCTCTCTGCGCGGGAATGAGAAGTGTTCACATTGCTTCGCAGAATCGCTTTTGTGCAGAAAACACTAACACTTGTTCAGAACGAAAGAAAGCACAGAGCCCCAGATTTTATGTTGTCCTGGAGAGCTTGCAGAGCACTGGGGAAAGGCAGGCAGAGAATTCCCTGCTAGCACCGTCTCTGTGCGCGGGAAGGAAAAGTGTTCACATTTTTTCGCAGAATCGCATTTGCGTCGCTGCAGAGAACACAAAAGCTTGTTCAGGACGAAAGAAAGCACAGAGCCCCAGATTTGCTGTTACCCTGGAGAGCTTGCAGAGCACTGGGGAAAGCAGGCAGAGAATTCCCTGCTAGCACCTTCTCTGTGCGCGGGAACGCAAAGTGTTCACATTTCCTCGCAGAATCGCTTTTGTGCAGAAAACACTAACACTTGTTCAGAACGAAAGAAAGCACAGAGCCCCAGATTTTATGTTGTCCTGGAGAGCTTGCAGAGCACTGGGGAAAGGCAGGCAGAGAATTCCCTGCTAGCACCTTCTCGGTGCCTGGGAAGAAGAAGTGTTCACATTGCTTCGCAGAATCGCTTTTGTGCAGAAAACACTAACACTTGTTCAGAACGAAAGAAAGCACAGAGCCCCAGATTTGCTGTTGTCCTGGAGAGCTTGCAGAGCACTGGGGAAAGGCAGGCAGAGAATTCCCTGCTAGCACCTTCTCTGTGCCTGGGAAGCAGAAGTGTTCACATTGCTTCGCAGAATCGCTTTTGTGCAGAAAACACTAACACTTGTTCAGAACGAAAGAAAGCACAGAGACCCAGATTTTATGTTGTCCTGGAGAGCTTGCAGAGCACTGGGGAAAGGCAGGCAGAGAATTCCCTGCTAGCACCTTCTCTGTGCCTGGGAAGAAGAAGTGTTCACATTGCTTCGCAGAATCGCTTTTGTGCAGAAAACACTAACACTTGTTCAGAACGAAAGAAAGCACAGAGCCCCAGATTTTATGTTGTCCTGGAGAGCTTGCAGAGCACTGGGGAAAGGCAGGCAGAGAATTCCCTGCTAGCACCTTCTCTCTGCGCGGGAATGAGAAGTGTTCACATTGCTTCGCAGAATCGCTTTTGTGCAGAAAACACTAACACTTGTTCAGAACGAAAGAAAGCACAGAGACCCAGATTTTATGTTGTCCTGGAGAGCTTGCAGAGCACTGGGGAAAGGCAGGCAGAGAATTCCCTGCTAGCACCTTCTCTCTGCGCGGGAATGAGAAGTGTTCACATTGCTTCGCAGAATCGCTTTTGTGCAGAAAACACTAACACTTGTTCAGAACGAAAGAAAGCACAGAGCCCCAGATTTTATGTTGTCCTGGAGAGCTTGCAGAGCACTGGGGAAAGGCAGGCAGAGAATTCCCTGCTAGCACCTTCTCTCTGCGCGGGAATGAGAAGTGTTCACATTTTTTCGCAGAATCGCATTTGCGTCGCTTCAGAGAACACAAAAGCTTGTTCAGGACGAAAGAAAGCACAGAGCCCCAGATTTGCTGTTACCCTGGAGAGCTTGCAGAGCACTGGGGAAAGCAGGCAGAGAATTCCCTGCTAGCACCTTCTCTGTGGGCGGGAAGGCAAAGTGTTCACATTTCCTCGCAGAATCGCTTTTGTGCAGAAAACACTAACACTTGTTCAGAACGAAAGAAAGCACAGAGCCCCAGATTTTATGTTGTCCTGGAGAGCTTGCAGAGCACTGGGGAAAGGCAGGCAGAGAACTCCCTGCTAGCACCGTCTCTGTGCGCAGGAAGGAAAAGTGTTCACATTTTTTCGCAGAATCGCATTTGCGTCGCTGCAGAGAACACAAAAGCTTGTTCAGGACGAAAGAAAGCACAGAGCCCCAGATTTGATGTTACCCTGGAGAGCTTGCAGAGCACTGGGGAAAGGCAGGCAGAGAATTCCCTGCTAGCACCTTCTCTGTGCGCGGGAAGGCAAAGTGTTCACATTTCCTCGCAGAATCGCTTTTGTGCAGAAAACACTAACACTTGTTCAGAACGAAAGAAAGCACAGAGCCCCAGATTTTATGTTGTCCTGGAGAGCTTGCAGAACACTGGGGAAAGGCAGGCAGAGAATTCCCTGCTAGCACCTTCTCTGTGCCTGGGAAGAAGAAGTGTTCACATTGCTTCGCAGAATCGCTTTTGTGCAGAAAACACTAACACTTGTTCAGAACGAAAGAAAGCACAGAGCCCCAGATTTGCTGTTGTCCTGGAGAGCTTGCAGAGCACTGGGGAAAGGCAGGCAGAGAATTCCCTGCTAGCACCTTCTCTGTGCCTGGGAAGCTGAAGTGTTCACATTGCTTCGCAGAATCGCTTTTGTGCAGAAAACACTAACACTTGTTCAGAACGAAAGAAAGCACAGAGCCCCAGATTTGCTGTTGTCCTGGAGAGCTTGCAGAGCACTGGGGAAAGGCAGGCAGAGAATTCCCTGCTAGCACCTTCTCTGTGCGCGGGAAGGCAAAGTGTTCACATTGCTTCGCAGAATCGCTTTTGTGCAGAAAACACTAACACTTGTTCAGAACGAAAGAAAGCACAGAGCCCCAGATTTTATGTTGTCCTGGAGAGCTTGCAGAGCACTGGGGAAAGGCAGGCAGAGAATTCCCTGCTAGCACCTTCTCTCTGCGCGGGAATGAGAAGTGTTCACATTTTTTCGCAGAATCGCATTTGCGTCGCTGCAGAGAACACAAAAGCTTGTTCAGGACGAAAGAAAGCACAGAACCCCAGATTTGCTGTTACCCTGGAGAGCTTGCAGAGCACTGGGGAAAGCAGACAGAGAATTCCCTGCTAGCACCTTCTCTGTGGGCGGGAAGGCAAAGTGTTCACATTTCCTCGCAGAATCGCTTTTGTGCAGAAAACAGTAACACTTGTTCAGAACGAAAGAAAGCACAGAGCCCCAGATTTTATGTTGTCCTGGAGAGCTTGCAGAGCACTGGGGAAAGGCAGGCAGAGAATTCCCTGCTAGCACCTTCTCTCTGCGCGGGAATGAGAAGTGTTCACATTGCTTCGCAGAATCGCTTTTGTGCAGAAAACAATAACACTTGTTCAGAACGAAAGAAAGCACAGAGCCCCAGATTTTATGTTGTCCTGGAGAGCTTGCAGAGCACTGGGGAAAGGCAGGCAGAGAATTCCCTGCTAGCACCGTCTCTGTGCGCGGGAAGGAAAAGTGTTCACATTTTTTCGCAGAATCGCATTTGCGTCGCTGCAGAGAACACAAAAGCTTGTTCAGGACGAAAGAAAGAACAGAGCCCCAGATTTGCTGTTACCCTGGAGAGCTTGCAGAGCACTGGGGAAAGCAGGCAGAGAATTCCCTGCTAGCACCTTCTCTCTGCGCGGGAATGAGAAGTGTTCACATTGCTTCGCAGAATCGCTTTTGTGCAGAAAACACTAACACTTGTTCAGAACGAAAGAAAGCACAGAGACCCAGATTTTATGTTGTCCTGGAGAGCTTGCAGAGCACTGGGGAAAGGCAGGCAGAGAATTCCCTGCTAGCACCTTCTCTCTGCGCGGGAATGAGAAGTGTTCACATTGCTTCGCAGAATCGCTTTTGTGCAGAAAACACTAACACTTGTTCAGAACGAAAGAAAGCACAGAGACCCAGATTTTATGTTGTCCTGGAGAGCTTGCAGAGCACTGGGGAAAGGCAGGCAGAGAATTCCCTGCTAGCACCTTCTCTCTGCGCGGGAATGAGAAGTGTTCACATTGCTTCGCAGAATCGCTTTTGTGCAGAAAACACTAACACTTGTTCAGAACGAAAGAAAGCACAGAGACCCAGATTTTATGTTGTCCTGGAGAGCTTGCAGAGCACTGGGGAAAGGCAGGCAGAGAATTCCCTGCTAGCACCTTCTCTCTGCGCGGGAATGAGAAGTGTTCACATTTTTTCGCAGAATCGCATTTGCGTCGCTTCAGAGAACACAAAAGCTTGTTCAGGACGAAAGAAAGCACAGAGCCCCAGATTTGCTGTTACCCTGGAGAGCTTGCAGAGCACTGGGGAAAGCAGGCAGAGAATTCCCTGCTAGCACCTTCTCTGTGGGCGGGAAGGCAAAGTGTTCACATTTCCTCGCAGAATCGCTTTTGTGCAGAAAACACTAACACTTGTTCAGAACGAAAGAAAGCACAGAGCCCCAGATTTTATGTTGTCCTGGAGAGCTTGCAGAGCACTGGGGAAAGGCAGGCAGAGAACTCCCTGCTAGCACCGTCTCTGTGCGCAGGAAGGAAAAGTGTTCACATTTTTTCGCAGAATCGCATTTGCGTCGCTGCAGAGAACACAAAAGCTTGTTCAGGACGAAAGAAAGCACAGAGCCCCAGATTTGCTGTTACCCTGGAGAGCTTGCAGAGCACTGGGGAAAGGCAGGCAGAGAATTCCCTGCTAGCACCTTCTCTGTGCGCGGGAAGGCAAAGTGTTCACATTTCCTCGCAGAATCGCTTTTGTGCAGAAAACACTAACACTTGTTCAGAACGAAAGAAAGCACAGAGCCCCAGATTTTATGTTGTCCTGGAGAGCTTGCAGAGCACTGGGGAAAGGCAGGCAGAGAATTCCCTGCTAGCACCTTCTCTGTGCCTGGGAAGAAGAAGTGTTCACATTGCTTCGCAGAATCGCTTTTGTGCAGAAAACACTAACACTTGTTCAGAACGAAAGAAAGCACAGAGCCCCAGATTTGCTGTTGTCCTGGAGAGCTTGCAGAGCACTGGGGAAAGGCAGGCAGAGAATTCCCTGCTAGCACCTTCTCTGTGCCTGGGAAGCTGAAGTGTTCACATTGCTTCGCAGAATCGCTTTTGTGCAGAAAACACTAACACTTGTTCAGAACGAAAGAAAGCACAGAGCCCCAGATTTGCTGTTGTCCTGGAGAGCTTGCAGAGCACTGGGGAAAGGCAGGCAGAGAATTCCCTGCTAGCACCTTCTCTCTGCGCGGGAATGAGAAGTGTTCACATTGCTTCGCATAATCGCTTTTGTGCAGAAAACACTAACACTTGTTCAGAACGAAAGAAAGCACAGAGCCCCAGATTTTATGTTGTCCTGGAGAGCTTGCAGAGCACTGGGGAAAGGCAGGCAGAGAATTCCCTGCTAGCACCTTCTCTCTGGGCGGGAATGAGAAGTGTTCACATTGCTTCGCAGAATCGCATTTGCGTCGCTTCAGAGAACACAAAAGCTTGTTCAGGACGAAAGAAAGCACAGAACCCCAGATTTGCTGTTACCCTGGAGAGCTTGCAGAGCACTGGGGAAAGCAGGCAGAGAATTCCCTGCTAGCACCTTCTCTGTGGGCGGGAAGGCAAAGTGTTCACATTTCCTCGCAGAATCGCTTTTGTGCAGAAAACACTAACACTTGTTCAGAACGAAAGAAAGCACAGAGCCCCAGATTTTATGTTGTCCTGAAGAGCTTGCAGAGCACTGGGGAAAGGCAGGCAGAGAATTCCCTGCTAGCACCTTCTCTCTGCGCGGGAATGAGAAGTGTTCACATTGCTTCGCAGAATCGCTTTTGTGCAGAAAACACTAACACTTGTTCAGAACGAAAGAAAGCACAGAGCCCCAGATTTTATGTTGTCCTGGAGAGCTTGCAGAGCACTGGGGAAAGGCAGGCAGAGAATTCCCTGCTAGCACCGTCTCTGTGCGCGGGAAGGAAAAGTGTTCACATTTTTTCGCAGAATCGCATTTGCGTCGCTGCAGAGAACACAAAAGCTTGTTCAGGACGAAAGAAAGAACAGAGCCCCAGATTTGCTGTTACCCTGGAGAGCTTGCAGAGCACTGGGGAAAGCAGGCAGAGAATTCCCTGCTAGCACCTTCTCTGTGCGCGGGAAGGCAAAGTGTTCACATTTCCTCGCAGAATCGCTTTTGTGCAGAAAACACTAACACTTGTTCAGAACGAAAGAAAGCACAGAGCCCCAGATTTGCTGTTGTCCTGGAGAGCTTGCAGAGCACTGGGGAAAGGCAGGCAGAGAATTCCCTGCTAGCACCTTCTCTGTGCCTGGGAAGCAGAAGTGTTCACATTGCTTCGCAGAATCGCTTTTGTGCAGAAAACACTAACACTTGTTCAGAACGAAAGAAAGCACAGAGCCCCAGATTTTATGTTGTCCTGGAGAGCTTGCAGAGCACTGGGGAAAGGCAGGCAGAGAATTCCCTGCTACTTTCTCTCTGCGCGGGAATGAGAAGTGTTCACATTGCTTCGCAGAATCGCTTTTGTGCAGAAAACACTAACACTTGTTCAGAACGAAAGAAAGCACAGAGCCCCAGATTTTATGTTGTCCTGGAGAGCTTGCAGAGCACTGGGGAAAGGCAGGCAGAGAATTCCCTGCTAGCACCTTCTCTCTGCGCGGGAATGAGAAGTGTTCACATTGCTTCGCAGAATCGCTTTTGTGCAGAAAACACTAACACTTGTTCAGAACGAAAGAAAGCACAGAGCCCCAGATTTTATGTTGTCCTGGACAGCTTGCAGAGCACTGGGGAAAGGCAGGCAGAGAATTCCCTGCTAGCACCGTCTCTGTGCGCGGGAAGGAAAAGTGTTCACATTTTTTCGCAGAATCGCATTTGCGTCGCTGCAGAGAACACAAAAGCTTGTTCAGGACGAAAGAAAGCACAGAGCCCCAGATTTGATGTTACCCTGGAGAGCTTGCAGAGCACTGGGGAAAGCAGGCAGAGAATTCCCTGCTAGCACCTTCTCTGTGCGCGGGAAGGCAAAGTGTTCACATTTCCTCGCAGAATCGCTTTTGTGCAGAAAACACTAACACTTGTTCAGAACGAAAGAAAGCACAGAGCCCCAGATTTTATGTTGTCCTGGAGAGCTTGCAGAGCACTGGGGAAAGGCAGGCAGAGAATTCCCTGCTAGCACCTTCTCGGTGCCTGGGAAGAAGAAGTGTTCACATTTCCTCGCAGAATCGCTTTTGTGCAGAAAACACTAACACTTGTTCAGAACGAAAGAAAGCACAGAGCCCCAGATTTGCTGTTGTCCTGGAGAGCTTGCAGAGCACTGGGGAAAGGCAGGCAGAGAATTCCCTGCTAGCACCTTCTCTGTGCCTGGGAAGCAGAAGTGTTCACATTGCTTCGCAGAATCGCTTTTGTGCAGAAAACACTAACACTTGTTCAGAACGAAAGAAAGCACAGAGACCCAGATTTTATGTTGTCCTGGAGAGCTTGCAGAGCACTGGGGAAAGGCAGGCAGAGAATTCCCTGCTAGCACCTTCTCTCTGCGCGGGAATGAGAAGTGTTCACATTGCTTCGCAGAATCGCTTTTGTGCAGAAAACACTAACACTTGTTCAGAACGAAAGAAAGCACAGAGCCCCAGATTTTATGTTGTCCTGGACAGCTTGCAGAGCACTGGGGAAAGGCAGGCAGAGAATTCCCTGCTAGCACCGTCTCTGTGCGCGGGAAGGAAAAGTGTTCACATTTTTTCGCAGAATCGCATTTGCGTCGCTGCAGAGAACACAAAAGCTTGTTCAGGACGAAAGAAAGCACAGAGCCCCAGATTTGCTGTTACCCTGGAGAGCTTGCAGAGCACTGGGGAAAGCAGGCAGAGAATTCCCTGCTAGCACCTTCTCTGTGCGCGGGAAGGCAAAGTGTTCACATTTCCTCGCAGAATCGCTTTTGTGCAGAAAACACAAAAGCTTGTTCAGGACGAAAGAAAGCACAGAGCCCCATATTTGCTGTTGTCCTGGAGAGCTTGCAGAGCACTGGGGAAAGGCAGGCAGAGAATTCCCTGCTAGCACCTTCTCTGTGCCTGGGAAGCAGAAGTGTTCACATTGCTTCGCAGAATCGCTTTTGTGCAGAAAACACTAACACTTGTTCAGAACGAAAGAAAGCACAGAGCCCCAGATTTGCTGTTGTCCTGGAGAGCTTGCAGAGCACTGGGGAAAGGCAGGCAGAGAATTCCCTGCTACTTTCTCTCTGCGCGGGAATGAGAAGTGTTCACATTGCTTCGCAGAATCGCTTTTGTGCAGAAAACACTAACACTTGTTCAGAACGAAAGAAAGCACAGAGCCCCAGATTTTATGTTGTCCTGGAGAGCTTGCAGAGCACTGGGGAAAGGCAGGCAGAGAATTCCCTGCTAGCACCTTCTCTCTGCGCGGGAATGAGAAGTGTTCACATTGCTTCGCAGAATCGCTTTTGTGCAGAAAACACTAACACTTGTTCAGAACGAAAGAAAGCACAGAGCCCCAGATTTTATGTTGTCCTGGACAGCTTGCAGAGCACTGGGGAAAGGCAGGCAGAGAATTCCCTGCTAGCACCGTCTCTGTGCGCGGGAAGGAAAAGTGTTCACATTTTTTCGCAGAATCGCATTTGCGTCGCTGCAGAGAACACAAAAGCTTGTTCAGGACGAAAGAAAGCACAGAGCCCCAGATTTGATGTTACCCTGGAGAGCTTGCAGAGCACTGGGGAAAGCAGGCAGAGAATTCCCTGCTAGCACCTTCTCTGTGCGCGGGAAGGCAAAGTGTTCACATTTCCTCGCAGAATCGCTTTTGTGCAGAAAACACTAACACTTGTTCAGAACGAAAGAAAGCACAGAGCCCCAGATTTTATGTTGTCCTGGAGAGCTTGCAGAGCACTGGGGAAAGGCAGGCAGAGAATTCCCTGCTAGCACCTTCTCGGTGCCTGGGAAGAAGAAGTGTTCACATTTCCTCGCAGAATCGCTTTTGTGCAGAAAACACTAACACTTGTTCAGAACGAAAGAAAGCACAGAGCCCCAGATTTGCTGTTGTCCTGGAGAGCTTGCAGAGCACTGGGGAAAGGCAGGCAGAGAATTCCCTGCTAGCACCTTCTCTGTGCCTGGGAAGCAGAAGTGTTCACATTGCTTCGCAGAATCGCTTTTGTGCAGAAAACACTAACACTTGTTCAGAACGAAAGAAAGCACAGAGACCCAGATTTTATGTTGTCCTGGAGAGCTTGCAGAGCACTGGGGAAAGGCAGGCAGAGAATTCCCTGCTAGCACCTTCTCTCTGCGCGGGAATGAGAAGTGTTCACATTGCTTCGCAGAATCGCTTTTGTGCAGAAAACACTAACACTTGTTCAGAACGAAAGAAAGCACAGAGCCCCAGATTTTATGTTGTCCTGGACAGCTTGCAGAGCACTGGGGAAAGGCAGGCAGAGAATTCCCTGCTAGCACCGTCTCTGTGCGCGGGAAGGAAAAGTGTTCACATTTTTTCGCAGAATCGCATTTGCGTCGCTGCAGAGAACACAAAAGCTTGTTCAGGACGAAAGAAAGCACAGAGCCCCAGATTTGCTGTTACCCTGGAGAGCTTGCAGAGCACTGGGGAAAGCAGGCAGAGAATTCCCTGCTAGCACCTTCTCTGTGCGCGGGAAGGCAAAGTGTTCACATTTCCTCGCAGAATCGCTTTTGTGCAGAAAACACAAAAGCTTGTTCAGGACGAAAGAAAGCACAGAGCCCCATATTTGCTGTTGTCCTGGAGAGCTTGCAGAGCACTGGGGAAAGGCAGGCAGAGAATTCCCTGCTAGCACCTTCTCTGTGCCTGGGAAGCAGAAGTGTTCACATTGCTTCGCAGAATCGCTTTTGTGCAGAAAACACTAACACTTGTTCAGAACGAAAGAAAGCACAGAGCCCCAGATTTGCTGTTGTCCTGGAGAGCTTGCAGAGCACTGGGGAAAGGCAGGCAGAGAATTCCCTGCTAGCACCTTCTCTCTGCGCGGGAATGAGAAGTGTTCACATTGCTTCGCAGAATCGCTTTTGTGCAGAAAACACTAACACTTGTTCAGAACGAAAGAAAGCACAGAGCCCCAGATTTTATGTTGTCCTGGAGAGCTTGCAGAGCACTGGGGAAAGGCAGGCAGAGAATTCCCTGCTAGCACCGTCTCTGTGCGCGGGAAGGAAAAGTGTTCACATTTTTTCGCAGAATCGCATTTGCGTCGCTGCAGAGAACACAAAAGCTTGTTCAGGACGAAAGAAAGCACAGAGCCCCAGATTTGCTGTTACCCTGGAGAGCTTGCAGAGCACTGGGGAAAGCAGGCAGAGAATTCCCTGCTAGAACCTTCTCTGTGCGCGGGAAGGCAAAGTGTTCACATTTCCTCGCAGAATCGCTTTTGTGCAGAAAACACTAACACTTGTTCAAAACGAAAGAAAGCACAGAGCCCCAGATTTGCTGTTACCCTGGAGAGCTTGCAGAGCACTGGGGAAAGCAGGCAGAGAATTCCCTGCTAGCACCTTCTCTGTGGGCGGGAAGGCAAAGTGTTCACATTTCCTCGCAGAATCGCTTTTGTGCAGAAAACACTAACACTTGTTCAGAACGAAAGAAAGCACAGAGACCCAGATTTTATGTTGTCCTGGAGAGCTTGCAGAGCACTGGGGAAAGGCAGGCAGAGAACTCCCTGCTAGCACCGTCTGTGTGCGCGGGAAGGAAGTGTTCACATTTTTTCGCAGAATCGCATTTGCGTCGCTGCAGAGAACACAAAAGCTTGTTCAGGACGAAAGAAAGCACAGAGCCCCATATTTGCTGTTGTCCTGGAGAGCTTGCAGAGCACTGGGGAAAGGCAGGCAGAGAATTCCCTGCTAGCACCTTCTCTGTGCGCGGGAAGGCAAAGTGTTCACATTTCCTCGCAGAATCGCTTTTGTGCAGAAAACACTAACACTTGTTCAGAACGAAAGAAAGCACAGAGCCCCAGATTTTATGTTGTCCTGGAGAGCTTGCAGAGCACTGGGGAAAGGCAGGCAGAGAATTCCCTGCTAGCACCGTCTCTGTGCGCGGGAAGGAAAAGTGTTCACATTTTTTCGCAGAATCGCATTTGCGTCGCTGCAGAGAACACAAAAGCTTGTTCAGGACGAAAGAAAGAACAGAGCCCCAGATTTGCTGTTACCCTGGAGAGCTTGCAGAGCACTGGGGAAAGGCAGGCAGAGAATTCCCTGCTAGCACCTTCTCTGTGCACGGGAAGGCAAAGTGTTCACATTTCCTCGCAGAATCGCTTTTGTGCAGAAAACACTAACACTTGTTCAGAACGAAAGAAAGCACAGAGCCCCAGATTTGCTGTTGTCCTGGAGAGCTTGCAGAGCACTGGGGAAAGGCAGGTAGAGAATTCCCTGCTAGCACCTTCTCTGTGCCTGGGAAGCAGAAGTGTTCACATTGCTTCGCAGAATCGCTTTTGTGCAGAAAACACTAACACTTGTTCAGAACGAAAGAAAGCACAGAGCCCCAGATTTTATGTTGTCCTGGAGAGCTTGCAGAGCACTGGGGAAAGGCAGGCAGAGAATTCCCTGCTAGCACCTTCTCTCTGCGCGGGAATGAGAAGTGTTCACATTGCTTCGCAGAATCGCTTTTGTGCAGAAAACACTAACACTTGTTCAGAACGAAAGAAAGCACAGAGCCCCAGATTTTATGTTGTCCTGGAGAGCTTGCAGAGCACTGGGGAAAGGCAGGCAGAGAATTCCCTGCTAGCACCTTCTCTGTGCCTGGGAAGCAGAAGTGTTCACATTGCTTCGCAGAATCGCTTTTGTGCAGAAAACACTAACACTTGTTCAGAACGAAAGAAAGCACAGAGCCCCAGATTTTATGTTGTCCTGGAGAGCTTGCAGAGCACTGGGGAAAGGCAGGCAGAGAATTCCCTGCTAGCACCGTCTCTGTGCGCGGGAAGGAAAAGTGTTCACATTTTTTCGCAGAATCGCATTTGCGTCGCTGCAGAGAACACAAAAGCTTGTTCAGGACGAAAGAAAGCACAGAGCCCCAGATTTGCTGTTACCCTGGAGAGCTTGCAGAGCACTGGGGAAAGCAGGCAGAGAATTCCCTGCTAGCACCTTCTCTGTGCGCGGGAAGGCAAAGTGTTCACATTTCCTCGCAGAATCGCTTTTGTGCAGAAAACACTAACACTTGTTCAGAACGAAAGAAAGCACAGAGCCCCAGATTTGCTGTTGTCCTGGAGAGCTTGCAGAGCACTGGGGAAAGGCAGGCAGAGAATTCCCTGCTAGCACCTTCTCTGTGCCTGGGAAGCAGAAGTGTTCACATTGCTTCGCAGAATCGCTTTTGTGCAGAAAACACTAACACTTGTTCAGAACGAAAGAAAGCACAGAGCCCCAGATTTTATGTTGTCCTGGAGAGCTTGCAGAGCACTGGGGAAAGGCAGGCAGAGAATTCCCTGCTAGCACCTTCTCTCTGCGCGGGAATGAGAAGTGTTCACATTGCTTCGCAGAATCGCTTTTGTGCAGAAAACACTAACACTTGTTCAGAACGAAAGAAAGCACAGAGCCCCAGATTTTATGTTGTCCTGGAGAGCTTGCAGAGCACTGGGGAAAGGCAGGCAGAGAATTCCCTGCTAGCACCGTCTCTGTGCGCGGGAAGGAAAAGTGTTCACATTTTTTCGCAGAATCGCATTTGCGTCGCTGCAGAGAACACAAAAGCTTGTTCAGGACGAAAGAAAGCACAGAGCCCCAGATTTGCTGTTACCCTGGAGAGGTTGCAGAGCACTGGGGAAAGCAGGCAGAGAATTCCCTGCTAGCACCTTCTCTGTGCGCGGGAAGGCAAAGTGTTCACATTTCCTCGCAGAATCGCTTTTGTGCAGAAAACACAAAAGCTTGTTCAGGACGAAAGAAAGCACAGAGCCCCATATTTGCTGTTGTCCTGGAGAGCTTGCAGAGCACTGGGGAAAGGCAGGCAGAGAATTCCCTGCTAGCACCTTCTCTGTGCCTGGGAAGCAGAAGTGTTCACATTGCTTCGCAGAATCGCTTTTGTGCAGAAAACACTAACACTTGTTCAGAACGAAAGAAAGCACAGAGCCCCAGATTTTATGTTGTCCTGGAGAGCTTGCAGAGCACTGGGGAAAGGCAGGCAGAGAATTCCCTGCTAGCACCTTCTCTCTGCGCGGGAATGAGAAGTGTTCACATTGCTTCGCAGAATCGCTTTTGTGCAGAAAACACTAACACTTGTTCAGAACGAAAGAAAGCACAGAGACCCAGATTTTATGTTGTCCTGGAGAGCTTGCAGAGCACTGGGGAAAGGCAGGCAGAGAATTCCCTGCTAGCACCGTCTCTGTGCGCGGGAAGGAAAAGTGTTCACATTTTTTCGCAGAATCGCATTTGCGTCGCTGCAGAGAACACAAAAGCTTGTTCAGGACGAAAGAAAGCACAGAGCCCCAGATTTGCTGTTACCCTGGAGAGCTTGCAGAGCACTGGGGAAAGCAGGCAGAGAATTCCCTGCTAGAACCTTCTCTGTGCGCGGGAAGGCAAAGTGTTCACATTTCCTCGCAGAATCGCTTTTGTGCAGAAAACACTAACACTTGTTCAGAACGAAAGAAAGCACAGAGCCCCAGATTTGCTGTTACCCTGGAGAGCTTGCAGAGCACTGGGGAAAGCAGGCAGAGAATTCCCTGCTAGCACCTTCTCTGTGGGCGGGAAGGCAAAGTGTTCACATTTCCTCGCAGAATCGCTTTTGTGCAGAAAACACTAACACTTGTTCAGAACGAAAGAAAGCACAGAGCCCCAGATTTTATGTTGTCCTGGAGAGCTTGCAGAGCACTGGGGAAAGGCAGGCAGAGAACTCCCTGCTAGCACCGTCTCTGTGCGCGGGAAGGAAGTGTTCACATTTTTTCGCAGAATCGCATTTGCGTGGCTGCAGAGAACACAAAAGCTTGTTCAGGACGAAAGAAAGCACAGAGCCCCATATTTGCTGTTGTCCTGGAGAGCTTGCAGAGCACTGGGGAAAGGCAGGCAGAGAATTCCCTGCTAGCACCTTCTCTGTGCGCGGGAAGGCAAAGTGTTCACATTTCCTCGCAGAATCGCTTTTGTGCAGAAAACACTAACACTTGTTCAGAACGAAAGAAAGCACAGAGCCCCAGATTTGCTGTTGTCCTGGAGAGCTTGCAGAGCACTGGGGAAAGGCAGGCAGAGAATTCCCTGCTAGCACCTTTTCTGTGCCTGGGAAGCAGAAGTGTTCACATTGCTTCGCAGAATCGCTTTTGTGCAGAAAACACTAACACTTGTTCAGAACGAAAGAAAGCACAGAGCCCCAGATTTTATGTTGTCCTGGAGAGCTTGCAGAGCACTGGGGAAAGGCAGGCAGAGAATTCCCTGCTAGCACCTTCTCTCTGCGCGGGAATGAGAAGTGTTCACATTGCTTCGCAGAATCGCTTTTGTGCAGAAAACACTAACACTTGTTCAGAACGAAAGAAAGCACAGAGCCCCAGATTTTATGTTGTCCTGGAGAGCTTGCAGAGCACTGGGGAAAGGCAGGCAGAGAATTCCCTGCTAGCACCGTCTCTCTGCGCGGGAATGAGAAGTGTTCACATTTTTTCGCAGAATCGCATTTGCGTCGCTGCAGAGAACACAAAAGCTTGTTCAGGATGAAAGAAAGCACAGAGCCCCAGATTTGCTGTTACCCTGGAGAGCTTGCAGAGCACTGGGGAAAGCAGGCAGAGAATTCCCTGCTAGCACCTTCTCTGTGCGCGGGAAGGCAAAGTGTTCACATTTCCTCGCAGAATCGCTTTTGTGCAGAAAACACAAAAGCTTGTTCAGGATGAAAGAAAGCACAGAGCCCCATATTTGCTGTTGTCCTGGAGAGCTTGCAGAGCACTGGGGAATGGCAAGGAGAGAATTCCCTGCTAGCACCTTCTCTCTGCGCGGGAATGAGAAGTGTTGACATTGCTTCGCAGAATCGCTTTTGTGCAGAAAACACTAACACTTGTTCAGAACGAAAGAAAGCACAGAGCCCCAGATTTGCTGTTGTCCTGGAGAGCTTGCAGAGCACTGGGGAAAGGCAGGCAGAGAATTCCCTGCTAGCACCTTCTCTGTGCCTGGGAAGCAGAAGTGTTCACATTGCTTCGCAGAATCGCTTTTGTGCAGAAAACACTAACACTTGTTCAGAACGAAAGAAAGCACAGAGCCCCAGATTTGCTGTTACCCTGGAGAGCTTGCAGAGCACTGGGGAAAGCAGGCAGAGAATTCCCTGCTAGCACCTTCTCTGTGCGCGGGAAGGCAAAGTGTTCACATTTCCTCGCAGAATCGCTTTTGTGCAGAAAACACTAACACTTGTTCAGAACGAAAGAAAGCACAGAGCCCCAGATTTTATGTTGTCCTGGAGAGCTTGCAGAGCACTGGGGAAAGGCAGGCAGAGAACTCCCTGCTAGCACCGTCTGTGTGCGCGGGAAGGAAGTGTTCACATTTTTTCGCAGAATCGCATTTGCGTCGCTGCAGAGAACACAAAAGCTTGTTCAGGACGAAAGAAAGCACAGAGCCCCATATTTGCTGTTGTCCTGGAGAGCTTGCAGAGCACTGGGGAAAGGCAGGCAGAGAATTCCCTGCTAGCACCTTCTCTGTGCGCGGGAAGGCAAAGTGTTCACATTTCCTCGCAGAATCGCTTTTGTGCAGAAAACACTAACACTTGTTCAGAACGAAAGAAAGCACAGAGCCCCAGATTTTATGTTGTCCTGGAGAGCTTGCAGAGCACTGGGGAAAGGCAGGCAGAGAATTCCCTGCTAGCACCGTCTCTGTGCGCGGGAAGGAAAAGTGTTCACATTTTTTCGCAGAATCGCATTTGCGTCGCTGCAGAGAACACAAAAGCTTGTTCAGGACGAAAGAAAGAACAGAGCCCCAGATTTGCTGTTACCCTGGAGAGCTTGCAGAGCACTGGGGAAAGCAGGCAGAGAATTCCCTGCTAGCACCTTCTCTGTGCACGGGAAGGCAAAGTGTTCACATTTCCTCGCAGAATCGCTTTTGTGCAGAAAACACTAACACTTGTTCAGAACGAAAGAAAGCACAGAGCCCCAGATTTGCTGTTGTCCTGGAGAGCTTGCAGAGCACTGGGGAAAGGCAGGTAGAGAATTCCCTGCTAGCACCTTCTCTGTGCCTGGGAAGCAGAAGTGTTCACATTGCTTCGCAGAATCGCTTTTGTGCAGAAAACACTAACACTTGTTCAGAACGAAAGAAAGCACAGAGCCCCAGATTTGCTGTTGTCCTGGAGAGCTTGCAGAGCACTGGGGAAAGGCAGGCAGAGAATTCCCTGCTAGCACCTTCTCTCTGCGCGGGAATGAGAAGTGTTCACATTGCTTCGCAGAATCGCTTTTGTGCAGAAAACACTAACACTTGTTCAGAACGAAAGAAAGCACAGAGCCCCAGATTTTATGTTGTCCTGGAGAGCTTGCAGAGCACTGGGGAAAGGCAGGCAGAGAATTCCCTGCTAGCACCTTCTCTGTGCCTGGGAAGCAGAAGTGTTCACATTGCTTCGCAGAATCGCTTTTGTGCAGAAAACACTAACACTTGTTCAGAACGAAAGAAAGCACAGAGCCCCAGATTTTATGTTGTCCTGGAGAGCTTGCAGAGCACTGGGGAAAGGCAGGCAGAGAATTCCCTGCTAGCACCGTCTCTGTGCGCGGGAAGGAAAAGTGTTCACATTTTTTCGCAGAATCGCATTTGCGTCGCTGCAGAGAACACAAAAGCTTGTTCAGGACGAAAGAAAGCACAGAGCCCCAGATTTGCTGTTACCCTGGAGAGCTTGCAGAGCACTGGGGAAAGCAGGCAGAGAATTCCCTGCTAGCACCTTCTCTGTGCGCGGGAAGGCAAAGTGTTCACATTTCCTCGCAGAATCGCTTTTGTGCAGAAAACACTAACACTTGTTCAGAACGAAAGAAAGCACAGAGCCCCAGATTTGCTGTTGTCCTGGAGAGCTTGCAGAGCACTGGGGAAAGGCAGGCAGAGAATTCCCTGCTAGCACCTTCTCTGTGCCTGGGAAGCAGAAGTGTTCACATTGCTTCGCAGAATCGCTTTTGTGCAGAAAACACTAACACTTGTTCAGAACGAAAGAAAGCACAGAGCCCCAGATTTTATGTTGTCCTGGAGAGCTTGCAGAGCACTGGGGAAAGGCAGGCAGAGAATTCCCTGCTAGCACCTTCTCTCTGCGCGGGAATGAGAAGTGTTCACATTGCTTCGCAGAATCGCTTTTGTGCAGAAAACACTAACACTTGTTCAGAACGAAAGAAAGCACAGAGCCATAGATTTTATGTTGTCCTGGAGAGCTTGCAGAGCACTGGGGAAAGGCAGGCAGAGAATTCCCTGCTAGCACCTTCTCTGTGCGCGGGAAGGAAAAGTGTTCACATTTTTTCGCAGAATCGCATTTGCGTCGCTGCAGAGAACACAAAAGCTTGTTCAGGACGAAAGAAAGCACAGAGCCCCAGATTTGCTGTTACCCTGGAGAGGTTGCAGAGCACTGGGGAAAGCAGGCAGAGAATTCCCTGCTAGCACCTTCTCTGTGCGCGGGAAGGCAAAGTGTTCACATTTCCTCGCAGAATCGCTTTTGTGCAGAAAACACAAAAGCTTGTTCAGGATGAAAGAAAGCACAGAGCCCCATATTTGCTGTTGTCCTGGAGAGCTTGCAGAGCACTGGGGAAAGGCAGGCAGAGAATTCCCTGCTAGCACCTTCTCTGTGCCTGGGAAGCAGAAGTGTTCACATTGCTTCGCAGAATCGCTTTTGTGCAGAAAACACTAACACTTGTTCAGAACGAAAGAAAGCACAGAGCCCCAGATTTTATGTTGTCCTGGAGAGCTTGCAGAGCACTGGGGAAAGGCAGGCAGAGAATTCCCTGCTAGCACCTTCTCTCTGCGCGGGAATGAGAAGTGTTCACATTGCTTCGCAGAATCGCTTTTGTGCAGAAAACACTAACACTTGTTCAGAACGAAAGAAAGCACAGAGACCCAGATTTTATGTTGTCCTGGAGAGCTTGCAGAGCACTGGGGAAAGGCAGGCAGAGAATTCCCTGCTAGCACCGTCTCTGTGCGCGGGAAGGAAAAGTGTTCACATTTTTTCGCAGAATCGCATTTGCGTCGCTGCAGAGAACACAAAAGCTTGTTCAGGACGAAAGAAAGCACAGAGCCCCAGATTTGCTGTTACCCTGGAGAGCTTGCAGAGCACTGGGGAAAGCAGGCAGAGAATTCCCTGCTAGAACCTTCTCTGTGCGCGGGAAGGCAAAGTGTTCACATTTCCTCGCAGAATCGCTTTTGTGCAGAAAACACTAACACTTGTTCAGAACGAAAGAAAGCACAGAGCCCCAGATTTGCTGTTACCCTGGAGAGCTTGCAGAGCACTGGGGAAAGCAGGCAGAGAATTCCCTGCTAGCACCTTCTCTGTGGGCGGGAAGGCAAAGTGTTCACATTTCCTCGCAGAATCGCTTTTGTGCAGAAAACACTAACACTTGTTCAGAACGAAAGAAAGCACAGAGCCCCAGATTTTATGTTGTCCTGGAGAGCTTGCAGAGCACTGGGGAAAGGCAGGCAGAGAACTCCCTGCTAGCACCGTCTCTGTGCGCGGGAAGGAAGTGTTCACATTTTTTCGCAGAATCGCATTTGCGTCGCTGCAGAGAACACAAAAGCTTGTTCAGGACGAAAGAAAGCACAGAGCCCCATATTTGCTGTTGTCCTGGAGAGCTTGCAGAGCACTGGGGAAAGGCAGGCAGAGAATTCCCTGCTAGCACCTTCTCTGTGCGCGGGAAGGCAAAGTGTTCACATTTCCTCGCAGAATCGCTTTTGTGCAGAAAACACTAACACTTGTTCAGAACGAAAGAAAGCACAGAGCCCCATATTTGCTGTTGTCCTGGAGAGCTTGCAGAGCACTGGGGAAAGGCAGGCAGAGAATTCCCTGCTAGCACCTTCTCGGTGCCTGGGAAGAAGAAGTGTTCACATTGCTTCGCAGAATCGCTTTTGTGCAGAAAACACTAACACTTGTTCAGAACGAAAGAAAGCACAGAGCCCCAGATTTGCTGTTACCCTGGAGAGCTTGCAGAGCACTGGGGAAAGCAGGCAGAGAATTCCCTGCTAGCACCTTCTCTGTGCGCGGGAAGGCAAAGTGTTCACATTTCCTCGCAGAATCGCTTTTGTGCAGAAAACACTAACACTTGTTCAGAACGAAAGAAAGCACAGAGCCCCAGATTTTATGTTGTCCTGGAGAGCTTGCAGAGCACTGGGGAAAGGCAGGCAGAGAACTCCCTGCTAGCACCGTCTCTGTGCGCGGGAAGGAAGTGTTCACATTTTTTCGCAGAATCGCATTTGCGTCGCTGCAGAGAACACAAAAGCTTGTTCAGGACGAAAGAAAGCACAGAGCCCCATATTTGCTGTTGTCCTGGAGAGCTTGCAGAGCACTGGGGAAAGGCAGGCAGAGAATTCCCTGCTAGCACCTTCTCTGTGCGCGGGAAGGCAAAGTGTTCACATTTCCTCGCAGAATCGCTTTTGTGCAGAAAACACTAACACTTGTTCAGAACGAAAGAAAGCACAGAGCCCCAGATTTGCTGTTGTCCTGGAGAGCTTGCAGAGCACTGGGGAAAGGCAGGCAGAGAATTCCCTGCTAGCACCTTCTCTGTGCCTGGGAAGCACAAGTGTTCACATTGCTTCGCAGAATCGCTTTTGTGCAGAAAACACTAACACTTGTTCAGAACGAAAGAAAGCACAGAGCCCCAGATTTTATGTTGTCCTGGAGAGCTTGCAGAGCACTGGGGAAAGGCAGGCAGAGAATTCCCTGCTAGCACCTTCTCTCTGCGCGGGAATGAGAAGTGTTCACATTGCTTCGCAGAATCGCTTTTGTGCAGAAAACACTAACACTTGTTCAGAACGAAAGAAAGCACAGAGCCCCAGATTTTATGTTGTCCTGGAGAGCTTGCAGAGCACTGGGGAAAGGCAGGCAGAGAATTCCCTGCTAGCACCGTCTCTCTGCGCGGGAATGAGAAGTGTTCACATTTTTTCGCAGAATCGCATTTGCGTCGCTGCAGAGAACACAAAAGCTTGTTCAGGATGAAAGAAAGCACAGAGCCCCAGATTTGCTGTTACCCTGGAGAGCTTGCAGAGCACTGGGGAAAGCAGGCAGAGAATTCCCTGCTAGCACCGTCTCTGTGCGCGGGAAGTCAAAGTGTTCACATTTCCTCGCAGAATCGCTTTTGTGCAGAAAACACTAACACTTGTTCAGAACGAAAGAAAGCACAGAGCCCCAGATTTGCTGTTGTCCTGGAGAGCTTGCAGAGCACTGGGGAATGGCAAGGAGAGAATTCCCTGCTAGCACCTTCTCTCTGCGCGGGAATGAGAAGTGTTGACATTGCTTCGCAGAATCGCTTTTGTGCAGAAAACACTAACACTTGTTCAGAACGAAAGAAAGCACAGAGCCCCAGATTTGCTGTTGTCCTGGAGAGCTTGCAGAGCACTGGGGAAAGGCAGGCAGAGAATTCCCTGCTAGCACCTTCTCTGTGCCTGGGAAGCAGAAGTGTTCACATTGCTTCGCAGAATCGCTTTTGTGCAGAAAACACTAACACTTGTTCAGAACGAAAGAAAGCACAGAGCCCCAGATTTTATGTTGTCCTGGAGAGCTTGCAGAGCACTGGGGAAAGGCAGGCAGAGAATTCCCTGCTAGCACCTTCTCTGTGCCTGGGAAGAAGAAGTGTTCACATTGCTTCGCAGAATCGCTTTTGTGCAGAAAACACTAACACTTGTTCAGAACGAAAGAAAGCACAGAGCCCCAGATTTGCTGTTGTGCTGGAGAGCTTGCAGAGCACTGGGGAAAGCAGGCAGAGAATTCCCTGCTAGCACCTTCTCTGTGCCTGGGAAGCAGAAGTGTTCACATTGCTTCGCAGAATCGCTTTTGTGCAGAAAACACTAACACTTGTTCAGAACGAAAGAAAGCACAGAGACCCAGATTTTATGTTGTCCTGGAGAGCTTGCAGAGCACTGGGGAAAGGCAGGCAGAGAATTCCCTGCTAGCACCTTCTCTCTGCGCGGGAATGAGAAGTGTTGACATTGCTTCGCAGAATCGCTTTTGTGCAGAAAACACTAACACTTGTTCAGAACGAAAGAAAGCACAGAGCCCCAGATTTGCTGTTGTCCTGGAGAGCTTGCAGAGCACTGGGGAAAGCAGGCAGAGAATTCCCTGCTAGCACCTTCTCTGTGCGCGGGAAGGCAAAGTGTTCACATTTCCTCGCAGAATCGCTTTTGTGCAGAAAACACTAACACTTGTTCAGAACGAAAGAAAGCACAGAGCCCCAGATTTTATGTTGTCCTGGAGAGCTTGCAGACCACTGGGGAAAGGCAGGCAGAGAATTCCCTGCTAGCACCTTCTCGGTGCCTGGGAAGAAGAAGTGTTCACATTGCTTCGCAGAATCGCTTTTGTGCAGAAAACACTAACACTTGTTCAGAACGAAAGAAAGCACAGAGCCCCAGATTTGCTGTTACCCTGGAGAGCTTGCAGAGCACTGGGGAAAGCAGGCAGAGAATTCCCTGCTAGCACCTTCTCTGTGCGCGGGAAGGCAAAGTGTTCACATTGCTTCGCAGAATCGCTTTTGTGCAGAAAACACTAACACTTGTTCAGAACGAAAGAAAGCACAGAGCCCCAGATTTTATGTTGTCCTGGAGAGCTTGCAGAGCACTGGGGAAAGGCAGGCAGAGAATTCCCTGCTAGCACCTTCTCTCTGCGCGGGAATGAGAAGTGTTCACATTGTTTCGCAGAATCGCTTTTGTGCAGAAAACACTAACACTTGTTCAGAACGAAAGAAAGCACAGAGCCCCAGATTTTATGTTGTCCTGGAGAGCTTGCAGAGCACTGGGGAAAGGCAGGCAGAGAATTCCCTGCTAGCACCGTCTCTGTGCGCGGGAAGGAAAAGTGTTCACATTTTTTCGCAGAATCGCATTTGCGTCGCTTCAGAGAACACAAAAGCTTGTTCAGGACGAAAGAAAGCACAGAGCCCCAGATTTGCTGTTACCCTGGAGAGCTTGCAGAGCACTGGGGAAAGCAGGCAGAGAATTCCCTGCTAGCACCTTCTCTGTGGGCGGGAAGGCAAAGTGTTCACATTTCCTCGCAGAATCGCTTTTGTGCAGAAAACACTAACACTTGTTCAGAACGAAAGAAAGCACAGAGCCCCAGATTTTATGTTGTCCTGGAGAGCTTGCAGAGCACTGGGGAAAGGCAGGCAGAGAACTCCCTGCTAGCACCGTCTCTGTGCGCGGGAAGGAAAAGTGTTCACATTTTTTCGCAGAATCGCATTTGCGTCGCTGCAGAGAACACAAAAGCTTGTTCAGGACGAAAGAAAGCACAGAGCCCCAGATTTGATGTTACCCTGGAGAGCTTGCAGAGCACTGGGGAAAGGCAGGCAGAGAATTCCCTGCTAGCACCTTCTCTGTGCGCGGGAAGGCAAAGTGTTCACATTTCCTCGCAGAATCGCTTTTGTGCAGAAAACAGTAACACTTGTTCAGAACGAAAGAAAGCACAGAGCCCCAGATTTGCTGTTCTCCTGGAGAGCTTGCAGAGCACTGGGGAAAGGCAGGCAGAGAATTCCCTGCTAGCACCTTCTCTGTGCCTGGGAAGAAGAAGTGTTCACATTGCTTCGCAGAATCGCTTTTGTGCAGAAAACACTAACACTTGTTCAGAACGAAAGAAAGCACAGAGCCCCAGATTTTATGTTGTCCTGGAGAGCTTGCAGAGCACTGGGGAAAGGCAGGCAGAGAATTCCCTGCTAGCACCTTCTCTGTGCCTGGGAAGCAGAAGTGTTCACATTGCTTCGCAGAATCGCTTTTGTGCAGAAAACACTAACACTTGTTCAGAACGAAAGAAAGCACAGAGCCCCAGATTTGCTGTTGTGCTGGAGAGCTTGCAGAGCACTGGGGAAAGGCAGGCAGAGAATTCCCTGCTAGCACCTTCTCTGTGCCTGGGAAGAAGAAGTGTTCACATTGCTTCGCAGAATCGCTTTTGTGCAGAAAACACTAACACTTGTTCAGAACGAAAGAAAGCACAGAGCCCCAGATTTGCTGTTGTCCTGGAGAGCTTGCAGAGCACTGGGGAAAGGCAGGCAGAGAATTCCCTGCTAGCACCGTCTCTGTGCGCGGGAAGGAAAAGTGTTCACATTTTTTCGCAGAATCGCATTTGCGTCGCTGCAGAGAACACAAAAGCTTGTTCAGGACGAAAGAAAGCACAGAGCCCCAGATTTGCTGTTACCCTGGAGAGCTTGCAGAGCACTGGGGAAAGGCAGGCAGAGAATTCCCTGCTAGCACCTTCTCTGTGCGCGGGAAGGCAAAGTGTTCACATTTCCTCGCAGAATAGCTTTTGTGTAGAAAACACTAACACTTGTTCAGAACGAAAGAAAGCACAGAGCCCCAGATTTTATGTTGTCCTGGAGAGCTTGCAGAGCACTGGGGAAAGGCAGGCAGAGAATTCCCTGCTAGCACCTTCTCGGTGCCTGGGAAGAAGAAGTGTTCACATTGCTTCGCAGAATCGCTTTTGTGCAGAAAACACTAACACTTGTTCAGAACGAAAGAAAGCACAGAGCCCCAGATTTGCTGTTGTCCTGGAGAGCTTGCAGAGCACTGGGGAAAGGCAGGCAGAGAATTCCCTGCTAGCACCTTCTCTGTGCCTGGGAAGCAGAAGTGTTCACATTGCTTCGCAGAATCGCTTTTGTGCAGAAAACACTAACACTTGTTCAGAACGAAAGAAAGCACAGAGACCCAGATTTTATGTTGTCCTGGAGAGCTTGCAGAGCACTGGGGAAAGGCAGGCAGAGAACTCCCTGCTAGCACCGTCTCTGTGCGCGGGAAGGAAAAGTGTTCACATTTTTTCGCAGAATCGCATTTGCGTCGCTGCAGAGAACACAAAAGCTTGTTCAGGACGAAAGAAAGCACAGAGCCCCAGATTTGCTGTTACCCTGGAGAGCTTGCAGAGCACTGGGGAAAGCAGGCAGAGAATTCCCTACTAGCACCTTCTCTCTGCGCGGGAATGAGAAGTGTTCACATTGCTTCGCAGAATCGCTTTTGTGCAGAAAACACTAACACTTGTTCAGAACGAAAGAAAGCACAGAGCCCCAGATTTTATGTTGTCCTGGAGAGCTTGCAGAGCACTGGGGAAAGGCAGGCAGAGAATTCCCTGCTAGCACCGTCTCTGTGCGCGGGAAGGAAAAGTGTTCACATTTTTTCGCAGAATCGCTTTTGTGCAGAAAACACTAACACTTGTTCAGAACGAAAGAAAGCACAGAGCCCCAGATTTTATGTTGTCCTGGAGAGCTTGCAGAGCACTGGGGAAAGGCAGGCAGAGAATTCCCTGCTAGCACCTTCTCTGTGCGCGGGAATGAGAAGTGTTCACATTGCTTCGCAGAATCGCTTTTGTGCAGAAAACACTAACACTTGTTCAGAACGAAAGAAAGCACAGAGCCCCAGATTTGCTGTTGTCCTGGAGAGCTTGCAGAGCACTGGGGAAAGCAGGCAGAGAATTCCCTGCTAGCACCTTCTCTGTGGGCGGGAAGGCAAAGTGTTCACATTTCCTCGCAGAAACGCTTTTGTGCAGAAAACACTAACACTTGTTCAGAACGAAAGAAAGCACATAGCCCCAGATTTTATGTTGTCCTGGAGAGCTTGCAGAGCACTGGGGAAAGGCAGGCAGAGAATTCCCTGCTAGCACCTTCTCTCTGCGCGGGAATGAGAAGTGTTCACATTGCTTCGCAGAATCGCTTTTGTGCAGAAAACACTAACACTTGTTCAGAACGAAAGAAAGCACATAGCCCCAGATTTTATGTTGTCCTGGAGAGCTTGCAGAGCACTGGGGAAAGGCAGGCAGAGATTTCCCTGCTAGCACCGTCTCTGTGCGCGGGAAGGAAAAGTGTTCACATTTTTTCGCAGAATCGCATTTGCGTCGCTGCAGAGAACACAAAAGCTTGTTCAGGACGAAAGAAAGCACAGAGCCCCAGATTTTATGTTGTCCTGGAGAGCTTGCAGAGCACTGGGGAAAGGCAGGCAGAGAATTCCCTGCTAGCACCGTCTCTGTGCGCGGGAAGGAAAAGTGTTCACATTTTTTCGCAGAATCGCTTTTGTGCAGAAAACACTAACACTTGTTCAGAACGAAAGAAAGCACAGAGCCCCAGATTTTATGTTGTCCTGGAGAGCTTGCAGAGCACTGGGGAAAGGCAGGCAGAGAATTCCCTGCTAGCACCTTCTCTGTGCGCGGGAATGAGAAGTGTTCACATTGCTTCGCAGAATCGCTTTTGTGCAGAAAACACTAACACTTGTTCAGAACGAAAGAAAGCACATAGCCCCAGATTTGCTGTTGTCCTGGAGAGCTTGCAGAGCACTGGGGAAAGGCAGGCAGAGAATTCCCTGCTAGCACCTTCTCTGTGCGTGGGTAGCAGAAGTGTTCACATTGCTTCGCAGAATCGCTTTTGTGCAGAAAACACTAACACTTGTTCAGAACGAAAGAAAGCACAGAGCCCCAGATTTGCTGTTACCCTGGAGAGCTTGCAGAGCACTGGGGAAAGCAGGCAGAGAATTCCCTGCTAGCACCTTCTCTGTGGGCGGGAAGGCAAAGTGTTCACATTTCCTCGCAGAAACGCTTTTGTGCAGAAAACACTAACACTTGTTCAGAACGAAAGAAAGCACATAGCCCCAGATTTTATGTTGTCCTGGAGAGCTTGCAGAGCACTGGGGAAAGGCAGGCAGAGAATTCCCTGCTAGCACCTTCTCTCTGCGCGGGAATGAGAAGTGTTCACATTGCTTCGCAGAATCGCTTTTGTGCAGAAAACACTAACACTTGTTCAGAACGAAAGAAAGCACAGAGCCCCAGATTTGCTGTTGTCCTGGAGAGCTTGCAGAGCACTGGGGAAAGGCAGGCAGAGATTTCCCTGCTAGCACCGTCTCTGTGCGCGGGAAGGAAAAGTGTTCACATTTTTTCGCAGAATCGCATTTGCGTCGCTGCAGAGAACACAAAAGCTTGTTCAGGACGAAAGAAAGCACAGAGCCCCAGATTTTATGTTGTCCTGGAGAGCTTGCAGAGCACTGGGGAAAGGCAGGCAGAGAATTCCCTGCTAGCACCTTCTCTGTGCGCGGGAAGGCAAAGTGTTCACATTTCCTCGCAGAATCGCTTTTGTGCAGAAAACAGTAACACTTGTTCAGAACGAAAGAAAGCACAGAGCCCCAGATTTGCTGTTCTCCTGGAGAGCTTGCAGAGCACTGGGGAAAGGCAGTCAGAGAATTCCCTGCTAGCACCTTCTCTCTGCGCGGGAATGAGAAGTGTTCACATTTCCTCGCAGAATCGCTTTTGTGCAGAAAACACTAACACTTGTTCAGAACGAAAGAAAGCACAGAGCCCCAGATTTGCTGTTGTGCTGGAGAGCTTGCAGAGCACTGGGGAAAGGCAGGCAGAGAATTCCCTGCTAGCACCTTCTCTGTGCCTGGGAAGAAGAAGTGTTCACATTGCTTCGCAGAATCGCTTTTGTGCAGAAAACACTAACACTTGTTCAGAACGAAAGAAAGCACAGAGCCCCAGATTTTATGTTGTCCTGGAGAGCTTGCAGAGCACTGGGGAAAGGCAGGCAGAGAATTCCCTGCTAGCACCGTCTCTGTGCGCGGGAAGGAATAGTGTTCACATTTTTTCGCAGAATCGCATTTGCGTCGCTGCAGAGAACACAAAAGCTTGTTCAGGACGAAAGAAAGCACAGAGCCCCAGATTTGCTGTTACCCTGGAGAGCTTGCAGAGCACTGGGGAAAGGCAGGCAGAGAATTCCCTGCTAGCACCTTCTCTGTGCGCGGGAAGGCAAAGTGTTCACATTTCCTCGCAGAATAGCTTTTGTGTAGAAAACACTAACACTTGTTCAGAACGAAAGAAAGCACAGAGCCCCAGATTTTATGTTGTCCTGGAGAGCTTGCAGAGCACTGGGGAAAGGCAGGCAGAGAATTCCCTGCTAGCACCTTCTCTGTGCCTGGGAAGCAGAAGTGTTCACATTGCTTCGCAGAATCGCTTTTGTGCAGAAAACACTAACACTTGTTCAGAACGAAAGAAAGCACAGAGCCCCAGATTTGCTGTTGTCCTGGAGAGCTTGCAGAGCACTGGGGAAAGGCAGGCAGAGAATTCCCTGCTAGCACCTTCTCTGTGCCTGGGAAGCAGAAGTGTTCACATTTCCTCGCAGAATCGCTTTTGTGCAGAAAACACTAACACTTGTTCAGAACGAAAGAAAGCACAGAGCCCCAGATTTTATGTTGTCCTGGAGAGCTTGCAGAGCACTGGGGAAAGGCAGGCAGAGAACTCCCTGCTAGCACCGTCTCTGTGCGCGGGAAGGAAAAGTGTTCACATTTTTTCGCAGAATCGCATTTGCGTCGCTGCAGAGAACACAAAAGCTTGTTCAGGACGAAAGAAAGCACAGAGCCCCAGATTTGCTGTTACCCTGGAGAGCTTGCAGAGCACTGGGGAAAGCAGGCAGAGAATTCCCTACTAGCACCTTCTCTCTGCGCGGGAATGAGAAGTGTTCACATTGCTTCGCAGAATCGCTTTTGTGCAGAAAACACTAACACTTGTTCAGAACGAAAGAAAGCACAGAGCCCCAGATTTTATGTTGTCCTGGAGAGCTTGCAGAGCACTGGGGAAAGGCAGGCAGAGAATTCCCTGCTAGCACCTTCTCTCTGCGCGGGAATGAGAAGTGTTCACATTGCTTCGCAGAATCGCTTTTGTGCAGAAAACACTAACACTTGTTCAGAACGAAAGAAAGCACAGAGCCCCAGATTTTATGTTGTCCTGGAGAGTTTGCAGAGCACTGGGGAAAGGCAGGCAGAGAATTCCCTGCTAGCACCGTCTCTGTGCGCGGGAAGGAAAAGTGTTCACATTTTTTCGCAGAATCGCATTTGCGTCGCTTCAGAGAACACAACAGCTTGTTCAGGACGAAAGAAAGCACAGAGCCCCAGATTTGCTGTTACCCTGGAGAGCTTGCAGAGCACTGGGGAAAGCAGGCAGAGAATTCCCTGCTAGCACCTTCTCTGTGGGCGGGAAGGCAAAGTGTTCACATTTCCTCGCAGAATCGCTTTTGTGCAGAAAACACTAACACTTGTTCAGAACGAAAGAAAGCACAGAGCCCCAGATTTTATGTTGTCCTGGAGAGCTTGCAGAGCACTGGGGAAAGGCAGGCAGAGAACTCCCTGCTAGCACCGTCTCTGTGCGCGGGAAGGAAAAGTGTTCACATTTTTTCGCAGAATCGCATTTGCGTCGCTGCAGAGAACACAAAAGCTTGTTCAGGACGAAAGAAAGCACAGAGCCCCAGATTTGCTGTTACCCTGGAGAGCTTGCAGAGCACTGGGGAAAGGCAGGCAGAGAATTCCCTGCTAGCACCTTCTCTGTGCGCGGGAAGGCAAAGTGTTCACATTTCCTCGCAGAATCGCTTTTGTGCAGAAAACACTAACACTTGTTCAGAACGAAAGAAAGCACAGAGCCCCAGATTTGCTGTTGTCCTGGAGAGCTTGCAGAGCACTGGGGAAAGGCAGGCAGAGAATTCCCTGCTAGCACCTTCTCTGTGCCTGGGAAGCAGAAGTGTTCACATTGCTTCGCAGAATCGCTTTTGTGCAGAAAACACTAACACTTGTTCAGAACGAAAGAAAGCACAGAGCCCCAGATTTGCTGTTGTGCTGGAGAGCTTGCAGAGCACTGGGGAAAGGCAGGCAGAGAATTCCCTGCTAGCACCTTCTCTGTGCCTGGGAAGAAGAAGTGTTCACATTGCTTCGCAGAATCGCTTTTGTGCAGAAAACACTAACACTTGTTCAGAACGAAAGAAAGCACAGAGCCCCAGATTTTATGTTGTCCTGGAGAGCTTGCAGAGCACTGGGGAAAGGCAGGCAGAGAATTCCCTGCTAGCACCGTCTCTGTGCGCGGGAAGGAAAAGTGTTCACATTTTTTCGCAGAATCGCATTTGCGTCGCTGCAGAGAACACAAAAGCTTGTTCAGGACGAAAGAAAGCACAGAGCCCCAGATTTGCTGTTACCCTGGAGAGCTTGCAGAGCACTGGGGAAAGGCAGGCAGAGAATTCCCTGCTAGCACCTTCTCTGTGCGCGGGAAGGCAAAGTGTTCACATTTCCTCGCAGAATAGCTTTTGTGTAGAAAACACTAACACTTGTTCAGAACGAAAGAAAGCACAGAGCCCCAGATTTTATGTTGTCCTGGAGAGCTTGCAGAGCACTGGGGAAAGGCAGGCAGAGAATTCCCTGCTAGCACCTTCTCGGTGCCTGGGAAGAAGAAGTGTTCACATTTCCTCGCAGAATCGCTTTTGTGCAGAAAACACTAACACTTGTTCAGAACGAAAGAAAGCACAGAGCCCCAGATTTGCTGTTGTCCTGGAGAGCTTGCAGAGCACTGGGGAAAGGCAGGCAGAGAATTCCCTGCTAGCACCTTCTCTGTGCCTGGGAAGCAGAAGTGTTCACATTGCTTCGCAGAATCGCTTTTGTGCAGAAAACACTAACACTTGTTCAGAACGAAAGAAAGCACAGAGCCCCAGATTTGCTGTTGTGCTGGAGAGCTTGCAGAGCACTGGGGAAAGGCAGGCAGAGAACTCCCTGCTAGCACCGTCTCTGTGCGCGGGAAGGAAAAGTGTTCACATTTTTTCGCAGAATCGCATTTGCGTCGCTGCAGAGAACACAAAAGCTTGTTCAGGACGAAAGAAAGCACAGAGCCCCAGATTTGCTGTTACCCTGGAGAGCTTGCAGAGCACTGGGGAAAGCAGGCAGAGAATTCCCTACTAGCACCTTCTCTCTGCGCGGGAATGAGAAGTGTTCACATTGCTTCGCAGAATCGCTTTTGTGCAGAAAACACTAACACTTGTTCAGAACGAAAGAAAGCACAGAGCCCCAGATTTTATGTTGTCCTGGAGAGCTTGCAGAGCACTGGGGAAAGGCAGGCAGAGAATTCCCTGCTAGCACCTTCTCTCTGCGCGGGAATGAGAAGTGTTCACATTGCTTCGCAGAATCGCTTTTGTGCAGAAAACACTAACACTTGTTCAGAACGAAAGAAAGCACAGAGCCCCAGATTTTATGTTGTCCTGGAGAGTTTGCAGAGCACTGGGGAAAGGCAGGCAGAGAATTCCCTGCTAGCACCGTCTCTGTGCGCGGGAAGGAAAAGTGTTCACATTTTTTCGCAGAATCGCATTTGCGTCGCTTCAGAGAACACAACAGCTTGTTCAGGACGAAAGAAAGCACAGAGCCCCAGATTTGCTGTTACCCTGGAGAGCTTGCAGAGCACTGGGGAAAGCAGGCAGAGAATTCCCTGCTAGCACCTTCTCTGTGGGCGGGAAGGCAAAGTGTTCACATTTCCTCGCAGAATCGCTTTTGTGCAGAAAACACTAACACTTGTTCAGAACGAAAGAAAGCACAGAGCCCCAGATTTTATGTTGTCCTGGAGAGCTTGCAGAGCACTGGGGAAAGGCAGGCAGAGAACTCCCTGCTAGCACCGTCTCTGTGCGCGGGAAGGAAAAGTGTTCACATTTTTTCGCAGAATCGCATTTGCGTCGCTGCAGAGAACACAAAAGCTTGTTCAGGACGAAAGAAAGCACAGAGCCCCAGATTTGCTGTTACCCTGGAGAGCTTGCAGAGCACTGGGGAAAGGCAGGCAGAGAATTCCCTGCTAGCACCTTCTCTGTGCGCGGGAAGGCAAAGTGTTCACATTTCCTCGCAGAATCGCTTTTGTGCAGAAAACAGTAACACTTGTTCAGAACGAAAGAAAGCACAGAGCCCCAGATTTGCTGTTGTCCTGGAGAGCTTGCAGAGCACTGGGGAAAGGCAGGCAGAGAATTCCCTGCTAGCACCTTCTCTGTGCCTGGGAAGCAGAAGTGTTCACATTGCTTCGCAGAATCGCTTTTGTGCAGAAAACACTAACACTTGTTCAGAACGAAAGAAAGCACAGAGCCCCAGATTTGCTGTTGTGCTGGAGAGCTTGCAGAGCACTGGGGAAAGGCAGGCAGAGAATTCCCTGCTAGCACCTTCTCTGTGCCTGGGAAGAAGAAGTGTTCACATTGCTTCGCAGAATCGCTTTTGTGCAGAAAACACTAACACTTGTTCAGAACGAAAGAAAGCACAGAGCCCCAGATTTTATGTTGTCCTGGAGAGCTTGCAGAGCACTGGGGAAAGGCAGGCAGAGAATTCCCTGCTAGCACCGTCTCTGTGCGCGGGAAGGAAAAGTGTTCACATTTTTTCGCAGAATCGCATTTGCGTCGCTGCAGAGAACACAAAAGCTTGTTCAGGACGAAAGAAAGCACAGAGCCCCAGATTTGCTGTTACCCTGGAGAGCTTGCAGAGCACTGGGGAAAGGCAGGCAGAGAATTCCCTGCTAGCACCTTCTCTGTGCGCGGGAAGGCAAAGTGTTCACATTTCCTCGCAGAATAGCTTTTGTGTAGAAAACACTAACACTTGTTCAGAACGAAAGAAAGCACAGAGCCCCAGATTTTATGTTGTCCTGGAGAGCTTGCAGAGCACTGGGGAAAGGCAGGCAGAGAATTCCCTGCTAGCACCTTCTCGGTGCCTGGGAAGAAGAAGTGTTCACATTGCTTCGCAGAATCGCTTTTGTGCAGAAAACACTAACACTTGTTCAGAACGAAAGAAAGCACAGAGCCCCAGATTTGCTGTTGTCCTGGAGAGCTTGCAGAGCACTGGGGAAAGGCAGGCAGAGAATTCCCTGCTAGCACCTTCTCTGTGCCTGGGAAGCAGAAGTGTTCACATTGCTTCGCAGAATCGCTTTTGTGCAGAAAACACTAACACTTGTTCAGAACGAAAGAAAGCACAGAGCCCCAGATTTGCTGTTGTGCTGGAGAGCTTGCAGAGCACTGGGGAAAGGCAGGCAGAGAACTCCCTGCTAGCACCGTCTCTGTGCGCGGGAAGGAAAAGTGTTCACATTTTTTCGCAGAATCGCATTTGCGTCGCTGCAGAGAACACAAAAGCTTGTTCAGGACGAAAGAAAGCACAGAGCCCCAGATTTGCTGTTACCCTGGAGAGCTTGCAGAGCACTGGGGAAAGCAGGCAGAGAATTCCCTACTAGCACCTTCTCTCTGCGCGGGAATGAGAAGTGTTCACATTGCTTCGCAGAATCGCTTTTGTGCAGAAAACACTAACACTTGTTCAGAACGAAAGAAAGCACAGAGCCCCAGATTTGCTGTTGTCCTGGAGAGCTTGCAGAGCACTGGGGAAAGGCAGGCAGAGAATTCCCTGCTAGCACCGTCTCTGTGCGCGGGAAGGAAAAGTGTTCACATTTTTTCGCAGAATCGCTTTTGTGCAGAAAACACTAACACTTGTTCAGAACGAAAGAAAGCACAGAGCCCCAGATTTGCTGTTACCCTGGAGAGCTTGCAGAGCACTGGGGAAAGGCAGGCAGAGAATTCCCTGCTAGCACCTTCTCTGTGCCTGGGAAGCAGAAGTGTTCACATTGCTTCGCAGAATCGCTTTTGTGCAGAAAACACTAACACTTGTTCAGAACGAAAGAAAGCACAGAGCCCCAGATTTGCTGTTGTCCTGGAGAGCTTGCAGAGCACTGGGGAAAGGCAGGCAGAGAATTCCCTGCTA
The DNA here is from genome assembly GCF_047716275.1 of Strix uralensis. NCBI lineage: Eukaryota > Metazoa > Chordata > Aves > Strigiformes > Strigidae > Strix > Strix uralensis. The sequence continues at coordinate 123,281,040 of NC_133974.1, read as the reverse complement.
GCACCTTCTCTGTGCGTGGGTAGCAGAAGTGTTCACATTGCTTCGCAGAATCGCTTTTGTGCAGAAAACACTAACACTTGTTCAGAACGAAAGAAAGCACAGAGCCCCAGATTTGCTGTTACCCTGGAGAGCTTGCAGAGCACTGGGGAAAGCAGGCAGAGAATTCCCTGCTAGCACCTTCTCTGTGGGCGGGAAGGCAAAGTGTTCACATTTCCTCGCAGAAACGCTTTTGTGCAGAAAACACTAACACTTGTTCAGAACGAAAGAAAGCACAGAGTCCAAGATTTTATGTTGTCCTGGAGAGCTTGCAGAGCACTGGGGAAAGGCAGGCAGAGATTTCCCTGCTAGCACCTTCTCTCTGCGCGGGAATGAGAAGTGTTCACATTGCTTCGCAGAATCGCTTTTGTGCAGAAAACACTAACACTTGTTCAGAACGAAAGAAAGCACAGAGCCCCAGATTTTATGTTGTCCTGGAGAGCTTGCAGAGCACTGGGGAAAGGCAGGCAGAGATTTCCCTGCTAGCACCTTCTCTGTGCGCGGGAAGGCAAAGTGTTCACATTTCCTCGCAGAATCGCTTTTGTGCAGAAAACACTAACACTTGTTCAGAACGAAAGAAAGCACAGAGACCCAGATTTTATGTTGTCCTGGAGAGCTTGCAGAGCACTGGGGAAAGGCAGGCAGAGAATTCCCTGCTAGCACCTTCTCTCTGCGCGGGAATGAGAAGTGTTCACATTTCCTCGCAGAATCGCTTTTGTGCAGAAAACACTAACACTTGTTCAGAACGAAAGAAAGCACAGAGCCCCAGATTTGCTGTTGTGCTGGAGAGCTTGCAGAGCACTGGGGAAAGGCAGGCAGAGAATTCCCTGCTAGCACCTTCTCTGTGCCTGGGAAGAAGAAGTGTTCACATTGCTTCGCAGAATCGCTTTTGTGCAGAAAACACTAACACTTGTTCAGAACGAAAGAAAGCACAGAGCCCCAGATTTGCTGTTGTCCTGGAGAGCTTGCAGAGCACTGGGGAAAGGCAGGCAGAGAATTCCCTGCTAGCACCGTCTCTGTGCGCGGGAAGGAAAAGTGTTCACATTTTTTCGCAGAATCGCATTTGCGTCGCTGCAGAGAACACAAAAGCTTGTTCAGGACGAAAGAAAGCACAGAGCCCCAGATTTGCTGTTACCCTGGAGAGCTTGCAGAGCACTGGGGAAAGGCAGGCAGAGAATTCCCTGCTAGCACCTTCTCTGTGCGCGGGAAGGCAAAGTGTTCACATTTCCTCGCAGAATAGCTTTTGTGTAGAAAACACTAACACTTGTTCAGAACGAAAGAAAGCACAGAGCCCCAGATTTTATGTTGTCCTGGAGAGCTTGCAGAGCACTGGGGAAAGGCAGGCAGAGAATTCCCTGCTAGCACCTTCTCTGTGCCTGGGAAGCAGAAGTGTTCACATTGCTTCGCAGAATCGCTTTTGTGCAGAAAACACTAACACTTGTTCAGAACGAAAGAAAGCACAGAGCCCCAGATTTTATGTTGTCCTGGAGAGCTTGCAGAGCACTGGGGAAAGGCAGGCAGAGAATTCCCTGCTAGCACCTTCTCTGTGCCTGGGAAGCAGAAGTGTTCACATTGCTTCGCAGAATCGCTTTTGTGCAGAAAACACTAACACTTGTTCAGAACGAAAGAAAGCACAGAGCCCCAGATTTTATGTTGTCCTGGAGAGCTTGCAGAGCACTGGGGAAAGGCAGGCAGAGAACTCCCTGCTAGCACCGTCTCTGTGCGCGGGAAGGAAAAGTGTTCACATTTTTTCGCAGAATCGCATTTGCGTCGCTGCAGAGAACACAAAAGCTTGTTCAGGACGAAAGAAAGCACAGAGCCCCAGATTTGCTGTTACCCTGGAGAGCTTGCAGAGCACTGGGGAAAGCAGGCAGAGAATTCCCTACTAGCACCTTCTCTCTGCGCGGGAATGAGAAGTGTTCACATTGCTTCGCAGAATCGCTTTTGTGCAGAAAACACTAACACTTGTTCAGAACGAAAGAAAGCACAGAGCCCCAGATTTTATGTTGTCCTGGAGAGCTTGCAGAGCACTGGGGAAAGGCAGGCAGAGAATTCCCTGCTAGCACCGTCTCTGTGCGCGGGAAGGAAAAGTGTTCACATTTTTTCGCAGAATCGCTTTTGTGCAGAAAACACTAACACTTGTTCAGAACGAAAGAAAGCACAGAGCCCCAGATTTGCTGTTGTGCTGGAGAGCTTGCAGAGCACTGGGGAAAGGCAGGCAGAGAATTCCCTGCTAGCACCTTCTCTGTGCCTGGGAAGCAGAAGTGTTCACATTGCTTCGCAGAATCGCTTTTGTGCAGAAAACACTAACACTTGTTCAGAACGAAAGAAAGCACAGAGCCCCAGATTTGCTGTTGTCCTGGAGAGCTTGCAGAGCACTGGGGAAAGGCAGGCAGAGAATTCCCTGCTAGCACCTTCTCTGTGCGTGGGTAGCAGAAGTGTTCACATTGCTTTGCAGAATCGCTTTTGTGCAGAAAACACTAACACTTGTTCAGAACGAAAGAAAGCACAGAGCCCCAGATTTGCTGTTACCCTGGAGAGCTTGCAGAGCACTGGGGAAAGCAGGCAGAGAATTCCCTGCTAGCACCTTCTCTGTGGGCGGGAAGGCAAAGTGTTCACATTTCCTCGCAGAAACGCTTTTGTGCAGAAAACACTAACACTTGTTTAGAACGAAAGAAAGCACAGAGTCCCAGATTTTATGTTGTCCTGGAGAGCTTGCAGAGCACTGGGGAAAGGCAGGCAGAGAATTCCCTGCTAGCACCTTCTCTCTGCGCGGGAATGAGAAGTGTTCACATTGCTTCGCAGAATCGCTTTTGTGCAGAAAACACTAACACTTGTTCAGAACGAAAGAAAGCACATAGCCCCAGATTTTATGTTGTCCTGGAGAGCTTGCAGAGCACTGGGGAAAGGCAGGCAGAGAATTCCCTGCTAGCATCGTCTCTGTGCGCGGGAAGGAAAAGTGTTCACATTTTTTCGCAGAATCGCATTTGCGTCGCTGCAGAGAACACAAAAGCTTGTTCAGGACGAAAGAAAGCACAGAGCCCCAGATTTGCTGTTACCCTGGAGAGCTTGCAGAGCACTGGGGAAAGGCAGGCAGAGAATTCCCTGCTAGCACCTTCTCTGTGCGCGGGAAGGCAAAGTGTTCACATTTCCTCGCAGAATCGCTTTTGTGCAGAAAACACTAACACTTGTTCAGAACGAAAGAAAGCACAGAGACCCAGATTTTATGTTGTCCTGGAGAGCTTGCAGAGCACTGGGGAAAGGCAGTCAGAGAATTCTCTGCTAGCACCTTCTCTCTGCGCGGGAATGAGAAGTGTTCACATTGCTTCGCAGAATCGCTTTTGTGCAGAGAACACAAAAGCTTGTTCAGGACGAAAGAAAGCACAGAGCCCCAGATTTGCTGTTACCCTGGAGAGCTTGCAGAGCACTGGGGAAAGGCAGGCAGAGAATTCCCTGCTAGCACCTTCTCGGTGCCTGGGAAGAAGAAGTGTTCACATTGCTTCGCAGAATCGCTTTTGTGCAGAAAACACTAACACTTGTTCAAAATGAAAGAAAGCACATAGCCCCAGATTTTATGTTGTCCTGGAGAGCTTGCAGAGCACTGGGGAAAGGCAGGCAGAGATTTCCCTGCTAGCACCGTCTCTGTGCGCGGGAAGCAAAAGTGTTCACATTTTTTCGCAGAATCGCATTTACGTCGCTGCAGAGAACACAAAAGCTTGTTCAGGACGAAAGAAAGCACAGAGCCCCAGATTTGCTGTTACCCTGGAGAGCTTGCAGAGCACTGGGGAAAGGCAGGCAGAGAATTCCCTGCTAGCACCTTCTCTGTGCGCGGGAAGGCAAAGTGTTCACATTTCCTCGCAGAATCGCTTTTGTGCAGAAAACACTAACACTTGTTCAGAACGAAAGAAAGCACAGAGCCCCAGATTTTATGTTGTCCTGGAGAGCTTGCAGAGCACTGGGGAAAGGCAGGCAGAGAATTCCCTGCTAGCACCTTCTCGGTGCCTGGGAAGAAGAAGTGCTCACATTGCTTCGCAGAATCGCTTTTGTGCAGAAAACACTAACACTTGTTCAGAACGAAAGAAAGCACAGAGACCCAGATTTTATGTTGTCCTGGAGAGCTTGCAGAGCACTGGGGAAAGGCAGGCAGAGAATTCCCTGCTAGCACCTTCTCTCTGCGCGGGAATGAGAAGTGTTCACATTGCTTTGCAGACTCGCTTTTGTGCAGAAAACACTAACACTTGTTCAGAACGAAAGAAAGCACAGAGCCCCAGATTTTATGTTGTCCTGGAGAGCTTGCAGAGCACTGGGGAAAGGCAGGCAGAGAATTCCCTGCTAGCACCGTCTCTGTGCGCGGGAAGGAAATGTGTTCACATTTTTTCGCAGAATCGCATTTGCGTCGCTGCAGAGAACACAAAAGCTTGTTCAGGACGAAAGAAAGCACAGAGCCCCAGATTTGCTGTTACCCTGGAGAGCTTGCAGAGCACTGGGGAAAGCAGGCAGAGAATTCCCTGCTAGCACCTTCTCTGTGCGCGGGAAGAAGAAGTGTTCACATTGCTTCGCAGAATCGCTTTTGTGCAGAAAACACTAACACTTGTTCAGAACGAAAGAAAGCACAGAGTCCCAGATTTTATGTTGTCCTGGAGAGCTTGCAGAGCACTGGGGAAAGGCAGGCAGAGAATTCCCTGCTAGCACCTTCTCTCTGCGCGGGAATGAGAAGTGTTCACATTGCTTCGCAGAATCGCTTTTGTGCAGAAAACACTAACACTTGTTCAGGACGAAAGAAAGCACATAGCCCCAGATTTTATGTTGTCCTGGAGAGCTTGCAGAGCACTGGGGAAAGGCAGGCAGAGATTTCCCTGCTAGCACCGTCTCTGTGCGCGGGAAGCAAAAGTGTTCACATTTTTTCGCAGAATCGCATTTGCGTCGCTGAAGAGAACACAAAAGCTTGTTCAGGACGAAAGAAAGCACAGAGCCCCAGATTTGCTGTTACCCTGGAGAGCTTGCAGAGCACTGGGGAAAGGCAGGCAGAGAATTCCCTGCTAGCACCTTCTCGGTGCCTGGGAAGGCAAAGTGTTCACATTTCCTCGCAGAATCGCTTTTGTGCAGAAAACACTAACACTTGTTCAGAACGAAAGAAAGCACAGAGCCCCAGATTTTATGTTGTCCTGGAGAGCTTGCAGAGCACTGGGGAAAGGCAGGCAGAGAATTCCCTGCTAGCACCTTCTCGGTGCCTGGGAAGAAGAAGTGCTCACATTGCTTCGCAGAATCGCTTTTGTGCAGAAAACACTAACACTTGTTCAGAACGAAAGAAAGCACAGAGCCCCAGATTTTATGTTGTCCTGGAGAGCTTGCAGAGCACTGGGGAAAGGCAGGCAGAGAATTCCCTGCTAGCACCTTCTCTGTGCCTGGAAGCAGAAGTGTTCACATTGCTTCGCATAATCGCTTTTGTGCAGAAAACACTAACACTTGTTCAGAACGAAAGAAAGCACAGAGACCCAGATTTTATGTTGTCCTGGAGAGCTTGCAGAGCACTGGGGAAAGGCAGGCAGAGAATTCCCTGCTAGCACCTTCTCTGTGCCTGGGAAGCAGAAGTGTTCACATTGCTTCGCAGAATCGCTTTTGTGCAGAAAACACTAACACTTGTTCAGAACGAAAGAAAGCACATAGCCCCAGATTTTATGTTGTCCTGGAGAGCTTGCAGAGCACTGGGGAAAGGCAGGCAGAGAATTCCCTGCTAGCACCTTCTCTGTGCGCGGGAATGAGAAGTGTTCACATTTTTTCGCAGAATCGCATTTGCGTCGCTTCAGAGAACACAAAAGCTTGTTCAGGACGAAAGAAAGCACAGAGCCCCAGATTTGCTGTTACCCTGGAGAGCTTGCAGAGCACTGGGGAAAGGCAGGCAGAGAATTCCCTGCTAGCACCTTCTCTGTGCCTGGGAAGCAGAAGTGTTCACATTGCTTCGCAGAATCGCTTTTGTGCAGAAAACACTAACACTTGTTCAGAACGAAAGAAAGCACAGAGCCCCAGATTTTATGTTGTCCTGGAGAGCTTGCAGAGCACTGGGGAAAGGTAGGCAGAGAATTCCCTGCTAGCACCTTCTCTCTGCGCGGGAATGAGAAGTGTTCACATTGCTTCGCAGAATCGCTTTTGTGCAGAAAACACTAACACTTGTTCAGAACGAAAGAAAGCACATAGCCCCAGATTTGCTGTTGTCCTGGAGAGCTTGCAGAGCACTGGGGAAAAGCAGGCAGAGAATTCCCTGCTAGCACCGTGTCTGTGTGCGGGAAGGAAAAGTGTTCACATTTTTTCGCAGAATCGCATTTGCGTCGCTGCAGAGAACACAAAAGCTTGTTCAGGACGAAAGAAAGCACAGAGCCCCAGATTTGCTGTTACCCTGGAGAGCTTGCAGAGCACTGGGGAAAGGCAGGCAGAGAATTCCCTGCTAGCACCTTCTCGGTGCCTGGGAAGAAGAAGTGTTCACATTGCTTCGCAGAATCGCTTTTGTGCAGAAAACACTAACACTTGTTCAGAATGAAAGAAAGCACATAGCCCCAGATTTTATGTTGTCCTGGAGAGCTTGCAGAGCACTGGGGAAAGGCAGGCAGAGATTTCCCTGCTAGCACCGTCTCTGTGCGCGGGAAGCAAAAGTGTTCACATTTTTTCGCAGAATCGCATTTACGTCGCTGCAGAGAACACAAAAGCTTGTTCAGGACGAAAGAAAGCACAGAGCCCCAGATTTGCTGTTACCCTGGAGAGCTTGCAGAGCACTGGGGAAAGGCAGGCAGAGAATTCCCTGCTAGCACCTTCTCTGTGCGCGGGAAGGCAAAGTGTTCACATTTCCTCGCAGAATCGCTTTTGTGCAGAAAACACTAACACTTGTTCAGAACGAAAGAAAGCACAGAGCCCCAGATTTTATGTTGTCCTGGAGAGCTTGCAGAGCACTGGGGAAAGGCAGGCAGAGAATTCCCTGCTAGCACCTTCTCGGTGCCTGGGAAGAAGAAGTGCTCACATTGCTTCGCAGAATCGCTTTTGTGCAGAAAACACTAACACTTGTTCAGAACGAAAGAAAGCACAGAGACCCAGATTTTATGTTGTCCTGGAGAGCTTGCAGAGCACTGGGGAAAGCAGGCAGAGAATTCCCTGCTAGCACCTTCTCTGTGCGCGGGAAGGCAAAGTGTTCACATTTCCTCGCAGAATCGCTTTTGTGCAGAAAACACTAACACTTGTTCAGAACGAAAGAAAGCACAGAGTCCCAGATTTGCTGTTGTCCTGGAGAGCTTGCAGAGCACTGGGGAAAGGCAGGCAGAGAATTCCCTGCTAGCACCTTCTCTCTGCGCGGGAATGAGAAGTGTTCACATTGCTTCGCAGAATCGCTTTTGTGCAGAAAACACTAACACTTGTTCAGAACGAAAGAAAGCACATAGCCCCAGATTTTATGTTGTCCTGGAGAGCTTGCAGAGCACTGGGGAAAGGCAGGCAGAGATTTCCCTGCTAGCACCGTCTCTGTGCGCGGGAAGCAAAAGTGTTCACATTTTTTCGCAGAATCGCATTTGCGTCGCTGAAGAGAACACAAAAGCTTGTTCAGGACGAAAGAAAGCACAGAGCCCCAGATTTGCTGTTACCCTGGAGAGCTTGCAGAGCACTGGGGAAAGGCAGGCAGAGAATTCCCTGCTAGCACCTTCTCGGTGCCTGGGAAGAAGAAGTGTTCACATTGCTTCGCAGAATCGCTTTTGTGCAGAAAACACTAACACTTGTTCAGAACGAAAGAAAGCACAGAGCCCTAGATTTGCTGTTGTCTTAGAGAGCTTGCAGAGCACTGGGGAAAGGCAGGCAGAGAATTCCCTGCTAGCACCTTCTCTGTGCCTGGGAAGCAGAAGTGTTCACATTGCTTCGCAGAATCGCTTTTGTGCAGAAAACAGTAACACTTGTTCAGAACGAAAGAAGGCACAGAGACCCAGATTTTATGTTGTCCTGGAGAGCTTGCAGAGCACTGGGGAAAGGCAGGCAGAGAATTCCCTGCTAGCACCTTCTCTCTGCGCGGGAATGAGATGTGTTCACATTGCTTCGCAGAATCGCTTTTGTGCAGAAAACACTAACACTTGTTCAGAACGAAAGAAAGCACAGAGCCCCAGATTTTATGTTGTCCTGGAGAGCTTGCAGAGCACTGGGGAAAGGCAGGCAGAGAATTCCCTGCTAGAACCTTCTCTCTGCGCGGGAATGAGAAGTGTTCACATTTTTTCGCAGAATCGCATTTGCGTCGCTTCAGAGAACACAAAAGCTTGTTCAGGACGAAAGAAAGCACAGAGCCCCAGATTTGCTGTTACCCTGGAGAGCTTGCAGAGCACTGGGGAAAGGCAGGCAGAGAATTCCCTGCTAGCACCTTCTCTGTGCCTGGGAAGCAGAAGTGTTCACATTGCTTCGCAGAATCGCTTTTGTGCAGAAAACACTAACACTTGTTCAGAACGAAAGAAAGCACAGAGCCCCAGATTTTATGTTGCCCTGGAGAGCTTGCAGAGCACTGGGGAAAGGTAGGCAGAGAATTCCCTGCTAGCACCTTCTCTCTGCGCGGGAATGAGAAGTGTTCACATTGCTTCGCAGAATCGCTTTTGTGCAGAAAACACTAACACTTGTTCAGAAGGAAAGAAAGCACATAGCCCCAGATTTGCTGTTGTCCTGGAGAGCTTGCAGAGCACTGGGGAAAAGCAGGCAGAGAATTCCCTGCTAGCACCGTGTCTGTGTGCGGGAAGGAAAAGTGTTCACATTTTTTCGCAGAATCGCATTTGCGTCGCTGCAGAGAACACAAAAGCTTGTTCAGGACGAAAGAAAGCACAGAGCCCCAGATTTGCTGTTACCCTGGAGAGCTTGCAGAGCACTGGGGAAAGGCAGGCAGAGAATTCCCTGCTAGCACCTTCTCTGTGCCTGGGAAGAAGAAGTGTTCACATTGCTTCGCAGAATCGCTTTTGTGCAGAAAACACTAACACTTGTTCAGAACGAAAGAAAGCACATAGCCCCAGATTTTATGTTGTCCTGGAGAGCTTGCAGAGCACTGGGGAAAGGCAGGCAGAGATTTCCCTGCTAGCACCGTCTCTGTGCGCGGGAAGCAAAAGTGTTCACATTTTTTCGCAGAATCGCATTTACGTCGCTGCAGAGAACACAAAAGCTTGTTCAGGACGAAAGAAAGCACAGAGCCCCAGATTTGCTGTTACCCTGGAGAGCTTGCAGAGCACTGGGGAAAGGCAGGCAGAGAATTCCCTGCTAGCACCTTCTCTGTGCGCGGGAAGGCAAAGTGTTCACATTTCCTCGCAGAATCGCTTTTGTGCAGAAAACACTAACACTTGTTCAGAACGAAAGAAAGCACAGAGCCCCAGATTTTATGTTGTCCTGGAGAGCTTGCAGAGCACTGGGGAAAGGCAGGCAGAGAATTCCCTGCTAGCACCTTCTCGGTGCCTGGGAAGAAGAAGTGCTCACATTGCTTCGCAGAATCGCTTTTGTGCAGAAAACACTAACACTTGTTCAGAACGAAAGAAAGCACAGAGACCCAGATTTTATGTTGTCCTGGAGAGCTTGCAGAGCACTGGGGAAAGGCAGGCAGAGAATTCCCTGCTAGCACCTTCTCTCTGCGCGGGAATGAGAAGTGTTCACATTGCTTCGCAGAATCGCTTTTGTGCAGAAAACACTAACACTTGTTCAGAACGAAAGAAAGCACAGAGCCCCAGATTTTATGTTGTCCTGGAGAGCTTGCAGAGCACTGGGGAAAGGCAGGCAGAGAATTCCCTGCTAGCACCGTCTCTGTGCGCGGGAAGGAATAGTGTTCACATTTTTTCGCAGAATCGCATTTGCGTCGCTGCAGAGAACACAAAAGCTTGTTCAGGACGAAAGAAAGCACAGAGCCCCAGATTTGCTGTTACCCTGGAGAGCTTGCAGAGCACTGGGGAAAGCAGGCAGAGAATTCCCTGCTAGCACCTTCTCTGTGCGCGGGAAGGCAAAGTGTTCACATTTCCTCGCAGAATCGCTTTTGTGCAGAAAACAGTAACACTTGTTCAGAACGAAAGAAAGCACAGAGTCCCAGATTTGCTGTTGTCCTGGAGAGCTTGCAGAGCACTGGGGAAAGGCAGGCAGAGAATTCCCTGCTAGCACCTTCTCTCTGCGCGGGAATGAGAAGTGTTCACATTGCTTCGCAGAATCGCTTTTGTGCAGAAAACACTAACACTTGTTCAGAACGAAAGAAAGCACATAGCCCCAGATTTTATGTTGTCCTGGAGAGCTTGCAGAGCACTGGGGAAAGGCAGGCAGAGATTTCCCTGCTAGCACCGTCTCTGTGCGCGGGAAGCAAAAGTGTTCACATTTTTTCGCAGAATCGCATTTGCGTCGCTGAAGAGAACACAAAAGCTTGTTCAGGACGAAAGAAAGCACAGAGCCCCAGATTTGATGTTACCCTGGAGAGCTTGCAGAGCACTGGGGAAAGGCAGGCAGAGAATTCCCTGCTAGCACCTTCTCTGTGGGCTGGAAGGCAAAGTGTTCACATTTCCTCGCAGAATCGCTTTTGTGCAGAAAACACTAACACTTGTTCAGAACGAAAGAAAGCACAGAGCCCCAGATTTTATGTTGTCCTGGAGAGCTTGCAGAGCACTGGGGAAAGGCAGGCAGAGAATTCCCTGCTAGCACCTTCTCGGTGCCTGGGAAGAAGAAGTGCTCACATTGCTTCGCAGAATCGCTTTTGTGCAGAAAACACTAACACTTGTTCAGAACGAAAGAAAGCACATAGCCCCAGATTTTATGTTGTCCTGGAGAGCTTGCAGAGCACTGGGGAAAGGCAGGCAGAGAATTCCCTGCTAGCACCTTCTCTGTGCCTGGGAAGCAGAAGTGTTCACATTGCTTCGCAGAATCGCTTTTGTGCAGAAAACACTAACACTTGTTCAGAACGAAAGAAAGCACAGAGACCCAGATTTTATGTTGTCCTGGAGAGCTTGCAGAGCACTGGGGAAAGGCAGGCAGAGAATTCCCTGCTAGCACCTTCTCTGTGCCTGGGAAGCAGAAGTGTTCACATTGCTTCGCAGAATCGCTTTTGTGCAGAAAACACTAACACTTGTTCAGAACGAAAGAAAGCACATAGCCCCAGATTTTATGTTGTCCTGGAGAGCTTGCAGAGCACTGGGGAAAGGCAGGCAGAGAATTCCCTGCTAGCACCTTCTCTGTGCGCGGGAATGAGAAGTGTTCACATTTTTTCGCAGAATCGCATTTGCGTCGCTTCAGAGAACACAAAAGCTTGTTCAGGACGAAAGAAAGCACAGAGCCCCAGATTTGCTGTTACCCTGGAGAGCTTGCAGAGCACTGGGGAAAGGCAGGCAGAGAATTCCCTGCTAGCACCTTCTCTGTGCCTGGGAAGCAGAAGTGTTCACATTGCTTCGCAGAATCGCTTTTGTGCAGAAAACACTAACACTTGTTCAGAACGAAAGAAAGCACAGAGCCCCAGATTTTATGTTGTCCTGGAGAGCTTGCAGAGCACTGGGGAAAGGTAGGCAGAGAATTCCCTGCTAGCACCTTCTCTCTGCGCGGGAATGAGAAGTGTTCACATTGCTTCGCAGAATCGCTTTTGTGCAGAAAACACTAACACTTGTTCAGAAGGAAAGAAAGCACATAGCCCCAGATTTGCTGTTGTCCTGGAGAGCTTGCAGAGCACTGGGGAAAAGCAGGCAGAGAATTCCCTGCTAGCACCGTGTCTGTGTGCGGGAAGGAAAAGTGTTCACATTTTTTCGCAGAATCGCATTTGCGTCGCTGCAGAGAACACAAAAGCTTGTTCAGGACGAAAGAAAGCACAGAGCCCCAGATTTGCTGTTACCCTGGAGAGCTTGCAGAGCACTGGGGAAAGGCAGGCAGAGAATTCCCTGCTAGCACCTTCTCGGTGCCTGGGAAGAAGAAGTGTTCACATTGCTTCGCAGAATCGCTTTTGTGCAGAAAACACTAACACTTGTTCAGAACGAAAGAAAGCACAGAGCCCCAGATTTTATGTTGTCCTGGAGAGCTTGCAGAGCACTGGGGAAAGGCAGGCAGAGAATTCCCTGCTAGCACCTTCTCTGTGCCTGGGAAGCAGAAGTGTTCACATTGCTTCGCAGAATCGCTTTTGTGCAGAAAACAGTAACACTTGTTCAGAACGAAAGAAGGCACAGAGACCCAGATTTTATGTTGTCCTGGAGAGCTTGCAGAGCACTGGGGAAAGGCAGGCAGAGAATTCCCTGCTAGCACCTTCTCTCTGCGCGGGAATGAGATGTGTTCACATTGCTTCGCAGAATCGCTTTTGTGCAGAAAACACTAACACTTGTTCAGAACAAAAGAAAGCACAGAGCCCCAGATTTTATGTTGTCCTGGAGAGCTTGCAGAGCACTGGGGAAAGGCAGGCAGAGAATTCCCTGCTAGCACCTTCTCTCTGCGCGGGAATGAGAAGTGTTCACATTGCTTCGCAGAATCGCATTTGCGTCGCTTCAGAGAACACAAAAGCTTGTTCAGGACGAAAGAAAGCACAGAGCCCCAGATTTGCTGTTACCCTGGAGAGCTTGCAGAGCACTGGGGAAAGGCAGGCAGAGAATTCCCTGCTAGCACCTTCTCGGTGCCTGGGAAGAAGAAGTGTTCACATTGCTTCGCAGAATCGCTTTTGTGCAGAAAACACTAACACTTGTTCAGAACGAAAGAAAGCACAGAGCCCCAGATTTGCTGTTGTCTTAGAGAGCTTGCAGAGCACTGGGGAAAGGCAGGCAGAGAATTCCCTGCTAGCACCTTCTCTGTGCCTGGGAAGCAGAAGTGTTCACATTGCTTCGCAGAATCGCTTTTGTGCAGAAAACACTAACACTTGTTCAGAACGAAAGAAAGCACAGAGCCCCAGATTTTATGTTGTCCTGGAGAGCTTGCAGAGCACTGGGGAAAGGCAGGCAGAGAATTCCCTGCTAGCACCGTCTCTGTGCGCGGGAATGAGAAGTGTTCACATTGCTTCACAGAATCGCTTTTGTGCAGAAAACACTAACACTTGTTCAGAACGAAAGAAAGCACAGAGCCCCAGATTTTATGTTGTCCTGGAGAGCTTGCAGAGCACTGGGGAAAGGCAGGCAGAGAATTCCCTGCTAGCACCTTCTCTCTGCGCGGGAATGAGAAGTGTTCACATTTTTTCGCAGAATCGCATTTGCGTCGCTTCAGAGAACACAAAAGCTTGTTCAGGACGAAAGAAAGCACAGAGCCCCAGATTTGCTGTTACCCTGGAGAGCTTGCAGAGCACTGGGGAAAGCAGGCAGAGAATTCCCTGCTAGCACCTTCTCTGTGGGCGGGAAGGCAAAGTGTTCACATTTCCTCGCAGAATCGCTTTTGTGCAGAAAACACTAACACTTGTTCAGAACGAAAGAAAGCACAGAGCCCCAGATTTTATGTTGTCCTGGAGAGCTTGCAGAGCACTGGGGAAAGGCAGGCAGAGAATTCCCTGCTAGCACCTTCTCTCTGTGCGGGAATGAGAAGTGTTCACATTGCTTCGCAGAATCGCTTTTGTGCAGAAAACACTAACACTTGTTCAGAACGAAAGAAAGCACATAGCCCCAGATTTTATGTTGTCCTGGAGAGCTTGCAGAGCACTGGGGAAAGGCAGGCAGAGAATTCCCTGCTAGCACCGTGTCTGTGCGCGGGAAGGAAAAGTGTTCACATTTTTTCGCAGAATCGCATTTGCGTCGCTGCAGAGAACACAAAAGCTTGTTCAGGACGAAAGAAAGCACAGAGCCCCAGATTTGCTGTTACCCAAGAGAGCTTGCAGAGCACTGGGGAAAGCAGGCAGAGAATTCCCTGCTAGCACCTTCTCTGTGGGCGGGAAGGCAAAGTGTTCACATTTCCTCGCAGAATCGCTTTTGTGCAGAAAACACTAACACTTGTTCAGAATGAAAGAAAGCACAGAGCCCCAGATTTTATGTTGTCCTGGAGAGCTTGCAGAGCACTGGGGAAAGGCAGGCAGAGAATTCCCTGCTAGCACCTTCTCTGTGCCTGGGAAGAAGAAGTGTTCACATTGCTTCGCAGAATCGCTTTTGTGCAGAAAACAGTAACACTTGTTCAGAACGAAAGAAAGCACAGAGACCCAGATTTTATGTTGTCCTGGAGAGCTTGCAGAGCACTGGGGAAAGGCAGGCAGAGAATTCCCTGCTAGCACCGTCTCTGTGCGCGGGAAGGAAAAGTGTTCACATTTTTTCGCAGAATCGCATTTGCGTCGCTGCAGAGAACACAAAAGCTTGTTCAGGACGAAAGAAAGCACAGAGCCCCAGATTTGCTGTTACCCTGGAGAGCTTGCAGAGCACTGGAGAAAGGCAGGCAGAGAATTCCCTGCTAGCACCTTCTCTGTGCGCGGGAAGGCAAAGTGTTCACATTTCCTCGCAGAATCGCTGTTGTGCAGAAAACACTAACACTTGTTCAGAACGAAAGAAAGCACAGAGCCCCAGATTTTATGTTGTCCTGGAGAGCTTGCAGAGCACTGGGGAAAGGCAGGCAGAGAATTCCCTGCTAGCACCTTCTCTCTGCGCGGGAATGAGAAGTGTTCACATTTTTTCGCAGAATCGCATTTGCGTCGCTTCAGAGAACACAAAAGCTTTTTCAGGACGAAAGAAAGCACAGAGCCCCAGATTTGCTGTTACCCTGGAGAGCTTGCAGAGCACTGGGGAAAGCAGGCAGAGAATTCCCTGCTAGCACCTTCTCTGTGGGCGGGAAGGCAAAGTGTTCACATTTCCTCGCAGAATCGCTTTTGTGCAGAAAACACTAACACTTGTTCAGAACGAAAGAAAGCACAGAGCCCCAGATTTTATGTTGTCCTGGAGAGCTTGCAGAGCACTGGGGAAAGGCAGGCAGAGAATTCCCTGCTAGCACCTTCTCTCTGTGCGGGAATGAGAAGTGTTCACATTGCTTCGCAGAATCGCTTTTGTGCAGAAAACACTAACACTTGTTCAGAACGAAAGAAAGCACATAGCCCCAGATTTTATGTTGTCCTGGAGAGCTTGCAGAGCACTGGGGAAAGGCAGGCAGAGAATTCCCTGCTAGCACCGTGTCTGTGCGCGGGAAGGAAAAGTGTTCACATTTTTTCGCAGAATCGCATTTGCGTCGCTGCAGAGAACACAAAAGCTTGTTCAGGACGAAAGAAAGCACAGAGCCCCAGATTTGCTGTTACCCTGGAGAGCTTGCAGAGCACTGGGGAAAGCAGGCAGAGAATTCCCTGCTAGAACCTTCTCTGTGCGCGGGAAGGCAAAGTGTTCACATTTCCTCGCAGAATCGCTTTTGTGCAGAAAACACTAACACTTGTTCAGAACGAAAGAAAGCACAGAGCCCCAGATTTTATGTTGTCCTGGAGAGCTTGCAGAGCACTGGGGAAAGGCAGGCAGAGAATTCCCTGCTAGCACCTTCTCTGTGCCTGGGAAGAAGAAGTGTTCACATTGCTTCGCAGAATCGCTTTTGTGCAGAAAACACTAACACTTGTTCAGAACGAAAGAAAGCACATAGCCCCAGATTTTATGTTGTCCTGGAGAGCTTGCAGAGCACTGGGGAAAGGCAGGCAGAGAATTCCCTGCTAGCACCGTCTCTGTGCGCGGGAAGGAAAAGTGTTCACATTTTTTCGCAGAATCGCATTTGCGTCGCTGCAGAGAACACAAAAGCTTGTTCAGGACGAAAGAAAGCACAGAGCCCCAGATTTGCTGTTACCCTGGAGAGCTTGCAGAGCACTGGAGAAAGGCAGGCAGAGAATTCCCTGCTAGCACCGTCTCTGTGCGCGGGAAGTCAAAGTGTTCACATTTCCTCGCAGAATCGCTTTTGTGCAGAAAACACTAACACTTGTTCAGAACGAAAGAAAGCACAGAGCCCCATATTTGCTGTTGTCCTGGAGAGCTTGCAGAGCACTGGGGAAAGGCAGGCAGAGAATTCCCTGCTAGCACCTTCTCTGTGCCTGGGAAGCAGAAGTGTTCACATTGCTTCGCAGAATCGCTTTTGTGCAGAAAACACTAACACTTGTTCAGAACGAAAGAAAGCACAGAGCCCCAGATTTTATGTTGTCCTGGAGAGCTTGCAGAGCACTGGGGAAAGGCAGGCAGAGAATTCCCTGCTAGCACCTTCTCGGTGCCTGGGAAGAAGTGTTCACATTGTTTCGCAGAATCGCTTTTGTGCAGAAAACACTAACACTTGTTCAGAACGAAAGAAAGCACAGAGCCCCAGATTTGCTGTTGTCCTGGAGAGCTTGCAGAGCACTGGGGAAAGGCAGGCAGAGAATTCCCTGCTAGCACCTTCTCTGTGCCTGGGAAGCAGAAGTGTTCACATTGCTTCGCAGAATCGCTTTTGTGCAGAAAACACTAACACTTGTTCAGAACGAAAGAAAGCACAGAGCCCCAGATTTTATGTTGTCCTGGAGAGCTTGCAGAGCACTGGGGAAAGGCAGGCAGAGAATTCCCTGCTAGCACCGTCTCTGTGCGCGGGAAGGAAAAGTGTTCACATTTTTTCGCAGAATCGCATTTGCGTCGCTGCAGAGAACACAAAAGCTTGTTCAGGACGAAAGAAAGCACAGAGCCCCAGATTTGCTGTTACCCTGGAGAGCTTGCAGAGCACTGGGGAAAGCAGGCAGAGAATTCCCTGCTAGAACCTTCTCTGTGCGCGGGAAGGCAAAGTGTTCACATTTCCTCGCAGAATCGCTTTTGTGCAGAAAACACTAACACTTGTTCAGAATGAAAGAAAGCACAGAGCCCCAGATTTTATGTTGTCCTGGAGAGCTTGCAGAGCACTGGGGAAAGGCAGGCAGAGAATTCCCTGCTAGCACCTTCTCTGTGCCTGGGAAGAAGAAGTGTTCACATTGCTTCGCAGAATCGCTTTTGTGCAGAAAACACTAACACTTGTTCAGAACGAAAGAAAGCACATAGCCCCAGATTTTATGTTGTCCTGGAGAGCTTGCAGAGCACTGGGGAAAGGCAGGCAGAGAATTCCCTGCTAGCACCGTGTCTGTGCGCGGGAAGGAAAAGTGTTCACATTTTTTCGCAGAATCGCATTTGCGTCGCTGCAGAGAACACAAAAGCTTGTTCAGGACGAAAGAAAGCACAGAGCCCCAGATTTGCTGTTACCCTGGAGAGCTTGCAGAGCACTGGAGAAAGGCAGGCAGAGAATTCCCTGCTAGCACCTTCTCTCTGCGCGGGAATGAGAAGTGTTCACATTTTTTCGCAGAATCGCATTTGCGTCGCTTCAGAGAACACAAAAGCTTGTTCAGGACGAAAGAAAGCACAGAGCCCCAGATTTGCTGTTACCCTGGAGAGCTTGCAGAGCACTGGGGAAAGCAGGCAGAGAATTCCCTGCTAGCACCTTCTCTGTGGGCGGGAAGGCAAAGTGTTCACATTTCCTCGCAGAATCGCTTTTGTGCAGAAAACACTAACACTTGTTCAGAACGAAAGAAAGCACAGAGCCCCAGATTTTATGTTGTCCTGGAGAGCTTGCAGAGCACTGGGGAAAGGCAGGCAGAGAATTCCCTGCTAGCACCTTCTCTCTGTGCGGGAATGAGAAGTGTTCACATTGCTTCGCAGAATCGCTTTTGTGCAGAAAACACTAACACTTGTTCAGAACGAAAGAAAGCACATAGCCCCAGATTTTATGTTGTCCTGGAGAGCTTGCAGAGCACTGGGGAAAGGCAGGCAGAGAATTCCCTGCTAGCACCGTGTCTGTGCGCGGGAAGGAAAAGTGTTCACATTTTTTCGCAGAATCGCATTTGCGTCGCTGCAGAGAACACAAAAGCTTGTTCAGGACGAAAGAAAGCACAGAGCCCCAGATTTGCTGTTACCCTGGAGAGCTTGCAGAGCACTGGGGAAAGCAGGCAGAGAATTCCCTGCTAGCACCTTCTCTGTGGGCGGGAAGGCAAAGTGTTCACATTTCCTCGCAGAATCGCTTTTGTGCAGAAAACACTAACACTTGTTCAGAATGAAAGAAAGCACAGAGCCCCAGATTTTATGTTGTCCTGGAGAGCTTGCAGAGCACTGGGGAAAGGCAGGCAGAGAATTCCCTGCTAGCACCTTCTCTGTGCCTGGGAAGAAGAAGTGTTCACATTGCTTCGCAGAATCGCTTTTGTGCAGAAAACACTAACACTTGTTCAGAACGAAAGAAAGCACATAGCCCCAGATTTTATGTTGTCCTGGAGAGCTTGCAGAGCACTGGGGAAAGGCAGGCAGAGAATTCCCTGCTAGCACCGTCTCTGTGCGCGGGAAGGAAAAGTGTTCACATTTTTTCGCAGAATCGCATTTGCGTCGCTGCAGAGAACACAAAAGCTTGTTCAGGACGAAAGAAAGCACAGAGCCCCAGATTTGCTGTTACCCTGGAGAGCTTGCAGAGCACTGGAGAAAGGCAGGCAGAGAATTCCCTGCTAGCACCTTCTCTGTGCGCGGGAAGGCAAAGTGTTCACATTTCCTCGCAGAATCGCTGTTGTGCAGAAAACACTAACACTTGTTCAGAACGAAAGAAAGCACAGAGCCCCAGATTTTATGTTGTCCTGGAGAGCTTGCAGAGCACTGGGGAAAGGCAGGCAGAGAATTCCCTGCTAGCACCTTCTCTCTGCGCGGGAATGAGAAGTGTTCACATTTTTTCGCAGAATCGCATTTGCGTCGCTTCAGAGAACACAAAAGCTTGTTCAGGACGAAAGAAAGCACAGAGCCCCAGATTTGCTGTTACCCTGGAGAGCTTGCAGAGCACTGGGGAAAGGCAGGCAGAGAATTCCCTGCTAGCACCTTCTCTGTGCCTGGGAAGCAGAAGTGTTCACATTGCTTCGCAGAATCGCTTTTGTGCAGAAAACACTAACACTTGTTCAGAACGAAAGAAAGCACAGAGCCCCAGATTTTATGTTGTCCTGGAGAGCTTGCAGAGCACTGGGGAAAGGCAGGCAGAGAATTCCCTGCTAGCACCTTCTCTCTGCGCGGGAATGAGAAGTGTTCACATTGCTTCGCAGAATCGCTTTTGTGCAGAAAACACTAACACTTGTTCAGAACGAAAGAAAGCACAGAGCCCCAGATTTGCTGTTGTCCTGGAGAGCTTGCAGAGCACTGGGGAAAGGCAGGCAGAGAATTCCCTGCTAGCACCTTCTCTCTGCGCGGGAATGAGAAGTGTTCACATTTTTTCGCAGAATCGCATTTGCGTCGCTTCAGAGAACACAAAAGCTTGTTCAGGACGAAAGAAAGCACAGAGCCCCAGATTTGCTGTTACCCTGGAGAGCTTGCAGAGCACTGGGGAAAGCAGGCAGAGAATTCCCTGCTAGCACCTTCTCTGTGGGCGGGAAGGCAAAGTGTTCACATTTCCTCGCAGAATCGCTTTTGTGCAGAAAACACTAACACTTGTTCAGAACGAAAGAAAGCACAGAGCCCCAGATTTTATGTTGTCCTGGAGAGCTTGCAGAGCACTGGGGAAAGGCAGGCAGAGAATTCCCTGCTAGCACCTTCTCTCTGTGCGGGAATGAGAAGTGTTCACATTGCTTCGCAGAATCGCTTTTGTGCAGAAAACACTAACACTTGTTCAGAACGAAAGAAAGCACATAGCCCCAGATTTTATGTTGTCCTGGAGAGCTTGCAGAGCACTGGGGAAAGGCAGGCAGAGAATTCCCTGCTAGCACCGTGTCTGTGCGCGGGAAGGAAAAGTGTTCACATTTTTTCGCAGAATCGCATTTGCGTCGCTGCAGAGAACACAAAAGCTTGTTCAGGACGAAAGAAAGCACAGAGCCCCAGATTTGCTGTTACCCTGGAGAGCTTGCAGAGCACTGGGGAAAGCAGGCAGAGAATTCCCTGCTAGAACCTTCTCTGTGCGCGGGAAGGCAAAGCGTTCACATTTCCTCGCAGAATCGCTTTTGTGCAGAAAACAGTAACACTTGTTCAGAACGAAAGAAAGCACAGAGCCCCAGATTTTATGTTGTCCTGGAGAGCTTGCAGAGCACTGGGGAAAGGCAGGCAGAGAATTCCCTGCTAGCACCGTCTCTGTGCGCGGGAAGGAAAAGTGTTCACATTTCCTCGCAGAATCGCTTTTGTGCAGAAAACACTAACACTTGTTCAGAACGAAAGAAAGCACAGAGCCCCATATTTGCTGTTGTCCTGGAGAGCTTGCAGAGCACTGGGGAAAGGCAGGCAGAGAATTCCCTGCTAGCACCTTCTCTGTGCCTGGGAAGCAGAAGTGTTCACATTGCTTCGCAGAATCGCTTTTGTGCAGAAAACACTAACACTTGTTCAGAACGAAAGAAAGCACAGAGCCCCAGATTTTATGTTGTCCTGGAGAGCTTGCAGAGCACTGGGGAAAGGCAGGCAGAGAATTCCCTGCTAGCACCTTCTCGGTGCCTGGGAAGAAGTGTTCACATTGTTTCGCAGAATCGCTTTTGTGCAGAAAACACTAACACTTGTTCAGAACGAAAGAAAGCACAGAGCCCCAGATTTGCTGTTGTGCTGGAGAGCTTGCAGAGCACTGGGGAAAGGCAGGCAGAGAATTCCCTGCTAGCACCTTCTCTGTGCCTGGGAAGCAGAAGTGTTCACATTGCTTCGCAGAATCGCTTTTGTGCAGAAAACACTAACACTTGTTCAGAACGAAAGAAAGCACATAGCCCCAGATTTTATGTTGTCCTGGAGAGCTTGCAGAGCACTGGGGAAAGGCAGGCAGAGAATTCCCTGCTAGCACCGTCTCTGTGCGCGGGAAGGAAAAGTGTTCACATTTTTTCGCAGAATCGCATTTGCGTCGCTGCAGAGAACACAAAAGCTTGTTCAGGACGAAAGAAAGCACAGAGCCCCAGATTTGCTGTTACCCTGGAGAGCTTGCAGAGCACTGGAGAAAGGCAGGCAGAGAATTCCCTGCTAGCACCTTCTCTGTGCGCGGGAAGGCAAAGTGTTCACATTTCCTCGCAGAATCGCTGTTGTGCAGAAAACACTAACACTTGTTCAGAACGAAAGAAAGCACAGAGCCCCAGATTTTATGTTGTCCTGGAGAGCTTGCAGAGCACTGGGGAAAGGCAGGCAGAGAATTCCCTGCTAGCACCTTCTCTGTGCCTGGGAAGAAGAAGTGTTCACATTGCTTCGCAGAATCGCTTTTGTGCAGAAAACACTAACACTTGTTCAGAACGAAAGAAAGCACATAGCCCCAGATTTTATGTTGTCCTGGAGAGCTTGCAGAGCACTGGGGAAAGGCAGGCAGAGAATTCCCTGCTAGCACCGTCTCTGTGCGCGGGAAGGAAAAGTGTTCACATTTTTTCGCAGAATCGCATTTGCGTCGCTGCAGAGAACACAAAAGCTTGTTCAGGACGAAAGAAAGCACAGAGCCCCAGATTTGCTGTTACCCTGGAGAGCTTGCAGAGCACTGGAGAAAGGCAGGCAGAGAATTCCCTGCTAGCACCGTCTCTGTGCGCGGGAAGTCAAAGTGTTCACATTTCCTCGCAGAATCGCTTTTGTGCAGAAAACACTAACACTTGTTCAGAACGAAAGAAAGCACAGAGCCCCATATTTGCTGTTGTCCTGGAGAGCTTGCAGAGCACTGGGGAAAGGCAGGCAGAGAATTCCCTGCTAGCACCTTCTCTGTGCCTGGGAAGCAGAAGTGTTCACATTGCTTCGCAGAATCGCTTTTGTGCAGAAAACACTAACACTTGTTCAGAACGAAAGAAAGCACAGAGCCCCAGATTTTATGTTGTCCTGGAGAGCTTGCAGAGCACTGGGGAAAGGCAGGCAGAGAATTCCCTGCTAGCACCTTCTCGGTGCCTGGGAAGAAGTGTTCACATTGTTTCGCAGAATCGCTTTTGTGCAGAAAACACTAACACTTGTTCAGAACGAAAGAAAGCACAGAGCCCCAGATTTGCTGTTGTGCTGGAGAGCTTGCAGAGCACTGGGGAAAGGCAGGCAGAGAATTCCCTGCTAGCACCTTCTCTGTGCCTGGGAAGCAGAAGTGTTCACATTGCTTCGCAGAATCGCTTTTGTGCAGAAAACACTAACACTTGTTCAGAACGAAAGAAAGCACATAGCCCCAGATTTTATGTTGTCCTGGAGAGCTTGCAGAGCACTGGGGAAAGGCAGGCAGAGAATTCCCTGCTAGCACCGTCTCTGTGCGCGGGAAGGAAAAGTGTTCACATTTTTTCGCAGAATCGCATTTGCGTCGCTGCAGAGAACACAAAAGCTTGTTCAGGACGAAAGAAAGCACAGAGCCCCAGATTTGCTGTTACCCTGGAGAGCTTGCAGAGCACTGGAGAAAGGCAGGCAGAGAATTCCCTGCTAGCACCTTCTCTGTGCGCGGGAAGGCAAAGTGTTCACATTTCCTCGCAGAATCGCTGTTGTGCAGAAAACACTAACACTTGTTCAGAACGAAAGAAAGCACAGAGCCCCAGATTTTATGTTGTCCTGGAGAGCTTGCAGAGCACTGGGGAAAGGCAGGCAGAGAATTCCCTGCTAGCACCTTCTCTCTGCGCGGGAATGAGAAGTGTTCACATTTTTTCGCAGAATCGCATTTGCGTCGCTTCAGAGAACACAAAAGCTTGTTCAGGACGAAAGAAAGCACAGAGCCCCAGATTTGCTGTTACCCTGGAGAGCTTGCAGAGCACTGGGGAAAGGCAGGCAGAGAATTCCCTGCTAGCACCTTCTCTGTGCCTGGGAAGCAGAAGTGTTCACATTGCTTCGCAGAATCGCTTTTGTGCAGAAAACACTAACACTTGTTCAGAACGAAAGAAAGCACAGAGCCCCAGATTTTATGTTGTCCTGGAGAGCTTGCAGAGCACTGGGGAAAGGCAGGCAGAGAATTCCCTGCTAGCACCTTCTCTCTGCGCGGGAATGAGAAGTGTTCACATTGCTTCGCAGAATCGCTTTTGTGCAGAAAACACTAACACTTGTTCAGAACGAAAGAAAGCACAGAGCCCCAGATTTGCTGTTGTCCTGGAGAGCTTGCAGAGCACTGGGGAAAGGCAGGCAGAGAATTCCCTGCTAGCACCGTCTCTGTGCGCGGGAAGGAAAAGTGTTCACATTTTTTCGCAGAATCGCATTTGCGTCGCTGCAGAGAACACAAAAGCTTGTTCAGGACGAAAGAAAGCACAGAGCCCCAGATTTGCTGTTGTCCTGGAGAGCTTGCAGAGCACTGGGGAAAGGCAGGCAGAGAATTCCCTGCTAGCACCTTCTCTGTGCCTGGGAAGCAGAAGTGTTCACATTGCTTCGCAGAATCGCTTTTGTGCAGAAAACACTAACACTTGTTCAGAACGAAAGAAAGGACAGAGCCCCAGATTTTATGTTGTCCTGGAGAGCTTGCAGAGCACTGGGGAAAGGCAGGCAGAGAATTCCCTGCTAGCACCGTCTCTGTGCGCGGGAATGAGAAGTGTTCACATTGCTTCACAGAATCGCTTTTGTGCAGAAAACACTAACACTTGTTCAGAACGAAAGAAAGCACAGAGCCCCAGATTTGCTGTTGTCCTGGAGAGCTTGCAGAGCACTGGGGAAAGGCAGGCAGAGAATTCCCTGCTAGCACCTTCTCTCTGCGCGGGAATGAGAAGTGTTCACATTTTTTCGCAGAATCGCATTTGCGTCGCTTCAGAGAACACAAAAGCTTGTTCAGGACGAAAGAAAGCACAGAGCCCCAGATTTGCTGTTACCCTGGAGAGCTTGCAGAGCACTGGGGAAAGCAGGCAGAGAATTCCCTGCTAGCACCTTCTCTGTGGGCGGGAAGGCAAAGTGTTCACATTTCCTCGCAGAATCGCTTTTGTGCAGAAAACACTAACACTTGTTCAGAACGAAAGAAAGCACAGAGCCCCAGATTTTATGTTGTCCTGGAGAGCTTGCAGAGCACTGGGGAAAGGCAGGCAGAGAATTCCCTGCTAGCACCTTCTCTCTGCGCGGGAATGAGAAGTGTTCACATTGCTTCGCAGAATCGCTTTTGTGCAGAAAACACTAACACTTGTTCAGAACGAAAGAAAGCACATAGCCCCAGATTTTATGTTGTCCTGGAGAGCTTGCAGAGCACTGGGGAAAGGCAGGCAGAGAATTCCCTGCTAGCACCGTGTCTGTGCGCGGGAAGGAAAAGTGTTCACATTTTTTCGCAGAATCGCATTTGCGTCGCTGCAGAGAACACAAAAGCTTGTTCAGGACGAAAGAAAGCACAGAGCCCCAGATTTGCTGTTACCCTGGAGAGCTTGCAGAGCACTGGGGAAAGCAGGCAGAGAATTCCCTGCTAGAACCTTCTCTGTGCGCGGGAAGGCAAAGTGTTCACATTTCCTCGCAGAATCGCTTTTGTGCAGAAAACACTAACACTTGTTCAGAACGAAAGAAAGCACAGAGCCCCAGATTTTATGTTGTCCTGGAGAGCTTGCAGAGCACTGGGGAAAGGCAGGCAGAGAATTCCCTGCTAGCACCTTCTCTGTGCCTGGGAAGAAGAAGTGTTCACATTGCTTCGCAGAATCGCTTTTGTGCAGAAAACACTAACACTTGTTCAGAACGAAAGAAAGCACATAGCCCCAGATTTTATGTTGTCCTGGAGAGCTTGCAGAGCACTGGGGAAAGGCAGGCAGAGAATTCCCTGCTAGCACCGTCTCTGTGCGCGGGAAGGAAAAGTGTTCACATTTTTTCGCAGAATCGCATTTGCGTCGCTGCAGAGAACACAAAAGCTTGTTCAGGACGAAAGAAAGCACAGAGCCCCAGATTTGCTGTTACCCTGGAGAGCTTGCAGAGCACTGGAGAAAGGCAGGCAGAGAATTCCCTGCTAGCACCGTCTCTGTGCGCGGGAAGTCAAAGTGTTCACATTTCCTCGCAGAATCGCTTTTGTGCAGAAAACACTAACACTTGTTCAGAACGAAAGAAAGCACAGAGCCCCATATTTGCTGTTGTCCTGGAGAGCTTGCAGAGCACTGGGGAAAGGCAGGCAGAGAATTCCCTGCTAGCACCTTCTCTGTGCCTGGGAAGCAGAAGTGTTCACATTGCTTCGCAGAATCGCTTTTGTGCAGAAAACACTAACACTTGTTCAGAACGAAAGAAAGCACAGAGCCCCAGATTTTATGTTGTCCTGGAGAGCTTGCAGAGCACTGGGGAAAGGCAGGCAGAGAATTCCCTGCTAGCACCTTCTCGGTGCCTGGGAAGAAGTGTTCACATTGTTTCGCAGAATCGCTTTTGTGCAGAAAACACTAACACTTGTTCAGAACGAAAGAAAGCACAGAGCCCCAGATTTGCTGTTGTGCTGGAGAGCTTGCAGAGCACTGGGGAAAGGCAGGCAGAGAATTCCCTGCTAGCACCTTCTCTGTGCCTGGGAAGCAGAAGTGTTCACATTGCTTCGCAGAATCGCTTTTGTGCAGAAAACACTAACACTTGTTCAGAACGAAAGAAAGCACATAGCCCCAGATTTTATGTTGTCCTGGAGAGCTTGCAGAGCACTGGGGAAAAGCAGGCAGAGAATTCCCTGCTAGCACCGTGTCTGTGCGCGGGAAGGAAAAGTGTTCACATTTTTTCTCAGAATCGCATTTGCGTCGCTGCAGAGAACACAAAAGCTTGTTCAGAACGAAAGAAAGCACAGAGCCCCAGATTTGCTGTTGTCCTGGAGAGCTTGCAGAGCACTGGGGAAAGGCAGGCAGAGAATTCCCTGCTAGCACCTTCTCTGTGCCTGGGAAGCAGAAGTGTTCACATTGCTTCGCAGAATCGCTTTTGTGCAGAAAACACTAACACTTGTTCAGAACGAAAGAAAGCACAGAGCCCCAGATTTTATGTTGTCCTGGAGAGCTTGCAGAGCACTGGGGAAAGGCAGGCAGAGAATTCCCTGCTAGCACCGTCTCTGTGCGCGGGAAGGAAAAGTGTTCACATTTTTTCGCAGAATCGCATTTGCGTCGCTGCAGAGAACACAAAAGCTTGTTCAGGACGAAAGAAAGCACAGAGCCCCAGATTTGCTGTTACCCTGGAGAGCTTGCAGAGCACTGGGGAAAGCAGGCAGAGAATTCCCTGCTAGAACCTTCTCTGTGCGCGGGAAGGCAAAGTGTTCACATTTCCTCGCAGAATCGCTTTTGTGCAGAAAACACTAACACTTGTTCAGAATGAAAGAAAGCACAGAGCCCCAGATTTTATGTTGTCCTGGAGAGCTTGCAGAGCACTGGGGAAAGGCAGGCAGAGAATTCCCTGCTAGCACCTTCTCTGTGCCTGGGAAGAAGAAGTGTTCACATTGCTTCGCAGAATCGCTTTTGTGCAGAAAACACTAACACTTGTTCAGAACGAAAGAAAGCACATAGCCCCAGATTTTATGTTGTCCTGGAGAGCTTGCAGAGCACTGGGGAAAGGCAGGCAGAGAATTCCCTGCTAGCACCGTCTCTGTGCGCGGGAAGGAAAAGTGTTCACATTTTTTCGCAGAATCGCATTTGCGTCGCTGCAGAGAACACAAAAGCTTGTTCAGGACGAAAGAAAGCACAGAGCCCCAGATTTGCTGTTACCCTGGAGAGCTTGCAGAGCACTGGAGAAAGGCAGGCAGAGAATTCCCTGCTAGCACCTTCTCTGTGGGCGGGAAGGCAAAGTGTTCACATTTCCTCGCAGAATCGCTTTTGTGCAGAAAACACTAACACTTGTTCAGAACGAAAGAAAGCACAGAGCCCCAGATTTGCTGTTGTCCTGGAGAGCTTGCAGAGCACTGGGGAAAGGCAGGCAGAGAATTCCCTGCTAGCACCTTCTCTCTGCGCGGGAATGAGAAGTGTTCACATTGCTTCGCAGAATCGCTTTTGTGCAGAAAACACTAACACTTGTTCAGAACGAAAGAAAGCACAGAGCCCCAGATTTTATGTTGTCCTGGAGAGCTTGCAGAGCACTGGGGAAAGGCAGGCAGAGAATTCCCTGCTAGCACCGTCTCTGTGCGCGGGAAGGAAAAGTGTTCACATTTTTTCGCAGAATCGCATTTGCGTCGCTGCAGAGAACACAAAAGCTTGTTCAGGACGAAAGAAAGCACAGAGCCCCAGATTTGCTGTTACCCTGGAGAGCTTGCAGAGCACTGGGGAAAGGCAGGCAGAGAATTCCCTGCTAGCACCTTCTCTGTGCCTGGGAAGAAGAAGTGTTCACATTGCTTCGCAGAATCGCTTTTGTGCAGAAAACACTAACACTTGTTCAGAACGAAAGAAAGCACAGAGCCCCAGATTTGCTGTTGTCTTAGAGAGCTTGCAGAGCACTGGGGAAAGGCAGGCAGAGAATTCCCTGCTAGCACCTTCTCTGTGCCTGGGAAGCAGAAGTGTTCACATTGCTTCGCAGAATCGCTTTTGTGCAGAAAACACTAACACTTGTTCAGAACGAAAGAAAGGACAGAGCCCCAGATTTTATGTTGTCCTGGAGAGCTTGCAGAGCACTGGGGAAAGGCAGGCAGAGAATTCCCTGCTAGCACCGTCTCTGTGCTCGGGAATGAGAAGTGTTCACATTGCTTCAAAGAATCGCTTTTGTGCAGAAAACACTAACACTTGTTCAGAACGAAAGAAAGCACAGAGCCCCAGATTTTATGTTGTCCTGGAGAGCTTGCAGAGCACTGGGGAAAGGCAGGCAGAGAATTCCCTGCTAGCACCTTCTCTCTGCGCGGGAATGAGAAGTGTTCACATTTTTTCGCAGAATCGCATTTGCGTCGCTTCAGAGAACACAAAAGCTTGTTCAGGACGAAAGAAAGCACAGAGCCCCAGATTTGCTGTTACCCTGGAGAGCTTGCAGAGCACTGGGGAAAGCAGGCAGAGAATTCCCTGCTAGCACCTTCTCTGTGCGCGGGAAGGCAAAGTGTTCACATTTCCTCGCAGAATCGCTTTTGTGCAGAAAACACTAACACTTGTTCAGAACGAAAGAAAGCACAGAGCCCCAGATTTTATGTTGTCCTGGAGAGCTTGCAGAGCACTGGGGAAAGGCAGGCAGAGAATTCCCTGCTAGCACCTTCTCTCTGTGCGGGAATGAGAAGTGTTCACATTGCTTCGCAGAATCGCTTTTGTGCAGAAAACACTAACACTTGTTCAGAACGAAAGAAAGCACATAGCCCCAGATTTTATGTTGTCCTGGAGAGCTTGCAGAGCACTGGGGAAAGGCAGGCAGAGAATTCCCTGCTAGCACCGTGTCTGTGCGCGGGAAGGAAAAGTGTTCACATTTTTTCGCAGAATCGCATTTGCGTCGCTGCAGAGAACACAAAAGCTTGTTCAGGACGAAAGAAAGCACAGAGCCCCAGATTTGCTGTTACCCTGGAGAGCTTGCAGAGCACTGGAGAAAGGCAGGCAGAGAATTCCCTGCTAGCACCGTCTCTGTGCGCGGGAAGTCAAAGTGTTCACATTTCCTCGCAGAATCGCTTTTGTGCAGAAAACACTAACACTTGTTCAGAACGAAAGAAAGCACAGAGCCCCATATTTGCTGTTGTCCTGGAGAGCTTGCAGAGCACTGGGGAAAGGCAGGCAGAGAATTCCCTGCTAGCACCTTCTCTGTGCCTGGGAAGCAGAAGTGTTCACATTGCTTCGCAGAATCGCTTTTGTGCAGAAAACACTAACACTTGTTCAGAACGAAAGAAAGCACAGAGCCCCAGATTTTATGTTGTCCTGGAGAGCTTGCAGAGCACTGGGGAAAGGCAGGCAGAGAATTCCCTGCTAGCACCTTCTCGGTGCCTGGGAAGAAGAAGTGTTCACATTGCTTCGCAGAATCGCTTTTGTGCAGAAAACACTAACACTTGTTCAGAACGAAAGAAAGCACAGAGCCCCAGATTTGCTGTTGTGCTGGAGAGCTTGCAGAGCACTGGGGAAAGGCAGGCAGAGAATTCCCTGCTAGCACCTTCTCTGTGCCTGGGAAGCAGAAGTGTTCACATTGCTTCGCAGAATCGCTTTTGTGCAGAAAACACTAACACTTGTTCAGAACGAAAGAAAGCACAGAGCCCCAGATTTTATGTTGTCCTGGAGAGCTTGCAGAGCACTGGGGAAAGGCAGGCAGAGAATTCCCTGCTAGCACCTTCTCTCTGCGCGGGAATGAGAAGTGTTCACATTGCTTCGCAGAATCGCTTTTGTGCAGAAAACACTAACACTTGTTCAGAACGAAAGAAAGCACATAGCCCCAGATTTTATGTTGTCCTGGAGAGCTTGCAGAGCACTGGGGAAAAGCAGGCAGAGAATTCCCTGCTAGCACCGTGTCTGTGTGCGGGAAGGAAAAGTGTTCACATTTTTTCGCAGAATCGCATTTGCGTCGCTGCAGAGAACACAAAAGCTTGTTCAGGACGAAAGAAAGCACAGAGCCCCAGATTTGCTGTTGTCCTGGAGAGCTTGCAGAGCACTGGGGAAAGGCAGGCAGAGAATTCCCTGCTAGCACCTTCTCGGTGCCTGGGAAGAAGAAGTGTTCACATTGCTTCGCAGAATCGCTTTTGTGCAGAAAACACTAACACTTGTTCAGAACGAAAGAAAGCACAGAGCCCCAGATTTGCTGTTGTCTTAGAGAGCTTGCAGAGCACTGGGGAAAGGCAGGCAGAGAATTCCCTGCTAGCACCTTCTCTGTGCCTGGGAAGCAGAAGTGTTCACATTGCTTCGCAGAATCGCTTTTGTGCAGAAAACACTAACACTTGTTCAGAACGAAAGAAAGCACAGAGACCCAGATTTTATGTTGTCCTGGAGAGCTTGCAGAGCACTGGGGAAAGGCAGGCAGAGAATTCCCTGCTAGCACCTTCTCTGTGCCTGGGAAGCAGAAGTGTTCACATTGCTTCGCAGAATCGCTTTTGTGCAGAAAACACTAACACTTGTTCAGAACGAAAGAAAGCACAGAGCCCCAGATTTTATGTTGTCCTGGAGAGCTTGCAGAGCACTGGGGAAAGGCAGGCAGAGAATTCCCTGCTAGCACCTTCTCTCTGCGCGGGAATGAGAAGTGTTCACATTTTTTCGCAGAATCGCATTTGCGTCGCTTCAGAGAACACAAAAGCTTGTTCAGGACGAAAGAAAGCACAGAGCCCCAGATTTGCTGTTACCCTGGAGAGCTTGCAGAGCACTGGGGAAAGCAGGCAGAGAATTCCCTGCTAGCACCTTCTCTGTGGGCGGGAAGGCAAAGTGTTCACATTTCCTCGCAGAATCGCTTTTGTGCAGAAAACACTAACACTTGTTCAGAACGAAAGAAAGCACAGAGCCCCAGATTTTATGTTGTCCTGGAGAGCTTGCAGAGCACTGGGGAAAGGCAGGCAGAGAATTCCCTGCTAGCACCTTCTCTCTGTGCGGGAATGAGAAGTGTTCACATTGCTTCGCAGAATCGCTTTTGTGCAGAAAACACTAACACTTGTTCAGAACGAAAGAAAGCACAGAGCCCCAGATTTTATGTTGTCCTGGAGAGCTTGCAGAGCACTGGGGAAAGGCAGGCAGAGAATTCCCTGCTAGCACCGTCTCTGTGCGCGGGAAGGAAAAGTGTTCACATTTTTTCGCAGAATCGCATTTGCGTCGCTGCAGAGAACACAAAAGCTTGTTCAGGACGAAAGAAAGCACAGAGCCCCAGATTTGCTGTTACCCTGGAGAGCTTGCAGAGCACTGGGGAAAGCAGGCAGAGAATTCCCTGCTAGAACCTTCTCTGTGCGCGGGAAGGCAAAGTGTTCACATTTCCTCGCAGAATCGCTTTTGTGCAGAAAACACTAACACTTGTTCAGAATGAAAGAAAGCACAGAGCCCCAGATTTTATGTTGTCCTGGAGAGCTTGCAGAGCACTGGGGAAAGGCAGGCAGAGAATTCCCTGCTAGCACCTTCTCTGTGCGCGGGAAGGCAAAGTGTTCACATTTCCTCGCAGAATCGCTTTTGTGCAGAAAACACTAACACTTGTTCAGAACGAAAGAAAGCACATAGCCCCAGATTTTATGTTGTCCTGGAGAGCTTGCAGAGCACTGGGGAAAGGCAGGCAGAGAATTCCCTGCTAGCACCGTCTCTGTGCGCGGGAAGGAAAAGTGTTCACATTTTTTCGCAGAATCGCATTTGCGTCGCTGCAGAGAACACAAAAGCTTGTTCAGGACGAAAGAAAGCACAGAGCCCCAGATTTGCTGTTACCCTGGAGAGCTTGCAGAGCACTGGAGAAAGGCAGGCAGAGAATTCCCTGCTAGCACCTTCTCTGTGCCTGGGAAGCAGAAGTGTTCACATTTCCTCGCAGAATAGCTTTTGTGTAGAAAACACTAACACTTGTTCAGAACGAAAGAAAGCACAGAGCCCCAGATTTTATGTTGTCCTGGAGAGCTTGCAGAGCACTGGGGAAAGGCAGGCAGAGAATTCCCTGCTAGCACCTTCTCTGTGCCTGGGAAGCAGAAGTGTTCACATTGCTTCGCAGAATCGCTTTTGTGCAGAAAACACTAACACTTGTTCAGAACGAAAGAAAGCACAGAGCCCCAGATTTTATGTTGTCCTGGAGAGCTTGCAGAGCACTGGGGAAAGGCAGGCAGAGAATTCCCTGCTAGCACCTTCTCTGTGCCTGGGAAGCAGAAGTGTTCACATTGCTTCGCAGAATCGCTTTTGTGCAGAAAACACTAACACTTGTTCAGAACGAAAGAAAGCACAGAGCCCCAGATTTGCTGTTGTCCTGGAGAGCTTGCAGAGCACTGGGGAAAGGCAGGCAGAGAATTCCCTGCTAGCACCTTCTCTGTGCCTGGGAAGCAGAAGTGTTCACATTGCTTCGCAGAATCGCTTTTGTGCAGAAAACAGTAACACTTGTTCAGAACGAAAGAAAGCACAGAGCCCCAGATTTTATGTTGTCCTGGAGAGCTTGCAGAGCACTGGGGAAAGGCAGGCAGAGAATTCCCTGCTAGCACCTTCTCTCTGCGCGGGAATGAGAAGTGTTCACATTGCTTCGCAGAATCGCTTTTGTGCAGAAAACACTAACACTTGTTCAGAACGAAAGAAAGCACAGAGCCCCAGATTTTATGTTGTCCTGGAGAGCTTGCAGAGCACTGGGGAAAGGCAGGCAGAGAATTCCCTGCTAGCACCTTCTCTCTGCGCGGGAATGAGAAGTGTTCACATTTTTTCGCAGAATCGCATTTGCGTCGCTTCAGAGAACACAAAAGCTTGTTCAGGACGAAAGAAAGCACAGAGCCCCAGATTTGCTGTTACCCTGGAGAGCTTGCAGAGCACTGGGGAAAGCAGGCAGAGAATTCCCTGCTAGCACCTTCTCTGTGGGCGGGAAGGCAAAGTGTTCACATTTCCTCGCAGAATCGCTTTTGTGCAGAAAACACTAACACTTGTTCAGAACGAAAGAAAGCACAGAGCCCCAGATTTTATGTTGTCCTGGAGAGCTTGCAGAGCACTGGGGAAAGGCAGGCAGAGAATTCCCTGCTAGCACCTTCTCTCTGTGCGGGAATGAGAAGTGTTCACATTGCTTCGCAGAATCGCTTTTGTGCAGAAAACACTAACACTTGTTCAGAACGAAAGAAAGCACAGAGCCCCAGATTTTATGTTGTCCTGGAGAGCTTGCAGAGCACTGGGGAAAGGCAGGCAGAGAATTCCCTGCTAGCACCGTCTCTGTGCGCGGGAAGGAAAAGTGTTCACATTTTTTCGCAGAATCGCATTTGCGTCGCTGCAGAGAACACAAAAGCTTGTTCAGGACGAAAGAAAGCACAGAGCCCCAGATTTGCTGTTACCCTGGAGAGCTTGCAGAGCACTGGGGAAAGCAGGCAGAGAATTCCCTGCTAGAACCTTCTCTGTGCGCGGGAAGGCAAAGTGTTCACATTTCCTCGCAGAATCGCTTTTGTGCAGAAAACACTAACACTTGTTCAGAATGAAAGAAAGCACAGAGCCCCAGATTTTATGTTGTCCTGGAGAGCTTGCAGAGCACTGGGGAAAGGCAGGCAGAGAATTCCCTGCTAGCACCTTCTCTGTGCGCGGGAAGGCAAAGTGTTCACATTTCCTCGCAGAATCGCTTTTGTGCAGAAAACACTAACACTTGTTCAGAACGAAAGAAAGCACATAGCCCCAGATTTTATGTTGTCCTGGAGAGCTTGCAGAGCACTGGGGAAAGGCAGGCAGAGAATTCCCTGCTAGCACCGTCTCTGTGCGCGGGAAGGAAAAGTGTTCACATTTTTTCGCAGAATCGCATTTGCGTCGCTGCAGAGAACACAAAAGCTTGTTCAGGACGAAAGAAAGCACAGAGCCCCAGATTTGCTGTTACCCTGGAGAGCTTGCAGAGCACTGGAGAAAGGCAGGCAGAGAATTCCCTGCTAGCACCTTCTCTGTGCCTGGGAAGCAGAAGTGTTCACATTTCCTCGCAGAATAGCTTTTGTGTAGAAAACACTAACACTTGTTCAGAACGAAAGAAAGCACAGAGCCCCAGATTTTATGTTGTCCTGGAGAGCTTGCAGAGCACTGGGGAAAGGCAGGCAGAGAATTCCCTGCTAGCACCTTCTCTGTGCCTGGGAAGCAGAAGTGTTCACATTGCTTCGCAGAATCGCTTTTGTGCAGAAAACACTAACACTTGTTCAGAACGAAAGAAAGCACAGAGCCCCAGATTTTATGTTGTCCTGGAGAGCTTGCAGAGCACTGGGGAAAGGCAGGCAGAGAATTCCCTGCTAGCACCTTCTCTGTGCCTGGGAAGCAGAAGTGTTCACATTGCTTCGCAGAATCGCTTTTGTGCAGAAAACACTAACACTTGTTCAGAACGAAAGAAAGCACAGAGCCCCAGATTTGCTGTTGTCCTGGAGAGCTTGCAGAGCACTGGGGAAAGGCAGGCAGAGAATTCCCTGCTAGCACCTTCTCGGTGCCTGGGAAGAAGTGTTCACATTGCTTCGCAGAATCGCTTTTGTGCAGAAAACACTAACACTTGTTCAGAACGAAAGAAAGCACAGAGACCCAGATTTTATGTTGTCCTGGAGAGCTTGCAGAGCACTGGGGAAAGGCAGGCAGAGAATTCCCTGCTAGCACCTTCTCTGTGCCTGGGAAGCAGAAGTGTTCACATTGCTTCGCAGAATCGCTTTTGTGCAGAAAACACTAACACTTGTTCAGAACGAAAGAAAGCACAGAGCCCCAGATTTTATGTTGTCCTGGAGAGCTTGCAGAGCACTGGGGAAAGGCAGGCAGAGAATTCCCTGCTAGCACCTTCTCTCTGCGCGGGAATGAGAAGTGTTCACATTTTTTCGCAGAATCGCATTTGCGTCGCTTCAGAGAACACAAAAGCTTGTTCAGGACGAAAGAAAGCACAGAACCCCAGATTTGCTGTTACCCTGGAGAGCTTGCAGAGCACTGGGGAAAGCAGGCAGAGAATTCCCTGCTAGCACCTTCTCTGTGGGCGGGAAGGCAAAGTGTTCACATTTCCTCGCAGAATCGCTTTTGTGCAGAAAACACTAACACTTGTTCAGAACGAAAGAAAGCACAGAGCCCCAGATTTTATGTTGTCCTGGAGAGCTTGCAGAGCACTGGGGAAAGGCAGGCAGAGAATTCCCTGCTAGCACCTTCTCTCTGTGCGGGAATGAGAAGTGTTCACATTGCTTCGCAGAATCGCTTTTGTGCAGAAAACACTAACACTTGTTCAGAACGAAAGAAAGCACAGAGCCCCAGATTTTATGTTGTCCTGGAGAGCTTGCAGAGCACTGGGGAAAGGCAGGCAGAGAATTCCCTGCTAGCACCGTCTCTGTGCGCGGGAAGGAAAAGTGTTCACATTTTTTCGCAGAATCGCATTTGCGTCGCTGCAGAGAACACAAAAGCTTGTTCAGGACGAAAGAAAGCACAGAGCCCCAGATTTGCTGTTACCCTGGAGAGCTTGCAGAGCACTGGGGAAAGCAGGCAGAGAATTCCCTGCTAGAACCTTCTCTGTGCGCGGGAAGGCAAAGTGTTCACATTTCCTCGCAGAATCGCTTTTGTGCAGAAAACACTAACACTTGTTCAGAATGAAAGAAAGCACAGAGCCCCAGATTTTATGTTGTCCTGGAGAGCTTGCAGAGCACTGGGGAAAGGCAGGCAGAGAATTCCCTGCTAGCACCTTCTCTGTGCGCGGGAAGGCAAAGTGTTCACATTTCCTCGCAGAATCGCTTTTGTGCAGAAAACACTAACACTTGTTCAGAACGAAAGAAAGCACATAGCCCCAGATTTTATGTTGTCCTGGAGAGCTTGCAGAGCACTGGGGAAAGGCAGGCAGAGAATTCCCTGCTAGCACCGTCTCTGTGCGCGGGAAGGAAAAGTGTTCACATTTTTTCGCAGAATCGCATTTGCGTCGCTGCAGAGAACACAAAAGCTTGTTCAGGACGAAAGAAAGCACAGAGCCCCAGATTTGCTGTTACCCTGGAGAGCTTGCAGAGCACTGGAGAAAGGCAGGCAGAGAATTCCCTGCTAGCACCTTCTCTGTGCCTGGGAAGCAGAAGTGTTCACATTTCCTCGCAGAATAGCTTTTGTGTAGAAAACACTAACACTTGTTCAGAACGAAAGAAAGCACAGAGCCCCAGATTTTATGTTGTCCTGGAGAGCTTGCAGAGCACTGGGGAAAGGCAGGCAGAGAATTCCCTGCTAGCACCTTCTCTGTGCCTGGGAAGCAGAAGTGTTCACATTGCTTCGCAGAATCGCTTTTGTGCAGAAAACACTAACACTTGTTCAGAACGAAAGAAAGCACAGAGCCCCAGATTTTATGTTGTCCTGGAGAGCTTGCAGAGCACTGGGGAAAGGCAGGCAGAGAATTCCCTGCTAGCACCTTCTCTGTGCCTGGGAAGCAGAAGTGTTCACATTGCTTCGCAGAATCGCTTTTGTGCAGAAAACACTAACACTTGTTCAGAACGAAAGAAAGCACAGAGCCCCAGATTTGCTGTTGTCCTGGAGAGCTTGCAGAGCACTGGGGAAAGGCAGGCAGAGAATTCCCTGCTAGCACCTTCTCTGTGCCTGGGAAGCAGAAGTGTTCACATTGCTTCGCAGAATCGCTTTTGTGCAGAAAACAGTAACACTTGTTCAGAACGAAAGAAAGCACAGAGCCCCAGATTTTATGTTGTCCTGGAGAGCTTGCAGAGCACTGGGGAAAGGCAGGCAGAGAATTCCCTGCTAGCACCTTCTCTCTGCGCGGGAATGAGAAGTGTTCACATTGCTTCGCAGAATCGCTTTTGTGCAGAAAACACTAACACTTGTTCAGAACGAAAGAAAGCACAGAGCCCCAGATTTTATGTTGTCCTGGAGAGCTTGCAGAGCACTGGGGAAAGGCAGGCAGAGAATTCCCTGCTAGCACCTTCTCTCTGCGCGGGAATGAGAAGTGTTCACATTTTTTCGCAGAATCGCATTTGCGTCGCTTCAGAGAACACAAAAGCTTGTTCAGGACGAAAGAAAGCACAGAGCCCCAGATTTGCTGTTACCCTGGAGAGCTTGCAGAGCACTGGGGAAAGCAGGCAGAGAATTCCCTGCTAGCACCTTCTCTGTGGGCGGGAAGGCAAAGTGTTCACATTTCCTCGCAGAATCGCTTTTGTGCAGAAAACACTAACACTTGTTCAGAACGAAAGAAAGCACAGAGCCCCAGATTTTATGTTGTCCTGGAGAGCTTGCAGAGCACTGGGGAAAGGCAGGCAGAGAATTCCCTGCTAGCACCTTCTCTCTGTGCGGGAATGAGAAGTGTTCACATTGCTTCGCAGAATCGCTTTTGTGCAGAAAACACTAACACTTGTTCAGAACGAAAGAAAGCACAGAGCCCCAGATTTTATGTTGTCCTGGAGAGCTTGCAGAGCACTGGGGAAAGGCAGGCAGAGAATTCCCTGCTAGCACCGTCTCTGTGCGCGGGAAGGAAAAGTGTTCACATTTTTTCGCAGAATCGCATTTGCGTCGCTGCAGAGAACACAAAAGCTTGTTCAGGACGAAAGAAAGCACAGAGCCCCAGATTTGCTGTTACCCTGGAGAGCTTGCAGAGCACTGGGGAAAGCAGGCAGAGAATTCCCTGCTAGAACCTTCTCTGTGCGCGGGAAGGCAAAGTGTTCACATTTCCTCGCAGAATCGCTTTTGTGCAGAAAACACTAACACTTGTTCAGAATGAAAGAAAGCACAGAGCCCCAGATTTTATGTTGTCCTGGAGAGCTTGCAGAGCACTGGGGAAAGGCAGGCAGAGAATTCCCTGCTAGCACCTTCTCGGTGCCTGGGAAGAAGAAGTGTTCACATTGCTTCGCAGAATCGCTTTTGTGCAGAAAACACTAACACTTGTTCAGAACGAAAGAAAGCACAGAGCCCCAGATTTTATGTTGTCCTGGAGAGCTTGCAGAGCACTGGGGAAAGGCAGGCAGAGAATTCCCTGCTAGCACCGTCTCTGTGCGCGGGAAGGAAAAGTGTTCACATTTTTTCGCAGAATCGCATTTGCGTCGCTGCAGAGAACACAAAAGCTTGTTCAGGACGAAAGAAAGCACAGAGCCCCAGATTTGCTGTTACCCTGGAGAGCTTGCAGAGCACTGGAGAAAGGCAGGCAGAGAATTCCCTGCTAGCACCTTCTCTGTGCCTGGGAAGCAGAAGTGTTCACATTTCCTCGCAGAATAGCTTTTGTGTAGAAAACACTAACACTTGTTCAGAACGAAAGAAAGCACAGAGCCCCAGATTTTATGTTGTCCTGGAGAGCTTGCAGAGCACTGGGGAAAGGCAGGCAGAGAATTCCCTGCTAGCACCTTCTCTGTGCCTGGGAAGCAGAAGTGTTCACATTGCTTCGCAGAATCGCTTTTGTGCAGAAAACACTAACACTTGTTCAGAACGAAAGAAAGCACAGAGCCCCAGATTTTATGTTGTCCTGGAGAGCTTGCAGAGCACTGGGGAAAGGCAGGCAGAGAATTCCCTGCTAGCACCTTCTCGGTGCCTGGGAAGAAGTGTTCACATTGCTTCGCAGAATCGCTTTTGTGCAGAAAACACTAACACTTGTTCAGAACGAAAGAAAGCACAGAGCCCCAGATTTGCGGTTGTCCTGGAGAGCTTGCAGAGCACTGGGGAAAGGCAGGCAGAGAATTCCCTGCTAGCACCTTCTCTGTGCCTGGGAAGCAGAAGTGTTCACATTGCTTCGCAGAATCGCTTTTGTGCAGAAAACAGTAACACTTGTTCAGAACGAAAGAAAGCACAGAGCCCCAGATTTTATGTTGTCCTGGAGAGCTTGCAGAGCACTGGGGAAAGGCAGGCAGAGAATTCCCTGCTAGCACCTTCTCTCTGCGCGGGAATGAGAAGTGTTCACATTGCTTCGCAGAATCGCTTTTGTGCAGAAAACACTAACACTTGTTCAGAACGAAAGAAAGCACAGAGCCCCAGATTTTATGTTGTCCTGGAGAGCTTGCAGAGCACTGGGGAAAGGCAGGCAGAGAATTCCCTGCTAGCACCGTCTCTGTGCGCGGGAAGGAAAAGTGTTCACATTTTTTCGCAGAATCGCATTTGCGTCGCTGCAGAGAACACAAAAGCTTGTTCAGGACGAAAGAAAGCACAGAGCCCCAGATTTGCTGTTACCCTGGAGAGCTTGCAGAGCACTGGGGAAAGGCAGGCAGAGAATTCCCTGCTAGCACCTTCTCTGTGCCTGGGAAGAAGAAGTGTTCACATTGCTTCGCAGAATCGCTTTTGTGCAGAAAACACTAACACTTGTTCAGAACGAAAGAAAGCACAGAGCCCCAGATTTGCTGTTGTCTTAGAGAGCTTGCAGAGCACTGGGGAAAGGCAGGCAGAGAATTCCCTGCTAGCACCTTCTCTGTGCCTGGGAAGCAGAAGTGTTCACATTGCTTCGCAGAATCGCTTTTGTGCAGAAAACACTAACACTTGTTCAGAACGAAAGAAAGGACAGAGCCCCAGATTTTATGTTGTCCTGGAGAGCTTGCAGAGCACTGGGGAAAGGCAGGCAGAGAATTCCCTGCTAGCACCGTCTCTGTGCGCGGGAATGAGAAGTGTTCACATTGCTTCACAGAATCGCTTTTGTGCAGAATACACTAACACTTGTTCAGAACGAAAGAAAACACAGAGCCCCAGATTTTATGTTGTCCTGGAGAGCTTGAAGAGCACTGGGGAAAGGCAGGCAGAGAATTCCCTGCTAGCACCGTCTCTGTGCGCGGGAATGAGAAGTGTTCACATTTTTTCGCAGAATCGCATTTGCGTCGCTGCAGAGAACACAAAAGCTTGTTCAGGACGAAAGAAAGCACAGAGCCCCAGATTTGCTGTTACCCTGGAGAGCTTGCAGAGCACTGGAGAAAGGCAGGCAGAGAATTCCCTGCTAGCACCTTCTCTGTGCCTGGGAAGCAGAAGTGTTCACATTTCCTCGCAGAATAGCTTTTGTGTAGAAAACACTAACACTTGTTCAGAACGAAAGAAAGCACAGAGCCCCAGATTTTATGTTGTCCTGGAGAGCTTGCAGAGCACTGGGGAAAGGCAGGCAGAGAATTCCCTGCTAGCACCTTCTCTGTGCCTGGGAAGCAGAAGTGTTCACATTGCTTCGCAGAATCGCTTTTGTGCAGAAAACACTAACACTTGTTCAGAACGAAAGAAAGCACAGAGCCCCAGATTTTATGTTGTCCTGGAGAGCTTGCAGAGCACTGGGGAAAGGCAGGCAGAGAATTCCCTGCTAGCACCTTCTCGGTGCCTGGGAAGAAGTGTTCACATTGCTTCGCAGAATCGCTTTTGTGCAGAAAACACTAACACTTGTTCAGAACGAAAGAAAGCACAGAGCCCCAGATTTGCTGTTGTCCTGGAGAGCTTGCAGAGCACTGGGGAAAGGCAGGCAGAGAATTCCCTGCTAGCACCTTCTCTGTGCCTGGGAAGCAGAAGTGTTCACATTGCTTCGCAGAATCGCTTTTGTGCAGAAAACACTAACACTTGTTCAGAACGAAAGAAAGCACAGAGCCCCAGATTCTATGTTGTCCTGGAGAGCTTGCAGAGCACTGGGGAAAGGCAGGCAGAGAATTCCCTGCTAGCACCTTCTCTGTGCGCGGGAATGAGAAGTGTTCACATTTTTTCGCAGAATCGCATTTGCGTCGCTTCAGAGAACACAAAAGCTTGTTCAGGAGGAAAGAAAGCACAGAGCCCCAGATTTGCTGTTACCCTGGAGAGCTTGCAGAGCACTGGGGAAAGCAGGCAGAGAATTCCCTGCTAGCACCTTCTCTGTGGGCGGGAAGGCAAAGTGTTCACATTTCCTCGCAGAATCGCTTTTGTGCAGAAAACACTAACACTTGTTCAGAACGAAAGAAAGCACATAGCCCCAGATTTTATGTTGTCCTGGAGAGCTTGCAGAGCACTGGGGAAAGGCAGGCAGAGAATTCCCTGCTAGCACCTTCTCGGTGCCTGGGAAGAAGAAGTGTTCACATTGCTTCGCAGAATCGCTTTTGTGCAGAAAACACTAACACTTGTTCAGAACGAAAGAAAGCACCGAGCCCCAGATTTGCTGTTGTCCTGGAGAGCTTGCAGAGCACTGGGGAAAGGCAGGCAGAGAATTCCCTGCTAGCACCTTCTCTGTGCCTGGGAAGCAGAAGTGTTCACATTGCTTCGCAGAATCGCTTTTGTGCAGAAAACACTAACACTTGTTCAGAACGAAAGAAAGCACAGAGCCCCAGATTTGCTGTTGTCCTGGAGAGCTTGCAGAGCACTGGGGAAAGGCAGGCAGAGAATTCCCTGCTAGCACCGTGTCTGTGCGCGGGAAGGAAAAGTGTTCACATTTTTTCGCAGAATCGCATTTGCGTCGCTGCAGAGAACACAAAAGCTTGTTCAGGACGAAAGAAAGCACAGAGCCCCAGATTTGCTGTTACCCTGGAGAGCTTGCAGAGCACTGGGGAAAGCAGGCAGAGAATTCCCTGCTAGCACCTTCTCGGTGCCTGGGAAGAAGAAGTGTTCACATTGCTTCGCAGAATCGCTTTTGTGCAGAAAACACTAACACTTGTTCAGAACGAAAGAAAGCACAGAGCCCCAGATTTGCTGTTGTCCTAGAGAGCTTGCAGAGCACTGGGGAAAGGCAGGCAGAGAATTCCCTGCTAGCACCTTCTCTGTGCCTGGGAAGAAGAAGTGTTCACATTGCTTCGCAGAATCGCTTTTGTGCAGAAAACACTAACACTTGTTCAGAACGAAAGAAAGCACAGAGCCCCAGATTTTATGTTGTCCTGGAGAGCTTGCAGAGCACTGGGGAAAGGCAGGCAGAGAATTCCCTGCTAGCACCTTCTCTGTGCGCGGGAATGAGAAGTGTTCACATTTTTTCGCAGAATCGCATTTGCGTCGCTTCAGAGAACACAAAAGCTTGTTCAGGACGAAAGAAAGCACAGAGCC
This sequence comes from Strix uralensis, assembly GCF_047716275.1. Taxonomy (NCBI): domain Eukaryota; kingdom Metazoa; phylum Chordata; class Aves; order Strigiformes; family Strigidae; genus Strix; species Strix uralensis. The sequence continues at coordinate 123,239,885 of NC_133974.1, read as the reverse complement.
CCAGATTTGCTGTTACCCTGGAGAACTTGCAGAGCACTGGGGAAAGCAGGCAGAGAATTCCCTGCTAGCACCTTCTCTGTGCGCGGGAAGGCAAAGTGTTCACATTTCCTCGCAGAATCGCTTTTGTGCAGAAAACACTAACACTTGTTCAGAACGAAAGAAAGCACAGAGCCCCAGATTTTATGTTGTCCTGGAGAGCTTGCAGAGCACTGGGGAAAGGCAGGCAGAGAATTCCCTGCTAGCACCTTCTCTCTGCGCGGGAATGAGAAGTGTTCACATTGCTTCGCAGAATCGCTTTTGTGCAGAAAACACTAACACTTGTTCAGAACGAAAGAAAGCACAGAGCCCCAGATTTTATGTTGTCCTGGAGAGCTTGCAGAGCACTGGGGAAAGGCAGGCAGAGAATTCCCTGCTAGCACCTTCTCTCTGCGCGGGAATGAGAAGTGTTCACATTTTTTCGCAGAATCGCATTTGCGTCGCTTCAGAGAACACAAAAGCTTGTTCAGGACGAAAGAAAGCACAGAGCCCCAGATTTTATGTTGTCCTGGAGAGCTTGCAGAGCACTGGGGAAAGGCAGGCAGAGAATTCCCTGCTAGCACCTTCTCTGTGGGCGGGAAGGCAAAGTGTTCACATTTCCTCGCAGAATCACTTTTGTGCAGAAAACACTAACACTTGTTCAGAACGAAAGAAAGCACAGAGCCCCAGATTTTATGTTGTCCTGGAGAGCGTGCAGAGCACTGGGGAAAGGCAGGCAGAGAATTCCCTGCTAGCACCTTCTCTCTGTGCGGGAATGAGAAGTGTTCACATTGCTTCGCAGAATCGCTTTTGTGCAGAAAACACTAACACTTGTTCAGAACGAAAGAAAGCACAGAGCCCCAGATTTGCTGTTGTCCTGGAGAGCTTGCAGAGCACTGGGGAAAGGCAGGCAGAGAATTCCCTGCTAGCACCGTCTCTGTGCGCGGGAAGGAAAAGTGTTCACATTTTTTCGCAGAATCGCATTTGCGTCGCTGCAGAGAACACAAAAGCTTGTTCAGGACGAAAGAAAGCACAGAGCCCCAGATTTGCTGTTACCCTGGAGAGCTTGCAGAGCACTGGGGAAAGCAGGCAGAGAATTCCCTGCTAGCACCTTCTCTGTGCGCGGGAAGGCAAAGTGTTCACATTTCCTCGCAGAATCGCTTTTGTGCAGAAAACACTAACACTTGTTCAGAATGAAAGAAAGCACAGAGCCCCAGATTTGCTGTTGTCCTGGAGAGCTTGCAGAGCACTGGGGAAAGGCAGGCAGAGAATTCCCTGCTAGCACCTTCTCTGTGCCTGGGAAGAAGAAGTGTTCACATTGCTTCGCAGAATCGCTTTTGTGCAGAAAACACTAACACTTGTTCAGAACGAAAGAAAGCACATAGCCCCAGATTTTATGTTGTCCTGGAGAGCTTGCAGAGCACTGGGGAAAGGCAGGCAGAGAATTCCCTGCTAGCACCGTCTCTCTGCGCGGGAAGGAAAAGTGTTCACATTTTTTCGCAGAATCGCATTTGCGTCGCTGCAGAGAACACAAAAGCTTGTTCAGGACGAAAGAAAGCACAGAGCCCCAGATTTGCTGTTACCCTGGAGAGCTTGCAGAGCACTGGACAAAGGCAGGCAGAGAATTCCCTGCTAGCACCTTCTCTGTGCGCGGGAAGGCAAAGTGTTCACATTTCCTCGCAGAATCGCTTTTGTGCAGAAAACACTAACACTTGTTCAGAACGAAAGAAAGCACAGAGCCCCATATTTGCTGTTGTCCTGGAGAGCGTGCAGAGCACTGGGGAAAGGCAGGCAGAGAATTCCCTGCTAGCACCTTCTCTGTGCCTGGGAAGCAGAAGTGTTCACATTGCTTCGCAGAATCGCTTTTGTGCAGAAAACACTAACACTTGTTCAGAACGAAAGAAAGCACAGAGCCCCAGATTTTATGTTGTCCTGGAGAGCTTGCAGAGCACTGGGGAAAGGCAGGCAGAGAATTCCCTGCTAGCACCTTCTCGGTGCCTGGGAAGAAGTGTTCACATTGCTTCGCAGAATCGCTTTTGTGCAGAAAACACTAACACTTGTTCAGAACGAAAGAAAGCACAGAGCCCCAGATTTTATGTTGTCCTGGAGAGCTTGCAGAGCACTGGGGAAAGGCAGGCAGAGAATTCCCTGCTAGCACCGTCTCTGTGCGCGGGAAGGAAAAGTGTTCACATTTTTTCGCAGAATCGCATTTGCGTCGCTGCAGAGAACACAAAAGCTTGTTCAGGACGAAAGAAAGCACAGAGCCCCAGATTTGCTGTTACCCTGGAGAGCTTGCAGAGCACTGGGGAAAGCAGGCAGAGAATTCCCTGCTAGAACCTTCTCTGTGCGCGGGAAGGCAAAGTGTTCACATTGCTTCGCAGAATCGCTTTTGTGCAGAAAACACTAACACTTGTTCAGAATGAAAGAAAGCACAGAGCCCCAGATTTTATGTTGTCCTGGAGAGCTTGCAGAGCACTGGGGAAAGGCAGGCAGAGAATTCCCTGCTAGCACCTTCTCTGTGCGCGGGAAGGCAAACTGTTCACATTTCCTCGCAGAATCGCTTTTGTGCAGAAAACACTAACACTTGTTCAGAACGAAAGAAAGCACAGAGCCCCAGATTTGCTGTTGTCCTGGAGAGCTTGCAGAGCACTGGGGAAAGGCAGGCAGAGAATTCCCTGCTAGCACCGTGTCTGTGCGCGGGAAGGAAAAGTGTTCACATTTTTTCGCAGAATCGCATTTGCGTCGCTGCAGAGAACACAAAAGCTTGTTCAGGACGAAAGAAAGCACAGAGCCCCAGATTTGCTGTTACCCTGGAGAGCTTGCAGAGCACTGGGGAAAGGCAGGCAGAGAATTCCCTGCTAGCACCTTCTCGGTGCCTGGGAAGAAGAAGTGTTCACATTGCTTCGCAGAATCGCTTTTGTGCAGAAAACACTAACACTTGTTCAGAACGAAAGAAAGCACAGAGCCCCAGATTTGCTGTTGTCCTAGAGAGCTTGCAGAGCACTGGGGAAAGGCAGGCAGAGAATTCCCTGCTAGCACCTTCTCTGTGCCTGGGAAGCAGAAGTGTTCACATTGCTTCGCAGAATCGCTTTTGTGCAGAAAACACTAACACTTGTTCAGAACGAAAGAAAGCACAGAGCCCCAGATTTTATGTTGTCCTGGAGAGCTTGCAGAGCACTGGGGAAAGGCAGGCAGAGAATTCCCTGCTAGCACCTTCTCGGTGCCTGGGAAGCAGAAGTGTTCACATTGCTTCGCAGAATCGCTTTTGTGCAGAAAACACTAACACTTGTTCAGAACGAAAGAAAGCACAGAGCCCCAGATTTGCTGTTGTCCTGGAGAGCTTGCAGAGCACTGGGGAAAGGCAGGCAGAGAATTCCCTGCTAGCACCTTCTCTCTGCGCGGGAATGAGAAGTGTTCACATTGCTTCGCAGAATCGCTTTTGTGCAGAAAACACTAACACTTGTTCAGAATGAAAGAAAGCACAGAGCCCCAGATTTTATGTTGTCCTGGAGAGCTTGCAGAGCACTGGGGAAAGGCAGGCAGAGAATTCCCTGCTAGCACCTTCTCTCTGCGCGGGAATGAGAAGTGTTCACATTTTTTCGCAGAATCGCATTTGCGTCGCTTCAGAGAACATAAAAGCTTGTTCAGGAGGAAAGAAAGCACAGAGCCCCAGATTTGCTGTTACCCTGGAGAGCTTGCAGAGCACTGGGGAAAGCAGGCAGAGAATTCCCTGCTAGCACCTTCTCTGTGGGCGGGAAGGCAAAGTGTTCACATTTCCTCGCAGAATCGCTTTTGTGCAGAAAACACTAACACTTGTTCAGAACGAAAGAAAGCACAGAGCCCCAGATTTGCTGTTACCCTGGAGAGCTTGCAGAGCACTGGGGAAAGGCAGGCAGAGAATTCCCTGCTAGCACCTTCTCGGTGCCTGGGAAGAAGAAGTGTTCACATTGCTTCGCAGAATCGCTTTTGTGCAGAAAACACTAACACTTGTTCAGAACGAAAGAAAGCACCGAGCCCCAGATTTGCTGTTGTCCTGGAGAGCTTGCAGAGCACTGGGGAAAGGCAGGCAGAGAATTCCCTGCTAGCACCTTCTCTGTGCCTGGGAAGCAGAAGTGTTCACATTGCTTCGCAGAATCGCTTTTGTGCAGAAAACACTAACACTTGTTCAGAACGAAAGAAAGCACAGAGCCCCAGATTTGCTGTTGTCCTGGAGAGCTTGCAGAGCACTGGGGAAAGGCAGGCAGAGAATTCCCTGCTAGCACCGTGTCTGTGCGCGGGAAGGAAAAGTGTTCACATTTTTTCGCAGAATCGCATTTGCGTCGCTGCAGAGAACACAAAAGCTTGTTCAGGACGAAAGAAAGCACAGAGCCCCAGATTTGCTGTTACCCTGGAGAGCTTGCAGAGCACTGGGGAAAGGCAGGCAGAGAATTCCCTGCTAGCACCTTCTCGGTGCCTGGGAAGAAGAAGTGTTGACATTGCTTCGCAGAATCGCTTTTGTGCAGAAAACACTAACACTTGTTCAGAACGAAAGAAAGCACAGAGCCCCAGATTTGCTGTTGTCCTAGAGAGCTTGCAGAGCACTGGGGAAAGGCAGGCAGAGAATTCCCTGCTAGCACCTTCTCTGTGCGCGGGAATGAGAAGTGTTCACATTGCTTCGCAGAATCGCTTTTGTGCAGAAAACACTAACACTTGTTCAGAACGAAAGAAAGCACAGAGCCCCAGATTTTATGTTGTCCTGGAGAGCTTGCAGAGCACTGGGGAAAGGCAGGCAGAGAATTCCCTGCTAGCACCTTCTCTCTGCGCGGGAATGAGAAGTGTTCACATTTTTTCGCAGAATCGCATTTGCGTCGCTGCAGAGAACACAAAAGCTTGTTCAGGACGAAAGAAAGCACAGAGCCCCAGATTTGCTGTTACCCTGGAGAGCTTGCAGAGCACTGGGGAAAGGCAGGCAGAGAATTCCCTGCTAGCACCTTCTCGGTGCCTGGGAAGAAGAAGTGTTCACATTGCTTCGCAGAATCGCTTTTGTGCAGAAAACACTAACACTTGTTCAGAACGAAAGAAAGCACAGAGCCCCAGATTTGCTGTTGTCCTAGAGAGCTTGCAGAGCACTGGGGAAAGGCAGGCAGAGAATTCCCTGCTAGCACCTTCTCTGTGCCTGGGAAGCAGAAGTGTTCACATTGCTTCGCAGAATCGCTTTTGTGCAGAAAACACTAACACTTGTTCAGAACGAAAGAAAGCACAGAGCCCCAGATTTTATGTTGTCCTGGAGAGCTTGCAGAGCACTGGGGAAAGGCAGGCAGAGAATTCCCTGCTAGCACCTTCTCTCTGCGCGGGAATGAGAAGTGTTCACATTTTTTCGCAGAATCGCATTTGCGTCGCTGCAGAGAACACAAAAGCTTGTTCAGGACGAAAGAAAGCACAGAGCCCCAGATTTGCTGTTACCCTGGAGAACTTGCAGAGCACTGGGGAAAGCAGGCAGAGAATTCCCTGCTAGCACCTTCTCTGTGCGCGGGAAGGCAAAGTGTTCACATTTCCTCGCAGAATCGCTTTTGTGCAGAAAACACTAACACTTGTTCAGAACGAAAGAAAGCACAGAGCCCCAGATTTTATGTTGTCCTGGAGAGCTTGCAGAGCACTGGGGAAAGGCAGGCAGAGAATTCCCTGCTAGCACCTTCTCTCTGCGCGGGAATGAGAAGTGTTCACATTGCTTCGCAGAATCGCTTTTGTGCAGAAAACACTAACACTTGTTCAGAACGAAAGAAAGCACAGAGCCCCAGATTTTATGTTGTCCTGGAGAGCTTGCAGAGCACTGGGGAAAGGCAGGCAGAGAATTCCCTGCTAGCACCTTCTCTCTGCGCGGGAATGAGAAGTGTTCACATTTTTTCGCAGAATCGCATTTGCGTCGCTTCAGAGAACACAAAAGCTTGTTCAGGACGAAAGAAAGCACAGAGCCCCAGATTTTATGTTGTCCTGGAGAGCTTGCAGAGCACTGGGGAAAGGCAGGCAGAGAATTCCCTGCTAGCACCTTCTCTGTGGGCGGGAAGGCAAAGTGTTCACATTTCCTCGCAGAATCGCTTTTGTGCAGAAAACACTAACACTTGTTCAGAACGAAAGAAAGCACAGAGCCCCAGATTTTATGTTGTCCTGGAGAGCTTGCAGAGCACTGGGGAAAGGCAGGCAGAGAATTCCCTGCTAGCACCTTCTCTCTGCGCCGGAATGAGAAGTGTTCACATTGCTTCGCAGAATCGCTTTTGTGCAGAAAACACTAACACTTGTTCAGAACGAAAGAAAGCACAGAGCCCCAGATTTTATGTTGTCCTGGAGAGCTTGCAGAGCACTGGGGAAAGGCAGGCAGAGAATTCCCTGCTAGCACCGTCTCTGTGCGCGGGAAGGAAAAGTGTTCACATTTTTTCGCAGAATCGCATTTGCGTCGCTGCAGAGAACACAAAAGCTTGTTCAGGACGAAAGAAAGCACAGAGCCCCAGATTTGCTGTTACCCTGGAGAGCTTGCAGAGCACTGGGGAAAGCAGGCAGAGAATTCCCTGCTAGCACCTTCTCTGTGCGCGGGAAGGCAAAGTGTTCACATTTCCTCGCAGAATCGCTTTTGTGCAGAAAACACTAACACTTGTTCAGAATGAAAGAAAGCACAGAGCCCCAGATTTGCTGTTGTCCTGGAGAGCTTGCAGAGCACTGGGGAAAGGCAGGCAGAGAATTCCCTGCTAGCACCTTCTCTGTGCCTGGGAAGAAGAAGTGTTCACATTGCTTCGCAGAATCGCTTTTGTGCAGAAAACACTAACACTTGTTCAGAACGAAAGAAAGCACATAGCCCCAGATTTTATGTTGTCCTGGAGAGCTTGCAGAGCACTGGGGAAAGGCAGGCAGAGAATTCCCTGCTAGCACCGTCTCTGTGCGCGGGAAGGAAAAATGTTCACATTTTTTCGCAGAATCGCATTTGCGTCGCTGCAGAGAACACAAAAGCTTGTTCAGGACGAAAGAAAGCACAGAGCCCCAGATTTGCTGTTACCCTGGAGAGCTTGCAGAGCACTGGACAAAGGCCGGCAGAGAATTCCCTGCTAGCACCTTCTCTGTGCGCGGGAAGGCAAAGTGTTCACATTTCCTCGCAGAATCGCTTTTGTGCAGAAAACACTAACACTTGTTCAGAACGAAAGAAAGCACAGAGCCCCATATTTGCTGTTGTCCTGGAGAGCGTGCAGAGCACTGGGGAAAGGCAGGCAGAGAATTCCCTGCTAGCACCTTCTCTGTGCCTGGGAAGCAGAAGTGTTCACATTGCTTCGCAGAATCGCTTTTGTGCAGAAAACACTAACACTTGTTCAGAACGAAAGAAAGCACAGAGCCCCAGATTTTATGTTGTCCTGGAGAGCTTGCAGAGCACTGGGGAAAGGCAGGCAGAGAATTCCCTGCTAGCACCTTCTCGGTGCCTGGGAAGAAGTGTTCACATTGCTTCGCAGAATCGCTTTTGTGCAGAAAACACTAACACTTGTTCAGAACGAAAGAAAGCACAGAGCCCCAGATTTTATGTTGTCCTGGAGAGCTTGCAGAGCACTGGGGAAAGGCAGGCAGAGAATTCCCTGCTAGCACCTTCTCTGTGCCTGGGAAGCAGAAGTGTTCACATTGCTTCGCAGAATCGCTTTTGTGCAGAAAACACTAACACTTGTTCAGAATGAAAGAAAGCACAGAGCCCCAGATTTTATGTTGTCCTGGAGAGCTTGCAGAGCACTGGGGAAAGGCAGGCAGAGAATTCCCTGCTAGCACCTTCTCTCTGCGCGGGAATGAGAAGTGTTCACATTTTTTCGCAGAATCGCATTTGCGTCGCTTCAGAGAACATAAAAGCTTGTTCAGGAGGAAAGAAAGCACAGAGCCCCAGATTTGCTGTTACCCTGGAGAGCTTGCAGAGCACTGGGGAAAGCAGGCAGAGAATTCCCTGCTAGCACCTTCTCTGTGGGCGGGAAGGCAAAGTGTTCACATTTCCTCGCAGAATCGCTTTTGTGCAGAAAACACTAACACTTGTTCAGAACGAAAGAAAGCACAGAGCCCCAGATTTGCTGTTACCCTGGAGAGCTTGCAGAGCACTGGGGAAAGGCAGGCAGAGAATTCCCTGCTAGCACCTTCTCGGTGCCTGGGAAGAAGAAGTGTTCACATTGCTTCGCAGAATCGCTTTTGTGCAGAAAACACTAACACTTGTTCAGAACGAAAGAAAGCACCGAGCCCCAGATTTGCTGTTGTCCTGGAGAGCTTGCAGAGCACTGGGGAAAGGCAGGCAGAGAATTCCCTGCTAGCACCTTCTCTGTGCCTGGGAAGCAGAAGTGTTCACATTGCTTCGCAGAATCGCTTTTGTGCAGAAAACACTAACACTTGTTCAGAACGAAAGAAAGCACAGAGCCCCAGATTTGCTGTTGTCCTGGAGAGCTTGCAGAGCACTGGGGAAAGGCAGGCAGAGAATTCCCTGCTAGCACCGTGTCTGTGCGCGGGAAGGAAAAGTGTTCACATTTTTTCGCAGAATCGCATTTGCGTCGCTGCAGAGAACACAAAAGCTTGTTCAGGACGAAAGAAAGCACAGAGCCCCAGATTTGCTGTTACCCTGGAGAGCTTGCAGAGCACTGGGGAAAGGCAGGCAGAGAATTCCCTGCTAGCACCTTCTCGGTGCCTGGGAAGAAGAAGTGTTGACATTGCTTCGCAGAATCGCTTTTGTGCAGAAAACACTAACACTTGTTCAGAACGAAAGAAAGCACAGAGCCCCAGATTTGCTGTTGTCCTAGAGAGCTTGCAGAGCACTGGGGAAAGGCAGGCAGAGAATTCCCTGCTAGCACCTTCTCTGTGCGCGGGAATGAGAAGTGTTCACATTGCTTCGCAGAATCGCTTTTGTGCAGAAAACACTAACACTTGTTCAGAACGAAAGAAAGCACAGAGCCCCAGATTTTATGTTGTCCTGGAGAGCTTGCAGAGCACTGGGGAAAGGCAGGCAGAGAATTCCCTGCTAGCACCTTCTCTCTGCGCGGGAATGAGAAGTGTTCACATTTTTTCGCAGAATCGCATTTGCGTCGCTGCAGAGAACACAAAAGCTTGTTCAGGACGAAAGAAAGCACAGAGCCCCAGATTTGCTGTTACCCTGGAGAGCTTGCAGAGCACTGGGGAAAGGCAGGCAGAGAATTCCCTGCTAGCACCTTCTCGGTGCCTGGGAAGAAGAAGTGTTCACATTGCTTCGCAGAATCGCTTTTGTGCAGAAAACACTAACACTTGTTCAGAACGAAAGAAAGCACAGAGCCCCAGATTTGCTGTTGTCCTAGAGAGCTTGCAGAGCACTGGGGAAAGGCAGGCAGAGAATTCCCTGCTAGCACCTTCTCTGTGCCTGGGAAGCAGAAGTGTTCACATTGCTTCGCAGAATCGCTTTTGTGCAGAAAACACTAACACTTGTTCAGAACGAAAGAAAGCACAGAGCCCCAGATTTTATGTTGTCCTGGAGAGCTTGCAGAGCACTGGGGAAAGGCAGGCAGAGAATTCCCTGCTAGCACCTTCTCTCTGCGCGGGAATGAGAAGTGTTCACATTTTTTCGCAGAATCGCATTTGCGTCGCTGCAGAGAACACAAAAGCTTGTTCAGGACGAAAGAAAGCACAGAGCCCCAGATTTGCTGTTACCCTGGAGAACTTGCAGAGCACTGGGGAAAGCAGGCAGAGAATTCCCTGCTAGCACCTTCTCTGTGCGCGGGAAGGCAAAGTGTTCACATTTCCTCGCAGAATCGCTTTTGTGCAGAAAACACTAACACTTGTTCAGAACGAAAGAAAGCACAGAGCCCCAGATTTTATGTTGTCCTGGAGAGCTTGCAGAGCACTGGGGAAAGGCAGGCAGAGAATTCCCTGCTAGCACCTTCTCTCTGCGCGGGAATGAGAAGTGTTCACATTGCTTCGCAGAATCGCTTTTGTGCAGAAAACACTAACACTTGTTCAGAACGAAAGAAAGCACAGAGCCCCAGATTTTATGTTGTCCTGGAGAGCTTGCAGAGCACTGGGGAAAGGCAGGCAGAGAATTCCCTGCTAGCACCTTCTCTCTGCGCGGGAATGAGAAGTGTTCACATTTTTTCGCAGAATCGCATTTGCGTCGCTTCAGAGAACACAAAAGCTTGTTCAGGACGAAAGAAAGCACAGAGCCCCAGATTTTATGTTGTCCTGGAGAGCTTGCAGAGCACTGGGGAAAGGCAGGCAGAGAATTCCCTGCTAGCACCTTCTCTGTGGGCGGGAAGGCAAAGTGTTCACATTTCCTCGCAGAATCGCTTTTGTGCAGAAAACACTAACACTTGTTCAGAACGAAAGAAAGCACAGAGCCCCAGATTTTATGTTGTCCTGGAGAGCTTGCAGAGCACTGGGGAAAGGCAGGCAGAGAATTCCCTGCTAGCACCTTCTCTCTGCGCCGGAATGAGAAGTGTTCACATTGCTTCGCAGAATCGCTTTTGTGCAGAAAACACTAACACTTGTTCAGAACGAAAGAAAGCACAGAGCCCCAGATTTTATGTTGTCCTGGAGAGCTTGCAGAGCACTGGGGAAAGGCAGGCAGAGAATTCCCTGCTAGCACCGTCTCTGTGCGCGGGAAGGAAAAGTGTTCACATTTTTTCGCAGAATCGCATTTGCGTCGCTGCAGAGAACACAAAAGCTTGTTCAGGACGAAAGAAAGCACAGAGCCCCAGATTTGCTGTTACCCTGGAGAGCTTGCAGAGCACTGGGGAAAGCAGGCAGAGAATTCCCTGCTAGCACCTTCTCTGTGCGCGGGAAGGCAAAGTGTTCACATTTCCTCGCAGAATCGCTTTTGTGCAGAAAACACTAACACTTGTTCAGAATGAAAGAAAGCACAGAGCCCCAGATTTGCTGTTGTCCTGGAGAGCTTGCAGAGCACTGGGGAAAGGCAGGCAGAGAATTCCCTGCTAGCACCTTCTCTGTGCCTGGGAAGAAGAAGTGTTCACATTGCTTCGCAGAATCGCTTTTGTGCAGAAAACACTAACACTTGTTCAGAACGAAAGAAAGCACATAGCCCCAGATTTTATGTTGTCCTGGAGAGCTTGCAGAGCACTGGGGAAAGGCAGGCAGAGAATTCCCTGCTAGCACCGTCTCTGTGCGCGGGAAGGAAAAATGTTCACATTTTTTCGCAGAATCGCATTTGCGTCGCTGCAGAGAACACAAAAGCTTGTTCAGGACGAAAGAAAGCACAGAGCCCCAGATTTGCTGTTACCCTGGAGAGCTTGCAGAGCACTGGACAAAGGCCGGCAGAGAATTCCCTGCTAGCACCTTCTCTGTGCGCGGGAAGGCAAAGTGTTCACATTTCCTCGCAGAATCGCTTTTGTGCAGAAAACACTAACACTTGTTCAGAACGAAAGAAAGCACAGAGCCCCATATTTGCTGTTGTCCTGGAGAGCGTGCAGAGCACTGGGGAAAGGCAGGCAGAGAATTCCCTGCTAGCACCTTCTCTGTGCCTGGGAAGCAGAAGTGTTCACATTGCTTCGCAGAATCGCTTTTGTGCAGAAAACACTAACACTTGTTCAGAACGAAAGAAAGCACAGAGCCCCAGATTTTATGTTGTCCTGGAGAGCTTGCAGAGCACTGGGGAAAGGCAGGCAGAGAATTCCCTGCTAGCACCTTCTCGGTGCCTGGGAAGAAGTGTTCACATTGCTTCGCAGAATCGCTTTTGTGCAGAAAACACTAACACTTGTTCAGAACGAAAGAAAGCACAGAGCCCCAGATTTTATGTTGTCCTGGAGAGCTTGCAGAGCACTGGGGAAAGGCAGGCAGAGAATTCCCTGCTAGCACCTTCTCTGTGCGCGGGAATGAGAAGTGTTCACATTGCTTCGCAGAATCGCTTTTGTGCAGAAAACACTAACACTTGTTCAGAACGAAAGAAAGCACAGAGCCCCAGATTTTATGTTGTCCTGGAGAGCTTGCAGAGCACTGGGGAAAGGCAGGCAGAGAATTCCCTGCTAGCACCTTCTCTCTGCGCGGGAATGAGAAGTGTTCACATTTTTTCGCAGAATCGCATTTGCGTCGCTTCAGAGAACACAAAAGCTTGTTCAGGAGGAAAGAAAGCACAGAGCCCCAGATTTGCTGTTACCCTGGAGAGCTTGCAGAGCACTGGGGAAAGCAGGCAGAGAATTCCCTGCTAGCACCTTCTCTGTGCGCGGGAAGGCAAAGTGTTCACATTTCCTCGCAGAATCGCTTTTGTGCAGAAAACACTAACACTTGTTCAGAACGAAAGAAAGCACAGAGCCCCAGATTTTATGTTGTCCTGGAGAGCTTGCAGAGCACTGGGGAAAGGCAGACAGAGAATTCCCTGCTAGCACCTTCTCGGTGCCTGGGAAGAAGAAGTGTTCACATTGCTTCGCAGAATCGCTTTTGTGCAGAAAACACTAACACTTGTTCAGAACGAAAGAAAGCACAGAGCCCCAGATTTTATGTTGTCCTGGAGAGCTTGCAGAGCACTGGGGAAAAGCAGGCAGAGAATTCCCTGCTAGCACCGTGTCTGTGCGCGGGAAGGAAAAGTGTTCACATTTTTTCGCAGAATCGCATTTGCTTCGCTGCAGAGAACACAAAAGCTTGTTCAGGAGGAAAGAAAGCACAGAGCCCCAGATTTGCTGTTACCCTGGAGAGCTTGCAGAGCACTGGGGAAAGGCAGGCAGAGAATTCCCTGCTAGCACCTTCTCGGTGCCTGGGAAGAAGAAGTGTTCACATTGCTTCGCAGAATCGCTTTTGTGCAGAAAACACTAACACTTGTTCAGAACGAAAGAAAGCACAGAGCCCCAGATTTTATGTTGTCCTGGAGAGCTTGCAGAGCACTGGGGAAAGGCAGGCAGAGAATTCCCTGCTAGCACCTTCTCTCTGCGCGGGAATGAGAAGTGTTCACATTGCTTCGCAGAATCGCTTTTGTGCAGATAACACTAACACTTGTTCAGAACGAAAGAAAGCACAGAGCCCCAGATTTTATGTTGTCCTGGAGAGCTTGCAGAGCACTGGGGAAAGGCAGGCAGAGAATTCCCTGCTAGCACCTTCTCTCTGCGCGGGAATGAGAAGTGTTCACATTTTTTCGCAGAATCGCATTTGCGTCGCTGCAGAGAACACAAAAGCTTGTTCAGGACGAAAGAAAGCACAGAGCCCCAGATTTGCTGTTACCCTGGAGAGCTTGCAGAGCACTGGGGAAAGCAGGCAGAGAATTCCCTGCTAGCACCTTCTCTGTGCGCGGGAAGGCAAAGTGTTCACATTTCCTCGCAGAATCGCTTTTGTGCAGAAAACAGTAACACTTGTTCAGAACGAAAGAAAGCACAGAGCCCCAGATTTTATGTTGTCCTGGAGAGCTTGCAGAGCACTGGGGAAAGGCAGGCAGAGAATTCCCTGCTAGCACCTTCTCTCTGCGCGGGAATGAGAAGTGTTCACATTGCTTCGCAGAATCGCTTTTGTGCAGAAAACACTAACACTTGTTCAGAACGAAAGAAAGCACAGAGCCCCAGATTTTATGTTGTCCTGGAGAGCTTGCAGAGCACTGGGGAAAGGCAGGCAGAGAATTCCCTGCTAGCACCTTCTCGGTGCCTGGGAAGAAGAAGTGTTCACATTGCTTCGCAGAATCGCTTTTGTGCAGAAAACACTAACACTTGTTCAGAACGAAAGAAAGCACAGAGCCCCAGATTTGCTGTTGTCCTGGAGAGCTTGCAGAGCACTGGGGAAAGGCAGGCAGAGAATTCCCTGCTAGCACCTTCTCTGTGCCTGGGAAGCAGAAGTGTTCACATTGCTTCGCAGAATCGCTTTTGTGCAGAAAACACTAACACTTGTTCAGAACGAAAGAAAGCACATAGCCCCAGATTTTATGTTGTCCTGGAGAGCTTGCAGAGCACTGGGGAAAGGCAGGCAGAGAATTCCCTGCTAGCACCTTCTCTGTGCGCGGGAATGAGAAGTGTTCACATTGCTTCGCAGAATCGCTTTTGTGCAGAAAACACTAACACTTGTTCAGAACGAAAGAAAGCACATAGCCCCAGATTTTATGTTGTCCTGGAGAGCTTGCAGAGCACTGGGGAAAGGCAGGCAGAGAATTCCCTGCTAGCACCTTCTCTGTGCCTGGGAAGCAGAAGTGTTCACGTTGCTTCGCAGAATCGCTTTTGTGCAGAAAACACTAACACTTGTTCAGAACGAAAGAAAGCACAGAGCCCCAGATTTGCTGTTGTCCTGGAGAGCTTGCAGAGCACTGGGGAAAGGCAGGCAGAGAATTCCCTGCTAGCACCTTCTCGGTGCCTGGGAAGAAGAAGTGTTCACATTGCTTCGCAGAATCGCTTTTGTGCAGAAAACACTAACACTTGTTCAGAACGAAAGAAAGCACAGAGCCCCAGATTTTATGTTGTCCTGGAGAGCTTGCAGAGCACTGGGGAAAGGCAGGCAGAGAATTCCCTGCTAGCACCTTCTCTCTGCGCGGGAATGAGAAGTGTTCACATTGCTTCGCAGAATCGCTTTTGTGCAGAAAACACTAACACTTGTTCAGAACGAAAGAAAGCACAGAGCCCCAGATTTTATGTTGTCCTGGAGAGCTTGCAGAGCACTGGGGAAAGGCAGGCAGAGAATTCCCTGCTAGCACCTTCTCTCTGCGCGGGAATGAGAAGTGTTCACATTTTTTCGCAGAATCGCATTTGCGTCGCTGCAGAGAACACAAAAGCTTGTTCAGGACGAAAGAAAGCACAGAGCCCCAGATTTGCTGTTACCCTGGAGAGCTTGCAGAGCACTGGGGAAAGCAGGCAGAGAATTCCCTGCTAGCACCTTCTCTGTGCGCGGGAAGGCAAAGTGTTCACATTTCCTCGCAGAATCGCTTTTGTGCAGAAAACAGTAACACTTGTTCAGAACGAAAGAAAGCACAGAGCCCCAGATTTTATGTTGTCCTGGAGAGCTTGCAGAGCACTGGGGAAAGGCAGGCAGAGAATTCCCTGCTAGCACCTTCTCGGTGCCTGGGAAGAAGAAGTGTTCACATTGCTTCGCAGAATCGCTTTTGTGCAGAAAACACTAACACTTGTTCAGAACGAAAGAAAGCACAGAGCCCCAGATTTTATGTTGTCCTGGAGAGCTTGCAGAGCACTGGGGAAAAGCAGGCAGAGAATTCCCTGCTAGCACCGTGTCTGTGCGCGGGAAGGAAAAGTGTTCACATTTTTTCGCAGAATCGCATTTGCTTCGCTGCAGAGAACACAAAAGCTTGTTCAGGAGGAAAGAAAGCACAGAGCCCCAGATTTGCTGTTACCCTGGAGAGCTTGCAGAGCACTGGGGAAAGGCAGGCAGAGAATTCCCTGCTAGCACCTTCTCGGTGCCTGGGAAGAAGAAGTGTTCACATTGCTTCGCAGAATCGCTTTTGTGCAGAAAACACTAACACTTGTTCAGAACGAAAGAAAGCACAGAGCCCCAGATTTTATGTTGTCCTGGAGAGCTTGCAGAGCACTGGGGAAAGGCAGGCAGAGAATTCCCTGCTAGCACCTTCTCTCTGCGCGGGAATGAGAAGTGTTCACATTGCTTCGCAGAATCGCTTTTGTGCAGAAAACACTAACACTTGTTCAGAACGAAAGAAAGCACAGAGCCCCAGATTTTATGTTGTCCTGGAGAGCTTGCAGAGCACTGGGGAAAGGCAGGCAGAGAATTCCCTGCTAGCACCTTCTCTCTGCGCGGGAATGAGAAGTGTTCACATTTTTTCGCAGAATCGCATTTGCGTCGCTGCAGAGAACACAAAAGCTTGTTCAGGACGAAAGAAAGCACAGAGCCCCAGATTTGCTGTTACCCTGGAGAGCTTGCAGAGCACTGGGGAAAGCAGGCAGAGAATTCCCTGCTAGCACCTTCTCTGTGCGCGGGAAGGCAAAGTGTTCACATTTCCTCGCAGAATCGCTTTTGTGCAGAAAACAGTAACACTTGTTCAGAACGAAAGAAAGCACAGAGCCCCAGATTTTATGTTGTCCTGGAGAGCTTGCAGAGCACTGGGGAAAGGCAGGCAGAGAATTCCCTGCTAGCACCTTCTCTCTGCGCGGGAATGAGAAGTGTTCACATTGCTTCGCAGAATCGCTTTTGTGCAGAAAACACTAACACTTGTTCAGAACGAAAGAAAGCACAGAGCCCCAGATTTTATGTTGTCCTGGAGAGCTTGCAGAGCACTGGGGAAAGGCAGGCAGAGAATTCCCTGCTAGCACCTTCTCGGTGCCTGGGAAGAAGAAGTGTTCACATTGCTTCGCAGAATCGCTTTTGTGCAGAAAACACTAACACTTGTTCAGAACGAAAGAAAGCACAGAGCCCCAGATTTGCTGTTGTCCTGGAGAGCTTGCAGAGCACTGGGGAAAGGCAGGCAGAGAATTCCCTGCTAGCACCTTCTCTGTGCCTGGGAAGCAGAAGTGTTCACATTGCTTCGCAGAATCGCTTTTGTGCAGAAAACACTAACACTTGTTCAGAACGAAAGAAAGCACATAGCCCCAGATTTTATGTTGTCCTGGAGAGCTTGCAGAGCACTGGGGAAAGGCAGGCAGAGAATTCCCTGCTAGCACCTTCTCTGTGCGCGGGAATGAGAAGTGTTCACATTGCTTCGCAGAATCGCTTTTGTGCAGAAAACACTAACACTTGTTCAGAACGAAAGAAAGCACATAGCCCCAGATTTTATGTTGTCCTGGAGAGCTTGCAGAGCACTGGGGAAAGGCAGGCAGAGAATTCCCTGCTAGCACCTTCTCTGTGCCTGGGAAGCAGAAGTGTTCACGTTGCTTCGCAGAATCGCTTTTGTGCAGAAAACACTAACACTTGTTCAGAACGAAAGAAAGCACAGAGCCCCAGATTTGCTGTTGTCCTGGAGAGCTTGCAGAGCACTGGGGAAAGGCAGGCAGAGAATTCCCTGCTAGCACCTTCTCGGTGCCTGGGAAGAAGAAGTGTTCACATTGCTTCGCAGAATCGCTTTTGTGCAGAAAACACTAACACTTGTTCAGAACGAAAGAAAGCACAGAGCCCCAGATTTTATGTTGTCCTGGAGAGCTTGCAGAGCACTGGGGAAAGGCAGGCAGAGAATTCCCTGCTAGCACCTTCTCTCTGCGCGGGAATGAGAAGTGTTCACATTGCTTCGCAGAATCGCTTTTGTGCAGAAAACACTAACACTTGTTCAGAACGAAAGAAAGCACAGAGCCCCAGATTTTATGTTGTCCTGGAGAGCTTGCAGAGCACTGGGGAAAGGCAGGCAGAGAATTCCCTGCTAGCACCTTCTCTCTGCGCGGGAATGAGAAGTGTTCACATTTTTTCGCAGAATCGCATTTGCGTCGCTGCAGAGAACACAAAAGCTTGTTCAGGACGAAAGAAAGCACAGAGCCCCAGATTTGCTGTTACCCTGGAGAGCTTGCAGAGCACTGGGGAAAGCAGGCAGAGAATTCCCTGCTAGCACCTTCTCTGTGCGCGGGAAGGCAAAGTGTTCACATTTCCTCGCAGAATCGCTTTTGTGCAGAAAACAGTAACACTTGTTCAGAACGAAAGAAAGCACAGAGACCCAGATTTTATGTTGTCCTGGAGAGCTTGCAGAGCACTGGGGAAAGGCAGGCAGAGAATTCCCTGCTAGCACCTTCTCTCTGCGCGGGAATGAGAAGTGTTCACATTGCTTCGCAGAATCGCTTTTGTGCAGAAAACAGTAACACTTGTTCAGAACGAAAGAAAGCACAGAGCCCCAGATTTTATGTTGTCCTGGAGAGCTTGCAGAGCACTGGGGAAAGGCAGGCAGAGAATTCCCTGCTAGCACCTTCTCTGTGCCTGGGAAGCAGAAGTGTTCACATTGCTTCGCAGAATCGCTTTTGTGCAGAAAACAGTAACACTTGTTCAGAACGAAAGAAAGCACAGAGCCCCAGATTTTATGTTGTCCTGGAGAGCTTGCAGAGCACTGGGGAAAGGCAGGCAGAGAATTCCCTGCTAGCACCTTCTCTGTGCGCGGGAATGAGAAGTGTTCACATTGCTTCGCAGAATCGCTTTTGTGCAGAAAACACTAACACTTGTTCAGAACGAAAGAAAGCACATAGCCCCAGATTTTATGTTGTCCTGGAGAGCTTGCAGAGCACTGGGGAAAGGCAGGCAGAGAATTCCCTGCTAGCACCTTCTCTGTGCCTGGGAAGCAGAAGTGTTCACATTGCTTCGCAGAATCGCTTTTGTGCAGAAAACACTAACACTTGTTCAGAACGAAAGAAAGCACAGAGCCCCAGATTTGCTGTTGTCCTGGAGAGCTTGCAGAGCACTGGGGAAAGGCAGGCAGAGAATTCCCTGCTAGCACCGTGTCTGTGCGCGGGAAGGAAAAGTGTTCACATTTTTTCGCAGAATCGCATTTGCGTCGCTGCAGAGAACACAAAAGCTTGTTCAGGACGAAAGAAAGCACAGAGCCCCAGATTTGCTGTTGTCCTGGAGAGCTTGCAGAGCACTGGGGAAAGGCAGGCAGAGAATTCCCTGCTAGCACCTTCTCGGTGCCTGGGAAGAAGAAGTGTTCACATTGCTTCGCAGAATCGCTTTTGTGCAGAAAACACTAACACTTGTTCAGAACGAAAGAAAGCACAGAGCCCCAGATTTGCTGTTGTCCTAGAGAGCTTGCAGAGCACTGGGGAAAGGCAGGCAGAGAATTCCCTGCTAGCACCTTCTCTGTGCCTGGGAAGCAGAAGTGTTCACATTGCTTCGCAGAATCGCTTTTGTGCAGAAAACACTAACACTTGTTCAGAATGAAAGAAAGCACAGAGCCCCAGATTTTATGTTGTCCTGGAGAGCTTGCAGAGCACTGGGGAAAGGCAGGCAGAGAATTCCCTGCTAGCACCTTCTCTCTGCGCGGGAATGAGAAGTGTTCACATTTTTTCGCAGAATCGCATTTGCGTCGCTGCAGAGAACACAAAAGCTTGTTCAGGACGAAAGAAAGCACAGAGCCCCAGATTTGCTGTTACCCTGGAGAACTTGCAGAGCACTGGGGAAAGCAGGCAGAGAATTCCCTGCTAGCACCTTCTCTGTGCGCGGGAAGGCAAAGTGTTCACATTTCCTCGCAGAATCGCTTTTGTGCAGAAAACACTAACACTTGTTCAGAACGAAAGAAAGCACAGAGCCCCAGATTTTATGTTGTCCTGGAGAGCTTGCAGAGCACTGGGGAAAGGCAGGCAGAGAATTCCCTGCTAGCACCTTCTCTCTGCGCGGGAATGAGAAGTGTTCACATTTTTTCGCAGAATTGCATTTGCGTCGCTTCAGAGAACACAAAAGCTTGTTCAGGACGAAAGAAAGCACAGAGCCCCAGATTTTATGTTGTCCTGGAGAGCTTGCAGAGCACTGGGGAAAGGCAGGCAGAGAATTCCCTGCTAGCACCTTCTCTGTGGGCGGGAAGGCAAAGTGTTCACATTTCCTCGCAGAATCGCTTTTGTGCAGAAAACACTAACACTTGTTCAGAACGAAAGAAAGCACAGAGCCCCAGATTTTATGTTGTCCTGGAGAGCTTGCAGAGCACTGGGGAAAGGCAGGCAGAGAATTCCCTGCTAGCACCTTCTCTCTGTGCGGGAATGAGAAGTGTTCACTTTTTTTCGCAGAATTGCATTTGCG
The DNA here is from genome assembly GCF_047716275.1 of Strix uralensis. Classification (NCBI taxonomy): domain Eukaryota; kingdom Metazoa; phylum Chordata; class Aves; order Strigiformes; family Strigidae; genus Strix; species Strix uralensis. The sequence goes on along the minus strand of NC_133974.1, from coordinate 123,220,292 downwards.
TCGCTTCAGAGAACACAAAAGCTTGTTCAGGACGAAAGAAAGCACAGAGCCCCAGATTTTATGTTGTCCTGGAGAGCTTGCAGAGCACTGGGGAAAGGCAGGCAGAGAATTCCCTGCTAGCACCTTCTCTGTGGGCGGGAAGGCAAAGTGTTCACATTTCCTCGCAGAATCGCTTTTGTGCAGAAAACACTAACACTTGTTCAGAACGAAAGAAAGCACAGAGCCCCAGATTTTATGTTGTCCTGGAGAGCTTGCAGAGCACTGGGGAAAGGCAGGCAGAGAATTCCCTGCTAGCACCGTCTCTGTGCGCGGGAAGGAAAAGTGTTCACATTTTTTCGCAGAATCGCATTTGCGTCGCTGCAGAGAACACAAAAGCTTGTTCAGGACGAAAGAAAGCACAGAGCCCCAGATTTGCTGTTACCCTGGAGAGCTTGCAGAGCACTGGACAAAGGCAGGCAGAGAATTCCCTGCTAGCACCTTCTCTGTGCGCGGGAAGGCAAAGTGTTCACATTTCCTCGCAGAATCGCTTTTGTGCAGAAAACAGTAACACTTGTTCAGAACGAAAGAAAGCACAGAGCCCCATATTTGCTGTTGTCCTGGAGAGCGTGCAGAGCACTGGGGAAAGGCAGGCAGAGAATTCCCTGCTAGCACCTTCTCTGTGCCTGGGAAGCAGAAGTGTTCACATTGCTTCGCAGAATCGCTTTTGTGCAGAAAACACTAACACTTGTTCAGAACGAAAGAAAGCACAGAGCCCCAGATTTTATGTTGTCCTGGAGAGCTTGCAGAGCACTGGGGAAAGGCAGGCAGAGAATTCCCTGCTAGCACCTTCTCGGTGCCTGGGAAGAAGAAGTGTTCACATTGCTTCGCAGAATCGCTTTTGTGCAGAAAACACTAACACTTGTTCAGAACGAAAGAAAGCACAGAGCCCCAGATTTGCTGTTGTCCTGGAGAGCTTGCAGAGCACTGGGGAAAGGCAGGCAGAGAATTCCCTGCTAGCACCTTCTCTGTGCGCGGGAATGAGAAGTGTTCACATTGCTTCGCAGAATCGCTTTTGTGCAGAAAACACTAACACTTGTTCAGAACGAAAGAAAGCACAGAGCCCCAGATTTTATGTTGTCCTGGAGAGCTTGCAGAGCACTGGGGAAAGGCAGGCAGAGAATTCCCTGCTAGCACCTTCTCTCTGCGCGGGAATGAGAAGTGTTCACATTTTTTCGCAGAATCGCATTTGCGTCGCTTCAGAGAACACAAAAGCTTGTTCAGGAGGAAAGAAAGCACAGAGCCCCAGATTTGCTGTTACCCTGGAGAACTTGCAGAGCACTGGGGAAAGCAGGCAGAGAATTCCCTGCTAGCACCTTCTCTGTGCGCGGGAAGGCAAAGTGTTCACATTTCCTCGCAGAATCGCTTTTGTGCAGAAAACACTAACACTTGTTCAGAACGAAAGAAAGCACAGAGCCCCAGATTTTATGTTGTCCTGGAGAGCTTGCAGAGCACTGGGGAAAGGCAGGCAGAGAATTCCCTGCTAGCACCTTCTCTCTGCGCGGGAATGAGAAGTGTTCACATTGCTTCGCAGAATCGCTTTTGTGCAGAAAACAGTAACACTTGTTCAGAACGAAAGAAAGCACAGAGCCCCAGATTTTATGTTGTCCTGGAGAGCTTGCAGAGCACTGGGGAAAGGCAGGCAGAGAATTCCCTGCTAGCACCTTCTCTCTGCGCGGGAATGAGAAGTGTTCACATTTTTTCGCAGAATTGCATTTGCGTCGCTTCAGAGAACACAAAAGCTTGTTCAGGACGAAAGAAAGCACAGAGCCCCAGATTTTATGTTGTCCTGGAGAGCTTGCAGAGCACTGGGGAAAGGCAGGCAGAGAATTCCCTGCTAGCACCTTCTCTGTGGGCGGGAATGAGAAGTGTTCACATTTCCTCGCAGAATCGCTTTTGTGCAGAAAACACTAACACTTGTTCAGAACGAAAGAAAGCACAGAGCCCCAGATTTTATGTTGTCCTGGAGAGCTTGCAGAGCACTGGGGAAAGGCAGGCAGAGAATTCCCTGCTAGCACCTTCTCTCTGTGCGGGAATGAGAAGTGTTCACATTGCTTCGCAGAATCGCTTTTGTGCAGAAAACACTAACACTTGTTCAGAACGAAAGAAAGCACAGAGCCCCAGATTTGCTGTTGTCCTGGAGAGCTTGCAGAGCACTGGGGAAAGGCAGGCAGAGAATTCCCTGCTAGCACCGTCTCTGTGCGCGGGAAGGAAAAGTGTTCACATTTTTTCGCAGAATCGCATTTGCGTCGCTGCAGAGAACACAAAAGCTTGTTCAGGACGAAAGAAAGCACAGAGCCCCAGATTTGCTGTTACCCTGGAGAGCTTGCAGAGCACTGGACAAAGGCAGGCAGAGAATTCCCTGCTAGCACCTTCTCTGTGCGCGGGAAGGCAAAGTGTTCACATTTCCTCGCAGAATCGCTTTTGTGCAGAAAACAGTAACACTTGTTCAGAACGAAAGAAAGCACAGAGCCCCATATTTGCTGTTGTCCTGGAGAGCGTGCAGAGCACTGGGGAAAGGCAGGCAGAGAATTCCCTGCTAGCACCTTCTCTGTGCCTGGGAAGCAGAAGTGTTCACATTGCTTCGCAGAATCGCTTTTGTGCAGAAAACACTAACACTTGTTCAGAACGAAAGAAAGCACAGAGCCCCAGATTTTATGTTGTCCTGGAGAGCTTGCAGAGCACTGGGGAAAGGCAGGCAGAGAATTCCCTGCTAGCACCTTCTCGGTGCCTGGGAAGAAGAAGTGTTCACATTGCTTCGCAGAATCGCTTTTGTGCAGAAAACACTAACACTTGTTCAGAACGAAAGAAAGCACAGAGCCCCAGATTTGCTGTTGTCCTGGAGAGCTTGCAGAGCACTGGGGAAAGGCAGGCAGAGAATTCCCTGCTAGCACCTTCTCTGTGCGCGGGAATGAGAAGTGTTCACATTGCTTCGCAGAATCGCTTTTGTGCAGAAAACACTAACACTTGTTCAGAACGAAAGAAAGCACAGAGCCCCAGATTTTATGTTGTCCTGGAGAGCTTGCAGAGCACTGGGGAAAGGCAGGCAGAGAATTCCCTGCTAGCACCTTCTCTCTGCGCGGGAATGAGAAGTGTTCACATTTTTTCGCAGAATCGCATTTGCGTCGCTTCAGAGAACACAAAAGCTTGTTCAGGAGGAAAGAAAGCACAGAGCCCCAGATTTGCTGTTACCCTGGAGAGCTTGCAGAGCACTGGGGAAAGCAGGCAGAGAATTCCCTGCTAGCACCTTCTCTGTGCGCGGGAAGGCAAAGTGTTCACATTTCCTCGCAGAATCGCTTTTGTGCAGAAAACACTAACACTTGTTCAGAACGAAAGAAAGCACAGAGCCCCAGATTTTATGTTGTCCTGGAGAGCTTGCAGAGCACTGGGGAAAGGCAGGCAGAGAATTCCCTGCTAGCACCTTCTCGGTGCCTGGGAAGCAGAAGTGTTCACATTGCTTCGCAGAATCGCTTTTGTGCAGAAAACACTAACACTTGTTCAGAATGAAAGAAAGCACAGAGCCCCAGATTGTATGTTGTCCTGGAGAGCTTGCAGAGCACTGGGGAAAGGCAGGCAGAGAATTCCCTGCTAGCACCTTCTCTCTGCGCGGGAATGAGAAGTGTTCACATTTTTTCGCAGAATCGCATTTGCGTCGCTGCAGAGAACACAAAAGCTTGTTCAGGACGAAAGAAAGCACAGAGCCCCAGATTTGCTGTTGTCCTGGAGAACTTGCAGAGCACTGGGGAAAGCAGGCAGAGAATTCCCTGCTAGCACCTTCTCTGTGCGCGGGAAGGCAAAGTGTTCACATTTCCTCGCAGAATCGCTTTTGTGCAGAAAACACTAACACTTGTTCAGAACGAAAGAAAGCACAGAGCCCCAGATTTTATGTTGTCCTGGAGAGCTTGCAGAGCACTGGGGAAAGGCAGGCAGAGAATTCCCTGCTAGCACCTTCTCTCTGCGCGGGAATGAGAAGTGTTCACATTGCTTCGCAGAATCGCTTTTGTGCAGAAAACACTAACACTTGTTCAGAACGAAAGAAAGCACAGAGCCCCAGATTTTATGTTGTCCTGGAGAGCTTGCAGAGCACTGGGGAAAGGCAGGCAGAGAATTCCCTGCTAGCACCTTCTCTCTGCGCGGGAATGAGAAGTGTTCACATTTTTTCGCAGAATTGCATTTGCGTCGCTTCAGAGAACACAAAAGCTTGTTCAGGACGAAAGAAAGCATAGAGCCCCAGATTTTATGTTGTCCTGGAGAGCTTGCAGAGCACTGGGGAAAGGCAGGCAGAGAATTCCCTGCTAGCACCTTCTCTGTGCGCGGGAATGAGAAGTGTTCACATTTCCTCGCAGAATCGCTTTTGTGCAGAAAACACTAACACTTGTTCAGAACGAAAGAAAGCACAGAGCCCCAGATTTTATGTTGTCCTGGAGAGCTTGCAGAGCACTGGGGAAAGGCAGGCAGAGAATTCCCTGCTAGCACCTTCTCTCTGTGCGGGAATGAGAAGTGTTCACATTGCTTCGCAGAATCGCTTTTGTGCAGAAAACACTAACACTTGTTCAGAACGAAAGAAAGCACAGAGCCCCAGATTTGCTGTTGTCCTGGAGAGCTTGCAGAGCACTGGGGAAAGGCAGGCAGAGAATTCCCTGCTAGCACCGTCTCTGTGCGCGGGAAGGAAAAGTGTTCACATTTTTTCGCAGAATCGCATTTGCGTCGCTGCAGAGAACACAAAAGCTTGTTCAGGACGAAAGAAAGCACAAAGCCCCAGATTTGCTGTTACCCTGGAGAGCTTGCAGAGCACTGGGGAAAGCAGGCAGAGAATTCCCTGCTAGCACCTTCTCTGTGCGCGGGAATGAGAAGTGTTCACATTTCCTCGCAGAATCGCTTTTGTGCAGAAAACACTAACACTTGTTCAGAATGAAAGAAAGCACAGAGCCCCAGATTTGCTGTTGTCCTGGAGAGCTTGCAGAGCACTGGGGAAAGGCAGGCAGAGAATTCCCTGCTAGCACCTTCTCTGTGCCTGGGAAGCAGAAGTGTTCACATTGCTTCGCAGAATCGCTTTTGTGCAGAAAACACTAACACTTGTTCAGAACGAAAGAAAGCACATAGCCCCAGATTTTATGTTGTCCTGGAGAGCTTGCAGAGCACTGGGGAAAGGCAGGCAGAGAATTCCCTGCTAGCACCGTCTCTGTGCGCGGGAAGGAAAAGTGTTCACATTTTTTCGCAGAATCGCATTTGCGTCGCTGCAGAGAACACAAAAGCTTGTTCAGGACGAAAGAAAGCACAGAGCCCCAGATTTGCTGTTACCCTGGAGAGCTTGCAGAGCACTGGACAAAGGCAGGCAGAGAATTCCCTGCTAGCACCTTCTCTGTGCGCGGGAAGGCAAAGTGTTCACATTTCCTCGCAGAATCGCTTTTGTGCAGAAAACAGTAACACTTGTTCAGAACGAAAGAAAGCACAGAGCCCCATATTTGCTGTTGTCCTGGAGAGCGTGCAGAGCACTGGGGAAAGGCAGGCAGAGAATTCCCTGCTAGCACCTTCTCTCTGCGCGGGAATGAGAAGTGTTCACATTGCTTCGCAGAATCGCTTTTGTGCAGAAAACACTAACACTTGTTCAGAACGAAAGAAAGCACAGAGCCCCAGATTTTATGTTGTCCTGGAGAGCTTGCAGAGCACTGGGGAAAGGCAGGCAGAGAATTCCCTGCTAGCACCTTCTCGGTGCCTGGGAAGAAGAAGTGTTCACATTGCTTCGCAGAATCGCTTTTGTGCAGAAAACACTAACACTTGTTCAGAACGAAAGAAAGCACAGAGCCCCAGATTTGCTGTTGTCCTGGAGAGCTTGCAGAGCACTGGGGAAAGGCAGGCAGAGAATTCCCTGCTAGCACCTTCTCTGTGCGCGGGAATGAGAAGTGTTCACATTGCTTCGCAGAATCGCTTTTGTGCAGAAAACACTAACACTTGTTCAGAACGAAAGAAAGCACAGAGCCCCAGATTTTATGTTGTCCTGGAGAGCTTGCAGAGCACTGGGGAAAGGCAGGCAGAGAATTCCCTGCTAGCACCTTCTCTCTGCGCGGGAATGAGAAGTGTTCACATTTTTTCGCAGAATCGCATTTGCGTCGCTTCAGAGAACACAAAAGCTTGTTCAGGAGGAAAGAAAGCACAGAGCCCCAGATTTGCTGTTACCCTGGAGAGCTTGCAGAGCACTGGGGAAAGCAGGCAGAGAATTCCCTGCTAACACCTTCTCTGTGCGCGGGAAGGCAAAGTGTTCACATTTCCTCGCAGAATCGCTTTTGTGCAGAAAACACTAACACTTGTTCAGAACGAAAGAAAGCACAGAGCCCCAGATTTTATGTTGTCCTGGAGAGCTTGCAGAGCACTGGGGAAAGGCAGGCAGAGAATTCCCTGCTAGCACCTTCTCGGTGCCTGGGAAGAAGAAGTGTTCACATTGCTTCGCAGAATCGCTTTTGTGCAGAAAACACTAACACTTGTTCAGAACGAAAGAAAGCACAGAGCCCCAGATTTTATGTTGTCCTGGAGAGCTTGCAGAGCACTGGGGAAAGGCAGGCAGAGAATTCCCTGCTAGCACCTTCTCTCTGCGCGGGAATGAGAAGTGTTCACATTGCTTCGCAGAATCGCTTTTGTGCAGAAAACACTAACACTTGTTCAGAACGAAAGAAAGCACAGAGCCCCAGATTTTATGTTGTCCTGGAGAGCTTGCAGAGCACTGGGGAAAGGCAGGCAGAGAATTCCCTGCTAGCACCTTCTCTCTGCGCGGGAATGAGAAGTGTTCACATTTTTTCGCAGAATCGCATTTGCGTCGCTGCAGAGAACACAAAAGCTTGTTCAGGACGAAAGAAAGCACAGAGCCCCAGATTTGCTGTTACCCTGGAGAGCTTGCAGAGCACTGGGGAAAGCAGGCAGAGAATTCCCTGCTAGCACCTTCTCTGTGCGCGGGAAGGCAAAGTGTTCACATTTCCTCGCAGAATCGCTTTTGTGCAGAAAACACTAACACTTGTTCAGAACGAAAGAAAGCACAGAGCCCCAGATTTTATGTTGTCCTGGAGAGCTTGCAGAGCACTGGGGAAAGGCAGGCAGAGAATTCCCTGCTAGCACCTTCTCTGTGCCTGGGAAGCAGAAGTGTTCACATTGCTTCGCAGAATCGCTTTTGTGCAGAAAACACTAACACTTGTTCAGAACGAAAGAAAGCACAGAGCCCCAGATTTTATGTTGTCCTGGAGAGCTTGCAGAGCACTGGGGAAAGGCAGGCAGAGAATTCCCTGCTAGCACCTTCTCTCTGCGCGGGAATGAGAAGTGTTCACATTGCTTCGCAGAATCGCTTTTGTGCAGAAAACACTAACACTTGTTCAGAACGAAAGAAAGCACAGAGCCCCAGATTTTATGTTGTCCTGGAGATCTTGCAGAGCACTGGGGAAAGGCAGGCAGAGAATTCCCTGCTAGCACCTTCTCTCTGCGCGGGAATGAGAAGTGTTCACATTTTTTCGCAGAATCGCATTTGCGTCGCTGCAGAGAACACAAAAGCTTGTTCAGGACGAAAGAAAGCACAGAGCCCCAGATTTGCTGTTACCCTGGAGAGCTTGCAGAGCACTGGGGAAAGCAGGCAGAGAATTCCCTGCTAGCACCTTCTCTGTGCGCGGGAAGGCAAAGTGTTCACATTTCCTCGCAGAATCGCTTTTGTGCAGAAAACAGTAACACTTGTTCAGAACGAAAGAAAGCACAGAGCCCCAGATTTTATGTTGTCCTGGAGAGCTTGCAGAGCACTGGGGAAAGGCAGGCAGAGAATTCCCTGCTAGCACCTTCTCTCTGCGCAGGAATGAGAAGTGTTCACATTGCTTCGCAGAATCGCTTTTGTGCAGAAAACAGTAACACTTGTTCAGAACGAAAGAAAGCACAGAGCCCCAGATTTTATGTTGTCCTGGAGAGCTTGCAGAGCACTGGGGAAAGGCAGGCAGAGAATTCCCTGCTAGCACCTTCTCGGTGCCTGGGAAGAAGTGTTCACATTGCTTCGCAGAATCGCTTTTGTGCAGAAAACACTAACACTTGTTCAGAACGAAAGAAAGCACAGAGCCCCAGATTTGCTGTTGTCCTGGAGAGCTTGCAGAGCACTGGGGAAAGGCAGGCAGAGAATTCCCTGCTAGCACCTTCTCTGTGCCTGGGAAGCACAAGTGTTCACATTGCTTCGCAGAATCGCTTTTGTGCAGAAAACACTAACACTTGTTCAGAACGAAAGAAAGCACAGAGCCCCAGATTTTATGTTGTCCTGGAGAGCTTGCAGAGCACTGGGGAAAGGCAGGCAGAGAATTCCCTGCTAGCACCTTCTCGGTGCCTGGGAAGAAGTGTTCACATTGCTTCGCAGAATCGCTTTTGTGCAGAAAACACTAACACTTGTTCAGAACGAAAGAAAGCACAGAGCCCCAGATTTGCTGTTGTCCTGGAGAGCTTGCAGAGCACTGGGGAAAGGCAGGCAGAGAATTCCCTGCTAGCACCTTCTCTGTGCGCGGGAATGAGAAGTGTTCACATTGCTTCGCAGAATCGCTTTTGTGCAGAAAACAGTAACACTTGTTCAGAACGAAAGAAAGCACAGAGCCCCAGATTTTATGTTGTCCTGGAGAGCTTGCAGAGCACTGGGGAAAGGCAGGCAGAGAATTCCCTGCTAGCACCTTCTCTCTGCGCGGGAATGAGAAGTGTTCACATTTTTTCGCAGAATCGCATTTGCGTCGCTTCAGAGAACACAAAAGCTTGTTCAGGAGGAAAGAAAGCACAGAGCCCCAGATTTGCTGTTACCCTGGAGAGCTTGCAGAGCACTGGGGAAAGCAGGCAGAGAATTCCCTGCTAGCACCTTCTCTGTGCGCGGGAAGGCAAAGTGTTCACATTTCCTCGCAGAATCGCTTTTGTGCAGAAAACACTAACACTTGTTCAGAACGAAAGAAAGCACAGAGCCCCAGATTTTATGTTGTCCTGGAGAGCTTGCAGAGCACTGGGGAAAGGCAGGCAGAGAATTCCCTGCTAGCACCTTCTCGGTGCCTGGGAAGAAGAAGTGTTCACATTGCTTCGCAGAATCGCTTTTGTGCAGAAAACACTAACACTTGTTCAGAACGAAAGAAAGCACAGAGCCCCAGATTTTATGTTGTCCTGGAGAGCTTGCAGAGCACTGGGGAAAGGCAGGCAGAGAATTCCCTGCTAGCACCTTCTCTCTGCGCGGGAATGAGAAGTGTTCACATTGCTTCGCAGAATCGCTTTTGTGCAGAAAACACTAACACTTGTTCAGAACGAAAGAAAGCACAGAGCCCCAGATTTTATGTTGTCCTGGAGAGCTTGCAGAGCACTGGGGAAAGGCAGGCAGAGAATTCCCTGCTAGCACCTTCTCTCTGCGCGGGAATGAGAAGTGTTCACATTTTTTCGCAGAATCGCATTTGCGTCGCTTCAGAGAACACAAAAGCTTGTTCAGGAGGAAAGAAAGCACAGAGCCCCAGATTTGCTGTTACCCTGGAGAGCTTGCAGAGCACTGGGGAAAGCAGGCAGAGAATTCCCTGCTAGCACCTTCTCTGTGCGCGGGAAGGCAAAGTGTTCACATTTCCTCGCAGAATCGCTTTTGTGCAGAAAACACTAACACTTGTTCAGAACGAAAGAAAGCACAGAGCCCCAGATTTTATGTTGTCCTGGAGAGCTTGCAGAGCACTGGGGAAAGGCAGGCAGAGAATTCCCTGCTAGCACCTTCTCGGTGCCTGGGAAGAAGAAGTGTTCACATTGCTTCGCAGAATCGCTTTTGTGCAGAAAACACTAACACTTGTTCAGAACGAAAGAAAGCACAGAGCCCCAGATTTTATGTTGTCCTGGAGAGCTTGCAGAGCACTGGGGAAAGGCAGGCAGAGAATTCCCTGCTAGCACCTTCTCTGTGCCTGGGAAGCAGAAGTGTTCACATTGCTTCGCAGAATCGCTTTTGTGCAGAAAACACTAACACTTGTTCAGAACGAAAGAAAGCACAGAGCCCCAGATTTTATGTTGTCCTGGAGAGCTTGCAGAGCACTGGGGAAAGGCAGGCAGAGAATTCCCTGCTAGCACCTTCTCTCTGCGCGGGAATGAGAAGTGTTCACATTGCTTCGCAGAATCGCTTTTGTGCAGAAAACACTAACACTTGTTCAGAACGAAAGAAAGCACAGAGCCCCAGATTTTATGTTGTCCTGGAGAGCTTGCAGAGCACTGGGGAAAGGCAGGCAGAGAATTCCCTGCTAGCACCTTCTCTCTGCGCGGGAATGAGAAGTGTTCACATTTTTTCGCAGAATCGCATTTGCGTCGCTGCAGAGAACACAAAAGCTTGTTCAGGACGAAAGAAAGCACAGAGCCCCAGATTTGCTGTTACCCTGGAGAGCTTGCAGAGCACTGGGGAAAGCAGGCAGAGAATTCCCTGCTAGCACCTTCTCTGTGCGCGGGAAGGCAAAGTGTTCACATTTCCTCGCAGAATCGCTTTTGTGCAGAAAACAGTAACACTTGTTCAGAACGAAAGAAAGCACAGAGCCCCAGATTTTATGTTGTCCTGGAGAGCTTGCAGAGCACTGGGGAAAGGCAGGCAGAGAATTCCCTGCTAGCACCTTCTCTCTGCGCAGGAATGAGAAGTGTTCACATTGCTTCGCAGAATCGCTTTTGTGCAGAAAACACTAACACTTGTTCAGAACGAAAGAAAGCACAGAGCCCCAGATTTTATGTTGTCCTGGAGAGCTTGCAGAGCACTGGGGAAAGGCAGGCAGAGAATTCCCTGCTAGCACCTTCTCGGTGCCTGGGAAGAAGTGTTCACATTGCTTCGCAGAATCGCTTTTGTGCAGAAAACACTAACACTTGTTCAGAACGAAAGAAAGCACAGAGCCCCAGATTTGCTGTTGTCCTGGAGAGCTTGCAGAGCACTGGGGAAAGGCAGGCAGAGAATTCCCTGCTAGCACCTTCTCTGTGCCTGGGAAGCACAAGTGTTCACATTGCTTCGCAGAATCGCTTTTGTGCAGAAAACACTAACACTTGTTCAGAACGAAAGAAAGCACAGAGCCCCAGATTTTATGTTGTCCTGGAGAGCTTGCAGAGCACTGGGGAAAGGCAGGCAGAGAATTCCCTGCTAGCACCTTCTCGGTGCCTGGGAAGAAGTGTTCACATTGCTTCGCAGAATCGCTTTTGTGCAGAAAACACTAACACTTGTTCAGAACGAAAGAAAGCACAGAGCCCCAGATTTTATGTTGTCCTGGAGAGCTTGCAGAGCACTGGGGAAAGGCAGGCAGAGAATTCCCTGCTAGCACCTTCTCGGTGCCTGGGAAGAAGTGTTCACATTGCTTCGCAGAATCGCTTTTGTGCAGAAAACACTAACACTTGTTCAGAACGAAAGAAAGCACAGAGCCCCAGATTTGCTGTTACCCTGGAGAGCTTGCAGAGCACTGGGGAAAGCAGGCAGAGAATTCCCTGCTAGCACCTTCTCTGTGCGCGGGAAGGCAAAGTGTTCACATTGCTTCGCAGAATCGCTTTTGTGCAGAAAACACTAACACTTGTTCAGAACGAAAGAAAGCACAGAGCCCCAGATTTTATGTTGTCCTGGAGAGCTTGCAGAGCACTGGGGAAAGGCAGGCAGAGAATTCCCTGCTAGCACCTTCTCTCTGCGCGGGAATGAGAAGTGTTCACATTTTTTCGCAGAATCGCATTTGCGTCGCTTCAGAGAACACAAAAGCTTGTTCAGGAGGAAAGAAAGCACAGAGCCCCAGATTTGCTGTTACCCTGGAGAGCTTGCAGAGCACTGGGGAAAGCAGGCAGAGAATTCCCTGCTAGCACCTTCTCTGTGCGCGGGAAGGCAAAGTGTTCACATTTCCTCGCAGAATCGCTTTTGTGCAGAAAACACTAACACTTGTTCAGAACGAAAGAAAGCACAGAGCCCCAGATTTTATGTTGTCCTGGAGAGCTTGCAGAGCACTGGGGAAAGGCAGGCAGAGAATTCCCTGCTAGCACCTTCTCGGTGCCTGGGAAGAAGAAGTGTTCACATTGCTTCGCAGAATCGCTTTTGTGCAGAAAACACTAACACTTGTTCAGAACGAAAGAAAGCACAGAGCCCCAGATTTTATGTTGTCCTGGAGAGCTTGCAGAGCACTGGGGAAAGGCAGGCAGAGAATTCCCTGCTAGCACCTTCTCTCTGCGCGGGAATGAGAAGTGTTCACATTGCTTCGCAGAATCGCTTTTGTGCAGAAAACACTAACACTTGTTCAGAACGAAAGAAAGCACAGAGCCCCAGATTTTATGTTGTCCTGGAGAGCTTGCAGAGCACTGGGGAAAGGCAGGCAGAGAATTCCCTGCTAGCACCTTCTCTCTGCGCGGGAATGAGAAGTGTTCACATTGCTTCGCAGAATCGCTTTTGTGCAGAAAACACTAACACTTGTTCAGAACGAAAGAAAGCACAGAGCCCCAGATTTTATGTTGTCCTGGAGAGCTTGCAGAGCACTGGGGAAAGGCAGGCAGAGAATTCCCTGCTAGCACCTTCTCTCTGCGCGGGAATGAGAAGTGTTCACATTTTTTCGCAGAATCGCATTTGCGTCGCTGCAGAGAACACAAAAGCTTGTTCAGGACGAAAGAAAGCACAGAGCCCCAGATTTGCTGTTACCCTGGAGAGCTTGCAGAGCACTGGGGAAAGCAGGCAGAGAATTCCCTGCTAGCACCTTCTCTGTGCGCGGGAAGGCAAAGTGTTCACATTTCCTCGCAGAATCGCTTTTGTGCAGAAAACAGTAACACTTGTTCAGAACGAAAGAAAGCACAGAGCCCCAGATTTTATGTTGTCCTGGAGAGCTTGCAGAGCACTGGGGAAAGGCAGGCAGAGAATTCCCTGCTAGCACCTTCTCTCTGCGCAGGAATGAGAAGTGTTCACATTGCTTCGCAGAATCGCTTTTGTGCAGAAAACAGTAACACTTGTTCAGAACGAAAGAAAGCACAGAGCCCCAGATTTTATGTTGTCCTGGAGAGCTTGCAGAGCACTGGGGAAAGGCAGGCAGAGAATTCCCTGCTAGCACCTTCTCGGTGCCTGGGAAGAAGTGTTCACATTGCTTCGCAGAATTGCTTTTGTGCAGAAAACACTAACACTTGTTCAGAACGAAAGAAAGCACAGAGCCCCAGATTTGCTGTTGTCCTGGAGAGCTTGCAGAGCACTGGGGAAAGGCAGGCAGAGAATTCCCTGCTAGCACCTTCTCTGTGCCTGGGAAGCACAAGTGTTCACATTGCTTCGCAGAATCGCTTTTGTGCAGAAAACACTAACACTTGTTCAGAACGAAAGAAAGCACAGAGCCCCAGATTTTATGTTGTCCTGGAGAGCTTGCAGAGCACTGGGGAAAGGCAGGCAGAGAATTCCCTGCTAGCACCTTCTCGGTGCCTGGGAAGAAGTGTTCACATTGCTTCGCAGAATCGCTTTTGTGCAGAAAACACTAACACTTGTTCAGAACGAAAGAAAGCACAGAGCCCCAGATTTGCTGTTGTCCTGGAGAGCTTGCAGAGCACTGGGGAAAGGCAGGCAGAGAATTCCCTGCTAGCACCTTCTCGGTGCCTGGGAAGAAGTGTTCACATTGCTTCGCAGAATCGCTTTTGTGCAGAAAACACTAACACTTGTTCAGAACGAAAGAAAGCACAGAGCCCCAGATTTTATGTTGTCCTGGAGAGCTTGCAGAGCACTGGGGAAAGGCAGGCAGAGAATTCCCTGCTAGCACCTTCTCTCTGCGCGGGAATGAGAAGTGTTCACATTTTTTCGCAGAATCGCATTTGCGTCGCTTCAGAGAACACAAAAGCTTGTTCAGGAGGAAAGAAAGCACAGAGCCCCAGATTTGCTGTTACCCTGGAGAGCTTGCAGAGCACTGGGGAAAGGCAGGCAGAGAATTCCCTGCTAGCACCTTCTCTGTGCGCGGGAAGGCAAAGTGTTCACATTTCCTCGCAGAATCGCTTTTGTGCAGAAAACAGTAACACTTGTTCAGAACGAAAGAAAGCACAGAGCCCCAGATTTTATGTTGTCCTGGAGAGCTTGCAGAGCACTGGGGAAAGGCAGGCAGAGAATTCCCTGCTAGCACCTTCTCGGTGCCTGGGAAGAAGAAGTGTTCACATTGCTTCGCAGAATCGCTTTTGTGCAGAAAACACTAACACTTGTTCAGAACGAAAGAAAGCACAGAGCCCCAGATTTTATGTTGTCCTGGAGAGCTTGCAGAGCACTGGGGAAAGGCAGGCAGAGAATTCCCTGCTAGCACCTTCTCTCTGCGCGGGAATGAGAAGTGTTCACATTGCTTCGCAGAATCGCTTTTGTGCAGAAAACACTAACACTTGTTCAGAACGAAAGAAAGCACAGAGCCCCAGATTTTATGTTGTCCTGGAGAGCTTGCAGAGCACTGGGGAAAGGCAGGCAGAGAATTCCCTGCTAGCACCTTCTCTCTGCGCGGGAATGAGAAGTGTTCACATTTTTTCGCAGAATCGCATTTGCGTCACTTCAGAGAACACAAAAGCTTGTTCAGGAGGAAAGAAAGCACAGAGCCCCAGATTTGCTGTTACCCTGGAGAGCTTGCAGAGCACTGGGGAAAGCAGGCAGAGAATTCCCTGCTAGCACCTTCTCTGTGCGCGGGAAGGCAAAGTGTTCACATTTCCTCGCAGAATCGCTTTTGTGCAGAAAACACTAACACTTGTTCAGAACGAAAGAAAGCACAGAGCCCCAGATTTTATGTTGTCCTGGAGAGCTTGCAGAGCACTGGGGAAAGGCAGGCAGAGAATTCCCTGCTAGCACCTTCTCGGTGCCTGGGAAGAAGTGTTCACATTGCTTCGCAGAATCGCTTTTGTGCAGAAAACACTAACACTTGTTCAGAACGAAAGAAAGCACAGAGCCCCAGATTTTATGTTGTCCTGGAGAGCTTGCAGAGCACTGGGGAAAGGCAGGCAGAGAATTCCCTGCTAGCACCTTCTCTCTGCGCGGGAATGAGAAGTGTTCACATTGCTTCGCAGAATCGCTTTTGTGCAGAAAACACTAACACTTGTTCAGAACGAAAGAAAGCACAGAGCCCCAGATTTTATGTTGTCCTGGAGAGCTTGCAGAGCACTGGGGAAAGGCAGGCAGAGAATTCCCTGCTAGCACCTTCTCTCTGCGCGGGAATGAGAAGTGTTCACATTTTTTCGCAGAATCGCATTTGCGTCGCTGCAGAGAACACAAAAGCTTGTTCAGGACGAAAGAAAGCACAGAGCCCCAGATTTGCTGTTGTCCTGGAGAGCTTGCAGAGCACTGGGGAAAGGCAGGCAGAGAATTCCCTGCTAGCACCTTCTCTGTGCCTGGGAAGCAGAAGTGTTCACATTGCTTCGCAGAATCGCTTTTGTGCAGAAAACAGTAACACTTGTTCAGAACGAAAGAAAGCACAGAGCCCCAGATTTTATGTTGTCCTGGAGAGCTTGCAGAGCACTGGGGAAAGGCAGGCAGAGAATTCCCTGCTAGCACCTTCTCTCTGCGCAGGAATGAGAAGTGTTCACATTGCTTCGCAGAATCGCTTTTGTGCAGAAAACACTAACACTTGTTCAGAACGAAAGAAAGCACAGAGCCCCAGATTTTATGTTGTCCTGGAGAGCTTGCAGAGCACTGGGGAAAGGCAGGCAGAGAATTCCCTGCTAGCACCTTCTCGGTGCCTGGGAAGAAGTGTTCACATTGCTTCGCAGAATCGCTTTTGTGCAGAAAACACTAACACTTGTTCAGAACGAAAGAAAGCACAGAGCCCCAGATTTGCTGTTGTCCTGGAGAGCTTGCAGAGCACTGGGGAAAGGCAGGCAGAGAATTCCCTGCTAGCACCTTCTCTGTGCCTGGGAAGCACAAGTGTTCACATTGCTTCGCAGAATCGCTTTTGTGCAGAAAACACTAACACTTGTTCAGAACGAAAGAAAGCACAGAGCCCCAGATTTTATGTTGTCCTGGAGAGCTTGCAGAGCACTGGGGAAAGGCAGGCAGAGAATTCCCTGCTAGCACCTTCTCGGTGCCTGGGAAGAAGTGTTCACATTGCTTCGCAGAATCGCTTTTGTGCAGAAAACACTAACACTTGTTCAGAACGAAAGAAAGCACAGAGCCCCAGATTTGCTGTTGTCCTGGAGAGCTTGCAGAGCACTGGGGAAAGGCAGGCAGAGAATTCCCTGCTAGCACCTTCTCTGTGCGCGGGAATGAGAAGTGTTCACATTGCTTCGCAGAATCGCTTTTGTGCAGAAAACACTAACACTTGTTCAGAACGAAAGAAAGCACAGAGCCCCAGATTTTATGTTGTCCTGGAGAGCTTGCAGAGCACTGGGGAAAGGCAGGCAGAGAATTCCCTGCTAGCACCTTCTCTCTGCGCGGGAATGAGAAGTGTTCACATTTTTTCGCAGAATCGCATTTGCGTCGCTTCAGAGAACACAAAAGCTTGTTCAGGAGGAAAGAAAGCACAGAGCCCCAGATTTGCTGTTACCCTGGAGAGCTTGCAGAGCACTGGGGAAAGCAGGCAGAGAATTCCCTGCTAGCACCTTCTCTGTGCGCGGGAAGGCAAAGTGTTCACATTTCCTCGCAGAATCGCTTTTGTGCAGAAAACACTAACACTTGTTCAGAACGAAAGAAAGCACAGAGCCCCAGATTTTATGTTGTCCTGGAGAGCTTGCAGAGCACTGGGGAAAGGCAGGCAGAGAATTCCCTGCTAGCACCTTCTCGGTGCCTGGGAAGAAGAAGTGTTCACATTGCTTCGCAGAATCGCTTTTGTGCAGAAAACACTAACACTTGTTCAGAACGAAAGAAAGCACAGAGCCCCAGATTTTATGTTGTCCTGGAGAGCTTGCAGAGCACTGGGGAAAGGCAGGCAGAGAATTCCCTGCTAGCACCTTCTCTCTGCGCGGGAATGAGAAGTGTTCACATTGCTTCGCAGAATCGCTTTTGTGCAGAAAACACTAACACTTGTTCAGAACGAAAGAAAGCACAGAGCCCCAGATTTTATGTTGTCCTGGAGAGCTTGCAGAGCACTGGGGAAAGGCAGGCAGAGAATTCCCTGCTAGCACCTTCTCTCTGCGCGGGAATGAGAAGTGTTCACATTTTTTCGCAGAATCGCATTTGCGTCGCTTCAGAGAACACAAAAGCTTGTTCAGGAGGAAAGAAAGCACAGAGCCCCAGATTTGCTGTTACCCTGGAGAGCTTGCAGAGCACTGGGGAAAGCAGGCAGAGAATTCCCTGCTAGCACCGTCTCTGTGCGCGGGAATGAGAAGTGTTCACATTGCTTCGCAGAATCGCTTTTGTGCAGAAAACACTAACACTTGTTCAGAACGAAAGAAAGCACAGAGCCCCAGATTTTATGTTGTCCTGGAGAGCTTGCAGAGCACTGGGGAAAGGCAGGCAGAGAATTCCCTGCTAGCACCTTCTCTGTGCGCGGGAAGGCAAAGTGTTCACATTTCCTCGCAGAATCGCTTTTGTGCAGAAAACACTAACACTTGTTCAGAACGAAAGAAAGCACAGAGCCCCAGATTTTATGTTGTCCTGGAGAGCTTGCAGAGCACTGGGGAAAGGCAGGCAGAGAATTCCCTGCTAGCACCTTCTCTGTGCCTGGGAAGCAGAAGTGTTCACATTGCTTCGCAGAATCGCTTTTGTGCAGAAAACACTAACACTTGTTCAGAACGAAAGAAAGCACAGAGCCCCAGATTTGCTGTTGTCCTGGAGAGCTTGCAGAGCACTGGGGAAAGGCAGGCAGAGAATTCCCTGCTAGCACCTTCTCTGTGCCTGGGAAGCAGAAGTGTTCACATTGCTTCGCAGAATCGCTTTTGTGCAGAAAACACTAACACTTGTTCAGAACGAAAGAAAGCACAGAGCCCCAGATTTTATGTTGTCCTGGAGAGCTTGCAGAGCACTGGGGAAAGGCAGGCAGAGAATTCCCTGCTAGCACCTTCTCTCTGCGCGGGAATGAGAAGTGTTCACATTGCTTCGCAGAATCGCTTTTGTGCAGAAAACACTAACACTTGTTCAGAACGAAAGAAAGCACAGAGCCCCAGATTTTATGTTGTCCTGGAGAGCTTGCAGAGCACTGGGGAAAGGCAGGCAGAGAATTCCCTGCTAGCACCTTCTCTCTGCGCGGGAATGAGAAGTGTTCACATTTTTTCGCAGAATCGCATTTGCGTCGCTGCAGAGAACACAAAAGCTTGTTCAGGACGAAAGAAAGCACAGAGCCCCAGATTTGCTGTTGTCCTGGAGAGCTTGCAGAGCACTGGGGAAAGGCAGGCAGAGAATTCCCTGCTAGCACCTTCTCTGTGCCTGGGAAGCAGAAGTGTTCACATTGCTTCGCAGAATCGCTTTTGTGCAGAAAACAGTAACACTTGTTCAGAACGAAAGAAAGCACAGAGCCCCAGATTTTATGTTGTCCTGGAGAGCTTGCAGAGCACTGGGGAAAGGCAGGCAGAGAATTCCCTGCTAGCACCTTCTCTCTGCGCAGGAATGAGAAGTGTTCACATTGCTTCGCAGAATCGCTTTTGTGCAGAAAACAGTAACACTTGTTCAGAACGAAAGAAAGCACAGAGCCCCAGATTTTATGTTGTCCTGGAGAGCTTGCAGAGCACTGGGGAAAGGCAGGCAGAGAATTCCCTGCTAGCACCTTCTCGGTGCCTGGGAAGAAGTGTTCACATTGCTTCGCAGAATCGCTTTTGTGCAGAAAACACTAACACTTGTTCAGAACGAAAGAAAGCACAGAGCCCCAGATTTGCTGTTGTCCTGGAGAGCTTGCAGAGCACTGGGGAAAGGCAGGCAGAGAATTCCCTGCTAGCACCTTCTCTGTGCCTGGGAAGCACAAGTGTTCACATTGCTTCGCAGAATCGCTTTTGTGCAGAAAACACTAACACTTGTTCAGAACGAAAGAAAGCACAGAGCCCCAGATTTTATGTTGTCCTGGAGAGCTTGCAGAGCACTGGGGAAAGGCAGGCAGAGAATTCCCTGCTAGCACCTTCTCGGTGCCTGGGAAGAAGTGTTCACATTGCTTCGCAGAATCGCTTTTGTGCAGAAAACACTAACACTTGTTCAGAACGAAAGAAAGCACAGAGCCCCAGATTTGCTGTTGTCCTGGAGAGCTTGCAGAGCACTGGGGAAAGGCAGGCAGAGAATTCCCTGCTAGCACCTTCTCTGTGCGCGGGAATGAGAAGTGTTCACATTGCTTCGCAGAATCGCTTTTGTGCAGAAAACACTAACACTTGTTCAGAACGAAAGAAAGCACAGAGCCCCAGATTTTATGTTGTCCTGGAGAGCTTGCAGAGCACTGGGGAAAGGCAGGCAGAGAATTCCCTGCTAGCACCTTCTCTCTGCGCGGGAATGAGAAGTGTTCACATTTTTTCGCAGAATCGCATTTGCGTCGCTTCAGAGAACACAAAAGCTTGTTCAGGAGGAAAGAAAGCACAGAGCCCCAGATTTGCTGTTA
Source organism: Strix uralensis (assembly GCF_047716275.1). Classification (NCBI taxonomy): domain Eukaryota; kingdom Metazoa; phylum Chordata; class Aves; order Strigiformes; family Strigidae; genus Strix; species Strix uralensis. The sequence goes on along the minus strand of NC_133974.1, from coordinate 123,200,823 downwards.
CCCTGGAGAGCTTGCAGAGCACTGGGGAAAGCAGGCAGAGAATTCCCTGCTAGCACCTTCTCTGTGCGCGGGAAGGCAAAGTGTTCACATTTCCTCGCAGAATCGCTTTTGTGCAGAAAACACTAACACTTGTTCAGAACGAAAGAAAGCACAGAGCCCCAGATTTTATGTTGTCCTGGAGAGCTTGCAGAGCACTGGGGAAAGGCAGGCAGAGAATTCCCTGCTAGCACCTTCTCGGTGCCTGGGAAGAAGAAGTGTTCACATTGCTTCGCAGAATCGCTTTTGTGCAGAAAACACTAACACTTGTTCAGAACGAAAGAAAGCACAGAGCCCCAGATTTTATGTTGTCCTGGAGAGCTTGCAGAGCACTGGGGAAAGGCAGGCAGAGAATTCCCTGCTAGCACCTTCTCTCTGCGCGGGAATGAGAAGTGTTCACATTGCTTCGCAGAATCGCTTTTGTGCAGAAAACACTAACACTTGTTCAGAACGAAAGAAAGCACAGAGCCCCAGATTTTATGTTGTCCTGGAGAGCTTGCAGAGCACTGGGGAAAGGCAGGCAGAGAATTCCCTGCTAGCACCTTCTCTCTGCGCGGGAATGAGAAGTGTTCACATTTTTTCGCAGAATCGCATTTGCGTCGCTTCAGAGAACACAAAAGCTTGTTCAGGAGGAAAGAAAGCACAGAGCCCCAGATTTGCTGTTACCCTGGAGAGCTTGCAGAGCACTGGGGAAAGCAGGCAGAGAATTCCCTGCTAGCACCGTCTCTGTGCGCGGGAATGAGAAGTGTTCACATTGCTTCAAAGAATCGCTTTTGTGCAGAAAACACTAACACTTGTTCAGAACGAAAGAAAGCACAGAGCCCCAGATTTTATGTTGTCCTGGAGAGCTTGCAGAGCACTGGGGAAAGGCAGGCAGAGAATTCCCTGCTAGCACCTTCTCTGTGCGCGGGAAGGCAAAGTGTTCACATTTCCTCGCAGAATCGCTTTTGTGCAGAAAACACTAACACTTGTTCAGAACGAAAGAAAGCACAGAGCCCCAGATTTTATGTTGTCCTGGAGAGCTTGCAGAGCACTGGGGAAAGGCAGGCAGAGAATTCCCTGCTAGCACCTTCTCTGTGCCTGGGAAGCAGAAGTGTTCACATTGCTTCGCAGAATCGCTTTTGTGCAGAAAACACTAACACTTGTTCAGAACGAAAGAAAGCACAGAGCCCCAGATTTGCTGTTGTCCTGGAGAGCTTGCAGAGCACTGGGGAAAGGCAGGCAGAGAATTCCCTGCTAGCACCTTCTCTGTGCCTGGGAAGCAGAAGTGTTCACATTGCTTCGCAGAATCGCTTTTGTGCAGAAAACACTAACACTTGTTCAGAACGAAAGAAAGCACAGAGCCCCAGATTTTATGTTGTCCTGGAGAGCTTGCAGAGCACTGGGGAAAGGCAGGCAGAGAATTCCCTGCTAGCACCTTCTCTCTGCGCGGGAATGAGAAGTGTTCACATTGCTTCGCAGAATCGCTTTTGTGCAGAAAACACTAACACTTGTTCAGAACGAAAGAAAGCACAGAGCCCCAGATTTTATGTTGTCCTGGAGAGCTTGCAGAGCACTGGGGAAAGGCAGGCAGAGAATTCCCTGCTAGCACCTTCTCTCTGCGCGGGAATGAGAAGTGTTCACATTTTTTCGCAGAATCGCATTTGCGTCGCTGCAGAGAACACAAAAGCTTGTTCAGGACGAAAGAAAGCACAGAGCCCCAGATTTGCTGTTGTCCTGGAGAGCTTGCAGAGCACTGGGGAAAGGCAGGCAGAGAATTCCCTGCTAGCACCTTCTCTGTGCCTGGGAAGCAGAAGTGTTCACATTGCTTCGCAGAATCGCTTTTGTGCAGAAAACAGTAACACTTGTTCAGAACGAAAGAAAGCACAGAGCCCCAGATTTTATGTTGTCCTGGAGAGCTTGCAGAGCACTGGGGAAAGGCAGGCAGAGAATTCCCTGCTAGCACCTTCTCTCTGCGCAGGAATGAGAAGTGTTCACATTGCTTCGCAGAATCGCTTTTGTGCAGAAAACAGTAACACTTGTTCAGAACGAAAGAAAGCACAGAGCCCCAGATTTTATGTTGTCCTGGAGAGCTTGCAGAGCACTGGGGAAAGGCAGGCAGAGAATTCCCTGCTAGCACCTTCTCGGTGCCTGGGAAGAAGTGTTCACATTGCTTCGCAGAATCGCTTTTGTGCAGAAAACACTAACACTTGTTCAGAACGAAAGAAAGCACAGAGCCCCAGATTTGCTGTTGTCCTGGAGAGCTTGCAGAGCACTGGGGAAAGGCAGGCAGAGAATTCCCTGCTAGCACCTTCTCTGTGCCTGGGAAGCACAAGTGTTCACATTGCTTCGCAGAATCGCTTTTGTGCAGAAAACACTAACACTTGTTCAGAACGAAAGAAAGCACAGAGCCCCAGATTTTATGTTGTCCTGGAGAGCTTGCAGAGCACTGGGGAAAGGCAGGCAGAGAATTCCCTGCTAGCACCTTCTCGGTGCCTGGGAAGAAGTGTTCACATTGCTTCGCAGAATCGCTTTTGTGCAGAAAACACTAACACTTGTTCAGAACGAAAGAAAGCACAGAGCCCCAGATTTGCTGTTGTCCTGGAGAGCTTGCAGAGCACTGGGGAAAGGCAGGCAGAGAATTCCCTGCTAGCACCTTCTCTGTGCGCGGGAATGAGATGTGTTCACATTGCTTCGCAGAATCGCTTTTGTGCAGAAAACACTAACACTTGTTCAGAACGAAAGAAAGCACAGAGCCCCAGATTTTATGTTGTCCTGGAGAGCTTGCAGAGCACTGGGGAAAGGCAGGCAGAGAATTCCCTGCTAGCACCTTCTCTCTGCGCGGGAATGAGAAGTGTTCACATTTTTTCGCAGAATCGCATTTGCGTCGCTTCAGAGAACACAAAAGCTTGTTCAGGAGGAAAGAAAGCACAGAGCCCCAGATTTGCTGTTACCCTGGAGAGCTTGCAGAGCACTGGGGAAAGCAGGCAGAGAATTCCCTGCTAGCACCTTCTCTGTGCGCGGGAAGGCAAAGTGTTCACATTTCCTCGCAGAATCGCTTTTGTGCAGAAAACACTAACACTTGTTCAGAACGAAAGAAAGCACAGAGCCCCAGATTTTATGTTGTCCTGGAGAGCTTGCAGAGCACTGGGGAAAGGCAGGCAGAGAATTCCCTGCTAGCACCTTCTCGGTGCCTGGGAAGAAGTGTTCACATTGCTTCGCAGAATCGCTTTTGTGCAGAAAACACTAACACTTGTTCAGAACGAAAGAAAGCACAGAGCCCCAGATTTGCTGTTGTCCTGGAGAGCTTGCAGAGCACTGGGGAAAGGCAGGCAGAGAATTCCCTGCTAGCACCTTCTCTGTGCCTGGGAAGCAGAAGTGTTCACATTGCTTCGCAGAATCGCTTTTGTGCAGAAAACACTAACACTTGTTCAGAACGAAAGAAAGCACAGAGCCCCAGATTTTATGTTGTCCTGGAGAGCTTGCAGAGCACTGGGGAAAGGCAGGCAGAGAATTCCCTGCTAGCACCTTCTCTGTGCCTGGGAAGCACAAGTGTTCACATTGCTTCGCAGAATCGCTTTTGTGCAGAAAACACTAACACTTGTTCAGAACGAAAGAAAGCACAGAGCCCCAGATTTTATGTTGTCCTGGAGAGCTTGCAGAGCACTGGGGAAAGGCAGGCAGAGAATTCCCTGCTAGCACCTTCTCGGTGCCTGGGAAGAAGTGTTCACATTGCTTCGCAGAATCGCTTTTGTGCAGAAAACACTAACACTTGTTCAGAACGAAAGAAAGCACAGAGCCCCAGATTTGCTGTTGTCCTGGAGAGCTTGCAGAGCACTGGGGAAAGGCAGGCAGAGAATTCCCTGCTAGCACCTTCTCTGTGCGCGGGAATGAGAAGTGTTCACATTTCCTCGCAGAATCGCTTTTGTGCAGAAAACACTAACACTTGTTCAGAACGAAAGAAAGCACAGAGCCCCAGATTTTATGTTGTCCTGGAGAGCTTGCAGAGCACTGGGGAAAGGCAGGCAGAGAATTCCCTGCTAGCACCTTCTCGGTGCCTGGGAAGAAGAAGTGTTCACATTGCTTCGCAGAATCGCTTTTGTGCAGAAAACACTAACACTTGTTCAGAACGAAAGAAAGCACAGAGCCCCAGATTTTATGTTGTCCTGGAGAGCTTGCAGAGCACTGGGGAAAGGCAGGCAGAGAATTCCCTGCTAGCACCTTCTCTCTGCGCGGGAATGAGAAGTGTTCACATTGCTTCGCAGAATCGCTTTTGTGCAGAAAACAGTAACACTTGTTCAGAACGAAAGAAAGCACAGAGCCCCAGATTTTATGTTGTCCTGGAGAGCTTGCAGAGCACTGGGGAAAGGCAGGCAGAGAATTCCCTGCTAGCACCTTCTCTCTGCGCGGGAATCAGAAGTGTTCACATTTTTTCGCAGAATCGCATTTGCGTCGCTTCAGAGAACACAAAAGCTTGTTCAGGAGGAAAGAAAGCACAGAGCCCCAGATTTGCTGTTACCCTGGAGAGCTTGCAGAGCACTGGGGAAAGCAGGCAGAGAATTCCCTGCTAGCACCTTCTCTGTGCGCGGGAAGGCAAAGTGTTCACATTTCCTCGCAGAATCGCTTTTGTGCAGAAAACACTAACACTTGTTCAGAACGAAAGAAAGCACAGAGCCCCAGATTTTATGTTGTCCTGGAGAGCTTGCAGAGCACTGGGGAAAGGCAGGCAGAGAATTCCCTGCTAGCACCTTCTCTCTGCGCGGGAATGAGAAGTGTTCACATTGCTTCGCAGAATCGCTTTTGTGCAGAAAACAGTAACACTTGTTCAGAACGAAAGAAAGCACAGAGCCCCAGATTTTATGTTGTCCTGGAGAGCTTGCAGAGCACTGGGGAAAGGCAGGCAGAGAATTCCCTGCTAGCACCTTCTCGGTGCCTGGGAAGAAGTGTTCACATTGCTTCGCAGAATCGCTTTTGTGCAGAAAACACTAACACTTGTTCAGAACGAAAGAAAGCACAGAGCCCCAGATTTGCTGTTGTCCTGGAGAGCTTGCAGAGCACTGGGGAAAGGCAAGCAGAGAATTCCCTGCTAGCACCTTCTCTGTGCCTGGGAAGCAGAAGTGTTCACATTGTTTCGCAGAATCGCTTTTGTGCAGAAAACACTAACACTTGTTCAGAACGAAAGAAAGCACAGAGCCCCAGATTTTATGTTGTCCTGGAGAGCTTGCAGAGCACTGGGGAAAGGCAGGCAGAGAATTCCCTGCTAGCACCTTCTCTGTGCGCGGGAATGAGAAGTGTTCACATTGCTTCGCAGAATCGCTTTTGTGCAGAAAACACTAACACTTGTTCAGAACGAAAGAAAGCACATAGCCCCAGATTTTATGTTGTCCTGGAGAGCTTGCAGAGCACTGGGGAAAGGCAGGCAGAGAATTCCCTGCTAGCACCTTCTCTCTGCGCGGGAATGAGAAGTGTTCACATTTTTTCGCAGAATCGCATTTGCGTCGCTTCAGAGAACACAAAAGCTTGTTCAGGAGGAAAAAAAGCACAGAGCCCCAGATTTGCTGTTACCCTGGAGAGCTTGCAGAGCACTGGGGAAAGCAGGCAGAGAATTCCCTGCTAGCACCTTCTCTGTGCGCGGGAAGGCAAAGTGTTCACATTTCCTCGCAGAATCGCTTTTGTGCAGAAAACACTAACACTTGTTCAGAACGAAAGAAAGCACAGAGCCCCATATTTGCTGTTGTCCTGGAGAGCTTGCAGAGCACTGGGGAAAGGCAGGCAGAGAATTCCCTGCTAGCACCTTCTCTGTGCCTGGGAAGCAGAAGTGTTCACATTGCTTCGCAGAATCGCTTTTGTGCAGAAAACACTAACACTTGTTCAGAACGAAAGAAAGCACAGAGCCCCAGATTTTATGTTGTCCTGGAGAGCTTGCAGAGCACTGGGGAAAGGCAGGCAGAGAATTCCCTGCTAGCACCTTCTCGGTGCCTGGGAAGAAGTGTTCACATTGCTTCGCAGAATCGCTTTTGTGCAGAAAACACTAACACTTGTTCAGAACGAAAGAAAGCACAGAGCCCCAGATTTGCTGTTGTCTTAGAGAGCTTGCAGAGCACTGGGGAAAGGCAGGCAGAGAATTCCCTGCTAGCACCTTCTCTGTGCCTGGGAAGCAGAAATGTTCACATTGCTTCGCAGAATCGCTTTTGTGCAGAAAACACTAACACTTGTTCAGAACGAAAGAAAGCACAGAGCCCCAGATTTTATGTTGTCCTGGAGAGCTTGCAGAGCACTGGGGAAAGGCAGGCAGAGAATTCCCTGCTAGCACCTTCTCTGTGCCTGGGAAGCAGAAGTGTTCACATTGCTTCGCAGAATCGCTTTTGTGCAGAAAACACTAACACTTGTTCAGAACGAAAGAAAGCACAGAGCCCCAGATTTTATGTTGTCCTGGAGAGCTTGCAGAGCACTGGGGAAAGGCAGGCAGAGAATTCCCTGCTAGCACCTTCTCTGTGCCTGGGAAGCACAAGTGTTCACATTGCTTCGCAGAATCGCTTTTGTGCAGAAAACACTAACACTTGTTCAGAACGAAAGAAAGCACAGAGCCCCAGATTTTATGTTGTCCTGGAGAGCTTGCAGAGCACTGGGGAAAGGCAGGCAGAGAATTCCCTGCTAGCACCTTCTCGGTGCCTGGGAAGAAGTGTTCACATTGCTTCGCAGAATCGCTTTTGTGCAGAAAACACTAACACTTGTTCAGAACGAAAGAAAGCACAGAGCCCCAGATTTGCTGTTGTCCTGGAGAGCTTGCAGAGCACTGGGGAAAGGCAGGCAGAGAATTCCCTGCTAGCACCTTCTCTGTGCGTGGGAATGAGAAGTGTTCACATTGCTTCGCAGAATCGCTTTTGTGCAGAAAACACTAACACTTGTTCAGAACGAAAGAAAGCACAGAGCCCCAGATTTGCTGTTGTCCTGGAGAGCTTGCAGAGCACTGGGGAAAGGCAGGCAGAGAATTCCCTGCTAGCACCTTCTCTCTGCGCGGGAATGAGAAGTGTTCACATTTTTTCGCAGAATCGCATTTGCGTCGCTTCAGAGAACACAAAAGCTTGTTCAGGAGGAAAGAAAGCACAGAGCCCCAGATTTGCTGTTACCCTGGAGAGCTTGCAGAGCACTGGGGAAAGCAGGCAGAGAATTCCCTGCTAGCACCTTCTCTGTGCGCGGGAAGGCAAAGTGTTCACATTTCCTCGCAGAATCGCTTTTGTGCAGAAAACACTAACACTTGTTCAGAACGAAAGAAAGCACAGAGCCCCAGATTTTATGTTGTCCTGGAGAGCTTGCAGAGCACTGGGGAAAGGCAGGCAGAGAATTCCCTGCTAGCACCTTCTCGGTGCCTGGGAAGAAGAAGTGTTCACATTGCTTCGCAGAATCGCTTTTGTGCAGAAAACACTAACACTTGTTCAGAACGAAAGAAAGCACAGAGCCCCAGATTTTATGTTGTCCTGGAGAGCTTGCAGAGCACTGGGGAAAGGCAGGCAGAGAATTCCCTGCTAGCACCTTCTCTCTGCGCGGGAATGAGAAGTGTTCACATTGCTTCGCAGAATCGCTTTTGTGCAGAAAACACTAACACTTGTTCAGAACGAAAGAAAGCACAGAGCCCCAGATTTTATGTTGTCCTGGAGAGCTTGCAGAGCACTGGGGAAAGGCAGGCAGAGAATTCCCTGCTAGCACCTTCTCTCTGCGCGGGAATGAGAAGTGTTCACATTTTTTCGCAGAATCGCATTTGCGTCGCTTCAGAGAACACAAAAGCTTGTTCAGGAGGAAAGAAAGCACAGAGCCCCAGATTTGCTGTTACCCTGGAGAGCTTGCAGAGCACTGGGGAAAGCAGGCAGAGAATTCCCTGCTAGCACCTTCTCTGTGCGCGGGAAGGCAAAGTGTTCACATTTCCTCGCAGAATCGCTTTTGTGCAGAAAACACTAACACTTGTTCAGAACGAAAGAAAGCACAGAGCCCCAGATTTTATGTTGTCCTGGAGAGCTTGCAGAGCACTGGGGAAAGGCAGGCAGAGAATTCCCTGCTAGCACCTTCTCGGTGCCTGGGAAGAAGTGTTCACATTGCTTCGCAGAATCGCTTTTGTGCAGAAAACAGTAACACTTGTTCAGAACGAAAGAAAGCACAGAGCCCCAGATTTGCTGTTGTCCTGGAGAGCTTGCAGAGCACTGGGGAAAGGCAGGCAGAGAATTCCCTGCTAGCACCTTCTCTGTGCCTGGGAAGCAGAAGTGTTCACATTGCTTCGCAGAATCGCTTTTGTGCAGAAAACAGTAACACTTGTTCAGAACGAAAGAAAGCACAGAGCCCCAGATTTTATGTTGTCCTGGAGAGCTTGCAGAGCACTGGGGAAAGGCAGGCAGAGAATTCCCTGCTAGCACCTTCTCTCTGCGCAGGAATGAGAAGTGTTCACATTGCTTCGCAGAATCGCTTTTGTGCAGAAAACAGTAACACTTGTTCAGAACGAAAGAAAGCACAGAGCCCCAGATTTGCTGTTGTCCTGGAGAGCTTGCAGAGCACTGGGGAAAGGCAGGCAGAGAATTCCCTGCTAGCACCTTCTCTGTGCGCGGGAATGAGAAGTGTTCACATTGCTTCGCAGAATCGCTTTTGTGCAGAAAACACTAACACTTGTTCAGAACGAAAGAAAGCACAGAGCCCCAGATTTTATGTTGTCCTGGAGAGCTTGCAGAGCACTGGGGAAAGGCAGGCAGAGAATTCCCTGCTAGCACCTTCTCTCTGCGCGGGAATGAGAAGTGTTCACATTGCTTCGCAGAATCGCTTTTGTGCAGAAAACACTAACACTTGTTCAGAACGAAAGAAAGCACAGAGCCCCAGATTTTATGTTGTCCTGGAGAGCTTGCAGAGCACTGGGGAAAGGCAGGCAGAGAATTCCCTGCTAGCACCTTCTCTCTGCGCGGGAATGAGAAGTGTTCACATTTTTTCGCAGAATCGCATTTGCGTCGCTTCAGAGAACACAAAAGCTTGTTCAGGAGGAAAGAAAGCACAGAGCCCCAGATTTGCTGTTACCCTGGAGAGCTTGCAGAGCACTGGGGAAAGCAGGCAGAGAATTCCCTGCTAGCACCGTCTCTGTGCGCGGGAATGAGAAGTGTTCACATTGCTTCAAAGAATCGCTTTTGTGCAGAAAACACTAACACTTGTTCAGAACGAAAGAAAGCACAGAGCCCCAGATTTTATGTTGTCCTGGAGAGCTTGCAGAGCACTGGGGAAAGGCAGGCAGAGAATTCCCTGCTAGCACCTTCTCTGTGCGCGGGAAGGCAAAGTGTTCACATTTCCTCGCAGAATCGCTTTTGTGCAGAAAACACTAACACTTGTTCAGAACGAAAGAAAGCACAGAGCCCCAGATTTTATGTTGTCCTGGAGAGCTTGCAGAGCACTGGGGAAAGGCAGGCAGAGAATTCCCTGCTAGCACCTTCTCTGTGCCTGGGAAGCAGAAGTGTTCACATTGCTTCGCAGAATCGCTTTTGTGCAGAAAACACTAACACTTGTTCAGAACGAAAGAAAGCACAGAGCCCCAGATTTGCTGTTGTCCTGGAGAGCTTGCAGAGCACTGGGGAAAGGCAGGCAGAGAATTCCCTGCTAGCACCTTCTCTGTGCCTGGGAAGCAGAAGTGTTCACATTGCTTCGCAGAATCGCTTTTGTGCAGAAAACACTAACACTTGTTCAGAACGAAAGAAAGCACAGAGCCCCAGATTTTATGTTGTCCTGGAGAGCTTGCAGAGCACTGGGGAAAGGCAGGCAGAGAATTCCCTGCTAGCACCTTCTCTCTGCGCGGGAATGAGAAGTGTTCACATTGCTTCGCAGAATCGCTTTTGTGCAGAAAACACTAACACTTGTTCAGAACGAAAGAAAGCACAGAGCCCCAGATTTTATGTTGTCCTGGAGAGCTTGCAGAGCACTGGGGAAAGGCAGGCAGAGAATTCCCTGCTAGCACCTTCTCTCTGCGCGGGAATGAGAAGTGTTCACATTTTTTCGCAGAATCGCATTTGCGTCGCTGCAGAGAACACAAAAGCTTGTTCAGGACGAAAGAAAGCACAGAGCCCCAGATTTGCTGTTGTCCTGGAGAGCTTGCAGAGCACTGGGGAAAGGCAGGCAGAGAATTCCCTGCTAGCACCTTCTCTGTGCCTGGGAAGCAGAAGTGTTCACATTGCTTCGCAGAATCGCTTTTGTGCAGAAAACAGTAACACTTGTTCAGAACGAAAGAAAGCACAGAGCCCCAGATTTTATGTTGTCCTGGAGAGCTTGCAGAGCACTGGGGAAAGGCAGGCAGAGAATTCCCTGCTAGCACCTTCTCTCTGCGCAGGAATGAGAAGTGTTCACATTGCTTCGCAGAATCGCTTTTGTGCAGAAAACAGTAACACTTGTTCAGAACGAAAGAAAGCACAGAGCCCCAGATTTTATGTTGTCCTGGAGAGCTTGCAGAGCACTGGGGAAAGGCAGGCAGAGAATTCCCTGCTAGCACCTTCTCGGTGCCTGGGAAGAAGTGTTCACATTGCTTCGCAGAATCGCTTTTGTGCAGAAAACACTAACACTTGTTCAGAACGAAAGAAAGCACAGAGCCCCAGATTTGCTGTTGTCCTGGAGAGCTTGCAGAGCACTGGGGAAAGGCAGGCAGAGAATTCCCTGCTAGCACCTTCTCTGTGCCTGGGAAGCACAAGTGTTCACATTGCTTCGCAGAATCGCTTTTGTGCAGAAAACACTAACACTTGTTCAGAACGAAAGAAAGCACAGAGCCCCAGATTTTATGTTGTCCTGGAGAGCTTGCAGAGCACTGGGGAAAGGCAGGCAGAGAATTCCCTGCTAGCACCTTCTCGGTGCCTGGGAAGAAGTGTTCACATTGCTTCGCAGAATCGCTTTTGTGCAGAAAACACTAACACTTGTTCAGAACGAAAGAAAGCACAGAGCCCCAGATTTGCTGTTGTCCTGGAGAGCTTGCAGAGCACTGGGGAAAGGCAGGCAGAGAATTCCCTGCTAGCACCTTCTCTGTGCGCGGGAATGAGAAGTGTTCACATTGCTTCGCAGAATCGCTTTTGTGCAGAAAACACTAACACTTGTTCAGAACGAAAGAAAGCACAGAGCCCCAGATTTTATGTTGTCCTGGAGAGCTTGCAGAGCACTGGGGAAAGGCAGGCAGAGAATTCCCTGCTAGCACCTTCTCTCTGCGCGGGAATGAGAAGTGTTCACATTTTTTCGCAGAATCGCATTTGCGTCGCTTCAGAGAACACAAAAGCTTGTTCAGGAGGAAAGAAAGCACAGAGCCCCAGATTTGCTGTTACCCTGGAGAGCTTGCAGAGCACTGGGGAAAGCAGGCAGAGAATTCCCTGCTAGCACCTTCTCTGTGCGCGGGAAGGCAAAGTGTTCACATTTCCTCGCAGAATCGCTTTTGTGCAGAAAACACTAACACTTGTTCAGAACGAAAGAAAGCACAGAGCCCCAGATTTTATGTTGTCCTGGAGAGCTTGCAGAGCACTGGGGAAAGGCAGGCAGAGAATTCCCTGCTAGCACCTTCTCGGTGCCTGGGAAGAAGAAGTGTTCACATTGCTTCGCAGAATCGCTTTTGTGCAGAAAACACTAACACTTGTTCAGAACGAAAGAAAGCACAGAGCCCCAGATTTTATGTTGTCCTGGAGAGCTTGCAGAGCACTGGGGAAAGGCAGGCAGAGAATTCCCTGCTAGCACCTTCTCTCTGCGCGGGAATGAGAAGTGTTCACATTGCTTCGCAGAATCGCTTTTGTGCAGAAAACACTAACACTTGTTCAGAACGAAAGAAAGCACAGAGCCCCAGATTTTATGTTGTCCTGGAGAGCTTGCAGAGCACTGGGGAAAGGCAGGCAGAGAATTCCCTGCTAGCACCTTCTCTCTGCGCGGGAATGAGAAGTGTTCACATTTTTTCGCAGAATCGCATTTGCGTCGCTTCAGAGAACACAAAAGCTTGTTCAGGAGGAAAGAAAGCACAGAGCCCCAGATTTGCTGTTACCCTGGAGAGCTTGCAGAGCACTGGGGAAAGCAGGCAGAGAATTCCCTGCTAGCACCGTCTCTGTGCGCGGGAATGAGAAGTGTTCACATTGCTTCAAAGAATCGCTTTTGTGCAGAAAACACTAACACTTGTTCAGAACGAAAGAAAGCACAGAGCCCCAGATTTTATGTTGTCCTGGAGAGCTTGCAGAGCACTGGGGAAAGGCAGGCAGAGAATTCCCTGCTAGCACCTTCTCTGTGCGCGGGAAGGCAAAGTGTTCACATTTCCTCGCAGAATCGCTTTTGTGCAGAAAACACTAACACTTGTTCAGAACGAAAGAAAGCACAGAGCCCCAGATTTTATGTTGTCCTGGAGAGCTTGCAGAGCACTGGGGAAAGGCAGGCAGAGAATTCCCTGCTAGCACCTTCTCTGTGCCTGGGAAGCAGAAGTGTTCACATTGCTTCGCAGAATCGCTTTTGTGCAGAAAACACTAACACTTGTTCAGAACGAAAGAAAGCACAGAGCCCCAGATTTGCTGTTGTCCTGGAGAGCTTGCAGAGCACTGGGGAAAGGCAGGCAGAGAATTCCCTGCTAGCACCTTCTCTGTGCCTGGGAAGCAGAAGTGTTCACATTGCTTCGCAGAATCGCTTTTGTGCAGAAAACACTAACACTTGTTCAGAACGAAAGAAAGCACAGAGCCCCAGATTTTATGTTGTCCTGGAGAGCTTGCAGAGCACTGGGGAAAGGCAGGCAGAGAATTCCCTGCTAGCACCTTCTCTCTGCGCGGGAATGAGAAGTGTTCACATTGCTTCGCAGAATCGCTTTTGTGCAGAAAACACTAACACTTGTTCAGAACGAAAGAAAGCACAGAGCCCCAGATTTTATGTTGTCCTGGAGAGCTTGCAGAGCACTGGGGAAAGGCAGGCAGAGAATTCCCTGCTAGCACCTTCTCTCTGCGCGGGAATGAGAAGTGTTCACATTTTTTCGCAGAATCGCATTTGCGTCGCTGCAGAGAACACAAAAGCTTGTTCAGGACGAAAGAAAGCACAGAGCCCCAGATTTGCTGTTGTCCTGGAGAGCTTGCAGAGCACTGGGGAAAGGCAGGCAGAGAATTCCCTGCTAGCACCTTCTCTGTGCCTGGGAAGCAGAAGTGTTCACATTGCTTCGCAGAATCGCTTTTGTGCAGAAAACAGTAACACTTGTTCAGAACGAAAGAAAGCACAGAGCCCCAGATTTTATGTTGTCCTGGAGAGCTTGCAGAGCACTGGGGAAAGGCAGGCAGAGAATTCCCTGCTAGCACCTTCTCTCTGCGCAGGAATGAGAAGTGTTCACATTGCTTCGCAGAATCGCTTTTGTGCAGAAAACAGTAACACTTGTTCAGAACGAAAGAAAGCACAGAGCCCCAGATTTTATGTTGTCCTGGAGAGCTTGCAGAGCACTGGGGAAAGGCAGGCAGAGAATTCCCTGCTAGCACCTTCTCGGTGCCTGGGAAGAAGTGTTCACATTGCTTCGCAGAATCGCTTTTGTGCAGAAAACACTAACACTTGTTCAGAACGAAAGAAAGCACAGAGCCCCAGATTTGCTGTTGTCCTGGAGAGCTTGCAGAGCACTGGGGAAAGGCAGGCAGAGAATTCCCTGCTAGCACCTTCTCTGTGCCTGGGAAGCACAAGTGTTCACATTGCTTCGCAGAATCGCTTTTGTGCAGAAAACACTAACACTTGTTCAGAACGAAAGAAAGCACAGAGCCCCAGATTTTATGTTGTCCTGGAGAGCTTGCAGAGCACTGGGGAAAGGCAGGCAGAGAATTCCCTGCTAGCACCTTCTCGGTGCCTGGGAAGAAGTGTTCACATTGCTTCGCAGAATCGCTTTTGTGCAGAAAACACTAACACTTGTTCAGAACGAAAGAAAGCACAGAGCCCCAGATTTGCTGTTGTCCTGGAGAGCTTGCAGAGCACTGGGGAAAGGCAGGCAGAGAATTCCCTGCTAGCACCTTCTCTCTGCGCGGGAATGAGAAGTGTTCACATTTTTTCGCAGAATCGCATTTGCGTCGCTTCAGAGAACACAAAAGCTTGTTCAGGAGGAAAGAAAGCACAGAGCCCCAGATTTGCTGTTACCCTGGAGAGCTTGCAGAGCACTGGGGAAAGCAGGCAGAGAATTCCCTGCTAGCACCTTCTCTGTGCGCGGGAAGGCAAAGTGTTCACATTTCCTCGCAGAATCGCTTTTGTGCAGAAAACACTAACACTTGTTCAGAACGAAAGAAAGCACAGAGCCCCAGATTTTATGTTGTCCTGGAGAGCTTGCAGAGCACTGGGGAAAGGCAGGCAGAGAATTCCCTGCTAGCACCTTCTCGGTGCCTGGGAAGAAGTGTTCACATTGCTTCGCAGAATCGCTTTTGTGCAGAAAACACTAACACTTGTTCAGAACGAAAGAAAGCACAGAGCCCCAGATTTGCTGTTGTCCTGGAGAGCTTGCAGAGCACTGGGGAAAGGCAGGCAGAGAATTCCCTGCTAGCACCTTCTCTGTGCCTGGGAAGCAGAAGTGTTCACATTGCTTCGCAGAATCGCTTTTGTGCAGAAAACACTAACACTTGTTCAGAACGAAAGAAAGCACATAGCCCCAGATTTTATGTTGTCCTGGAGAGCTTGCAGAGCACTGGGGAAAGGCAGGCAGAGAATTCCCTGCTAGCACCTTCTCTCTGCGCGGGAATGAGAAGTGTTCACATTTTTTCGCAGAATCGCATTTGCGTCGCTTCAGAGAACACAAAAGCTTGTTCAGGAGGAAAAAAAGCACAGAGCCCCAGATTTGCTGTTACCCTGGAGAGCTTGCAGAGCACTGGGGAAAGCAGGCAGAGAATTCCCTGCTAGCACCTTCTCTGTGCGCGGGAAGGCAAAGTGTTCACATTTCCTCGCAGAATCGCTTTTGTGCAGAAAACACTAACACTTGTTCAGAACGAAAGAAAGCACAGAGCCCCATATTTGCTGTTGTCCTGGAGAGCTTGCAGAGCACTGGGGAAAGGCAGGCAGAGAATTCCCTGCTAGCACCTTCTCTGTGCCTGGGAAGCAGAAGTGTTCACATTGCTTCGCAGAATCGCTTTTGTGCAGAAAACACTAACACTTGTTCAGAACGAAAGAAAGCACAGAGCCCCAGATTTTATGTTGTCCTGGAGAGCTTGCAGAGCACTGGGGAAAGGCAGGCAGAGAATTCCCTGCTAGCACCTTCTCTGTGCCTGGGAAGCACAAGTGTTCACATTGCTTCGCAGAATCGCTTTTGTGCAGAAAACACTAACACTTGTTCAGAACGAAAGAAAGCACAGAGCCCCAGATTTTATGTTGTCCTGGAGAGCTTGCAGAGCACTGGGGAAAGGCAGGCAGAGAATTCCCTGCTAGCACCTTCTCGGTGCCTGGGAAGAAGTGTTCACATTGCTTCGCAGAATCGCTTTTGTGCAGAAAACACTAACACTTGTTCAGAACGAAAGAAAGCACAGAGCCCCAGATTTGCTGTTGTCCTGGAGAGCTTGCAGAGCACTGGGGAAAGGCAGGCAGAGAATTCCCTGCTAGCACCTTCTCTGTGCGCGGGAATGAGAAGTGTTCACATTTCCTCGCAGAATCGCTTTTGTGCAGAAAACACTAACACTTGTTCAGAACGAAAGAAAGCACAGAGCCCCAGATTTTATGTTGTCCTGGAGAGCTTGCAGAGCACTGGGGAAAGGCAGGCAGAGAATTCCCTGCTAGCACCTTCTCGGTGCCTGGGAAGAAGAAGTGTTCACATTGCTTCGCAGAATCGCTTTTGTGCAGAAAACACTAACACTTGTTCAGAACGAAAGAAAGCACAGAGCCCCAGATTTTATGTTGTCCTGGAGAGCTTGCAGAGCACTGGGGAAAGGCAGGCAGAGAATTCCCTGCTAGCACCTTCTCTCTGCGCGGGAATGAGAAGTGTTCACATTGCTTCGCAGAATCGCTTTTGTGCAGAAAACAGTAACACTTGTTCAGAACGAAAGAAAGCACAGAGCCCCAGATTTTATGTTGTCCTGGAGAGCTTGCAGAGCACTGGGGAAAGGCAGGCAGAGAATTCCCTGCTAGCACCTTCTCTCTGCGCGGGAATCAGAAGTGTTCACATTTTTTCGCAGAATCGCATTTGCGTCGCTTCAGAGAACACAAAAGCTTGTTCAGGAGGAAAGAAAGCACAGAGCCCCAGATTTGCTGTTACCCTGGAGAGCTTGCAGAGCACTGGGGAAAGCAGGCAGAGAATTCCCTGCTAGCACCTTCTCTGTGCGCGGGAAGGCAAAGTGTTCACATTTCCTCGCAGAATCGCTTTTGTGCAGAAAACACTAACACTTGTTCAGAACGAAAGAAAGCACAGAGCCCCAGATTTTATGTTGTCCTGGAGAGCTTGCAGAGCACTGGGGAAAGGCAGGCAGAGAATTCCCTGCTAGCACCTTCTCTCTGCGCGGGAATGAGAAGTGTTCACATTGCTTCGCAGAATCGCTTTTGTGCAGAAAACAGTAACACTTGTTCAGAACGAAAGAAAGCACAGAGCCCCAGATTTTATGTTGTCCTGGAGAGCTTGCAGAGCACTGGGGAAAGGCAGGCAGAGAATTCCCTGCTAGCACCTTCTCGGTGCCTGGGAAGAAGTGTTCACATTGCTTCGCAGAATCGCTTTTGTGCAGAAAACACTAACACTTGTTCAGAACGAAAGAAAGCACAGAGCCCCAGATTTGCTGTTGTCCTGGAGAGCTTGCAGAGCACTGGGGAAAGGCAAGCAGAGAATTCCCTGCTAGCACCTTCTCTGTGCCTGGGAAGCAGAAGTGTTCACATTGTTTCGCAGAATCGCTTTTGTGCAGAAAACACTAACACTTGTTCAGAACGAAAGAAAGCACAGAGCCCCAGATTTTATGTTGTCCTGGAGAGCTTGCAGAGCACTGGGGAAAGGCAGGCAGAGAATTCCCTGCTAGCACCTTCTCTGTGCGCGGGAATGAGAAGTGTTCACATTGCTTCGCAGAATCGCTTTTGTGCAGAAAACACTAACACTTGTTCAGAACGAAAGAAAGCACATAGCCCCAGATTTTATGTTGTCCTGGAGAGCTTGCAGAGCACTGGGGAAAGGCAGGCAGAGAATTCCCTGCTAGCACCTTCTCTCTGCGCGGGAATGAGAAGTGTTCACATTTTTTCGCAGAATCGCATTTGCGTCGCTGCAGAGAACACAAAAGCTTGTTCAGGACGAAAGAAAGCACAGAGCCCCAGATTTGCTGTTACCCTGGAGAGCTTGCAGAGCACTGGGGAAAGCAGGCAGAGAATTCCCTGCTAGCACCTTCTCTGTGCGCGGGAAGGCAAAGTGTTCACATTTCCTCGCAGAATCGCTTTTGTGCAGAAAACACTAACACTTGTTCAGAACGAAAGAAAGCACAGAGCCCCATATTTGCTGTTGTCCTGGAGAGCTTGCAGAGCACTGGGGAAAGGCAGGCAGAGAATTCCCTGCTAGCACCTTCTCTGTGCCTGGGAAGCAGAAGTGTTCACATTGCTTCGCAGAATCGCTTTTGTGCAGAAAACACTAACACTTGTTCAGAACGAAAGAAAGCACAGAGCCCCAGATTTTATGTTGTCCTGGAGAGCTTGCAGAGCACTGGGGAAAGGCAGGCAGAGAATTCCCTGCTAGCACCTTCTCGGTGCCTGGGAAGAAGTGTTCACATTGCTTCGCAGAATCGCTTTTGTGCAGAAAACACTAACACTTGTTCAGAACGAAAGAAAGCACAGAGCCCCAGATTTGCTGTTGTCTTAGAGAGCTTGCAGAGCACTGGGGAAAGGCAGGCAGAGAATTCCCTGCTAGCACCTTCTCTGTGCCTGGGAAGCAGAAATGTTCACATTGCTTCGCAGAATCGCTTTTGTGCAGAAAACACTAACACTTGTTCAGAACGAAAGAAAGCACAGAGCCCCAGATTTTATGTTGTCCTGGAGAGCTTGCAGAGCACTGGGGAAAGGCAGGCAGAGAATTCCCTGCTAGCACCTTCTCTGTGCCTGGGAAGCAGAAGTGTTCACATTGCTTCGCAGAATCGCTTTTGTGCAGAAAACACTAACACTTGTTCAGAACGAAAGAAAGCACAGAGCCCCAGATTTTATGTTGTCCTGGAGAGCTTGCAGAGCACTGGGGAAAGGCAGGCAGAGAATTCCCTGCTAGCACCTTCTCTGTGCCTGGGAAGCACAAGTGTTCACATTGCTTCGCAGAATCGCTTTTGTGCAGAAAACACTAACACTTGTTCAGAACGAAAGAAAGCACAGAGCCCCAGATTTTATGTTGTCCTGGAGAGCTTGCAGAGCACTGGGGAAAGGCAGGCAGAGAATTCCCTGCTAGCACCTTCTCGGTGCCTGGGAAGAAGTGTTCACATTGCTTCGCAGAATCGCTTTTGTGCAGAAAACACTAACACTTGTTCAGAACGAAAGAAAGCACAGAGCCCCAGATTTGCTGTTGTCCTGGAGAGCTTGCAGAGCACTGGGGAAAGGCAGGCAGAGAATTCCCTGCTAGCACCTTCTCTGTGCGTGGGAATGAGAAGTGTTCACATTGCTTCGCAGAATCGCTTTTGTGCAGAAAACACTAACACTTGTTCAGAACGAAAGAAAGCACAGAGCCCCAGATTTTATGTTGTCCTGGAGAGCTTGCAGAGCACTGGGGAAAGGCAGGCAGAGAATTCCCTGCTAGCACCTTCTCTCTGCGCGGGAATGAGAAGTGTTCACATTTTTTCGCAGAATCGCATTTGCGTCGCTTCAGAGAACACAAAAGCTTGTTCAGGAGGAAAGAAAGCACAGAGCCCCAGATTTGCTGTTACCCTGGAGAGCTTGCAGAGCACTGGGGAAAGCAGGCAGAGAATTCCCTGCTAGCACCTTCTCTGTGCGCGGGAAGGCAAAGTGTTCACATTTCCTCGCAGAATCGCTTTTGTGCAGAAAACACTAACACTTGTTCAGAACGAAAGAAAGCACAGAGCCCCAGATTTTATGTTGTCCTGGAGAGCTTGCAGAGCACTGGGGAAAGGCAGGCAGAGAATTCCCTGCTAGCACCTTCTCGGTGCCTGGGAAGAAGAAGTGTTCACATTGCTTCGCAGAATCGCTTTTGTGCAGAAAACACTAACACTTGTTCAGAACGAAAGAAAGCACAGAGCCCCAGATTTTATGTTGTCCTGGAGAGCTTGCAGAGCACTGGGGAAAGGCAGGCAGAGAATTCCCTGCTAGCACCTTCTCTCTGCGCGGGAATGAGAAGTGTTCACATTGCTTCGCAGAATCGCTTTTGTGCAGAAAACACTAACACTTGTTCAGAACGAAAGAAAGCACAGAGCCCCAGATTTTATGTTGTCCTGGAGAGCTTGCAGAGCACTGGGGAAAGGCAGGCAGAGAATTCCCTGCTAGCACCTTCTCTCTGCGCGGGAATGAGAAGTGTTCACATTTTTTCGCAGAATCGCATTTGCGTCGCTTCAGAGAACACAAAAGCTTGTTCAGGAGGAAAGAAAGCACAGAGCCCCAGATTTGCTGTTACCCTGGAGAGCTTGCAGAGCACTGGGGAAAGCAGGCAGAGAATTCCCTGCTAGCACCTTCTCTGTGCGCGGGAAGGCAAAGTGTTCACATTTCCTCGCAGAATCGCTTTTGTGCAGAAAACACTAACACTTGTTCAGAACGAAAGAAAGCACAGAGCCCCAGATTTTATGTTGTCCTGGAGAGCTTGCAGAGCACTGGGGAAAGGCAGGCAGAGAATTCCCTGCTAGCACCTTCTCTCTGCGCGGGAATGAGAAGTGTTCACATTGCTTCGCAGAATCGCTTTTGTGCAGAAAACAGTAACACTTGTTCAGAACGAAAGAAAGCACAGAGCCCCAGATTTTATGTTGTCCTGGAGAGCTTGCAGAGCACTGGGGAAAGGCAGGCAGAGAATTCCCTGCTAGCACCTTCTCGGTGCCTGGGAAGAAGTGTTCACATTGCTTCGCAGAATCGCTTTTGTGCAGAAAACACTAACACTTGTTCAGAACGAAAGAAAGCACAGAGCCCCAGATTTGCTGTTGTCCTGGAGAGCTTGCAGAGCACTGGGGAAAGGCAGGCAGAGAATTCCCTGCTAGCACCTTCTCTGTGCCTGGGAAGCAGAAGTGTTCACATTGTTTCGCAGAATCGCTTTTGTGCAGAAAACACTAACACTTGTTCAGAACGAAAGAAAGCACAGAGCCCCAGATTTTATGTTGTGCTGGAGAGCTTGCAGAGCACTGGGGAAAGGCAGGCAGAGAATTCCCTGCTAGCACCTTCTCTGTGCGCGGGAATGAGAAGTGTTCACATTGCTTCGCAGAATCGCTTTTGTGCAGAAAACACTAACACTTGTTCAGAACGAAAGAAAGCACATAGCCCCAGATTTTATGTTGTCCTGGAGAGCTTGCAGAGCACTGGGGAAAGGCAGGCAGAGAATTCCCTGCTAGCACCTTCTCTCTGCGCGGGAATGAGAAGTGTTCACATTTTTTCGCAGAATCGCATTTGCGTCGCTTCAGAGAACACAAAAGCTTGTTCAGGAGGAAAAAAAGCACAGAGCCCCAGATTTGCTGTTACCCTGGAGAGCTTGCAGAGCACTGGGGAAAGCAGGCAGAGAATTCCCTGCTAGCACCTTCTCTGTGCGCGGGAAGGCAAAGTGTTCACATTTCCTCGCAGAATCGCTTTTGTGCAGAAAACACTAACACTTGTTCAGAACGAAAGAAAGCACAGAGCCCCATATTTGCTGTTGTCCTGGAGAGCTTGCAGAGCACTGGGGAAAGGCAGGCAGAGAATTCCCTGCTAGCACCTTCTCTGTGCCTGGGAAGCAGAAGTGTTCACATTGCTTCGCAGAATCGCTTTTGTGCAGAAAACACTAACACTTGTTCAGAACGAAAGAAAGCACAGAGCCCCAGATTTTATGTTGTCCTGGAGAGCTTGCAGAGCACTGGGGAAAGGCAGGCAGAGAATTCCCTGCTAGCACCTTCTCGGTGCCTGGGAAGAAGTGTTCACATTGCTTCGCAGAATCGCTTTTGTGCAGAAAACACTAACACTTGTTCAGAACGAAAGAAAGCACAGAGCCCCAGATTTGCTGTTGTCTTAGAGAGCTTGCAGAGCACTGGGGAAAGGCAGGCAGAGAATTCCCTGCTAGCACCTTCTCTGTGCCTGGGAAGCAGAAATGTTCACATTGCTTCGCAGAATCGCTTTTGTGCAGAAAACACTAACACTTGTTCAGAACGAAAGAAAGCACAGAGCCCCAGATTTTATGTTGTCCTGGAGAGCTTGCAGAGCACTGGGGAAAGGCAGACAGAGAATTCCCTGCTAGCACCTTCTCGGTGCCTGGGTAGAAGAAGTGTTCACATTGCTTCGCAGAATCGCTTTTGTGCAGAAAACACTAACACTTGTTCAGAACGAAAGAAAGCACCGAGCCCCAGATTTGCTGTTGTCCTGGAGAGCTTGCAGAGCACTGGGGAAAGGCAGGCAGAGAATTCCCTGCTAGCACCTTCTCTCTGCGCGGGAATGAGAAGTGTTCACATTGCTTCGCAGAATCGCTTTTGTGCAGAAAACACTAACACTTGTTCAGAACGAAAGAAAGCACATAGCCCCAGATTTTATGTTGTCCTGGAGAGCTTGCAGAGCACTGGGGAAAAGCAGGCAGAGAATTCCCTGCTAGCACCGTGTCTGTGCGCGGGAAGGAAAAGTGTTCACATTTTTTCGCAGAATCGCATTTGCGTCGCTGCAGAGAACACAAAAGCTTGTTCAGGACGAAAGAAAGCACAGAGCCCCAGATTTGCTGTTACCCTGGAGAGCTTGCAGAGCACTGGGGAAAGGCAGGCAGAGAATTCCCTGCTAGCACCTTCTCGGTGCCTGGGAAGAAGAAGTGTTCACATTGCTTCGCAGAATCGCTTTTGTGCAGAAAACACTAACACTTGTTCAGAACGAAAGAAAGCACAGAGCCCCAGATTTTATGTTGTCCTGGAGAGCTTGCAGAGCACTGGGGAAAGGCAGGCAGAGAATTCCCTGCTAGCACCTTCTCTCTGCGCGGGAATGAGAAGTGTTCACATTTTTTCGCAGAATCGCATTTGCGTCGCTGCAGAGAACACAAAAGCTTGTTCAGGACGAAAGAAAGCACAGAGCCCCAGATTTGCTGTTACCCTGGAGAGCTTGCAGAGCACTGGGGAAAGCAGGCAGAGAATTCCCTGCTAGCACCTTCTCTGTGGGCGGGAAGGCAAAGTGTTCACATTTCCTCGCAGAATCGCTTTTGTGCAGAAAACACTAACACTTGTTCAGAACGAAAGAAAGCACAGAGCCCCAGATTTTATGTTGTCCTGGAGAGCTTGCAGAGCACTGGGGAAAGGCAGGCAGAGAATTCCCTGCTAGCACCTTCTCTCTGCGCGGGAATGAGAAGTGTTCACATTTTTTCGCAGAATCGCATTTGCGTCGCTGCAGAGAACACAAAAGCTTGTTCAGGACGAAAGAAAGCACAGAGCCCCAGATTTGCTGTTACCCTGGAGAGCTTGCAGAGCACTGGGGAAAGCAGGCAGAGAATTCCCTGCTAGCACCTTCTCTCTGCGCGGGAATGAGAAGTGTTCACATTTTTTCGCAGAATCGCATTTGCGTCGCTTCAGAGAACACAAAAGCTTGTTCAGGACGAAAGAAAGCACAGAGCCCCATATTTGCTGTTACCCTGGAGAGCTTGCAGAGCACTGGGGAAAGCAGGCAGAGAATTCCCTGCTAGCACCTTCTCTGTGCGCGGGAAGGCAAAGTGTTCACATTTCCTCGCAGAATCGCTTTTGTGCAGAAAACACTAACACTTGTTCAGAACGAAAGAAAGCACAGAGCCCCAGATTTTATGTTGTCCTGGAGAGCTTGCAGAGCACTGGGGAAAGGCAGACAGAGAATTCCCTGCTAGCACCTTCTCGGTGCCTGGGAAGAAGAAGTGTTCACATTGCTTCGCAGAATCGCTTTTGTGCAGAAAACACTAACACTTGTTCAGAACGAAAGAAAGTACCGAGCCCCAGATTTGCTGTTGTCCTGGAGAGCTTGCAGAGCACTGGGGAAAGGCAGGCAGAGAATTCCCTGCTAGCACCTTCTCTCTGCGCGGGAATGAGAAGTGTTCACATTGCTTCGCAGAATCGCTTTTGTGCAGAAAACACTAACACTTGTTCAGAACGAAAGAAAGCACAGAGCCCCAGATTTTATGTTGTCCTGGAGAGCTTGCAGAGCACTGGGGAAAGGCAGGCAGAGAATTCCCTGCTAGCACCTTCTCTCTGCGCGGGAATGAGAAGTGTTCACATTTTTTCGCAGAATCGCATTTGCGTCGCTGCAGAGAACACAAAAGCTTGTTCAGGACGAAAGAAAGCACAGAGCCCCAGATTTGCTGTTACCCTGGAGAGCTTGCAGAGCACTGGGGAAAGCAGGCAGAGAATTCCCTGCTAGCACCTTCTCTGTGCGCGGGAAGGCAAAGTGTTCACATTTCCTCGCAGAATCGCTTTTGTGCAGAAAACACTAACACTTGTTCAGAACGAAAGAAAGCACAGAGCCCCAGATTTTATGTTGTCCTGGAGAGCTTGCAGAGCACTGGGGAAAGGCAGGCAGAGAATTCCCTGCTAGCACCTTCTCTCTGCGCGGGAATGAGAAGTGTTCACATTGCTTCGCAGAATCGCTTTTGTGCAGAAAACACTAACACTTGTTCAGAACGAAAGAAAGCACAGAGCCCCAGATTTTATGTTGTCCTGGAGAGCTTGCAGAGCACTGGGGAAAGGCAGGCAGAGAATTCCCTGCTAGCACCTTCTCTCTGCGCGGGAATGAGAAGTGTTCAGATTTTTTCGCAGAATCGCATTTGCGTCGCTTCAGAGAACACAAAAGCTTGTTCAGGACGAAAGAAAGCACAGAGCCCCAGATTTGCTGTTACCCTGGAGAGCTTGCAGAGCACTGGGGAAAGCAGGCAGAGAATTCCCTGCTAGCACCTTCTCTGTGCTCGGGAAGGCAAAGTGTTCACATTTCCTCGCAGAATCGCTTTTGTGCAGAAAACACTAACACTTGTTCAGAATGAAAGAAAGCACAGAGCCCCAGATTTGCTGTTGTCCTGGAGAGCTTGCAGAGCACTGGGGAAAGGCAGGCAGAGAATTCCCTGCTAGCACCTTCTCTGTGCCTGGGAAGCAGAAGTGTTCACATTGCTTCGCAGAATCGCTTTTGTGCAGAAAACACTAACACTTGTTCAGAACGAAAGAAAGCACAGAGCCCCAGATTTGCTGTTGTCCTGGAGAGCTTGCAGAGCACTGGGGAAAGGCAGGCAGAGAATTCCCTGCTAGCACCGTGTCTGTGCGCGGGAAGGAAAAGTGTTCACATTTTTTCGCAGAATCGCATTTGCGTCGCTGCAGAGAACACAAAAGCTTGTTCAGGACGAAAGAAAGCACAGAGCCCCAGATTTGCTGTTACCCTGGAGAGCTTGCAGAGCACTGGGGAAAGGCAGGCAGAGAATTCCCTGCTAGCACCTTCTCGGTGCCTGGGAAGAAGAAGTGTTCACATTGCTTCGCAGAATCGCTTTTGTGCAGAAAACACTAACACTTGTTCAGAACGAAAGAAAGCACAGAGCCCCAGATTTGCTGTTGTCCTAGAGAGCTTGCAGAGCACTGGGGAAAGGCAGGCAGAGAATTCCCTGCTAGCACCTTCTCTGTGCCTGGGAAGCAGAAGTGTTCACATTGCTTCGCAGAATCGCTTTTGTGCAGAAAACACTAACACTTGTTCAGAACGAAAGAAAGCACAGAGCCCCAGATTTTATGTTGTCCTGGAGAGCTTGCAGAGCACTGGGGAAAGGCAGGCAGAGAATTCCCTGCTAGCACCTTCTCTCTGCGCGGGAATGAGAAGTGTTCACATTTTTTCGCAGAATCGCATTTGCGTCGCTGCAGAGAACACAAAAGCTTGTTCAGGACGAAAGAAAGCACAGAGCCCCAGATTTGCTGTTACCCTGGAGAGCTTGCAGAGCACTGGACAAAGGCAGGCAGAGAATTCCCTGCTAGCACCTTCTCTGTGCGCGGGAAGGCAAAGTGTTCACATTTCCTCGCAGAATTGCTTTTGTGCAGAAAACACTAACACTTGTTCAGAACGAAAGAAAGCACAGAGCCCCATATTTGCTGTTGTCCTGGAGAGCTTGCAGAGCACTGGGGAAAGGCAGGCAGAGAATTCCCTGCTAGCACCTTCTCTGTGCCTGGGAAGCAGAAGTGTTCACATTGCTTCGCAGAATCGCTTTTGTGCAGAAAACACTAACACTTGTTCAGAACGAAAGAAAGCACAGAGCCCCAGATTTTATGTTGTCCTGGAGAGCTTGCAGAGCACTGGGGAAAGGCAGGCAGAGAATTCCCTGCTAGCACCTTCTCTGTGCCTGGGAAGCAGAAGTGTTCACATTGCTTCGCAGAATCGCTTTTGTGCAGAAAACACTAACACTTGTTCAGAACGAAAGAAAGCACAGAGCCCCAGATTTGCTGTTGTCCTGGAGAGCTTGCAGAGCACTGGGGAAAGGCAGGCAGAGAATTCCCTGCTAGCACCTTCTCTGTGCGCGGGAATGAGAAGTGTTCACATTGCTTCGCAGAATCGCTTTTGTGCAGAAAACACTAACACTTGTTCAGAACGAAAGAAAGCACAGAGCCCCAGATTTTATGTTGTCCTGGAGAGCTTGCAGAGCACTGGGGAAAGGCAGGCAGAGAATTCCCTGCTAGCACCTTCTCTCTGCGCGGGAATGAGAAGTGTTCACATTTTTTCGCAGAATCGCATTTGCGTCGCTTCAGAGAACACAAAAGCTTGTTCAGGAGGAAAGAAAGCACAGAGCCCCAGATTTGCTGTTACCCTGGAGAGCTTGCAGAGCACTGGGGAAAGCAGGCAGAGAATTCCCTGCTAGCACCTTCTCTGTGCGCGGGAAGGCAAAGTGTTCACATTTCCTCGCAGAATCGCTTTTGTGCAGAAAACACTAACACTTGTTCAGAACGAAAGAAAGCACAGAGCCCCAGATTTTATGTTGTCCTGGAGAGCTTGCAGAGCACTGGGGAAAGGCAGACAGAGAATTCCCTGCTAGCACCTTCTCGGTGCCTGGGAAGAAGAAGTGTTCACATTGCTTCGCAGAATCGCTTTTGTGCAGAAAACACTAACACTTGTTCAGAACGAAAGAAAGCACAGAGCCCCAGATTTTATGTTGTCCTGGAGAGCTTGCAGAGCACTGGGGAAAGGCAGGCAGAGAATTCCCTGCTAGCACCGTGTCTGTGCGCGGGAAGGAAAAGTGTTCACATTTTTTCGCAGAATCGCATTTGCGTCGCTGCAGAGAACACAAAAGCTTGTTCAGGACGAAAGAAAGCACAGAGCCCCAGATTTGCTGTTACCCTGGAGAGCTTGCAGAGCACTGGGGAAAGGCAGGCAGAGAATTCCCTGCTAGCACCTTCTCTGTGCCTGGGAAGCAGAAGTGTTCACATTGCTTCGCAGAATCGCTTTTGTGCAGAAAACACTAACACTTGTTCAGAACGAAAGAAAGCACAGAGCCCCAGATTTTATGTTGTCCTGGAGAGCTTGCAGAGCACTGGGGAAAGGCAGGCAGAGAATTCCCTGCTAGCACCTTCTCTCTGCGCGGGAATGAGAAGTGTTCACATTGCTTCGCAGAATCGCTTTTGTGCAGAAAACACTAACACTTGTTCAGAACGAAAGAAAGCACAGAGCCCCAGATTTTATGTTGTCCTGGAGAGCTTGCAGAGCACTGGGGAAAGGCAGGCAGAGAATTCCCTGCTAGCACCTTCTCTCTGCGCGGGAATGAGAAGTGTTCACATTTTTTCGCAGAATCGCATTTGCGTCGCTGCAGAGAACACAAAAGCTTGTTCAGGACGAAAGAAAGCACAGAGCCACAGATTTGCTGTTACCCTGGAGAGCTTGCAGAGCACTGGGGAAAGCAGGCAGAGAATTCCCTGCTAGCACCTTCTCTGTGCGCGGGAAGGCAAAGTGTTCACATTTCCTCGCAGAATCGCTTTTGTGCAGAAAACAGTAACACTTGTTCAGAACGAAAGAAAGCACAGAGACCCAGATTTTATGTTGTCCTGGAGAGCTTGCAGAGCACTGGGGAAAGGCAGGCAGAGAATTCCCTGCTAGCACCTTCTCTCTGCGCGGGAATCAGAAGTGTTCACATTGCTTCACAGAATCGCTTTTGTGCAGAAAACACTAACACTTGTTCAGAACGAAAGAAAGCACAGAGCCCCAGATTTGCTGTTGTCCTGGAGAGCTTGCAGAGCACTGGGGAAAGGCAGGCAGAGAATTCCCTGCTAGCACCTTCTCGGTGCCTGGGAAGAAGTGTTCACATTGCTTCGCAGAATCGCTTTTGTGCAGAAAACACTAACACTTGTTCAGAACGAAAGAAAGCACAGAGCCCCAGATTTGCTGTTGTCCTGGAGAGCTTGCAGAGCACTGGGGAAAGGCAGGCAGAGAATTCCCTGCTAGCACCTTCTCGGTGCCTGGGAAGAAGAAGTGTTCACATTGCTTCGCAGAATCGCTTTTGTGCAGAAAACACTAACACTTGTTCAGAACGAAAGAAAGCACAGAGCCCCAGATTTTATGTTGTCCTGGAGAGCTTGCAGAGCACTGGGGAAAGGCAGGCAGAGAATTCCCTGCTAGCACCTTCTCGGTGCCTGGGAAGAAGAAGTGTTCACATTGCTTCGCAGAATCGCTTTTGTGCAGAAAACAGTAACACTTGTTCAGAACGAAAGAAAGCACATAGC
The DNA here is from genome assembly GCF_047716275.1 of Strix uralensis. NCBI lineage: Eukaryota > Metazoa > Chordata > Aves > Strigiformes > Strigidae > Strix > Strix uralensis. The sequence goes on along the minus strand of NC_133974.1, from coordinate 123,173,077 downwards.
CCCAGATTTTATGTTGTCCTGGAGAGCTTGCAGAGCACTGGGGAAAGGCAGGCAGAGAATTCCCTGCTAGCACCTTCTCTCTGCGCGGGAATGAGAAGTGTTCACATTTTTTCGCAGAATCGCATTTGCGTCGCTTCAGAGAACACAAAAGCTTGTTCAGGACGAAAGAAAGCACAGAGCCCCAGATTTGCTGTTACCCTGGAGAGCTTGCAGAGCACTGGGGAAAGGCAGGCAGAGAATTCCCTGCTAGCACCTTCTCTGTGCCTGGGAAGCAGAAGTGTTCACATTGCTTCGCAGAATCGCTTTTGTGCAGAAAACACTAACACTTGTTCAGAACGAAAGAAAGCACAGAGACCCAGATTTTATGTTGTCCTGGAGAGCTTGCAGAGCACTGGGGAAAGGCAGGCAGAGAATTCCCTGCTAGCACCTTCTCGGTGCCTGGGAAGAAGTGTTCACATTGCTTCGCAGAATCGCTTTTGTGCAGAAAACACTAACACTTGTTCAGAACGAAAGAAAGCACAGAGCCCCAGATTTGCTGTTGTCCTGGAGAGCTTGCAGAGCACTGGGGAAAGGCAGGCAGAGAATTCCCTGCTAGCACCTTCTCTGTGCCTGGGAAGCAGAAGTGTTCACATTGCTTCGCAGAATCGCTTTTGTGCAGAAAACACTAACACTTGTTCAGAACGAAAGAAAGCACAGAGCCCCAGATTTTATGTTGTCCTGGAGAGCTTGCAGAGCACTGGGGAAAGGCAGGCAGAGAATTCCCTGCTAGCACCTTCTCTCTGCGCGGGAATGAGAAGTGTTCACATTTTTTCGCAGAATCGCATTTGCGTCGCTTCAGAGAACACAAAAGCTTGTTCAGGAGGAAAGAAAGCACAGAGCCCCAGATTTGCTGTTACCCTGGAGAGCTTGCAGAGCACTGGGGAAAGCAGGCAGAGAATTCCCTGCTAGCACCTTCTCTGTGCGCGGGAAGGCAAAGTGTTCACATTTCCTCGCAGAATCGCTTTTGTGCAGAAAACACTAACACTTGTTCAGAACGAAAGAAAGCACAGAGCCCCAGATTTTATGTTGTCCTGGAGAGCTTGCAGAGCACTGGGGAAAGGCAGGCAGAGAATTCCCTGCTAGCACCTTCTCGGTGCCTGGGAAGAAGAAGTGTTCACATTGCTTCGCAGAATCGCTTTTGTGCAGAAAACACTAACACTTGTTCAGAACGAAAGAAAGCACAGAGCCCCAGATTTGCTGTTGTCCTGGAGAGCTTGCAGAGCACTGGGGAAAGGCAGGCAGAGAATTCCCTGCTAGCACCGTGTCTGTGCGCGGGAAGGAAAAGTGTTCACATTTTTTCGCAGAATCGCATTTGCGTCGCTGCAGAGAACACAAAAGCTTGTTCAGGACGAAAGAAAGCACAGAGCCCCAGATTTGCTGTTACCCTGGAGAGCTTGCAGAGCACTGGGGAAAGGCAGGCAGAGAATTCCCTGCTAGCACCTTCTCGGTGCCTGGGAAGAAGAAGTGTTCACATTGCTTCGCAGAATCGCTTTTGTGCAGAAAACACTAACACTTGTTCAGAACGAAAGAAAGCACAGAGCCCCAGATTTGCTGTTGTCCTAGAGAGCTTGCAGAGCACTGGGGAAAGGCAGGCAGAGAATTCCCTGCTAGCACCTTCTCTGTGCCTGGGAAGCAGAAGTGTTCACATTGCTTCGCAGAATCGCTTTTGTGCAGAAAACACTAACACTTGTTCAGAACGAAAGAAAGCACAGAGCCCCAGATTTTATGTTGTCCTGGAGAGCTTGCAGAGCACTGGGGAAAGGCAGGCAGAGAATTCCCTGCTAGCACCTTCTCTCTGCGCGGGAATGAGAAGTGTTCACATTTTTTCGCAGAATCGCATTTGCGTCGCTGCAGAGAACACAAAAGCTTGTTCAGGACGAAAGAAAGCACAGAGCCCCAGATTTGCTGTTACCCTGGAGAGCTTGCAGAGCACTGGGGAAAGGCAGGCAGAGAATTCCCTGCTAGCACCTTCTCTGTGCGCGGGAAGGCAAAGTGTTCACATTTCCTCGCAGAATTGCTTTTGTGCAGAAAACACTAACACTTGTTCAGAACGAAAGAAAGCACAGAGCCCCATATTTGCTGTTGTCCTGGAGAGCTTGCAGAGCACTGGGGAAAGGCAGGCAGAGAATTCCCTGCTAGCACCTTCTCTGTGCCTGGGAAGCAGAAGTGTTCACATTGCTTCGCAGAATCGCTTTTGTGCAGAAAACACTAACACTTGTTCAGAACGAAAGAAAGCACAGAGCCCCAGATTTTATGTTGTCCTGGAGAGCTTGCAGAGCACTGGGGAAAGGCAGGCAGAGAATTCCCTGCTAGCACCTTCTCTGTGCCTGGGAAGCAGAAGTGTTCACATTGCTTCGCAGAATCGCTTTTGTGCAGAAAACACTAACACTTGTTCAGAACGAAAGAAAGCACAGAGCCCCAGATTTGCTGTTGTCCTGGAGAGCTTGCAGAGCACTGGGGAAAGGCAGGCAGAGAATTCCCTGCTAGCACCTTCTCTGTGCCTGGGAAGCAGAAGTGTTCACATTGCTTCGCAGAATCGCTTTTGTGCAGAAAACACTAACACTTGTTCAGAACGAAAGAAAGCACATAGCCCCAGATTTTATGTTGTCCTGGAGAGCTTGCAGAGCACTGGGGAAAGGCAGGCAGAGAATTCCCTGCTAGCACCTTCTCTCTGCGCGGGAATGAGAAGTGTTCACATTTTTTCGCAGAATCGCATTTGCGTCGCTGCAGAGAACACAAAAGCTTGTTCAGGACGAAAGAAAGCACAGAGCCCCAGATTTGCTGTTACCCTGGAGAGCTTGCAGAGCACTGGGGAAAGGCAGGCAGAGAATTCCCTGCTAGCACCTTCTCTGTGCGCGGGAAGGCAAAGTGTTCACATTTCCTCGCAGAATTGCTTTTGTGCAGAAAACACTAACACTTGTTCAGAACGAAAGAAAGCACAGAGCCCCATATTTGCTGTTGTCCTGGAGAGCTTGCAGAGCACTGGGGAAAGGCAGGCAGAGAATTCCCTGCTAGCACCTTCTCTGTGCCTGGGAAGCAGAAGTGTTCACATTGCTTCGCAGAATCGCTTTTGTGCAGAAAACACTAACACTTGTTCAGAACGAAAGAAAGCACAGAGCCCCAGATTTTATGTTGTCCTGGAGAGCTTGCAGAGCACTGGGGAAAGGCAGGCAGAGAATTCCCTGCTAGCACCTTCTCGGTGCCTGGGAAGCAGAAGTGTTCACATTGCTTCGCAGAATCGCTTTTGTGCAGAAAACACTAACACTTGTTCAGAACGAAAGAAAGCACAGAGCCCCAGATTTGCTGTTGTCCTGGAGAGCTTGCAGAGCACTGGGGAAAGGCAGGCAGAGAATTCCCTGCTAGCACCTTCTCTGTGCGCGGGAATGAGAAGTGTTCACATTGCTTCGCAGAATCGCTTTTGTGCAGAAAACACTAACACTTGTTCAGAACGAAAGAAAGCACATAGCCCCAGATTTTATGTTGTCCTGGAGAGCTTGCAGAGCACTGGGGAAAGGCAGGCAGAGAATTCCCTGCTAGCACCTTCTCTCTGCGCGGGAATGAGAAGTGTTCACATTTTTTCGCAGAATCGCATTTGCGTCGCTTCAGAGAACACAAAAGCTTGTTCAGGAGGAAAGAAAGCACAGAGCCCCAGATTTGCTGTTACCCTGGAAAGCTTGCAGAGCACTGGGGAAAGCAGGCAGAGAATTCCCTGCTAGCACCTTCTCTGTGCGCGGGAAGGCAAAGTGTTCACATTTCCTCGCAGAATCGCTTTTGTGCAGAAAACACTAACACTTGTTCAGAACGAAAGAAAGCACAGAGCCCCAGATTTTATGTTGTCCTGGAGAGCTTGCAGAGCACTGGGGAAAGGCAGACAGAGAATTCCCTGCTAGCACCTTCTCGGTGCCTGGGAAGAAGAAGTGTTCACATTGCTTCGCAGAATCGCTTTTGTGAAGAAAACACTAACACTTGTTCAGAACGAAAGAAAGCACAGAGCCCCAGATTTTATGTTGTCCTGGAGAGCTTGCAGAGCACTGGGGAAAGGCAGGCAGAGAATTCCCTGCTAGCACCGTGTCTGTGCGCGGGAAGGAAAAGTGTTCACATTTTTTCGCAGAATCGCATTTGCGTCGCTGCAGAGAACACAAAAGCTTGTTCAGGACGAAAGAAAGCACAGAGCCCCAGATTTGCTGTTACCCTGGAGAGCTTGCAGAGCACTGGGGAAAGGCAGGCAGAGAATTCCCTGCTAGCACCTTCTCTGTGCCTGGGAAGCAGAAGTGTTCACATTGCTTCGCAGAATCGCTTTTGTGCAGAAAACACTAACACTTGTTCAGAACGAAAGAAAGCACAGAGCCCCAGATTTTATGTTGTCCTGGAGAGCTTGCAGAGCACTGGGGAAAGGCAGGCAGAGAATTCCCTGCTAGCACCTTCTCTCTGCGCGGGAATCAGAAGTGTTCACATTTTTTCGCAGAATCGCATTTGCGTCGCTTCAGAGAACACAAAAGCTTGTTCAGGACGAAAGAAAGCACAGAGCCCCAGATTTGCTGTTACCCTGGAGAGCTTGCAGAGCACTGGGGAAAGCAGGCAGAGAATTCCCTGCTAGCACCTTCTCTGTGCGCGGGAAGGCAAAGTGTTCACATTTCCTCGCAGAATCGCTTTTGTGCAGAAAACACTAACACTTGTTCAGAACGAAAGAAAGCACAGAGCCCCAGATTTTATGTTGTCCTGGAGAGCTTGCAGAGCACTGGGGAAAGGCAGACAGAGAATTCCCTGCTAGCACCTTCTCGGTGCCTGGGAAGAAGAAGTGTTCACATTGCTTCGCAGAATCGCTTTTGTGAAGAAAACACTAACACTTGTTCAGAACGAAAGAAAGCACAGAGCCCCAGATTTTATGTTGTCCTGGAGAGCTTGCAGAGCACTGGGGAAAGGCAGGCAGAGAATTCCCTGCTAGCACCGTGTCTGTGCGCGGGAAGGAAAAGTGTTCACATTTTTTCGCAGAATCGCATTTGCGTCGCTGCAGAGAACACAAAAGCTTGTTCAGGACGAAAGAAAGCACAGAGCCCCAGATTTGCTGTTACCCTGGAGAGCTTGCAGAGCACTGGGGAAAGGCAGGCAGAGAATTCCCTGCTAGCACCTTCTCTGTGCCTGGGAAGCAGAAGTGTTCACATTGCTTCGCAGAATCGCTTTTGTGCAGAAAACACTAACACTTGTTCAGAACGAAAGAAAGCACAGAGCCCCAGATTTTATGTTGTCCTGGAGAGCTTGCAGAGCACTGGGGAAAGGCAGGCAGAGAATTCCCTGCTAGCACCTTCTCTCTGCGCGGGAATGAGAAGTGTTCACATTGCTTCGCAGAATCGCTTTTGTGCAGAAAACACTAACACTTGTTCAGAACGAAAGAAAGCACAGAGCCCCAGATTTTATGTTGTCCTGGAGAGCTTGCAGAGCACTGGGGAAAGGCAGGCAGAGAATTCCCTGCTAGCACCTTCTCTCTGCGCGGGAATGAGAAGTGTTCACATTTTTTCGCAGAATCGCATTTGCGTCGCTGCAGAGAACACAAAAGCTTCTTCAGGACGAAAGAAAGCACAGAGCCCCAGATTTGCTGTTACCCTGGAGAGCTTGCAGAGCACTGGGGAAAGCAGGCAGAGAATTCCCTGCTAGCACCTTCTCTGTGCGCGGGAAGGCAAAGTGTTCACATTTCCTCGCAGAATCGCTTTTGTGCAGAAAACAGTAACACTTGTTCAGAACGAAAGAAAGCACAGAGACCCAGATTTTATGTTGTCCTGGAGAGCTTGCAGAGCACTGGGGAAAGGCAGGCAGAGAATTCCCTGCTAGCACCTTCTCTCTGCGCGGGAATCAGAAGTGTTCACATTGCTTCACAGAATCGCTTTTGTGCAGAAAACACTAACACTTGTTCAGAACGAAAGAAAGCACAGAGCCCCAGATTTGCTGTTGTCCTGGAGAGCTTGCAGAGCACTGGGGAAAGGCAGGCAGAGAATTCCCTGCTAGCACCTTCTCGGTGCCTGGGAAGAAGTGTTCACATTGCTTCGCAGAATCGCTTTTGTGCAGAAAACACTAACACTTGTTCAGAACGAAAGAAAGCACAGAGCCCCAGATTTGCTGTTGTCCTGGAGAGCTTGCAGAGCACTGGGGAAAGGCAGGCAGAGAATTCCCTGCTAGCAGCTTCTCTGTGCCTGGGAAGCAGAAGTGTTCACATTGCTTCGCAGAATCGCTTTTGTGCAGAAAACACTAACACTTGTTCAGAACGAAAGAAAGCACAGAGACCCAGATTTTATGTTGTCCTGGAGAGCTTGCAGAGCACTGGGGAAAGGCAGGCAGAGAATTCCCTGCTAGCACCTTCTCTCTGCGCGGGAATGAGAAGTGTTCACATTGCTTCGCAGAATCGCTTTTGTGCAGAAAACAGTAACACTTGTTCAGAACGAAAGAAAGCACAGAGCCCCAGATTTTATGTTGTCCTGGAGAGCTTGCAGAGCACTGGGGAAAGGCAGGCAGAGAATTCCCTGCTAGCACGTTCTCTCTGCGCGGGAATGAGAAGTGTTCACATTTTTTCGCAGAATCGCATTTGCGTCGCTTCAGAGAACACAAAAGCTTGTTCAGGACGAAAGAAAGCACAGAGCCCCAGATTTGCTGTTACCCTGGAGAGCTTGCAGAGCACTGGGGAAAGGCAGGCAGAGAATTCCCTGCTAGCACCTTCTCTGTGCCTGGGAAGCAGAAGTGTTCACATTGCTTCGCAGAATCGCTTTTGTGCAGAAAACACTAACACTTGTTCAGAACGAAAGAAAGCACAGAGCCCCAGATTTTATGTTGTCCTGGAGAGCTTGCAGAGCACTGGGGAAAGGCAGGCAGAGAATTCCCTGCTAGCACCTTCTCGGTGCCTGGGAAGAAGTGTTCACATTGCTTCGCAGAATCGCTTTTGTGCAGAAAACACTAACACTTGTTCAGAACGAAAGAAAGCACAGAGCCCCAGATTTGCTGTTGTCCTGGAGAGCTTGCAGAGCACTGGGGAAAGGCAGGCAGAGAATTCCCTGCTAGCACCTTCTCTGTGCCTGGGAAGCAGAAGTGTTCACATTGCTTCGCAGAATCGCTTTTGTGCAGAAAACACTAACACTTGTTCAGAACGAAAGAAAGCACAGAGCCCCAGATTTTATGTTGTCCTGGAGAGCTTGCAGAGCACTGGGGAAAGGCAGGCAGAGAATTCCCTGCTAGCACCTTCTCTCTGCGCGGGAATGAGAAGTGTTCACATTTTTTCGCAGAATCGCATTTGCGTCGCTGCAGAGAACACAAAAGCTTGTTCAGGACGAAAGAAAGCACAGAGCCCCAGATTTGCTGTTACCCTGGAGAGCTTGCAGAGCACTGGGGAAAGCAGGCAGAGAATTCCCTGCTAGCACCTTCTCTGTGCGCGGGAAGGCAAAGTGTTCACATTTCCTCGCAGAATCGCTTTTGTGCAGAAAACAGTAACACTTGTTCAGAACGAAAGAAAGCACAGAGCCCCAGATTTTATGTTGTCCTGGAGAGCTTGCAGAGCACTGGGGAAAGGCAGGCAGAGAATTCCCTGCTAGCACCTTCTCGGTGCCTGGGAAGAAGAAGTGTTCACATTGCTTCGCAGAATCGCTTTTGTGCAGAAAACACTAACACTTGTTCAGAACGAAAGAAAGCACCGAGCCCCAGATTTGCTGTTGTCCTGGAGAGCTTGCAGAGCACTGGGGAAAGGCAGGCAGAGAATTCCCTGCTAGCACCTTCTCTCTGCGCGGGAATGAGAAGTGTTCACATTGCTTCGCAGAATCGCTTTTGTGCAGAAAACACTAACACTTGTTCAGAACGAAAGAAAGCACATAGCCCCAGATTTTATGTTGTCCTGGAGAGCTTGCAGAGCACTGGGGAAAAGCAGGCAGAGAATTCCCTGCTAGCACCGTGTCTGTGCGCGGGAAGGAAAAGTGTTCACATTTTTTCGCAGAATCGCATTTGCGTCGCTGCAGAGAACACAAAAGCTTGTTCAGGACGAAAGAAAGCACAGAGCCCCAGATTTGCTGTTACCCTGGAGAGCTTGCAGAGCACTGGGGAAAGGCAGGCAGAGAATTCCCTGCTAGCACCTTCTCGGTGCCTGGGAAGAAGAAGTGTTCACATTGCTTCGCAGAATCGCTTTTGTGCAGAAAACACTAACACTTGTTCAGAACGAAAGAAAGCACAGAGCCCCAGATTTTATGTTGTCCTGGAGAGCTTGCAGAGCACTGGGGAAAGGCAGGCAGAGAATTCCCTGCTAGCACCTTCTCTCTGCGCGGGAATGAGAAGTGTTCACATTTTTTCGCAGAATCGCATTTGCGTCGCTGCAGAGAACACAAAAGCTTGTTCAGGACGAAAGAAAGCACAGAGCCCCAGATTTGCTGTTACCCTGGAGAGCTTGCAGAGCACTGGGGAAAGCAGGCAGAGAATTCCCTGCTAGCACCTTCTCTGTGGGCGGGAAGGCAAAGTGTTCACATTTCCTCGCAGAATCGCTTTTGTGCAGAAAACACTAACACTTGTTCAGAACGAAAGAAAGCACAGAGCCCCAGATTTTATGTTGTCCTGGAGAGCTTGCAGAGCACTGGGGAAAGGCAGGCAGAGAATTCCCTGCTAGCACCTTCTCTCTGCGCGGGAATGAGAAGTGTTCACATTGCTTCGCAGAATCGCTTTTGTGCAGAAAACACTAACACTTGTTCAGAACGAAAGAAAGCACAGAGCCCCAGATTTTATGTTGTCCTGGAGAGCTTGCAGAGCACTGGGGAAAGGCAGGCAGAGAATTCCCTGCTAGCACCTTCTCTCTGCGCGGGAATGAGAAGTGTTCACATTGCTTCGCAGAATCGCTTTTGTGCAGAAAACACTAACACTTGTTCAGAACGAAAGAAAGCACAGAGCCCCAGATTTTATGTTGTCCTGGAGAGCTTGCAGAGCACTGGGGAAAGGCAGGCAGAGAATTCCCTGCTAGCACCTTCTCTGTGCCTGGGAAGCAGAAGTGTTCACATTGCTTCGCAGAATCGCTTTTGTGCAGAAAACACTAACACTTGTTCAGAACGAAAGAAAGCACAGAGCCCCAGATTTTATGTTGTCCTGGAGAGCTTGCAGAGCACTGGGGAAAGGCAGGCAGAGAATTCCCTGCTAGCACCTTCTCTCTGCGCGGGAATGAGAAGTGTTCACATTGCTTCGCAGAATCGCTTTTGTGCAGAAAACACTAACACTTGTTCAGAACGAAAGAAAGCACAGAGCCCCAGATTTGCTGTTGTGCTGGAGAGCTTGCAGAGCACTGGGGAAAGGCAGGCAGAGAATTCCCTGCTAGCACCTTCTCTGTGCCTGGGAAGCAGAAGTGTTCACATTGCTTCGCAGAATCGCTTTTGTGCAGAAAACACTAACACTTGTTCAGAACGAAAGAAAGCACAGAGCCCCAGATTTTATGTTGTCCTGGAGAGCTTGCAGAGCACTGGGGAAAGGCAGGCAGAGAATTCCCTGCTAGCACCTTCTCTCTGCGCGGGAATGAGAAGTGTTCACATTTTTTCGCAGAATCGCATTTGCGTCGCTGCAGAGAACACAAAAGCTTGTTCAGGACGAAAGAAAGCACAGAGCCCCAGATTTGCTGTTACCCTGGAGAGCTTGCAGAGCACTGGGGAAAGCAGGCAGAGAATTCCCTGCTAGCACCTTCTCTGTGCGCGGGAAGGCAAAGTGTTCACATTTCCTCGCAGAATCGCTTTTGTGCAGAAAACACTAACACTTGTTCAGAACGAAAGAAAGCACAGAGCCCCAGATTTTATGTTGTCCTGGAGAGCTTGCAGAGCACTGGGGAAAGGCAGACAGAGAATTCCCTGCTAGCACCTTCTCGGTGCCTGGGAAGAAGAAGTGTTCACATTGCTTCGCAGAATCGCTTTTGTGCAGAAAACACTAACACTTGTTCAGAACGAAAGAAAGCACCGAGCCCCAGATTTGCTGTTGTCCTGGAGAGCTTGCAGAGCACTGGGGAAAGGCAGGCAGAGAATTCCCTGCTAGCACCTTCTCTCTGCGCGGGAATGAGAAGTGTTCACATTGCTTCGCAGAATCGCTTTTGTGCAGAAAACACTAACACTTGTTCAGAACGAAAGAAAGCACATAGCCCCAGATTTTATGTTGTCCTGGAGAGCTTGCAGAGCACTGGGGAAAAGCAGGCAGAGAATTCCCTGCTAGCACCTTCTCGGTGCCTGGGAAGAAGAAGTGTTCACATTGCTTCGCAGAATCGCTTTTGTGCAGAAAACACTAACACTTGTTCAGAACGAAAGAAAGCACAGAGCCCCAGATTTTATGTTGTCCTGGAGAGCTTGCAGAGCACTGGGGAAAGGCAGGCAGAGAATTCCCTGCTAGCACCTTCTCTCTGCGCGGGAATGAGAAGTGTTCACATTTTTTCGCAGAATCGCATTTGCGTCGCTGCAGAGAACACAAAAGCTTGTTCAGGACGAAAGAAAGCACAGAGCCCCAGATTTGCTGTTACCCTGGAGAGCTTGCAGAGCACTGGGGAAAGGCAGGCAGAGAATTCCCTGCTAGCACCTTCTCGGTGCCTGGGAAGAAGAAGTGTTCACATTGCTTCGCAGAATCGCTTTTGTGCAGAAAACACTAACACTTGTTCAGAACGAAAGAAAGCACAGAGCCCCAGATTTTATGTTGTCCTGGAGAGCTTGCAGAGCACTGGGGAAAGGCAGGCAGAGAATTCCCTGCTAGCACCTTCTCTCTGCGCGGGAATGAGAAGTGTTCACATTTTTTCGCAGAATCGCATTTGCGTCGCTGCAGAGAACACAAAAGCTTGTTCAGGACGAAAGAAAGCACAGAGCCCCAGATTTGCTGTTACGCTGGAGAGCTTGCAGAGCACTGGGGAAAGCAGGCAGAGAATTCCCTGCTAGCACCTTCTCTGTGGGCGGGAAGGCAAAGTGTTCACATTTCCTCGCAGAATCGCTTTTGTGCAGAAAACACTAACACTTGTTCAGAACGAAAGAAAGCACAGAGCCCCAGATTTTATGTTGTCCTGGAGAGCTTGCAGAGCACTGGGGAAAGGCAGGCAGAGAATTCCCTGCTAGCACCTTCTCTCTGCGCGGGAATGAGAAGTGTTCACATTGCTTCGCAGAATCGCTTTTGTGCAGAAAACAGTAACACTTGTTCAGAACGAAAGAAAGCACAGAGCCCCAGATTTTATGTTGTCCTGGAGAGCTTGCAGAGCACTGGGGAAAGGCAGGCAGAGAATTCCCTGCTAGCACCTTCTCTCTGCGCGGGAATGAGAAGTGTTCACATTTTTTCGCAGAATCGCATTTGCGTCGCTTCAGAGAACACAAAAGCTTGTTCAGGACGAAAGAAAGCACAGAGCCCCAGATTTGCTGTTACCCTGGAGAGCTTGCAGAGCACTGGGGAAAGGCAGGCAGAGAATTCCCTGCTAGCACCTTCTCTGTGCCTGGGAAGCAGAAGTGTTCACATTGCTTCGCAGAATCGCTTTTGTGCAGAAAACACTAACACTTGTTCAGAACGAAAGAAAGCACAGAGACCCAGATTTTATGTTGTCCTGGAGAGCTTGCAGAGCACTGGGGAAAGGCAGGCAGAGAATTCCCTGCTAGCACCTTCTCGGTGCCTGGGAAGAAGTGTTCACATTGCTTCGCAGAATCGCTTTTGTGCAGAAAACACTAACACTTGTTCAGAACGAAAGAAAGCACAGAGCCCCAGATTTGCTGTTGTCCTGGAGAGCTTGCAGAGCACTGGGGAAAGGCAGGCAGAGAATTCCCTGCTAGCACCTTCTCTGTGCCTGGGAAGCAGAAGTGTTCACATTGCTTCGCAGAATCGCTTTTGTGCAGAAAACACTAACACTTGTTCAGAACGAAAGAAAGCACAGAGCCCCAGATTTTATGTTGTCCTGGAGAGCTTGCAGAGCACTGGGGAAAGGCAGGCAGAGAATTCCCTGCTAGCACCTTCTCTCTGCGCGGGAATGAGAAGTGTTCACATTTTTTCGCAGAATCGCATTTGCGTCGCTTCAGAGAACACAAAAGCTTGTTCAGGAGGAAAGAAAGCACAGAGCCCCAGATTTGCTGTTACCCTGGAGAGCTTGCAGAGCACTGGGGAAAGCAGGCAGAGAATTCCCTGCTAGCACCTTCTCTGTGCGCGGGAAGGCAAAGTGTTCACATTTCCTCGCAGAATCGCTTTTGTGCAGAAAACACTAACACTTGTTCAGAACGAAAGAAAGCACAGAGCCCCAGATTTTATGTTGTCCTGGAGAGCTTGCAGAGCACTGGGGAAAGGCAGGCAGAGAATTCCCTGCTAGCACCTTCTCGGTGCCTGGGAAGAAGAAGTGTTCACATTGCTTCGCAGAATCGCTTTTGTGCAGAAAACACTAACACTTGTTCAGAACGAAAGAAAGCACCGAGCCCCAGATTTGCTGTTGTCCTGGAGAGCTTGCAGAGCACTGGGGAAAGGCAGGCAGAGAATTCCCTGCTAGCACCTTCTCGGTGCCTGGGAAGAAGAAGTGTTCACATTGCTTTGCAGAATCGCTTTTGTGCAGAAAACACTAACACTTGTTCAGAACGAAAGAAAGCACAGAGCCCCAGATTTTATGTTGTCCTGGAGAGCTTGCAGAGCACTGGGGAAAAGCAGGCAGAGAATTCCCTGCTAGCACCGTGTCTGTGCGCGGGAAGGAAAAGTGTTCACATTTTTTCGCAGAATCGCATTTGCGTCGCTGCAGAGAACACAAAAGCTTGTTCAGGACGAAAGAAAGCACAGAGCCCCAGATTTGCTGTTACCCTGGAGAGCTTGCAGAGCACTGGGGAAAGGCAGGCAGAGAATTCCCTGCTAGCACCTTCTCGGTGCCTGGGAAGAAGAAGTGTTCACATTGCTTCGCAGAATCGCTTTTGTGCAGAAAACACTAACACTTGTTCAGAACGAAAGAAAGCACAGAGCCCCAGATTTTATGTTGTCCTGGAGAGCTTGCAGAGTACTGGGGAAAGGCAGGCAGAGAATTCCCTGCTAGCACCTTCTCTCTGCGCGGGAATGAGAAGTGTTCACATTGCTTCGCAGAATCGCTTTTGTGCAGAAAACACTAACACTTGTTCAGAACGAAAGAAAGCACAGAGCCCCAGATTTTATGTTGTCCTGGAGAGCTTGCAGAGCACTGGGGAAAGGCAGGCAGAGAATTCCCTGCTAGCACCTTCTCTCTGCGCGGGAATGAGAAGTGTTCACATTTTTTCGCAGAATCGCATTTGCGTCGCTGCAGAGAACACAAAAGCTTGTTCAGGACGAAAGAAAGCACAGAGCCCCAGATTTGCTGTTACCCTGGAGAGCTTGCAGAGCACTGGGGAAAGGCAGGCAGAGAATTCCCTGCTAGCACCTTCTCTGTGCCTGGGAAGCAGAAGTGTTCACATTGCTTCGCAGAATCGCTTTTGTGCAGAAAACACTAACACTTGTTCAGAACGAAAGAAAGCACAGAGCCCCAGATTTGCTGTTGTCCTGGAGAGCTTGCAGAGCACTGGGGAAAGGCAGGCAGAGAATTCCCTGCTAGCACCTTCTCTGTGCGCGGGAATGAGAAGTGTTCACATTGCTTCGCAGAATCGCTTTTGTGCAGAAAACACTAACACTTGTTCAGAACGAAAGAAAGCACAGAGCCCCAGATTTTATGTTGTCCTGGAGAGCTTGCAGAGCACTGGGGAAAGGCAGGCAGAGAATTCCCTGCTAGCACCTTCTCTCTGCGCGGGAATGAGAAGTGTTCACATTTTTTCGCAGAATCGCATTTGCGTCGCTTCAGAGAACACAAAAGCTTGTTCAGGAGGAAAGAAAGCACAGAGCCCCAGATTTGCTGTTACCCTGGAGAGCTTGCAGAGCACTGGGGAAAGCAGGCAGAGAATTCCCTGCTAGCACCTTCTCTGTGCGCGGGAAGGCAAAGTGTTCACATTTCCTCGCAGAATCGCTTTTGTGCAGAAAACACTAACACTTGTTCAGAACGAAAGAAAGCACAGAGCCCCAGATTTTATGTTGTCCTGGAGAGCTTGCAGAGCACTGGGGAAAGGCAGACAGAGAATTCCCTGCTAGCACCTTCTCGGTGCCTGGGAAGAAGAAGTGTTCACATTGCTTCGCAGAATCGCTTTTGTGCAGAAAACACTAACACTTGTTCAGAACGAAAGAAAGCACAGAGCCCCAGATTTTATGTTGTCCTGGAGAGCTTGCAGAGCACTGGGGAAAGGCAGGCAGAGAATTCCCTGCTAGCACCGTGTCTGTGCGCGGGAAGGAAAAGTGTTCACATTTTTTCGCAGAATCGCATTTGCGTCGCTGCAGAGAACACAAAAGCTTGTTCAGGACGAAAGAAAGCACAGAGCCCCAGATTTGCTGTTACCCTGGAGAGCTTGCAGAGCACTGGGGAAAGGCAGGCAGAGAATTCCCTGCTAGCACCTTCTCTGTGCCTGGGAAGCAGAAGTGTTCACATTGCTTCGCAGAATCGCTTTTGTGCAGAAAACACTAACACTTGTTCAGAACGAAAGAAAGCACAGAGCCCCAGATTTTATGTTGTCCTGGAGAGCTTGCAGAGCACTGGGGAAAGGCAGGCAGAGAATTCCCTGCTAGCACCTTCTCTCTGCGCGGGAATGAGAAGTGTTCACATTGCTTCGCAGAATCGCTTTTGTGCAGAAAACACTAACACTTGTTCAGAACGAAAGAAAGCACAGAGCCCCAGATTTGCTGTTGTCCTGGAGAGCTTGCAGAGCACTGGGGAAAGGCAGGCAGAGAATTCCCTGCTAGCACCTTCTCTCTGCGCGGGAATGAGAAGTGTTCACATTTTTTCGCAGAATCGCATTTGCGTCGCTGCAGAGAACACAAAAGCTTGTTCAGGACGAAAGAAAGCACAGAGCCCCAGATTTGCTGTTACCCTGGAGAGCTTGCAGAGCACTGGGGAAAGCAGGCAGAGAATTCCCTGCTAGCACCTTCTCTGTGCGCGGGAAGGCAAAGTGTTCACATTTCCTCGCAGAATCGCTTTTGTGCAGAAAACAGTAACACTTGTTCAGAACGAAAGAAAGCACAGAGACCCAGATTTTATGTTGTCCTGGAGAGCTTGCAGAGCACTGGGGAAAGGCAGGCAGAGAATTCCCTGCTAGCACCTTCTCTCTGCGCGGGAATCAGAAGTGTTCACATTGCTTCACAGAATCGCTTTTGTGCAGAAAACACTAACACTTGTTCAGAACGAAAGAAAGCACAGAGCCCCAGATTTGCTGTTGTCCTGGAGAGCTTGCAGAGCACTGGGGAAAGGCAGGCAGAGAATTCCCTGCTAGCACCTTCTCGGTGCCTGGGAAGAAGTGTTCACATTGCTTCGCAGAATCGCTTTTGTGCAGAAAACACTAACACTTGTTCAGAACGAAAGAAAGCACAGAGCCCCAGATTTGCTGTTGTCCTGGAGAGCTTGCAGAGCACTGGGGAAAGGCAGGCAGAGAATTCCCTGCTAGCACCTTCTCGGTGCCTGGGAAGAAGTGTTCACATTGCTTCGCAGAATCGCTTTTGTGCAGAAAACACTAACACTTGTTCAGAACGAAAGAAAGCACAGAGCCCCAGATTTGCTGTTGTCCTGGAGAGCTTGCAGAGCACTGGGGAAAGGCAGGCAGAGAATTCCCTGCTAGCACCTTCTCTGTGCCTGGGAAGCAGAAGTGTTCACATTGCTTCGCAGAATCGCTTTTGTGCAGAAAACACTAACACTTGTTCAGAACGAAAGAAAGCACAGAGCCCCAGATTTGCTGTTGTCCTGGAGAGCTTGCAGAGCACTGGGGAAAGGCAGGCAGAGAATTCCCTGCTAGCACCTTCTCTGTGCCTGGGAAGCAGAAGTGTTCACATTGCTTCGCAGAATCGCTTTTGTGCAGAAAACACTAACACTTGTTCAGAACGAAAGAAAGCACAGAGCCCCAGATTTTATGTTGTCCTGGAGAGCTTGCAGAGCACTGGGGAAAGGCAGGCAGAGAATTCCCTGCTAGCACCTTCTCTCTGCGCGGGAATGAGAAGTGTTCACATTTTTTCGCAGAATCGCATTTGCGTCGCTTCAGAGAACACAAAAGCTTGTTCAGGAGGAAAGAAAGCACAGAGCCCCAGATTTGCTGTTACCCTGGAGAGCTTGCAGAGCACTGGGGAAAGCAGGCAGAGAATTCCCTGCTAGCACCTTCTCTGTGCGCGGGAAGGCAAAGTGTTCACATTTCCTCGCAGAATCGCTTTTGTGCAGAAAACACTAACACTTGTTCAGAACGAAAGAAAGCACAGAGCCCCAGATTTTATGTTGTCCTGGAGAGCTTGCAGAGCACTGGGGAAAGGCAGGCAGAGAATTCCCTGCTAGCACCTTCTCGGTGCCTGGGAAGAAGAAGTGTTCACATTGCTTCGCAGAATCGCTTTTGTGCAGAAAACACTAACACTTGTTCAGAACGAAAGAAAGCACCGAGCCCCAGATTTGCTGTTGTCCTGGAGAGCTTGCAGAGCACTGGGGAAAGGCAGGCAGAGAATTCCCTGCTAGCACCTTCTCGGTGCCTGGGAAGAAGAAGTGTTCACATTGCTTTGCAGAATCGCTTTTGTGCAGAAAACACTAACACTTGTTCAGAACGAAAGAAAGCACAGAGCCCCAGATTTTATGTTGTCCTGGAGAGCTTGCAGAGCACTGGGGAAAAGCAGGCAGAGAATTCCCTGCTAGCACCGTGTCTGTGCGCGGGAAGGAAAAGTGTTCACATTTTTTCGCAGAATCGCATTTGCGTCGCTGCAGAGAACACAAAAGCTTGTTCAGGACGAAAGAAAGCACAGAGCCCCAGATTTGCTGTTACCCTGGAGAGCTTGCAGAGCACTGGGGAAAGGCAGGCAGAGAATTCCCTGCTAGCACCTTCTCGGTGCCTGGGAAGAAGAAGTGTTCACATTGCTTCGCAGAATCGCTTTTGTGCAGAAAACACTAACACTTGTTCAGAACGAAAGAAAGCACAGAGCCCCAGATTTTATGTTGTCCTGGAG
This sequence comes from Strix uralensis, assembly GCF_047716275.1. NCBI lineage: Eukaryota > Metazoa > Chordata > Aves > Strigiformes > Strigidae > Strix > Strix uralensis. The sequence continues at coordinate 123,156,049 of NC_133974.1, read as the reverse complement.
AGCTTGCAGAGTACTGGGGAAAGGCAGGCAGAGAATTCCCTGCTAGCACCTTCTCTCTGCGCGGGAATGAGAAGTGTTCACATTGCTTCGCAGAATCGCTTTTGTGCAGAAAACACTAACACTTGTTCAGAACGAAAGAAAGCACAGAGCCCCAGATTTTATGTTGTCCTGGAGAGCTTGCAGAGCACTGGGGAAAGGCAGGCAGAGAATTCCCTGCTAGCACCTTCTCTCTGCGCGGGAATGAGAAGTGTTCACATTTTTTCGCAGAATCGCATTTGCGTCGCTGCAGAGAACACAAAAGCTTGTTCAGGACGAAAGAAAGCACAGAGCCCCAGATTTGCTGTTACCCTGGAGAGCTTGCAGAGCACTGGGGAAAGGCAGGCAGAGAATTCCCTGCTAGCACCTTCTCTGTGGGCGGGAAGGCAAAGTGTTCACATTTCCTCGCAGAATCGCTTTTGTGCAGAAAACACTAACACTTGTTCAGAACGAAAGAAAGCACAGAGCCCCAGATTTGCTGTTGTCCTGGAGAGCTTGCAGAGCACTGGGGAAAGGCAGGCAGAGAATTCCCTGCTAGCACCTTCTCTGTGCGCGGGAATGAGAAGTGTTCACATTGCTTCGCAGAATCGCTTTTGTGCAGAAAACACTAACACTTGTTCAGAACGAAAGAAAGCACAGAGCCCCAGATTTTATGTTGTCCTGGAGAGCTTGCAGAGCACTGGGGAAAGGCAGACAGAGAATTCCCTGCTAGCACCTTCTCTGTGCCTGGGAAGCAGAAGTGTTCACATTGCTTCGCAGCATCGCTTTTGTGCAGAAAACACTAACACTTGTTCAGAACGAAAGAAAGCACAGAGCCCCAGATTTGCTGTTGTCCTGGAGAGCTTGCAGAGCACTGGGGAAAGGCAGGCAGAGAATTCCCTGCTAGCACCTTCTCTGTGCGCGGGAATGAGAAGTGTTCACATTGCTTCGCAGAATCGCTTTTGTGCAGAAAACACTAACACTTGTTCAGAACGAAAGAAAGCACAGAGCCCCAGATTTTATGTTGTCCTGGAGAGCTTGCAGAGCACTGGGGAAAGGCAGGCAGAGAATTCCCTGCTAGCACCTTCTCTCTGCGCGGGAATGAGAAGTGTTCACATTTTTTCGCAGAATCGCATTTGCGTCGCTTCAGAGAACACAAAAGCTTGTTCAGGAGGAAAGAAAGCACAGAGCCCCAGATTTGCTGTTACCCTGGAGAGCTTGCAGAGCACTGGGGAAAGCAGGCAGAGAATTCCCTGCTAGCACCTTCTCTGTGCGCGGGAAGGCAAAGTGTTCACATTTCCTCGCAGAATCGCTTTTGTGCAGAAAACACTAACACTTGTTCAGAACGAAAGAAAGCACAGAGCCCCAGATTTTATGTTGTCCTGGAGAGCTTGCAGAGCACTGGGGAAAGGCAGACAGAGAATTCCCTGCTAGCACCTTCTCGGTGCCTGGGAAGAAGAAGTGTTCACATTGCTTCGCAGAATCGCTTTTGTGCAGAAAACACTAACACTTGTTCAGAACGAAAGAAAGCACAGAGCCCCAGATTTTATGTTGTCCTGGAGAGCTTGCAGAGCACTGGGGAAAGGCAGGCAGAGAATTCCCTGCTAGCACCGTGTCTGTGCGCGGGAAGGAAAAGTGTTCACATTTTTTCGCAGAATCGCATTTGCGTCGCTGCAGAGAACACAAAAGCTTGTTCAGGACGAAAGAAAGCACAGAGCCCCAGATTTGCTGTTACCCTGGAGAGCTTGCAGAGCACTGGGGAAAGGCAGGCAGAGAATTCCCTGCTAGCACCTTCTCTGTGCCTGGGAAGCAGAAGTGTTCACATTGCTTCGCAGAATCGCTTTTGTGCAGAAAACACTAACACTTGTTCAGAACGAAAGAAAGCACAGAGCCCCAGATTTTATGTTGTCCTGGAGAGCTTGCAGAGCACTGGGGAAAGGCAGGCAGAGAATTCCCTGCTAGCACCTTCTCTCTGCGCGGGAATGAGAAGTGTTCACATTGCTTCGCAGAATCGCTTTTGTGCAGAAAACACTAACACTTGTTCAGAACGAAAGAAAGCACAGAGCCCCAGATTTGCTGTTGTCCTGGAGAGCTTGCAGAGCACTGGGGAAAGGCAGGCAGAGAATTCCCTGCTAGCACCTTCTCTCTGCGCGGGAATGAGAAGTGTTCACATTTTTTCGCAGAATCGCATTTGCGTCGCTGCAGAGAACACAAAAGCTTGTTCAGGAGGAAAGAAAGCACAGAGCCCCAGATTTGCTGTTACCCTGGAGAGCTTGCAGAGCACTGGGGAAAGCAGGCAGAGAATTCCCTGCTAGCACCTTCTCTGTGGGCGGGAAGGCAAAGTGTTCACATTTCCTCGCAGAATCGCTTTTGTGCAGAAAACAGTAACACTTGTTCAGAACGAAAGAAAGCACAGAGACCCAGATTTTATGTTGTCCTGGAGAGCTTGCAGAGCACTGGGGAAAGGCAGGCAGAGAATTCCCTGCTAGCACCTTCTCTCTGCGCGGGAATCAGAAGTGTTCACATTGCTTCACAGAATCGCTTTTGTGCAGAAAACACTAACACTTGTTCAGAACGAAAGAAAGCACAGAGCCCCAGATTTGCTGTTGTCCTGGAGAGCTTGCAGAGCACTGGGGAAAGGCAGGCAGAGAATTCCCTGCTAGCACCTTCTCGGTGCCTGGGAAGAAGTGTTCACATTGCTTCGCAGAATCGCTTTTGTGCAGAAAACACTAACACTTGTTCAGAACGAAAGAAAGCACAGAGCCCCAGATTTGCTGTTGTCCTGGAGAGCTTGCAGAGCACTGGGGAAAGGCAGGCAGAGAATTCCCTGCTAGCACCTTCTCTGTGCCTGGGAAGCAGAAGTGTTCACATTGCTTCGCAGAATCGCTTTTGTGCAGAAAACACTAACACTTGTTCAGAACGAAAGAAAGCACAGAGCCCCAGATTTTATGTTGTCCTGGAGAGCTTGCAGAGCACTGGGGAAAGGCAGGCAGAGAATTCCCTGCTAGCACCTTCTCTCTGCGCGGGAATGAGAAGTGTTCACATTGCTTCGCAGAATCGCTTTTGTGCAGAAAACAGTAACACTTGTTCAGAACGAAAGAAAGCACATAGCCCCAGATTTTATGTTGTCCTGGAGAGCTTGCAGAGCACTGGGGAAAGGCAGGCAGAGAATTCCCTGCTAGCACCTTCTCTGTGCCTGGGAAGCAGAAGTGTTCACATTGCTTCGCAGAATCGCTTTTGTGCAGAAAACACTAACACTTGTTCAGAACGAAAGAAAGCACAGAGCCCCAGATTTGCTGTTGTCCTGGAGAGCTTGCAGAGCACTGGGGAAAGGCAGGCAGAGAATTCCCTGCTAGCACCGTGTCTGTGTGCGGGAAGGAAAAGTGTTCACATTTTTTCGCAGAATCGCATTTGCGTCGCTGCAGAGAACACAAAAGCTTGTTCAGGACGAAAGAAAGCACAGAGCCCCAGATTTGCTGTTACCCTGGAGAGCTTGCAGAGCACTGGGGAAAGGCAGGCAGAGAATTCCCTGCTAGCACCTTCTCGGTGCCTGGGAAGAAGAAGTGTTCACATTGCTTCGCAGAATCGCTTTTGTGCAGAAAACACTAACACTTGTTCAGAACGAAAGAAAGCACAGAGCCCCAGATTTGCTGTTGTCCTAGAGAGCTTGCAGAGCACTGGGGAAAGGCAGGCAGAGAATTCCCTGCTAGCACCTTCTCTGTGCCTGGGAAGCAGAAGTGTTCACATTGCTTCGCAGAATCGCTTTTGTGCAGAAAACACTAACACTTGTTCAGAACGAAAGAAAGCACAGAGCCCCAGATTTTATGTTGTCCTGGAGAGCTTGCAGAGCACTGGGGAAAGGCAGGCAGAGAATTCCCTGCTAGCACCTTCTCTCTGCGCGGGAATGAGAAGTGTTCACATTTTTTCGCAGAATCGCATTTGCGTCGCTGCAGAGAACACAAAAGCTTGTTCAGGACGAAAGAAAGCACAGAGCCCCAGATTTGCTGTTACCCTGGAGAGCTTGCAGAGCACTGGGGAAAGCAGGCAGAGAATTCCCTGCTAGCACCTTCTCTGTGCGCGGGAAGGCAAAGTGTTCACATTTCCTCGCAGAATCGCTTTTGTGCAGAAAACAGTAACACTTGTTCAGAACGAAAGAAAGCACAGAGACCCAGATTTTATGTTGTCCTGGAGAGCTTGCAGAGCACTGGGGAAAGGCAGGCAGAGAATTCCCTGCTAGCACCTTCTCTCTGCGCGGGAATCAGAAGTGTTCACATTGCTTCGCAGAATCGCTTTTGTGCAGAAAACACTAACACTTGTTCAGAACGAAAGAAAGCACAGAGCCCCAGATTTTATGTTGTCCTGGAGAGCTTGCAGAGCACTGGGGAAAGGCAGGCAGAGAATTCCCTGCTAGCACCTTCTCGGTGCCTGGGAAGAAGTGTTCACATTGCTTCGCAGAATCGCTTTTGTGCAGAAAACACTAACACTTGTTCAGAACGAAAGAAAGCACAGAGCCCCAGATTTGCTGTTGTCCTGGAGAGCTTGCAGAGCACTGGGGAAAGGCAGGCAGAGAATTCCCTGCTAGCACCTTCTCTCTGCGCGGGAATGAGAAGTGTTCACATTTTTTCGCAGAATCGCATTTGCGTCGCTTCAGAGAACACAAAAGCTTGTTCAGGAGGAAAGAAAGCACAGAGCCCCAGATTTGCTGTTACCCTGGAGAGCTTGCAGAGCACTGGGGAAAGCAGGCAGAGAATTCCCTGCTAGCACCTTCTCTGTGCGCGGGAAGGCAAAGTGTTCACATTTCCTCGCAGAATCGCTTTTGTGCAGAAAACACTAACACTTGTTCAGAACGAAAGAAAGCACAGAGCCCCAGATTTTATGTTGTCCTGGAGAGCTTGCAGAGCACTGGGGAAAGGCAGACAGAGAATTCCCTGCTAGCACCTTCTCGGTGCCTGGGAAGAAGAAGTGTTCACATTGCTTCGCAGAATCGCTTTTGTGCAGAAAACACTAACACTTGTTCAGAACGAAAGAAAGCACAGAGCCCCAGATTTTATGTTGTCCTGGAGAGCTTGCAGAGCACTGGGGAAAGGCAGGCAGAGAATTCCCTGCTAGCACCGTCTCTGTGCGCGGGAAGGAAAAGTGTTCACATTTTTTCGCAGAATCGCATTTGCGTCGCTGCAGAGAACACAAAAGCTTGTTCAGGACGAAAGAAAGCACATAGCCCCAGATTTGCTGTTACCCTGGAGAGCTTGCAGAGCACTGGGGAAAGGCAGGCAGAGAATTCCCTGCTAGCACCTTCTCTGTGCCTGGGAAGCAGAAGTGTTCACATTGCTTCGCAGAATCGCTTTTGTGCAGAAAACACTAACACTTGTTCAGAACGAAAGAAAGCACAGAGCCCCAGATTTTATGTTGTCCTGGAGAGCTTGCAGAGCACTGGGGAAAGGCAGGCAGAGAATTCCCTGCTAGCACCTTCTCTCTGCGCGGGAATGAGAAGTGTTCACATTGCTTCGCAGAATCGCTTTTGTGCAGAAAACACTAACACTTGTTCAGAACGAAAGAAAGCACAGAGCCCCAGATTTTATGTTGTCCTGGAGAGCTTGCAGAGCACTGGGGAAAGGCAGGCAGAGAATTCCCTGCTAGCACCTTCTCTCTGCGCGGGAATGAGAAGTGTTCACATTTTTTCGCAGAATCGCATTTGCGTCGCTGCAGAGAACACAAAAGCTTGTTCAGGACGAAAGAAAGCACAGAGCCCCAGATTTGCTGTTACCCTGGAGAGCTTGCAGAGCACTGGGGAAAGCAGGCAGAGAATTCCCTGCTAGCACCTTCTCTGTGCGCGGGAAGGCAAAGTGTTCACATTTCCTCGCAGAATCGCTTTTGTGCAGAAAACACTAACACTTGTTCAGAACGAAAGAAAGCACAGAGCCCCAGATTTTATGTTGTCCTGGAGAGCTTGCAGAGCACTGGGGAAAGGCAGGCAGAGAATTCCCTGCTAGCACCTTCTCTCTGCGCGGGAATCAGAAGTGTTCACATTGCTTCGCAGAATCGCTTTTGTGCAGAAAACACTAACACTTGTTCAGAACGAAAGAAAGCACAGAGCCCCAGATTTTATGTTGTCCTGGAGAGCTTGCAGAGCACTGGGGAAAGGCAGGCAGAGAATTCCCTGCTAGCACCTTCTCGGTGCCTGGGAAGAAGTGTTCACATTGCTTCGCAGAATCGCTTTTGTGCAGAAAACACTAACACTTGTTCAGAACGAAAGAAAGCACAGAGCCCCAGATTTGCTGTTGTCCTGGAGAGCTTGCAGAGCACTGGGGAAAGGCAGGCAGAGAATTCCCTGCTAGCACCTTCTCTGTGCCTGGGAAGCAGAAGTGTTCACATTGCTTCGCAGAATCGCTTTTGTGCAGAAAACACTAACACTTGTTCAGAACGAAAGAAAGCACAGAGCCCCAGATTTTATGTTGTCCTGGAGAGCTTGCAGAGCACTGGGGAAAGGCAGGCAGAGAATTCCCTGCTAGCACCTTCTCTGTGCGCGGGAATGAGAAGTGTTCACATTGCTTCGCAGAATCGCTTTTGTGCAGAAAACAGTAACACTTGTTCAGAACGAAAGAAAGCACATAGCCCCAGATTTTATGTTGTCCTGGAGAGCTTGCAGAGCACTGGGGAAAGGCAGGCAGAGAATTCCCTGCTAGCACCTTCTCTGTGCCTGGGAAGCAGAAGTGTTCACATTGCTTCGCAGAATCGCTTTTGTGCAGAAAACACTAACACTTGTTCAGAACGAAAGAAAGCACAGAGCCCCAGATTTGCTGTTGTCCTGGAGAGCTTGCAGAGCACTGGGGAAAGGCAGGCAGAGAATTCCCTGCTAGCACCGTGTCTGTGCGCGGGAAGGAAAAGTGTTCACATTTTTTCGCAGAATCGCATTTGCGTCGCTGCAGAGAACACAAAAGCTTGTTCAGGACGAAAGAAAGCACAGAGCCCCAGATTTGCTGTTACCCTGGAGAGCTTGCAGAGCACTGGGGAAAGGCAGGCAGAGAATTCCCTGCTAGCACCTTCTCGGTGCCTGGGAAGAAGAAGTGTTCACATTGCTTCGCAGAATCGCTTTTGTGCAGAAAACACTAACACTTGTTCAGAACGAAAGAAAGCACAGAGCCCCAGATTTGCTGTTGTCCTAGAGAGCTTGCAGAGCACTGGGGAAAGGCAGGCAGAGAATTCCCTGCTAGCACCTTCTCTGTGCCTGGGAAGCAGAAGTGTTCACATTGCTTCGCAGAATCGCTTTTGTGCAGAAAACACTAACACTTGTTCAGAACGAAAGAAAGCACAGAGCCCCAGATTTTATGTTGTCCTGGAGAGCTTGCAGAGCACTGGGGAAAGGCAGGCAGAGAATTCCCTGCTAGCACCTTCTCTCTGCGCGGGAATGAGAAGTGTTCACATTTTTTCGCAGAATCGCATTTGCGTCGCTGCAGAGAACACAAAAGCTTGTTCAGGACGAAAGAAAGCACAGAGCCCCAGATTTGCTGTTACCCTGGAGAACTTGCAGAGCACTGGGGAAAGCAGGCAGAGAATTCCCTGCTAGCACCTTCTCTGTGCGCGGGAACGCAAAGTGTTCACATTTCCTCGCAGAATCGCTTTTGTGCAGAAAACACTAACACTTGTTCAGAACGAAAGAAAGCACAGAGCCCCAGATTTGCTGTTGTGCTGGAGAGCTTGCAGAGCACTGGGGAAAGGCAGGCAGAGAATTCCCTGCTAGCACCTTCTCGGTGCCTGGGAAGAAGAAGTGTTCACATTGCTTCGCAGAATCGCTTTTGTGCAGAAAACACTAACACTTGTTCAGAACGAAAGAAAGCACAGAGCCCCAGATTTGCTGTTGTCCTGGAGAGCTTGCAGAGCACTGGGGAAAGGCAGGCAGAGAATTCCCTGCTAGCACCTTCTCTCTGCGCGGGAATGAGAAGTGTTCACATTTTTTCGCAGAATCGCATTTGCGTCGCTTCAGAGAACACAAAAGCTTGTTCAGGACGAAAGAAAGCACAGAGCCCCAGATTTTATGTTGTCCTGGAGAGCTTGCAGAGCACTGGGGAAAGGCAGGCAGAGAATTCCCTGCTAGCACCTTCTCTGTGGGCGGGAAGGCAAAGTGTTCACATTTCCTCGCAGAATCGCTTTTGTGCAGAAAACACTAACACTTGTTCAGAACGAAAGAAAGCACAGAGCCCCAGATTTTATGTTGTCCTGGAGAGCTTGCAGAGCACTGGGGAAAGGCAGGCAGAGAATTCCCTGCTAGCACCTTCTCTCTGTGCGGGAATGAGAAGTGTTCACATTGCTTCGCAGAATCGCTTTTGTGCAGAAAACACTAACACTTGTTCAGAACGAAAGAAAGCACAGAGCCCCAGATTTTATGTTGTCCTGGAGAGCTTGCAGAGCACTGGGGAAAGGCAGGCAGAGAATTCCCTGCTAGCACCGTCTCTGTGCGCGGGAAGGAAAAGTGTTCACATTTTTTCGCAGAATCGCATTTGCGTCGCTGCAGAGAACACAAAAGCTTGTTCAGGACGAAAGAAAGCACAGAGCCCCAGATTTGCTGTTACCCTGGAGAGCTTGCAGAGCACTGGGGAAAGCAGGCAGAGAATTCCCTGCTAGCACCTTCTCTGTGGGCGGGAAGGCAAAGTGTTCACATTTCCTCGCAGAATCGCTTTTGCAGAAAACACTAACACTTGTTCAGAATGAAAGAAAGCACAGAGCCCCAGATTTGCTGTTGTCCTGGAGAGCTTGCAGAGCACTGGGGAAAGGCAGGCAGAGAATTCCCTGCTAGCACCTTCTCTGTGCCTGGGAAGCAGAAGTGTTCACATTGCTTCGCAGAATCGCTTTTGTGCAGAAAACACTAACACTTGTTCAGAACGAAAGAAAGCACATAGCCCCAGATTTTATGTTGTCCTGGAGAGCTTGCAGAGCACTGGGGAAAGGCAGGCAGAGAATTCCCTGCTAGCACCGTCTCTGTGCGCGGGAAGGAAAAGTGTTCACATTTTTTCGCAGAATCGCATTTGCGTCGCTGCAGAGAACACAAAAGCTTGTTCAGGACGAAAGAAAGCACAGAGCCCCAGATTTGCTGTTACCCTGGAGAGCTTGCAGAGCACTGGACAAAGGCAGGCAGAGAATTCCCTGCTAGCACCTTCTCTGTGCGCGGGAAGGCAAAGTGTTCACATTTCCTCGCAGAATCGCTTTTGTGCAGAAAACACTAACACTTGTTCAGAACGAAAGAAAGCACAGAGCCCCATATTTGCTGTTGTCCTGGAGAGCGTGCAGAGCACTGGGGAAAGGCAGGCAGAGAATTCCCTGCTAGCACCTTCTCTGTGCCTGGGAAGCAGAATTGTTCACATTGCTTCGCAGAATCGCTTTTGTGCAGAAAACACTAACACTTGTTCAGAACGAAAGAAAGCACAGAGCCCCAGATTTTATGTTGTCCTGGAGAGCTTGCAGAGCACTGGGGAAAGGCAGGCAGAGAATTCCCTGCTAGCACCTTCTCGGTGCCTGGGAAGCAGAAGTGTTCACATTGCTTCGCAGAATCGCTTTTGTGCAGAAAACACTAACACTTGTTCAGAACGAAAGAAAGCACAGAGCCCCAGATTTGCTGTTGTCCTGGAGAGCTTGCAGAGCACTGGGGAAAGGCAGGCAGAGAATTCCCTGCTAGCACCTTCTCTGTGCGCGGGAATGAGAAGTGTTCACATTGCTTCGCAGAATCGCTTTTGTGCAGAAAACACTAACACTTGTTCAGAACGAAAGAAAGCACAGAGCCCCAGATTTTATGTTGTCCTGGAGAGCTTGCAGAGCACTGGGGAAAGGCAGGCAGAGAATTCCCTGCTAGCACCTTCTCTCTGCGCGGGAATGAGAAGTGTTCACATTTTTTCGCAGAATCGCATTTGCGTCGCTTCAGAGAACACAAAAGCTTGTTCAGGAGGAAAGAAAGCACAGAGCCCCAGATTTGCTGTTACCCTGGAGAGCTTGCAGAGCACTGGGGAAAGCAGGCAGAGAATTCCCTGCTAGCACCTTCTCTGTGCGCGGGAAGGCAAAGTGTTCACATTTCCTCGCAGAATCGCTTTTGTGCAGAAAACACTAACACTTGTTCAGAACGAAAGAAAGCACAGAGCCCCAGATTTTATGTTGTCCTGGAGAGCTTGCAGAGCACTGGGGAAAGGCAGGCAGAGAATTCCCTGCTAGCACCTTCTCTCTGCGCGGGAATGAGAAGTGTTCACATTTTTTCGCAGAATCGCATTTGCGTCGCTTCAGAGAACACAAAAGCTTGTTCAGGACGAAAGAAAGCACAGAGCCCCAGATTTTATGTTGTCCTGGAGAGCTTGCAGAGCACTGGGGAAAGGCAGGCAGAGAATTCCCTGCTAGCACCTTCTCTGTGGGCGGGAAGGCAAAGTGTTCACATTTCCTCGCAGAATCGCTTTTGTGCAGAAAACACTAACACTTGTTCAGAACGAAAGAAAGCACAGAGCCCCAGATTTTATGTTGTCCTGGAGAGCTTGCAGAGCACTGGGGAAAGGCAGGCAGAGAATTCCCTGCTAGCACCTTCTCTCTGTGCGGGAATGAGAAGTGTTCACATTGCTTCGCAGAATCGCTTTTGTGCAGAAAACACTAACACTTGTTCAGAACGAAAGAAAGCACAGAGCCCCAGATTTTATGTTGTCCTGGAGAGCTTGCAGAGCACTGGGGAAAGGCAGGCAGAGAATTCCCTGCTAGCACCGTCTCTGTGCGCGGGAAGGAAAAGTGTTCACATTTTTTCGCAGAATCGCATTTGCGTCGCTGCAGAGAACACAAAAGCTTGTTCAGGACGAAAGAAAGCACAGAGCCCCAGATTTGCTGTTACCCTGGAGAGCTTGCAGAGCACTGGGGAAAGCAGGCAGAGAATTCCCTGCTAGCACCTTCTCTGTGCGCGGGAAGGCAAAGTGTTCACATTTCCTCGCAGAATCGCTTTTGTGCAGAAAACTCTAACACTTGTTCAGAATGAAAGAAAGCACAGAGCCCCAGATTTGCTGTTGTCCTGGAGAGCTTGCAGAGCACTGGGGAAAGGCAGGCAGAGAATTCCCTGCTAGCACCTTCTCTGTGCCTGGGAAGCAGAAGTGTTCACATTGCTTCGCAGAATCGCTTTTGTGCAGAAAACACTAACACTTGTTCAGAACGAAAGAAAGCACATAGCCCCAGATTTTATGTTGTCCTGGAGAGCTTGCAGAGCACTGGGGAAAGGCAGGCAGAGAATTCCCTGCTAGCACCGTCTCTGTGCGCGGGAAGGAAAAGTGTTCACATTTTTTCGCAGAATCGCATTTGCGTCGCTGCAGAGAACACAAAAGCTTGTTCAGGACGAAAGAAAGCACAGAGCCCCAGATTTGCTGTTACCCTGGAGAGCTTGCAGAGCACTGGACAAAGGCAGGCAGAGAATTCCCTGCTAGCACCTTCTCTGTGCGCGGGAAGGCAAAGTGTTCACATTTCCTCGCAGAATCGCTTTTGTGCAGAAAACACTAACACTTGTTCAGAACGAAAGAAAGCACAGAGCCCCATATTTGCTGTTGTCCTGGAGAGCGTGCAGAGCACTGGGGAAAGGCAGGCAGAGAATTCCCTGCTAGCACCTTCTCTGTGCCTGGGAAGCAGAAGTGTTCACATTGCTTCGCAGAATCGCTTTTGTGCAGAAAACACTAACACTTGTTCAGAACGAAAGAAAGCACAGAGCCCCAGATTTTATGTTGTCCTGGAGAGCTTGCAGAGCACTGGGGAAAGGCAGGCAGAGAATTCCCTGCTAGCACCTTCTCGGTGCCTGGGAAGCAGAAGTGTTCACATTGCTTCGCAGAATCGCTTTTGTGCAGAAAACACTAACACTTGTTCAGAACGAAAGAAAGCACAGAGCCCCAGATTTGCTGTTGTCCTGGAGAGCTTGCAGAGCACCGGGGAAAGGCAGGCAGAGAATTCCCTGCTAGCACCTTCTCTGTGCGCGGGAATGAGAAGTGTTCACATTGCTTCGCAGAATCGCTTTTGTGCAGAAAACACTAACACTTGTTCAGAACGAAAGAAAGCACAGAGCCCCAGATTTTATGTTGTCCTGGAGAGCTTGCAGAGCACTGGGGAAAGGCAGGCAGAGAATTCCCTGCTAGCACCTTCTCTCTGCGCGGGAATGAGAAGTGTTCACATTTTTTCGCAGAATCGCATTTGCGTCGCTTCAGAGAACACAAAAGCTTGTTCAGGAGGAAAGAAAGCACAGAGCCCCAGATTTGCTGTTACCCTGGAGAGCTTGCAGAGCACTGGGGAAAGCAGGCAGAGAATTCCCTGCTAGCACCTTCTCTGTGCGCGGGAAGGCAAAGTGTTCACATTTCCTCGCAGAATCGCTTTTGTGCAGAAAACACTAACACTTGTTCAGAACGAAAGAAAGCACAGAGCCCCAGATTTTATGTTGTCCTGGAGAGCTTGCAGAGCACTGGGGAAAGGCAGGCAGAGAATTCCCTGCTAGCACCTTCTCTCTGCGCGGGAATGAGAAGTGTTCACATTTTTTCGCAGAATCGCATTTGCGTCGCTTCAGAGAACACAAAAGCTTGTTCAGGACGAAAGAAAGCACAGAGCCCCAGATTTTATGTTGTCCTGGAGAGCTTGCAGAGCACTGGGGAAAGGCAGGCAGAGAATTCCCTGCTAGCACCTTCTCTGTGGGCGGGAAGGCAAAGTGTTCACATTTCCTCGCAGAATCGCTTTTGTGCAGAAAACACTAACACTTGTTCAGAACGAAAGAAAGCACAGAGCCCCAGATTTTATGTTGTCCTGGAGAGCTTGCAGAGCACTGGGGAAAGGCAGGCAGAGAATTCCCTGCTAGCACCTTCTCTCTGTGCGGGAATGAGAAGTGTTCACATTGCTTCGCAGAATCGCTTTTGTGCAGAAAACACTAACACTTGTTCAGAACGAAAGAAAGCACAGAGCCCCAGATTTTATGTTGTCCTGGAGAGCTTGCAGAGCACTGGGGAAAGGCAGGCAGAGAATTCCCTGCTAGCACCGTCTCTGTGCGCGGGAAGGAAAAGTGTTCACATTTTTTCGCAGAATCGCATTTGCGTCGCTGCAGAGAACACAAAAGCTTGTTCAGGACGAAAGAAAGCACAGAGCCCCAGATTTGCTGTTACCCTGGAGAGCTTGCAGAGCACTGGGGAAAGCAGGCAGAGAATTCCCTGCTAGCACCTTCTCTGTGCGCGGGAAGGCAAAGTGTTCACATTTCCTCGCAGAATCGCTTTTGTGCAGAAAACTCTAACACTTGTTCAGAATGAAAGAAAGCACAGAGCCCCAGATTTGCTGTTGTCCTGGAGAGCTTGCAGAGCACTGGGGAAAGGCAGGCAGAGAATTCCCTGCTAGCACCTTCTCTGTGCCTGGGAAGCAGAAGTGTTCACATTGCTTCGCAGAATCGCTTTTGTGCAGAAAACACTAACACTTGTTCAGAACGAAAGAAAGCACATAGCCCCAGATTTTATGTTGTCCTGGAGAGCTTGCAGAGCACTGGGGAAAGGCAGGCAGAGAATTCCCTGCTAGCACCGTCTCTGTGCGCGGGAAGGAAAAGTGTTCACATTTTTTCGCAGAATCGCATTTGCGTCGCTGCAGAGAACACAAAAGCTTGTTCAGGACGAAAGAAAGCACAGAGCCCCAGATTTGCTGTTACCCTGGAGAGCTTGCAGAGCACTGGACAAAGGCAGGCAGAGAATTCCCTGCTAGCACCTTCTCTGTGCGCGGGAAGGCAAAGTGTTCACATTTCCTCGCAGAATCGCTTTTGTGCAGAAAACACTAACACTTGTTCAGAACGAAAGAAAGCACAGAGCCCCATATTTGCTGTTGTCCTGGAGAGCGTGCAGAGCACTGGGGAAAGGCAGGCAGAGAATTCCCTGCTAGCACCTTCTCTGTGCCTGGGAAGCAGAAGTGTTCACATTGCTTCGCAGAATCGCTTTTGTGCAGAAAACACTAACACTTGTTCAGAACGAAAGAAAGCACAGAGCCCCAGATTTTATGTTGTCCTGGAGAGCTTGCAGAGCACTGGGGAAAGGCAGGCAGAGAATTCCCTGCTAGCACCTTCTCGGTGCCTGGGAAGAAGAAGTGTTCACATTGCTTCGCAGAATCGCTTTTGTGCAGAAAACACTAACACTTGTTCAGAACGAAAGAAAGCACAGAGCCCCAGATTTGCTGTTGTCCTGGAGAGCTTGCAGAGCACTGGGGAAAGGCAGGCAGAGAATTCCCTGCTAGCACCTTCTCTGTGCGCGGGAATGAGAAGTGTTCACATTGCTTCGCAGAATCGCTTTTGTGCAGAAAACACTAACACTTGTTCAGAACGAAAGAAAGCACAGAGCCCCAGATTTGCTGTTGTCCTGGAGAGCTTGCAGAGCACTGGGGAAAGCAGGCAGAGAATTCCCTGCTAGCACCTTCTCTCTGCGCGGGAATGAGAAGTGTTCACATTTTTTCGCAGAATCGCATTTGCGTCGCTTCAGAGAACACAAAAGCTTGTTCAGGAGGAAAGAAAGCACAGAGCCCCAGATTTGCTGTTACCCTGGAGAGCTTGCAGAGCACTGGGGAAAGCAGGCAGAGAATTCCCTGCTAGCACCTTCTCTGTGGGCGGGAAGGCAAAGTGTTCACATTTCCTCGCAGAATCGCTTTTGTGCAGAAAACACTAACACTTGTTCAGAACGAAAGAAAGCACAGAGCCCCAGATTTTATGTTGTCCTGGAGAGCTTGCAGAGCACTGGGGAAAGGCAGACAGAGAATTCCCTGCTAGCACCTTCTCGGTGCCTGGGAAGAAGAAGTGTTCACATTGCTTCGCAGAATCGCTTTTGTGCAGAAAACACTAACACTTGTTCAGAACGAAAGAAAGCACCGAGCCCCAGATTTGCTGTTGTCCTGGAGAGCTTGCAGAGCACTGGGGAAAGGCAGGCAGAGAATTCCCTGCTAGCACCTTCTCTCTGCGCGGGAATGAGAAGTGTTCACATTGCTTCGCAGAATCGCTTTTGTGCAGAAAACACTAACACTTGTTCAGAACGAAAGAAAGCACATAGCCCCAGATTTTATGTTGTCCTGGAGAGCTTGCAGAGCACTGGGGAAAAGCAGGCAGAGAATTCCCTGCTAGCACCGTGTCTGTGCGCGGGAAGGAAAAGTGTTCACATTTTTTCGCAGAATCGCATTTGCGTCGCTGCAGAGAACACAAAAGCTTGTTCAGGACGAAAGAAAGCACAGAGCCCCAGATTTTATGTTGTCCTGGAGAGCTTGCAGAGCACTGGGGAAAGGCAGGCAGAGAATTCCCTGCTAGCACCTTCTCGGTGCCTGGGAAGAAGAAGTGTTCACATTGCTTCGCAGAATCGCTTTTGTGCAGAAAACACTAACACTTGTTCAGAACGAAAGAAAGCACAGAGCCCCAGATTTTATGTTGTCCTGGAGAGCTTGCAGAGCACTGGGGAAAGGCAGGCAGAGAATTCCCTGCTAGCACCTTCTCTCTGCGCGGGAATGAGAAGTGTTCACATTTTTTCGCAGAATCGCATTTGCGTCGCTGCAGAGAACACAAAAGCTTGTTCAGGACGAAAGAAAGCACAGAGCCCCAGATTTGCTGTTACCCTGGAGAGCTTGCAGAGCACTGGGGAAAGCAGGCAGAGAATTCCCTGCTAGCACCTTCTCTGTGGGCGGGAAGGCAAAGTGTTCACATTTCCTTGCAGAATCGCTTTTGTGCAGAAAACAGTAACACTTGTTCAGAACGAAAGAAAGCACAGAGCCCCAGATTTTATGTTGTCCTGGAGAGCTTGCAGAGCACTGGGGAAAGGCAGGCAGAGAATTCCCTGCTAGCACCTTCTCTCTGCGCGGGAATGAGAAGTGTTCACATTGCTTCGCAGAATCGCTTTTGTGCAGAAAACACTAACACTTGTTCAGAACGAAAGAAAGCACCGAGCCCCAGATTTGCTGTTGTCCTGGAGAGCTTGCAGAGCACTGGGGAAAGGCAGGCAGAGAATTCCCTGCTAGCACCTTCTCTCTGCGCGGGAATGAGAAGTGTTCACATTGCTTCGCAGAATCGCTTTTGTGCAGAAAACACTAACACTTGTTCAGAACGAAAGAAAGCACAGAGCCCCAGATTTTATGTTGTCCTGGAGAGCTTGCAGAGCACTGGGGAAAGGCAGGCAGAGAATTCCCTGCTAGCACCTTCTCTGTGCCTGGGAAGCAGAAGTGTTCACATTGCTTCGCAGAATCGCTTTTGTGCAGAAAACACTAACACTTGTTCAGAACGAAAGAAAGCACAGAGCCCCAGATTTTATGTTGTCCTGGAGAGCTTGCAGAGCACTGGGGAAAGGCAGGCAGAGAATTCCCTGCTAGCACCTTCTCTCTGCGCGGGAATGAGAAGTGTTCACATTGCATCGCAGAATCGCTTTTGTGCAGAAAACACTAACACTTGTTCAGAACGAAAGAAAGCACAGAGCCCCAGATTTTATGTTGTCCTGGAGAGCTTGCAGAGCACTGGGGAAAGGCAGGCAGAGAATTCCCTGCTAGCACCGTCTCTGTGCGCGGGAAGGAAAAGTGTTCACATTGCTTCGCAGAATCGCTTTTGTGCAGAAAACACTAACACTTGTTCAGAACGAAAGAAAGCACAGAGCCCCAGATTTTATGTTGTCCTGGAGAGCTTGCAGAGCACTGGGGAAAGGCAGGCAGAGAATTCCCTGCTAGCACCTTCTCTGTGCCTGGGAAGCAGAAGTGTTCACATTGCTTCGCAGAATCGCTTTTGTGCAGAAAACACTAACACTTGTTCAGAACGAAAGAAAGCACAGAGCCCCAGATTTTATGTTGTCCTGGAGAGCTTGCAGAGCACTGGGGAAAGGCAGGCAGAGAATTCCCTGCTAGCACCTTCTCGGTGCCTGGGAAGAAGTGTTCACATTGCTTCGCAGAATCGCTTTTGTGCAGAAAACACTAACACTTGTTCAGAACGAAAGAAAGCACAGAGCCCCAGATTTGCTGTTGTGCTGGAGAGCTTGCAGAGCACTGGGGAAAGGCAGGCAGAGAATTCCCTGCTAGCACCTTCTCTGTGCCTGGGAAGCAGAAGTGTTCACATTGCTTCGCAGAATCGCTTTTGTGCAGAAAACACTAACACTTGTTCAGAACGAAAGAAAGCACAGAGCCCCAGATTTTATGTTGTCCTGGAGAGCTTGCAGAGCACTGGGGAAAGGCAGGCAGAGAATTCCCTGCTAGCACCTTCTCTCTGCGCGGGAATGAGAAGTGTTCACATTGCTTCGCAGAATCGCATTTGCGTCGCTGCAGAGAACACAAAAGCTTGTTCAGGACGAAAGAAAGCACAGAGCCCCAGATTTGCTGTTACCCTGGAGAGCTTGCAGAGCACTGGGGAAAGCAGGCAGAGAATTCCCTGCTAGCACCTTCTCTCTGCGCGGGAATGAGAAGTGTTCACATTTTTTCGCAGAATCGCATTTGCGTCGCTTCAGAGAACACAAAAGCTTGTTCAGGAGGAAAGAAAGCACAGAGCCCCAGATTTGCTGTTACCCTGGAGAGCTTGCAGAGCACTGGGGAAAGCAGGCAGAGAATTCCCTGCTAGCACCTTCTCTGTGCGCGGGAAGGCAAAGTGTTCACATTTCCTCGCAGAATCGCTTTTGTGCAGAAAACACTAACACTTGTTCAGAACGAAAGAAAGCACAGAGCCCCAGATTTTATGTTGTCCTGGAGAGCTTGCAGAGCACTGGGGAAAGGCAGACAGAGAATTCCCTGCTAGCACCTTCTCGGTGCCTGGGAAGAAGAAGTGTTCACATTGCTTCGCAGAATCGCTTTTGTGCAGAAAACACTAACACTTGTTCAGAACGAAAGAAAGCACCGAGCCCCAGATTTGCTGTTGTCCTGGAGAGCTTGCAGAGCACTGGGGAAAGGCAGGCAGAGAATTCCCTGCTAGCACCTTCTCTCTGCGCGGGAATGAGAAGTGTTCACATTGCTTCGCAGAATCGCTTTTGTGCAGAAAACACTAACACTTGTTCAGAACGAAAGAAAGCACAGAGCCCCAGATTTTATGTTGTCCTGGAGAGCTTGCAGAGCACTGGGGAAAAGCAGGCAGAGAATTCCCTGCTAGCACCGTGTCTGTGCGCGGGAAGGAAAAGTGTTCACATTTTTTCGCAGAATCGCATTTGCGTCGCTGCAGAGAACACAAAAGCTTGTTCAGGACGAAAGAAAGCACAGAGCCCCAGATTTGCTGTTACCCTGGAGAGCTTGCAGAGCACTGGGGAAAGGCAGGCAGAGAATTCCCTGCTAGCACCTTCTCGGTGCCTGGGAAGAAGAAGTGTTCACATTGCTTCGCAGAATCGCTTTTGTGCAGAAAACACTAACACTTGTTCAGAACGAAAGAAAGCACAGAGCCCCAGATTTTATGTTGTCCTGGAGAGCTTGCAGAGCACTGGGGAAAGGCAGGCAGAGAATTCCCTGCTAGCACCTTCTCTCTGCGCGGGAATGAGAAGTGTTCACATTTTTTCGCAGAATCGCATTTGCGTCGCTGCAGAGAACACAAAAGCTTGTTCAGGACGAAAGAAAGCACAGAGCCCCAGATTTGCTGTTACCCTGGAGAGCTTGCAGAGCACTGGGGAAAGCAGGCAGAGAATTCCCTGCTAGCACCTTCTCTGTGGGCGGGAAGGCAAAGTGTTCACATTTCCTTGCAGAATCGCTTTTGTGCAGAAAACAGTAACACTTGTTCAGAACGAAAGAAAGCACAGAGCCCCAGATTTTATGTTGTCCTGGAGAGCTTGCAGAGCACTGGGGAAAGGCAGGCAGAGAATTCCCTGCTAGCACCTTCTCTCTGCGCGGGAATGAGAAGTGTTCACATTGCTTCGCAGAATCGCTTTTGTGCAGAAAACACTAACACTTGTTCAGAACGAAAGAAAGCACAGAGCCCCAGATTTTATGTTGTCCTGGAGAGCTTGCAGAGCACTGGGGAAAGGCAGGCAGAGAATTCCCTGCTAGCACCTTCTCTCTGCGCGGGAATGAGAAGTGTTCACATTGCTTCGCAGAATCGCTTTTGTGCAGAAAACACTAACACTTGTTCAGAACGAAAGAAAGCACAGAGCCCCAGATTTTATGTTGTCCTGGAGAGCTTGCAGAGCACTGGGGAAAGGCAGGCAGAGAATTCCCTGCTAGCACCTTCTCTCTGCGCGGGAATGAGAAGTGTTCACATTGCTTCGCAGAATCGCATTTGCGTCGCTGCAGAGAACACAAAAGCTTGTTCAGGACGAAAGAAAGCACAGAGCCCCAGATTTGCTGTTACCCTGGAGAGCTTGCAGAGCACTGGGGAAAGCAGGCAGAGAATTCCCTGCTAGCACCTTCTCTCTGCGCGGGAATGAGAAGTGTTCACATTTTTTCGCAGAATCGCATTTGCGTCGCTTCAGAGAACACAAAAGCTTGTTCAGGAGGAAAGAAAGCACAGAGCCCCAGATTTGCTGTTACCCTGGAGAGCTTGCAGAGCACTGGGGAAAGCAGGCAGAGAATTCCCTGCTGCACCTTCTCTGTGCGCGGGAAGGCAAAGTGTTCACATTTCCTCGCAGAATCGCTTTTGTGCAGAAAACACTAACACTTGTTCAGAACGAAAGAAAGCACAGAGCCCCAGATTTTATGTTGTCCTGGAGAGCTTGCAGAGCACTGGGGAAAGGCAGACAGAGAATTCCCTGCTAGCACCTTCTCGGTGCCTGGGAAGAAGAAGTGTTCACATTGCTTTGCAGAATCGCTTTTGTGCAGAAAACACTAACACTTGTTCAGAACGAAAGAAAGCACCGAGCCCCAGATTTGCTGTTGTCCTGGAGAGCTTGCAGAGCACTGGGGAAAGGCAGGCAGAGAATTCCCTGCTAGCACCTTCTCTCTGCGCGGGAATGAGAAGTGTTCACATTGCTTCGCAGAATCGCTTTTGTGCAGAAAACACTAACACTTGTTCAGAACGAAAGAAAGCACATAGCCCCAGATTTTATGTTGTCCTGGAGAGCTTGCAGAGCACTGGGGAAAAGCAGGCAGAGAATTCCCTGCTAGCACCGTGTCTGTGCGCGGGAAGGAAAAGTGTTCACATTTTTTCGCAGAATCGCATTTGCGTCGCTGCAGAGGACACAAAAGCTTGTTCAGGACGAAAGAAAGCACAGAGCCCCAGATTTTATGTTGTCCTGGAGAGCTTGCAGAGCACTGGGGAAAGGCAGGCAGAGAATTCCCTGCTAGCACCTTCTCGGTGCCTGGGAAGAAGAAGTGTTCACATTGCTTCGCAGAATCGCTTTTGTGCAGAAAACACTAACACTTGTTCAGAACGAAAGAAAGCACAGAGCCCCAGATTTTATGTTGTCCTGGAGAGCTTGCAGAGCACTGGGGAAAGGCAGGCAGAGAATTCCCTGCTAGCACCTTCTCTCTGCGCGGGAATGAGAAGTGTTCACATTTTTTCGCAGAATCGCATTTGCGTCGCTGCAGAGAACACAAAAGCTTGTTCAGGACGAAAGAAAGCACAGAGCCCCAGATTTGCTGTTACCCTGGAGAGCTTGCAGAGCACTGGGGAAAGCAGGCAGAGAATTCCCTGCTAGCACCTTCTCTGTGGGCGGGAAGGCAAAGTGTTCACATTTCCTTGCAGAATCGCTTTTGTGCAGAAAACAGTAACACTTGTTCAGAACGAAAGAAAGCACAGAGCCCCAGATTTTATGTTGTCCTGGAGAGCTTGCAGAGCACTGGGGAAAGGCAGGCAGAGAATTCCCTGCTAGCACCTTCTCTCTGCGCGGGAATGAGAAGTGTTCACATTGCTTCGCAGAATCGCTTTTGTGCAGAAAACACTAACACTTGTTCAGAACGAAAGAAAGCACAGAGCCCCAGATTTTATGTTGTCCTGGAGAGCTTGCAGAGCACTGGGGAAAGGCAGGCAGAGAATTCCCTGCTAGCACCTTCTCTCTGCGCGGGAATGAGAAGTGTTCACATTGCTTCGCAGAATCGCTTTTGTGCAGAAAACACTAACACTTGTTCAGAACGAAAGAAAGCACAGAGCCCCAGATTTTATGTTGTCCTGGAGAGCTTGCAGAGCACTGGGGAAAGGCAGGCAGAGAATTCCCTGCTAGCACCTTCTCTGTGCCTGGGAAGCAGAAGTGTTCACATTGCTTCGCAGAATCGCTTTTGTGCAGAAAACACTAACACTTGTTCAGAACGAAAGAAAGCACAGAGCCCCAGATTTTATGTTGTCCTGGAGAGCTTGCAGAGCACTGGGGAAAGGCAGGCAGAGAATTCCCTGCTAGCACCTTCTCTCTGCGCGGGAATGAGAAGTGTTCACATTGCTTCGCAGAATCGCTTTTGTGCAGAAAACACTAACACTTGTTCAGAACGAAAGAAAGCACAGAGCCCCAGATTTTATGTTGTCCTGGAGAGCTTGCAGAGCACTGGGGAAAGGCAGGCAGAGAATTCCCTGCTAGCACCTTCTCTCTGCGCGGGAATGAGAAGTGTTCACATTGCTTCGCAGAATCGCATTTGCGTCGCTGCAGAGAACACAAAAGCTTGTTCAGGACGAAAGAAAGCACAGAGCCCCAGATTTGCTGTTACCCTGGAGAGCTTGCAGAGCACTGGGGAAAGCAGGCAGAGAATTCCCTGCTAGCACCTTCTCTCTGCGCGGGAATGAGAAGTGTTCACATTTTTTCGCAGAATCGCATTTGCGTCGCTTCAGAGAACACAAAAGCTTGTTCAGGAGGAAAGAAAGCACAGAGCCCCAGATTTGCTGTTACCCTGGAGAGCTTGCAGAGCACTGGGGAAAGCAGGCAGAGAATTCCCTGCTAGCACCTTCTCTGTGCGCGGGAAGGCAAAGTGTTCACATTTCCTCGCAGAATCGCTTTTGTGCAGAAAACACTAACACTTGTTCAGAACGAAAGAAAGCACAGAGCCCCAGATTTTATGTTGTCCTGGAGAGCTTGCAGAGCACTGGGGAAAGGCAGACAGAGAATTCCCTGCTAGCACCTTCTCGGTGCCTGGGAAGAAGAAGTGTTCACATTGCTTCGCAGAATCGCTTTTGTGCAGAAAACACTAACACTTGTTCAGAACGAAAGAAAGCACCGAGCCCCAGATTTGCTGTTGTCCTGGAGAGCTTGCAGAGCACTGGGGAAAGGCAGGCAGAGAATTCCCTGCTAGCACCTTCTCTCTGCGCGGGAATGAGAAGTGTTCACATTGCTTCGCAGAATCGCTTTTGTGCAGAAAACACTAACACTTGTTCAGAACGAAAGAAAGCACATAGCCCCAGATTTTATGTTGTCCTGGAGAGCTTGCAGAGCACTGGGGAAAAGCAGGCAGAGAATTCCCTGCTAGCACCGTGTCTGTGCGCGGGAAGGAAAAGTGTTCACATTTTTTCGCAGAATCGCATTTGCGTCGCTGCAGAGAACACAAAAGCTTGTTCAGGACGAAAGAAAGCACAGAGCCCCAGATTTTATGTTGTCCTGGAGAGCTTGCAGAGCACTGGGGAAAGGCAGGCAGAGAATTCCCTGCTAGCACCTTCTCGGTGCCTGGGAAGAAGAAGTGTTCACATTGCTTCGCAGAATCGCTTTTGTGCAGAAAACACTAACACTTGTTCAGAACGAAAGAAAGCACAGAGCCCCAGATTTTATGTTGTCCTGGAGAGCTTGCAGAGCACTGGGGAAAGGCAGGCAGAGAATTCCCTGCTAGCACCTTCTCTCTGCGCGGGAATGAGAAGTGTTCACATTTTTTCGCAGAATCGCATTTGCGTCGCTGCAGAGAACACAAAAGCTTGTTCAGGACGAAAGAAAGCACAGAGCCCCAGATTTGCTGTTACCCTGGAGAGCTTGCAGAGCACTGGGGAAAGCAGGCAGAGAATTCCCTGCTAGCACCTTCTCTGTGGGCGGGAAGGCAAAGTGTTCACATTTCCTTGCAGAATCGCTTTTGTGCAGAAAACAGTAACACTTGTTCAGAACGAAAGAAAGCACAGAGCCCCAGATTTTATGTTGTCCTGGAGAGCTTGCAGAGCACTGGGGAAAGGCAGGCAGAGAATTCCCTGCTAGCACCTTCTCTCTGCGCGGGAATGAGAAGTGTTCACATTGCTTCGCAGAATCGCTTTTGTGCAGAAAACACTAACACTTGTTCAGAACGAAAGAAAGCACAGAGCCCCAGATTTTATGTTGTCCTGGAGAGCTTGCAGAGCACTGGGGAAAGGCAGGCAGAGAATTCCCTGCTAGCACCTTCTCTGTGCCTGGGAAGCAGAAGTGTTCACATTGCTTCGCAGAATCGCTTTTGTGCAGAAAACACTAACACTTGTTCAGAACGAAAGAAAGCACAGAGCCCCAGATTTTATGTTGTCCTGGAGAGCTTGCAGAGCACTGGGGAAAGGCAGGCAGAGAATTCCCTGCTAGCACCTTCTCTCTGCGCGGGAATGAGAAGTGTTCACATTGCTTCGCAGAATCGCTTTTGTGCAGAAAACACTAACACTTGTTCAGAACGAAAGAAAGCACAGAGCCCCAGATTTTATGTTGTCCTGGAGAGCTTGCAGAGCACTGGGGAAAGGCAGGCAGAGAATTCCCTGCTAGCACCTTCTCTCTGCGCGGGAATGAGAAGTGTTCACATTGCTTCGCAGAATCGCATTTGCGTCGCTGCAGAGAACACAAAAGCTTGTTCAGGACGAAAGAAAGCACAGAGCCCCAGATTTGCTGTTACCCTGGAGAGCTTGCAGAGCACTGGGGAAAGCAGGCAGAGAATTCCCTGCTAGCACCTTCTCTCTGCGCGGGAATGAGAAGTGTTCACATTTTTTCGCAGAATCGCATTTGCGTCGCTTCAGAGAACACAAAAGCTTGTTCAGGAGGAAAGAAAGCACAGAGCCCCAGATTTGCTGTTACCCTGGAGAGCTTGCAGAGCACTGGGGAAAGCAGGCAGAGAATTCCCTGCTAGCACCTTCTCTGTGCGCGGGAAGGCAAAGTGTTCACATTTCCTCGCAGAATCGCTTTTGTGCAGAAAACACTAACACTTGTTCAGAACGAAAGAAAGCACAGAGCCCCAGATTTTATGTTGTCCTGGAGAGCTTGCAGAGCACTGGGGAAAGGCAGACAGAGAATTCCCTGCTAGCACCTTCTCGGTGCCTGGGAAGAAGAAGTGTTCACATTGCTTCGCAGAATCGCTTTTGTGCAGAAAACACTAACACTTGTTCAGAACGAAAGAAAGCACCGAGCCCCAGATTTGCTGTTGTCCTGGAGAGCTTGCAGAGCACTGGGGAAAGGCAGGCAGAGAATTCCCTGCTAGCACCTTCTCTCTGCGCGGGAATGAGAAGTGTTCACATTGCTTCGCAGAATCGCTTTTGTGCAGAAAACACTAACACTTGTTCAGAACGAAAGAAAGCACATAGCCCCAGATTTTATGTTGTCCTGGAGAGCTTGCAGAGCACTGGGGAAAAGCAGGCAGAGAATTCCCTGCTAGCACCGTGTCTGTGCGCGGGAAGGAAAAGTGTTCACATTTTTTCGCAGAATCGCATTTGCGTCGCTGCAGAGAACACAAAAGCTTGTTCAGGACGAAAGAAAGCACAGAGCCCCAGATTTTATGTTGTCCTGGAGAGCTTGCAGAGCACTGGGGAAAGGCAGGCAGAGAATTCCCTGCTAGCACCTTCTCGGTGCCTGGGAAGAAGAAGTGTTCACATTGCTTCGCAGAATCGCTTTTGTGCAGAAAACACTAACACTTGTTCAGAACGAAAGAAAGCACAGAGCCCCAGATTTTATGTTGTCCTGGAGAGCTTGCAGAGCACTGGGGAAAGGCAGGCAGAGAATTCCCTGCTAGCACCTTCTCTCTGCGCGGGAATGAGAAGTGTTCACATTTTTTCGCAGAATCGCATTTGCGTCGCTGCAGAGAACACAAAAGCTTGTTCAGGACGAAAGAAAGCACAGAGCCCCAGATTTGCTGTTACCCTGGAGAGCTTGCAGAGCACTGGGGAAAGCAGGCAGAGAATTCCCTGCTAGCACCTTCTCTGTGGGCGGGAAGGCAAAGTGTTCACATTTCCTTGCAGAATCGCTTTTGTGCAGAAAACAGTAACACTTGTTCAGAACGAAAGAAAGCACAGAGCCCCAGATTTTATGTTGTCCTGGAGAGCTTGCAGAGCACTGGGGAAAGGCAGGCAGAGAATTCCCTGCTAGCACCTTCTCTCTGCGCGGGAATGAGAAGTGTTCACATTGCTTCGCAGAATCGCTTTTGTGCAGAAAACACTAACACTTGTTCAGAACGAAAGAAAGCACAGAGCCCCAGATTTTATGTTGTCCTGGAGAGCTTGCAGAGCACTGGGGAAAGGCAGGCAGAGAATTCCCTGCTAGCACCTTCTCTCTGCGCGGGAATGAGAAGTGTTCACATTGCTTCGCAGAATCGCTTTTGTGCAGAAAACACTAACACTTGTTCAGAACGAAAGAAAGCACAGAGCCCCAGATTTTATGTTGTCCTGGAGAGCTTGCAGAGCACTGGGGAAAGGCAGGCAGAGAATTCCCTGCTAGCACCTTCTCTGTGCCTGGGAAGCAGAAGTGTTCACATTGCTTCGCAGAATCGCTTTTGTGCAGAAAACACTAACACTTGTTCAGAACGAAAGAAAGCACAGAGCCCCAGATTTTATGTTGTCCTGGAGAGCTTGCAGAGCACTGGGGAAAGGCAGGCAGAGAATTCCCTGCTAGCACCTTCTCTCTGCGCGGGAATGAGAAGTGTTCACATTGCATCGCAGAATCGCTTTTGTGCAGAAAACACTAACACTTGTTCAGAACGAAAGAAAGCACAGAGCCCCAGATTTTATGTTGTCCTGGAGAGCTTGCAGAGCACTGGGGAAAGGCAGGCAGAGAATTCCCTGCTAGCACCGTCTCTGTGCGCGGGAAGTCAAAGTGTTCACATTGCTTCGCAGAATCGCTTTTGTGCAGAAAACACTAACACTTGTTCAGAACGAAAGAAAGCACAGAGCCCCAGATTTTATGTTGTCCTGGAGAGCTTGCAGAGCACTGGGGAAAGGCAGGCAGAGAATTCCCTGCTAGCACCTTCTCTGTGCCTGGGAAGCAGAAGTGTTCACATTGCTTCGCAGAATCGCTTTTGTGCAGAAAACACTAACACTTGTTCAGAACGAAAGAAAGCACAGAGCCCCAGATTTTATGTTGTCCTGGAGAGCTTGCAGAGCACTGGGGAAAGGCAGGCAGAGAATTCCCTGCTAGCACCTTCTCGGTGCCTGGGAAGAAGTGTTCACATTGCTTCGCAGAATCGCTTTTGTGCAGAAAACACTAACACTTGTTCAGAACGAAAGAAAGCACAGAGCCCCAGATTTGCTGTTGTGCTGGAGAGCTTGCAGAGCACTGGGGAAAGGCAGGCAGAGAATTCCCTGCTAGCACCTTCTCTGTGCCTGGGAAGCAGAAGTGTTCACATTGCTTCGCAGAATCGCTTTTGTGCAGAAAACACTAACACTTGTTCAGAACGAAAGAAAGCACAGAGCCCCAGATTTTATGTTGTCCTGGAGAGCTTGCAGAGCACTGGGGAAAGGCAGGCAGAGAATTCCCTGCTAGCACCTTCTCTCTGCGCGGGAATGAGAAGTGTTCACATTGCATCGCAGAATCGCTTTTGTGCAGAAAACACTAACACTTGTTCAGAACGAAAGAAAGCACAGAGCCCCAGATTTTATGTTGTCCTGGAGAGCTTGCAGAGCACTGGGGAAAGGCAGGCAGAGAATTCCCTGCTAGCACCGTCTCTGTGCGCGGGAAGGAAAAGTGTTCACATTGCTTCGCAGAATCGCTTTTGTGCAGAAAACACTAACACTTGTTCAGAACGAAAGAAAGCACAGAGCCCCAGATTTTATGTTGTCCTGGAGAGCTTGCAGAGCACTGGGGAAAGGCAGGCAGAGAATTCCCTGCTAGCACCTTCTCTGTGCCTGGGAAGCAGAAGTGTTCACATTGCTTCGCAGAATCGCTTTTGTGCAGAAAACACTAACACTTGTTCAGAACGAAAGAAAGCACAGAGCCCCAGATTTTATGTTGTCCTGGAGAGCTTGCAGAGCACTGGGGAAAGGCAGGCAGAGAATTCCCTGCTAGCACCTTCTCGGTGCCTGGGAAG
Organism: Strix uralensis; assembly: GCF_047716275.1. Lineage (NCBI taxonomy): Eukaryota > Metazoa > Chordata > Aves > Strigiformes > Strigidae > Strix > Strix uralensis. The sequence continues at coordinate 123,128,983 of NC_133974.1, read as the reverse complement.
AAGTGTTCACATTGCTTCGCAGAATCGCTTTTGTGCAGAAAACACTAACACTTGTTCAGAACGAAAGAAAGCACAGAGCCCCAGATTTGCTGTTGTGCTGGAGAGCTTGCAGAGCACTGGGGAAAGGCAGGCAGAGAATTCCCTGCTAGCACCTTCTCTGTGCCTGGGAAGCAGAAGTGTTCACATTGCTTCGCAGAATCGCTTTTGTGCAGAAAACACTAACACTTGTTCAGAACGAAAGAAAGCACAGAGCCCCAGATTTTATGTTGTCCTGGAGAGCTTGCAGAGCACTGGGGAAAGGCAGGCAGAGAATTCCCTGCTAGCACCTTCTCTCTGCGCGGGAATGAGAAGTGTTCACATTTTTTCGCAGAATCGCATTTGCGTCGCTGCAGAGAACACAAAAGCTTGTTCAGGACGAAAGAAAGCACAGAGCCCCAGATTTGCTGTTACCCTGGAGAGCTTGCAGAGCACTGGGGAAAGCAGGCAGAGAATTCCCTGCTAGCACCTTCTCTCTGCGCGGGAATGAGAAGTGTTCACATTTTTTCGCAGAATCGCATTTGCGTCGCTTCAGAGAACACAAAAGCTTGTTCAGGAGGAAAGAAAGCACAGAGCCCCATATTTGCTGTTACCCTGGAGAGCTTGCAGAGCACTGGGGAAAGCAGGCAGAGAATTCCCTGCTAGCACCTTCTCTGTGCGCGGGAAGGCAAAGTGTTCACATTTCCTCGCAGAATCGCTTTTGTGCAGAAAACACTAACACTTGTTCAGAACGAAAGAAAGCACAGAGCCCCAGATTTTATGTTGTCCTGGAGAGCTTGCAGAGCACTGGGGAAAGGCAGACAGAGAATTCCCTGCTAGCACCTTCTCGGTGCCTGGGAAGAAGAAGTGTTCACATTGCTTCGCAGAATCGCTTTTGTGCAGAAAACACTAACACTTGTTCAGAACGAAAGAAAGCACCGAGCCCCAGATTTGCTGTTGTCCTGGAGAGCTTGCAGAGCACTGGGGAAAGGCAGGCAGAGAATTCCCTGCTAGCACCTTCTCTCTGCGCGGGAATGAGAAGTGTTCACATTGCTTCGCAGAATCGCTTTTGTGCAGAAAACACTAACACTTGTTCAGAACGAAAGAAAGCACAGAGCCCCAGATTTTATGTTGTCCTGGAGAGCTTGCAGAGCACTGGGGAAAGGCAGGCAGAGAATTCCCTGCTAGCACCTTCTCTCTGCGCGGGAATGAGAAGTGTTCACATTTTTTCGCAGAATCGCATTTGCGTCGCTTCAGAGAACACAAAAGCTTGTTCAGGACGAAAGAAAGCACAGAGCCCCAGATTTGCTGTTACCCTGGAGAGCTTGCAGAGCACTGGGGAAAGGCAGGCAGAGAATTCCCTGCTAGCACCTTCTCTGTGCCTGGGAAGCAGAAGTGTTCACATTGCTTCGCAGAATCGCTTTTGTGCAGAAAACACTAACACTTGTTCAGAACGAAAGAAAGCACAGAGCCCCAGATTTTATGTTGTCCTGGAGAGCTTGCAGAGCACTGGGGAAAGGCAGGCAGAGAATTCCCTGCTAGCACCTTCTCGGTGCCTGGGAAGAAGTGTTCACATTGCTTCGCAGAATCGCTTTTGTGCAGAAAACACTAACACTTGTTCAGAACGAAAGAAAGCACAGAGCCCCAGATTTGCTGTTGTCCTGGAGAGCTTGCAGAGCACTGGGGAAAGGCAGGCAGAGAATTCCCTGCTAGCACCTTCTCTGTGCCTGGGAAGCAGAAGTGTTCACATTGCTTCGCAGAATCGCTTTTGTGCAGAAAACACTAACACTTGTTCAGAACGAAAGAAAGCACAGAGCCCCAGATTTTATGTTGTCCTGGAGAGCTTGCAGAGCACTGGGGAAAGGCAGGCAGAGAATTCCCTGCTAGCACCTTCTCTGTGCGCGGGAATGAGAAGTGTTCACATTGCATCGCAGAATCGCATTTGCGTCGCTTCAGAGAACACAAAAGCTTGTTCAGGAGGAAAGAAAGCACAGAGCCCCAGATTTGCTGTTACCCTGGAGAGCTTGCAGAGCACTGGGGAAAGCAGGCAGAGAATTCCCTGCTAGCACCTTCTCTGTGCGCGGGAAGGCAAAGTGTTCACATTTCCTCGCAGAATCGCTTTTGTGCAGAAAACACTAACACTTGTTCAGAACGAAAGAAAGCACCGAGCCCCAGATTTGCTGTTGTCCTGGAGAGCTTGCAGAGCACTGGGGAAAGGCAGGCAGAGAATTCCCTGCTAGCACCTTCTCGGTGCCTGGGAAGAAGAAGTGTTCACATTGCTTTGCAGAATCGCTTTTGTGCAGAAAACACTAACACTTGTTCAGAACGAAAGAAAGCACATAGCCCCAGATTTTATGTTGTCCTGGAGAGCTTGCAGAGCACTGGGGAAAAGCAGGCAGAGAATTCCCTGCTAGCACCGCGTCTGTGCGCGGGAAGGAAAAGTGTTCACATTTTTTCGCAGAATCGCATTTGCGTCGCTGCAGAGAACACAAAAGCTTGTTCAGGACGAAAGAAAGCACAGAGCCCCAGATTTGCTGTTACCCTGGAGAGCTTGCAGAGCACTGGGGAAAGGCAGGCAGAGAATTCCCTGCTAGCACCTTCTCGGTGCCTGGGAAGAAGAAGTGTTCACATTGCTTCGCAGAATCGCTTTTGTGCAGAAAACACTAACACTTGTTCAGAACGAAAGAAAGCACAGAGCCCCAGATTTTATGTTGTCCTGGAGAGCTTGCAGAGCACTGGGGAAAGACAGGCAGTGAATTCCCTGCTAGCACCTTCTCTCTGCGCGGGAATGAGAAGTGTTCACATTGCTTCGCAGAATCGCTTTTGTGCAGAAAACACTAACACTTGTTCAGAACGAAAGAAAGCACAGAGCCCCAGATTTTATGTTGTCCTGGAGAGCTTGCAGAGCACTGGGGAAAGGCAGGCAGAGAATTCCCTGCTAGCACCTTCTCTCTGCACGGGAATGAGAAGTGTTCACATTTTTTCGCAGAATCGCATTTGCGTCGCTTCAGAGAACACAAAAGCTTGTTCAGGACGAAAGAAAGCACAGAGCCCCAGATTTGCTGTTACCCTGGAGAGCTTGCAGAGCACTGGGGAAAGCAGGCAGAGAATTCCCTGCTAGCACCTTCTCTCTGCGCGGGAATGAGAAGTGTTCACATTTTTTCGCAGAATCGCATTTGCGTCGCTTCAGAGAACACAAAAGCTTGTTCAGGACGAAAGAAAGCACAGAGCCCCAGATTTGCTGTTACCCTGGAGAGCTTGCAGAGCACTGGGGAAAGCAGGCAGAGAATTCCCTGCTAGCACCTTCTCTGTGCGCGGGAAGGCAAAGTGTTCACATTTCCTCGCAGAATCGCTTTTGTGCAGAAAACACTAACACTTGTTCAGAACGAAAGAAAGCACAGAGCCCCAGATTTGCTGTTGTCCTGGAGAGCTTGCAGAGCACTGGGGAAAGGCAGACAGAGAATTCCCTGCTAGCACCTTCTCGGTGCCTGGGAAGAAGAAGTGTTCACATTGCTTCGCAGAATCGCTTTTGTGCAGAAAACACTAACACTTGTTCAGAACGAAAGAAAGCACCGAGCCCCAGATTTGCTGTTGTCCTGGAGAGCTTGCAGAGCACTGGGGAAAGGCAGGCAGAGAATTCCCTGCTAGCACCTTCTCTCTGCGCGGGAATGAGAAGTGTTCACATTGCTTCGCAGAATCGCTTTTGTGCAGAAAACACTAACACTTGTTCAGAACGAAAGAAAGCACATAGCCCCAGATTTTATGTTGTCCTGGAGAGCTTGCAGAGCACTGGGGAAAAGCAGGCAGAGAATTCCCTGCTAGCACCGTGTCTGTGCGCGGGAAGGAAAAGTGTTCACATTTTTTCGCAGAATCGCATTTGCGTCGCTGCAGAGAACACAAAAGCTTGTTCAGGACGAAAGAAAGCACAGAGCCCCAGATTTGCTGTTACCCTGGAGAGCTTGCAGAGCACTGGGGAAAGGCAGGCAGAGAATTCCCTGCTAGCACCTTCTCGGTGCCTGGGAAGAAGAAGTGTTCACATTGCTTCGCAGAATCGCTTTTGTGCAGAAAACACTAACACTTGTTCAGAACGAAAGAAAGCACAGAGCCCCAGATTTTATGTTGTCCTGGAGAGCTTGCAGAGCACTGGGGAAAGGCAGGCAGAGAATTCCCTGCTAGCACCTTCTCTCTGCGCGGGAATGAGAAGTGTTCACATTTTTTCGCAGAATCGCATTTGCGTCGCTGCAGAGAACACAAAAGCTTGTTCAGGACGAAAGAAAGCACAGAGCCCCAGATTTGCTGTTACCCTGGAGAGCTTGCAGAGCACTGGGGAAAGCAGGCAGAGAATTCCCTGCTAGCACCTTCTCTGTGGGCGGGAAGGCAAAGTGTTCACATTTCCTCGCAGAATCGCTTTTGTGCAGAAAACACTAACACTTGTTCAGAACGAAAGAAAGCACAGAGCCCCAGATTTTATGTTGTCCTGGAGAGCTTGCAGAGCACTGGGGAAAGGCAGGCAGAGAATTCCCTGCTAGCACCTTCTCTCTGCGCGGGAATGAGAAGTGTTCACATTGCTTCGCAGAATCGCTTTTGTGCAGAAAACACTAACACTTGTTCAGAACGAAAGAAAGCACAGAGCCCCAGATTTTATGTTGTCCTGGAGAGCTTGCAGAGCACTGGGGAAAGGCAGGCAGAGAATTCCCTGCTAGCACCTTCTCTCTGCGCGGGAATGAGAAGTGTTCACATTTTTTCGCAGAATCGCATTTGCGTCGCTTCAGAGAACACAAAAGCTTGTTCAGGACGAAAGAAAGCACAGAGCCCCAGATTTGCTGTTACCCTGGAGAGCTTGCAGAGCACTGGGGAAAGGCAGGCAGAGAATTCCCTGCTAGCACCTTCTCTCTGCGCGGGAATGAGAAGTGTTCACATTTTTTCGCAGAATCGCATTTGCGTCGCTTCAGAGAACACAAAAGCTTGTTCAGGACGAAAGAAAGCACAGAGCCCCAGATTTGCTGTTACCCTGGAGAGCTTGCAGAGCACTGGGGAAAGGCAGGCAGAGAATTCCCTGCTAGCACCTTCTCTGTGCCTGGGAAGCAGAAGTGTTCACATTGCTTCGCAGAATCGCTTTTGTGCAGAAAACACTAACACTTGTTCAGAACGAAAGAAAGCACAGAGCCCCAGATTTTATGTTGTCCTGGAGAGCTTGCAGAGCACTGGGGAAAGGCAGGCAGAGAATTCCCTGCTAGCACCTTCTCGGTGCCTGGGAAGAAGTGTTCACATTGCTTCGCAGAATCGCTTTTGTGCAGAAAACACTAACACTTGTTCAGAACGAAAGAAAGCACAGAGCCCCAGATTTTATGTTGTCCTGGAGAGCTTGCAGAGCACTGGGGAAAGGCAGGCAGAGAATTCCCTGCTAGCACCTTCTCGGTGCCTGGGAAGAAGAAGTGTTCACATTGCTTTGCAGAATCGCTTTTGTGCAGAAAACACTAACACTTGTTCAGAACGAAAGAAAGCACATAGCCCCAGATTTTATGTTGTCCTGGAGAGCTTGCAGAGCACTGGGGAAAAGCAGGCAGAGAATTCCCTGCTAGCACCGTGTCTGTGCGCGGGAAGGAAAAGTGTTCACATTTTTTCGCAGAATCGCATTTGCGTCGCTGCAGAGAACACAAAAGCTTGTTCAGGACGAAAGAAAGCACAGAGCCCCAGATTTGCTGTTACCCTGGAGAGCTTGCAGAGCACTGGGGAAAGGCAGGCAGAGAATTCCCTGCTAGCACCTTCTCGGTGCCTGGGAAGAAGAAGTGTTCACATTGCTTCGCAGAATCGCTTTTGTGCAGAAAACACTAACACTTGTTCAGAACGAAAGAAAGCACAGAGCCCCAGATTTTATGTTGTCCTGGAGAGCTTGCAGAGCACTGGGGAAAGACAGGCAGTGAATTCCCTGCTAGCACCTTCTCTCTGCGCGGGAATGAGAAGTGTTCACATTGCTTCGCAGAATCGCTTTTGTGCAGAAAACACTAACACTTGTTCAGAACGAAAGAAAGCACATAGCCCCAGATTTTATGTTGTCCTGGAGAGCTTGCAGAGCACTGGGGAAAGGCAGGCAGAGAATTCCCTGCTAGCACCTTCTCTCTGCGCGGGAATGAGAAGTGTTCAAATTTTTTCGCAGAATCGCATTTGCGTCGCTGCAGAGAACACAAAAGCTTGTTCAGGACGAAAGAAAGCACAGAGCCCCAGATTTGCTGTTACCCTGGAGAGCTTGCAGAGCACTGGGGAAAGGCAGGCAGAGAATTCCCTGCTAGCACCTTCTCTCTGCGCGGGAATGAGAAGTGTTCACATTTTTTCGCAGAATCGCATTTGCGTCGCTTCAGAGAACACAAAAGCTTGTTCAGGACGAAAGAAAGCACAGAGCCCCATATTTGCTGTTACCCTGGAGAGCTTGCAGAGCACTGGGGAAAGCAGGCAGAGAATTCCCTGCTAGCACCTTCTCTGTGCGCGGGAAGGCAAAGTGTTCACATTTCCTCGCAGAATCGCTTTTGTGCAGAAAACACTAACACTTGTTCAGAACGAAAGAAAGCACAGAGCCCCAGATTTGCTGTTGTCCTGGAGAGCTTGCAGAGCACTGGGGAAAGGCAGACAGAGAATTCCCTGCTAGCACCTTCTCGGTGCCTGGGAAGAAGAAGTGTTCACATTGCTTCGCAGAATCGCTTTTGTGCAGAAAACACTAACACTTGTTCAGAACGAAAGAAAGCACCGAGCCCCAGATTTGCTGTTGTCCTGGAGAGCTTGCAGAGCACTGGGGAAAGGCAGGCAGAGAATTCCCTGCTAGCACCTTCTCTCTGCGCGGGAATGAGAAGTGTTCACATTGCTTCGCAGAATCGCTTTTGTGCAGAAAACACTAACACTTGTTCAGAACGAAAGAAAGCACATAGCCCCAGATTTTATGTTGTCCTGGAGAGCTTGCAGAGCACTGGGGAAAAGCAGGCAGAGAATTCCCTGCTAGCACCGTGTCTGTGCGCGGGAAGGAAAAGTGTTCACATTTTTTCGCAGAATCGCATTTGCGTCGCTGCAGAGAACACAAAAGCTTGTTCAGGACGAAAGAAAGCACAGAGCCCCAGATTTGCTGTTACCCTGGAGAGCTTGCAGAGCACTGGGGAAAGGCAGGCAGAGAATTCCCTGCTAGCACCTTCTCGGTGCCTGGGAAGAAGAAGTGTTCACATTGCTTCGCAGAATCGCTTTTGTGCAGAAAACACTAACACTTGTTCAGAACGAAAGAAAGCACAGAGCCCCAGATTTTATGTTGTCCTGGAGAGCTTGCAGAGCACTGGGGAAAGGCAGGCAGAGAATTCCCTGCTAGCACCTTCTCTCTGCGCGGGAATGAGAAGTGTTCACATTTTTTCGCAGAATCGCATTTGCGTCGCTGCAGAGAACACAAAAGCTTGTTCAGGACGAAAGAAAGCACAGAGCCCCAGATTTGCTGTTACCCTGGAGAGCTTGCAGAGCACTGGGGAAAGCAGGCAGAGAATTCCCTGCTAGCACCTTCTCTGTGGGCGGGAAGGCAAAGTGTTCACATTTCCTCGCAGAATCGCTTTTGTGCAGAAAACACTAACACTTGTTCAGAACGAAAGAAAGCACAGAGCCCCAGATTTTATGTTGTCCTGGAGAGCTTGCAGAGCACTGGGGAAAGGCAGGCAGAGAATTCCCTGCTAGCACCTTCTCGGTGCCTGGGAAGAAGAAGTGTTCACATTGCTTCGCAGAATCGCTTTTGTGCAGAAAACACTAACACTTGTTCAGAACGAAAGAAAGCACCGAGCCCCAGATTTGCTGTTGTCCTGGAGAGCTTGCAGAGCACTGGGGAAAGGCAGGCAGAGAATTCCCTGCTAGCACCTTCTCGGTGCCTGGGAAGAAGAAGTGTTCACATTGCTTTGCAGAATCGCTTTTGTGCAGAAAACACTAACACTTGTTCAGAACGAAAGAAAGCACATAGCCCCAGATTTTATGTTGTCCTGGAGAGCTTGCAGAGCACTGGGGAAAAGCAGGCAGAGAATTCCCTGCTAGCACCGTGTCTGTGCGCGGGAAGGAAAAGTGTTCACATTTTTTCGCAGAATCGCATTTGCGTCGCTGCAGAGAACACAAAAGCTTGTTCAGGACGAAAGAAAGCACAGAGCCCCAGATTTGCTGTTACCCTGGAGAGCTTGCAGAGCACTGGGGAAAGGCAGGCAGAGAATTCCCTGCTAGCACCTTCTCTGTGCCTGGGAAGCAGAAGTGTTCACATTGCTTCGCAGAATCGCTTTTGTGCAGAAAACACTAACACTTGTTCAGAACGAAAGAAAGCACAGAGCCCCAGATTTTATGTTGTCCTGGAGAGCTTGCAGAGCACTGGGGAAAGGCAGGCAGAGAATTCCCTGCTAGCACCTTCTCGGTGCCTGGGAAGAAGTGTTCACATTGCTTCGCAGAATCGCTTTTGTGCAGAAAACACTAACACTTGTTCAGAACGAAAGAAAGCACAGAGCCCCAGATTTGCTGTTGTCCTGGAGAGCTTGCAGAGCACTGGGGAAAGGCAGGCAGAGAATTCCCTGCTAGCACCTTCTCTGTGCCTGGGAAGCAGAAGTGTTCACATTGCTTCGCAGAATCGCTTTTGTGCAGAAAACACTAACACTTGTTCAGAACGAAAGAAAGCACAGAGCCCCAGATTTTATGTTGTCCTGGAGAGCTTGCAGAGCACTGGGGAAAGGCAGGCAGAGAATTCCCTGCTAGCACCTTCTCTCTGCGCGGGAATGAGAAGTGTTCACATTGCATCGCAGAATCGCATTTGCGTCGCTTCAGAGAACACAAAAGCTTGTTCAGGAGGAAAGAAAGCACAGAGCCCCAGATTTGCTGTTACCCTGGAGAGCTTGCAGAGCACTGGGGAAAGCAGGCAGAGAATTCCCTGCTAGCACCTTCTCTGTGCGCGGGAAGGCAAAGTGTTCACATTTCCTCGCAGAATCGCTTTTGTGCAGAAAACACTAACACTTGTTCAGAACGAAAGAAAGCACAGAGCCCCAGATTTTATGTTGTCCTGGAGAGCTTGCAGAGCACTGGGGAAAGGCAGGCAGAGAATTCCCTGCTAGCACCTTCTCGGTGCCTGGGAAGAAGAAGTGTTCACATTGCTTCGCAGAATCGCTTTTGTGCAGAAAACACTAACACTTGTTCAGAACGAAAGAAAGCACCGAGCCCCAGATTTGCTGTTGTCCTGGAGAGCTTGCAGAGCACTGGGGAAAGGCAGGCAGAGAATTCCCTGCTAGCACCTTCTCGGTGCCTGGGAAGAAGAAGTGTTCACATTGCTTTGCAGAATCGCTTTTGTGCAGAAAACACTAACACTTGTTCAGAACGAAAGAAAACACATAGCCCCAGATTTTATGTTGTCCTGGAGAGCTTGCAGAGCACTGGGGAAAAGCAGGCAGAGAATTCCCTGCTAGCACCGTGTCTGTGCGCGGGAAGGAAAAGTGTTCACATTTTTTCGCAGAATCGCATTTGCGTCGCTGCAGAGAACACAAAAGCTTGTTCAGGACGAAAGAAAGCACAGAGCCCCAGATTTGCTGTTACCCTGGAGAGCTTGCAGAGCACTGGGGAAAGGCAGGCAGAGAATTCCCTGCTAGCACCTTCTCGGTGCCTGGGAAGAAGAAGTGTTCACATTGCTTCGCAGAATCGCTTTTGTGCAGAAAACACTAACACTTGTTCAGAACGAAAGAAAGCACATAGCCCCAGATTTTATGTTGTCCTGGAGAGCTTGCAGAGCACTGGGGAAAGACAGGCAGTGAATTCCCTGCTAGCACCTTCTCTCTGCGCGGGAATGAGAAGTGTTCACATTGCTTCGCAGAATCGCTTTTGTGCAGAAAACACTAACACTTGTTCAGAACGAAAGAAAGCACAGAGCCCCAGATTTTATGTTGTCCTGGAGAGCTTGCAGAGCACTGGGGAAAGGCAGGCAGAGAATTCCCTGCTAGCACCTTCTCTCTGCGCGGGAATGAGAAGTGTTCACATTTTTTCGCAGAATCGCATTTGCGTCGCTGCAGAGAACACAAAAGCTTGTTCAGGACGAAAGAAAGCACAGAGCCCCAGATTTGCTGTTACCCTGGAGAGCTTGCAGAGCACTGGGGAAAGCAGGCAGAGAATTCCCTGCTAGCACCTTCTCTCTGCGCGGGAATGAGAAGTGTTCACATTTTTTCGCAGAATCGCATTTGCGTCGCTTCAGAGAACACAAAAGCTTGTTCAGGACGAAAGAAAGCACAGAGCCCCAGATTTGCTGTTACCCTGGAGAGCTTGCAGAGCACTGGGGAAAGCAGGCAGAGAATTCCCTGCTAGCACCTTCTCTGTGCGCGGGAAGGCAAAGTGTTCACATTTCCTCGCAGAATCGCTTTTGTGCAGAAAACACTAACACTTGTTCAGAACGAAAGAAAGCACAGAGCCCCAGATTTGCTGTTGTCCTGGAGAGCTTGCAGAGCACTGGGGAAAGGCAGACAGAGAATTCCCTGCTAGCACCTTCTCGGTGCCTGGGAAGAAGAAGTGTTCACATTGCTTCGCAGAATCGCTTTTGTGCAGAAAACACTAACACTTGTTCAGAACGAAAGAAAGCACCGAGCCCCAGATTTGCTGTTGTCCTGGAGAGCTTGCAGAGCACTGGGGAAAGGCAGGCAGAGAATTCCCTGCTAGCACCTTCTCTCTGCGCGGGAATGAGAAGTGTTCACATTGCTTCGCAGAATCGCTTTTGTGCAGAAAACACTAACACTTGTTCAGAACGAAAGAAAGCACATAGCCCCAGATTTTATGTTGTCCTGGAGAGCTTGCAGAGCACTGGGGAAAAGCAGGCAGAGAATTCCCTGCTAGCACCGTGTCTGTGCGCGGGAAGGAAAAGTGTTCACATTTTTTCGCAGAATCGCATTTGCGTCGCTGCAGAGAACACAAAAGCTTGTTCAGGACGAAAGAAAGCACAGAGCCCCAGATTTGCTGTTACCCTGGAGAGCTTGCAGAGCACTGGGGAAAGGCAGGCAGAGAATTCCCTGCTAGCACCTTCTCGGTGCCTGGGAAGAAGAAGTGTTCACATTGCTTCGCAGAATCGCTTTTGTGCAGAAAACACTAACACTTGTTCAGAACGAAAGAAAGCACAGAGCCCCAGATTTTATGTTGTCCTGGAGAGCTTGCAGAGCACTGGGGAAAGGCAGGCAGAGAATTCCCTGCTAGCACCTTCTCTCTGCGCGGGAATGAGAAGTGTTCACATTTTTTCGCAGAATCGCATTTGCGTCGCTGCAGAGAACACAAAAGCTTGTTCAGGACGAAAGAAAGCACAGAGCCCCAGATTTGCTGTTACCCTGGAGAGCTTGCAGAGCACTGGGGAAAGCAGGCAGAGAATTCCCTGCTAGCACCTTCTCTGTGGGCGGGAAGGCAAAGTGTTCACATTTCCTCGCAGAATCGCTTTTGTGCAGAAAACACTAACACTTGTTCAGAACGAAAGAAAGCACAGAGCCCCAGATTTTATGTTGTCCTGGAGAGCTTGCAGAGCACTGGGGAAAGGCAGGCAGAGAATTCCCTGCTAGCACCTTCTCTCTGCGCGGGAATGAGAAGTGTTCACATTGCTTCGCAGAATCGCTTTTGTGCAGAAAACACTAACACTTGTTCAGAACGAAAGAAAGCACAGAGCCCCAGATTTTATGTTGTCCTGGAGAGCTTGCAGAGCACTGGGGAAAGGCAGGCAGAGAATTCCCTGCTAGCACCTTCTCTCTGCGCGGGAATGAGAAGTGTTCACATTTTTTCGCAGAATCGCATTTGCGTCGCTTCAGAGAACACAAAAGCTTGTTCAGGACGAAAGAAAGCACAGAGCCCCAGATTTGCTGTTACCCTGGAGAGCTTGCAGAGCACTGGGGAAAGGCAGGCAGAGAATTCCCTGCTAGCACCTTCTCTGTGCCTGGGAAGCAGAAGTGTTCACATTGCTTCGCAGAATCGCTTTTGTGCAGAAAACACTAACACTTGTTCAGAACGAAAGAAAGCACAGAGCCCCAGATTTTATGTTGTCCTGGAGAGCTTGCAGAGCACTGGGGAAAGGCAGGCAGAGAATTCCCTGCTAGCACCTTCTCGGTGCCTGGGAAGAAGTGTTCACATTGCTTCGCAGAATCGCTTTTGTGCAGAAAACACTAACACTTGTTCAGAACGAAAGAAAGCACAGAGCCCCAGATTTGCTGTTGTCCTGGAGAGCTTGCAGAGCACTGGGGAAAGGCAGGCAGAGAATTCCCTGCTAGCACCTTCTCTGTGCCTGGGAAGCAGAAGTGTTCACATTGCTTCGCAGAATCGCTTTTGTGCAGAAAACACTAACACTTGTTCAGAACGAAAGAAAGCACAGAGCCCCAGATTTTATGTTGTCCTGGAGAGCTTGCAGAGCACTGGGGAAAGGCAGGCAGAGAATTCCCTGCTAGCACCTTCTCTCTGCGCGGGAATGAGAAGTGTTCACATTGCATCGCAGAATCGCATTTGCGTCGCTTCAGAGAACACAAAAGCTTGTTCAGGAGGAAAGAAAGCACAGAGCCCCAGATTTGCTGTTACCCTGGAGAGCTTGCAGAGCACTGGGGAAAGCAGGCAGAGAATTCCCTGCTAGCACCTTCTCTGTGCGCGGGAAGGCAAAGTGTTCACATTTCCTCGCAGAATCGCTTTTGTGCAGAAAACACTAACACTTGTTCAGAACGAAAGAAAGCACAGAGCCCCAGATTTTATGTTGTCCTGGAGAGCTTGCAGAGCACTGGGGAAAGGCAGGCAGAGAATTCCCTGCTAGCACCTTCTCGGTGCCTGGGAAGAAGAAGTGTTCACATTGCTTCGCAGAATCGCTTTTGTGCAGAAAACACTAACACTTGTTCAGAACGAAAGAAAGCACCGAGCCCCAGATTTGCTGTTGTCCTGGAGAGCTTGCAGAGCACTGGGGAAAGGCAGGCAGAGAATTCCCTGCTAGCACCTTCTCGGTGCCTGGGAAGAAGAAGTGTTCACATTGCTTTGCAGAATCGCTTTTGTGCAGAAAACACTAACACTTGTTCAGAACGAAAGAAAGCACATAGCCCCAGATTTTATGTTGTCCTGGAGAGCTTGCAGAGCACTGGGGAAAAGCAGGCAGAGAATTCCCTGCTAGCACCGTGTCTGTGCGCGGGAAGGAAAAGTGTTCACATTTTTTCGCAGAATCGCATTTGCGTCGCTGCAGAGAACACAAAAGCTTGTTCAGGACGAAAGAAAGCACAGAGCCCCAGATTTGCTGTTACCCTGGAGAGCTTGCAGAGCACTGGGGAAAGGCAGGCAGAGAATTCCCTGCTAGCACCTTCTCGGTGCCTGGGAAGAAGAAGTGTTCACATTGCTTCGCAGAATCGCTTTTGTGCAGAAAACACTAACACTTGTTCAGAACGAAAGAAAGCACATAGCCCCAGATTTTATGTTGTCCTGGAGAGCTTGCAGAGCACTGGGGAAAGACAGGCAGTGAATTCCCTGCTAGCACCTTCTCTCTGCGCGGGAATGAGAAGTGTTCACATTGCTTCGCAGAATCGCTTTTGTGCAGAAAACACTAACACTTGTTCAGAACGAAAGAAAGCACAGAGCCCCAGATTTTATGTTGTCCTGGAGAGCTTGCAGAGCACTGGGGAAAGGCAGGCAGAGAATTCCCTGCTAGCACCTTCTCTCTGCGCGGGAATGAGAAGTGTTCACATTTTTTCGCAGAATCGCATTTGCGTCGCTGCAGAGAACACAAAAGCTTGTTCAGGACGAAAGAAAGCACAGAGCCCCAGATTTGCTGTTACCCTGGAGAGCTTGCAGAGCACTGGGGAAAGCAGGCAGAGAATTCCCTGCTAGCACCTTCTCTCTGCGCGGGAATGAGAAGTGTTCACATTTTTTCGCAGAATCGCATTTGCGTCGCTTCAGAGAACACAAAAGCTTGTTCAGGACGAAAGAAAGCACAGAGCCCCAGATTTGCTGTTACCCTGGAGAGCTTGCAGAGCACTGGGGAAAGCAGGCAGAGAATTCCCTGCTAGCACCTTCTCTGTGCGCGGGAAGGCAAAGTGTTCACATTTCCTCGCAGAATCGCTTTTGTGCAGAAAACACTAACACTTGTTCAGAACGAAAGAAAGCACAGAGCCCCAGATTTGCTGTTGTCCTGGAGAGCTTGCAGAGCACTGGGGAAAGGCAGACAGAGAATTCCCTGCTAGCACCTTCTCGGTGCCTGGGAAGAAGAAGTGTTCACATTGCTTCGCAGAATCGCTTTTGTGCAGAAAACACTAACACTTGTTCAGAACGAAAGAAAGCACCGAGCCCCAGATTTGCTGTTGTCCTGGAGAGCTTGCAGAGCACTGGGGAAAGGCAGGCAGAGAATTCCCTGCTAGCACCTTCTCTCTGCGCGGGAATGAGAAGTGTTCACATTGCTTCGCAGAATCGCTTTTGTGCAGAAAACACTAACACTTGTTCAGAACGAAAGAAAGCACATAGCCCCAGATTTTATGTTGTCCTGGAGAGCTTGCAGAGCACTGGGGAAAAGCAGGCAGAGAATTCCCTGCTAGCACCGTGTCTGTGCGCGGGAAGGAAAAGTGTTCACATTTTTTCGCAGAATCGCATTTGCGTCGCTGCAGAGAACACAAAAGCTTGTTCAGGACGAAAGAAAGCACAGAGCCCCAGATTTGCTGTTACCCTGGAGAGCTTGCAGAGCACTGGGGAAAGGCAGGCAGAGAATTCCCTGCTAGCACCTTCTCGGTGCCTGGGAAGAAGAAGTGTTCACATTGCTTCGCAGAATCGCTTTTGTGCAGAAAACACTAACACTTGTTCAGAACGAAAGAAAGCACAGAGCCCCAGATTTGCTGTTACCCTGGAGAGCTTGCAGAGCACTGGGGAAAGGCAGGCAGAGAATTCCCTGCTAGCACCTTCTCTGTGCCTGGGAAGCAGAAGTGTTCACATTGCTTCGCAGAATCGCTTTTGTGCAGAAAACACTAACACTTGTTCAGAACGAAAGAAAGCACAGAGCCCCAGATTTTATGTTGTCCTGGAGAGCTTGCAGAGCACTGGGGAAAGGCAGGCAGAGAATTCCCTGCTAGCACCTTCTTGGTGCCTGGGAAGAAGTGTTCACATTGCTTCACAGAATCGCTTTTGTGCAGAAAACACTAACACTTGTTCAGAACGAAAGAAAGCACAGAGCCCCAGATTTGCTGTTGTCCTGGAGAGCTTGCAGAGCACTGGGGAAAGGCAGGCAGAGAATTCCCTGCTAGCACCTTCTCTGTGCCTGGGAAGCAGAAGTGTTCACATTGCTTCGCAGAATCGCTTTTGTGCAGAAAACACTAACACTTGTTCAGAACGAAAGAAAGCACAGAGCCCCAGATTTTATGTTGTCCTGGAGAGCTTGCAGAGCACTGGGGAAAGGCAGGCAGAGAATTCCCTGCTAGCACCTTCTCTGTGCGCGGGAATGAGAAGTGTTCACATTGCATCGCAGAATCGCATTTGCGTCGCTTCAGAGAACACAAAAGCTTGTTCAGGAGGAAAGAAAGCACAGAGCCCCAGATTTGCTGTTACCCTGGAGAGCTTGCAGAGCACTGGGGAAAGCAGGCAGAGAATTCCCTGCTAGCACCTTCTCTGTGCGCGGGAAGGCAAAGTGTTCACATTTCCTCGCAGAATCGCTTTTGTGCAGAAAACACTAACACTTGTTCAGAACGAAAGAAAGCACAGAGCCCCAGATTTTATGTTGTCCTGGAGAGCTTGCAGAGCACTGGGGAAAGGCAGGCAGAGAATTCCCTGCTAGCACCTTCTCGGTGCCTGGGAAGAAGAAGTGTTCACATTGCTTCGCAGAATCGCTTTTGTGCAGAAAACACTAACACTTGTTCAGAACGAAAGAAAGCACCGAGCCCCAGATTTGCTGTTGTCCTGGAGAGCTTGCAGAGCACTGGGGAAAGGCAGGCAGAGAATTCCCTGCTAGCACCTTCTCGGTGCCTGGGAAGAAGAAGTGTTCACATTGCTTTGCAGAATCGCTTTTGTGCAGAAAACACTAACACTTGTTCAGAACGAAAGAAAGCACATAGCCCCAGATTTTATGTTGTCCTGGAGAGCTTGCAGAGCACTGGGGAAAAGCAGGCAGAGAATTCCCTGCTAGCACCGTGTCTGTGCGCGGGAAGGAAAAGTGTTCACATTTTTTCGCAGAATCGCATTTGCGTCGCTGCAGAGAACACAAAAGCTTGTTCAGGACGAAAGAAAGCACAGAGCCCCAGATTTGATGTTACCCTGGAGAGCTTGCAGAGCACTGGGGAAAGGCAGGCAGAGAATTCCCTGCTAGCACCTTCTCGGTGCCTGGGAAGAAGAAGTGTTCACATTGCTTCGCAGAATCGCTTTTGTGCAGAAAACACTAACACTTGTTCAGAACGAAAGAAAGCACAGAGCCCCAGATTTTATGTTGTCCTGGAGAGCTTGCAGAGCACTGGGGAAAGACAGGCAGTGAATTCCCTGCTAGCACCTTCTCTCTGCGCGGGAATGAGAAGTGTTCACATTGCTTCGCAGAATCGCTTTTGTGCAGAAAACACTAACACTTGTTCAGAACGAAAGAAAGCACAGAGCCCCAGATTTTATGTTGTCCTGGAGAGCTTGCAGAGCACTGGGGAAAGGCAGGCAGAGAATTCCCTGCTAGCACCTTCTCTCTGCGCGGGAATGAGAAGTGTTCACATTTTTTCGCAGAATCGCATTTGCGTCGCTGCAGAGAACACAAAAGCTTGTTCAGGACGAAAGAAAGCACAGAGCCCCAGATTTGCTGTTACCCTGGAGAGCTTGCAGAGCACTGGGGAAAGCAGGCAGAGAATTCCCTGCTAGCACCTTCTCTCTGCGCGGGAATGAGAAGTGTTCACATTTTTTCGCAGAATCGCATTTGCGTCGCTTCAGAGAACACAAAAGCTTGTTCAGGACGAAAGAAAGCACAGAGCCCCAGATTTGCTGTTACCCTGGAGAGCTTGCAGAGCACTGGGGAAAGCAGGCAGAGAATTCCCTGCTAGCACCTTCTCTGTGCGCGGGAAGGCAAAGTGTTCACATTTCCTCGCAGAATCGCTTTTGTGCAGAAAACACTAACACTTGTTCAGAACGAAAGAAAGCACAGAGCCCCAGATTTGCTGTTGTCCTGGAGAGCTTGCAGAGCACTGGGGAAAGGCAGACAGAGAATTCCCTGCTAGCACCTTCTCGGTGCCTGGGAAGAAGAAGTGTTCACATTGCTTCGCAGAATCGCTTTTGTGCAGAAAACACTAACACTTGTTCAGAACGAAAGAAAGCACCGAGCCCCAGATTTGCTGTTGTCCTGGAGAGCTTGCAGAGCACTGGGGAAAGGCAGGCAGAGAATTCCCTGCTAGCACCTTCTCTCTGCGCGGGAATGAGAAGTGTTCACATTGCTTCGCAGAATCGCTTTTGTGCAGAAAACACTAACACTTGTTCAGAACGAAAGAAAGCACATAGCCCCAGATTTTATGTTGTCCTGGAGAGCTTGCAGAGCACTGGGGAAAAGCAGGCAGAGAATTCCCTGCTAGCACCGTGTCTGTGCGCGGGAAGGAAAAGTGTTCACATTTTTTCGCAGAATCGCATTTGCGTCGCTGCAGAGAACACAAAAGCTTGTTCAGGACGAAAGAAAGCACAGAGCCCCAGATTTGCTGTTACCCTGGAGAGCTTGCAGAGCACTGGGGAAAGGCAGGCAGAGAATTCCCTGCTAGCACCTTCTCGGTGCCTGGGAAGAAGAAGTGTTCACATTGCTTCGCAGAATCGCTTTTGTGCAGAAAACACTAACACTTGTTCAGAACGAAAGAAAGCACAGAGCCCCAGATTTTATGTTGTCCTGGAGAGCTTGCAGAGCACTGGGGAAAGGCAGGCAGAGAATTCCCTGCTAGCACCTTCTCTCTGCGCGGGAATGAGAAGTGTTCACATTTTTTCGCAGAATCGCATTTGCGTCGCTGCAGAGAACACAAAAGCTTGTTCAGGACGAAAGAAAGCACAGAGCCCCAGATTTGCTGTTACCCTGGAGAGCTTGCAGAGCACTGGGGAAAGCAGGCAGAGAATTCCCTGCTAGCACCTTCTCTGTGGGCGGGAAGGCAAAGTGTTCACATTTCCTCGCAGAATCGCTTTTGTGCAGAAAACACTAACACTTGTTCAGAACGAAAGAAAGCACAGAGCCCCAGATTTTATGTTGTCCTGGAGAGCTTGCAGAGCACTGGGGAAAGGCAGGCAGAGAATTCCCTGCTAGCACCTTCTCTCTGCGCGGGAATGAGAAGTGTTCACATTGCTTCGCAGAATCGCTTTTGTGCAGAAAACACTAACACTTGTTCAGAACGAAAGAAAGCACAGAGCCCCAGATTTTATGTTGTCCTGGAGAGCTTGCAGAGCACTGGGGAAAGGCAGGCAGAGAATTCCCTGCTAGCACCTTCTCTCTGCGCGGGAATGAGAAGTGTTCACATTTTTTCGCAGAATCGCATTTGCGTCGCTTCAGAGAACACAAAAGCTTGTTCAGGACGAAAGAAAGCACAGAGCCCCAGATTTGCTGTTACCCTGGAGAGCTTGCAGAGCACTGGAGAAAGGCAGGCAGAGAATTCCCTGCTAGCACCTTCTCTGTGCCTGGGAAGCAGAAGTGTTCACATTGCTTCGCAGAATCGCTTTTGTGCAGAAAACACTAACACTTGTTCAGAACGAAAGAAAGCACAGAGCCCCAGATTTTATGTTGTCCTGGAGAGCTTGCAGAGCACTGGGGAAAGGCAGGCAGAGAATTCCCTGCTAGCACCTTCTCGGTGCCTGGGAAGAAGTGTTCACATTGCTTCGCAGAATCGCTTTTGTGCAGAAAACACTAACACTTGTTCAGAACGAAAGAAAGCACAGAGCCCCAGATTTGCTGTTGTCCTGGAGAGCTTGCAGAGCACTGGGGAAAGGCAGGCAGAGAATTCCCTGCTAGCACCTTCTCTGTGCCTGGGAAGCAGAAGTGTTCACATTGCTTCGCAGAATCGCTTTTGTGCAGAAAACACTAACACTTGTTCAGAACGAAAGAAAGCACAGAGCCCCAGATTTTATGTTGTCCTGGAGAGCTTGCAGAGCACTGGGGAAAGGCAGGCAGAGAATTCCCTGCTAGCACCTTCTCGGTGCCTGGGAAGAAGTGTTCACATTGCTTCACAGAATCGCTTTTGTGCAGAAAACACTAACACTTGTTCAGAACGAAAGAAAGCACAGAGCCCCAGATTTGCTGTTGTCCTGGAGAGCTTGCAGAGCACTGGGGAAAGGCAGGCAGAGAATTCCCTGCTAGCACCTTCTCTGTGCCTGGGAAGCAGAAGTGTTCACATTGCTTCGCAGAATCGCTTTTGTGCAGAAAACACTAACACTTGTTCAGAACGAAAGAAAGCACAGAGCCCCAGATTTTATGTTGTCCTGGAGAGCTTGCAGAGCACTGGGGAAAGGCAGGCAGAGAATTCCCTGCTAGCACCTTCTCTGTGCGCGGGAATGAGAAGTGTTCACATTGCATCGCAGAATCGCATTTGCGTCGCTGCAGAGAACACAAAAGCTTGTTCAGGAGGAAAGAAAGCACAGAGCCCCAGATTTGCTGTTACCCTGGAGAGCTTGCAGAGCACTGGGGAAAGCAGGCAGAGAATTCCCTGCTAGCACCTTCTCTGTGCGCGGGAAGGCAAAGTGTTCACATTTCCTCGCAGAATCGCTTTTGTGCAGAAAACACTAACACTTGTTCAGAACGAAAGAAAGCACAGAGCCCCAGATTTTATGTTGTCCTGGAGAGCTTGCAGAGCACTGGGGAAAGGCAGGCAGAGAATTCCCTGCTAGCACCTTCTCGGTGCCTGGGAAGAAGAAGTGTTCACATTGCTTCGCAGAATCGCTTTTGTGCAGAAAACACTAACACTTGTTCAGAACGAAAGAAAGCACCGAGCCCCAGATTTGCTGTTGTCCTGGAGAGCTTGCAGAGCACTGGGGAAAGGCAGGCAGAGAATTCCCTGCTAGCACCTTCTCGGTGCCTGGGAAGAAGAAGTGTTCACATTGCTTTGCAGAATCGCTTTTGTGCAGAAAACACTAACACTTGTTCAGAACGAAAGAAAGCACATAGCCCCAGATTTTATGTTGTCCTGGAGAGCTTGCAGAGCACTGGGGAAAAGCAGGCAGAGAATTCCCTGCTAGCACCGTGTCTGTGCGCGGGAAGGAAAAGTGTTCACATTTTTTCGCAGAATCGCATTTGCGTCGCTGCAGAGAACACAAAAGCTTGTTCAGGACGAAAGAAAGCACAGAGCCCCAGATTTGATGTTACCCTGGAGAGCTTGCAGAGCACTGGGGAAAGGCAGGCAGAGAATTCCCTGCTAGCACCTTCTCGGTGCCTGGGAAGAAGAAGTGTTCACATTGCTTCGCAGAATCGCTTTTGTGCAGAAAACACTAACACTTGTTCAGAACGAAAGAAAGCACAGAGCCCCAGATTTTATGTTGTCCTGGAGAGCTTGCAGAGCACTGGGGAAAGACAGGCAGTGAATTCCCTGCTAGCACCTTCTCTCTGCGCGGGAATGAGAAGTGTTCACATTGCTTCGCAGAATCGCTTTTGTGCAGAAAACACTAACACTTGTTCAGAACGAAAGAAAGCACAGAGCCCCAGATTTTATGTTGTCCTGGAGAGCTTGCAGAGCACTGGGGAAAGGCAGGCAGAGAATTCCCTGCTAGCACCTTCTCTCTGCGCGGGAATGAGAAGTGTTCACATTTTTTCGCAGAATCGCATTTGCGTCGCTGCAGAGAACACAAAAGCTTGTTCAGGACGAAAGAAAGCACAGAGCCCCAGATTTGCTGTTACCCTGGAGAGCTTGCAGAGCACTGGGGAAAGCAGGCAGAGAATTCCCTGCTAGCACCTTCTCTCTGCGCGGGAATGAGAAGTGTTCACATTTTTTCGCAGAATCGCATTTGCGTCGCTTCAGAGAACACAAAAGCTTGTTCAGGACGAAAGAAAGCACAGAGCCCCAGATTTGCTGTTACCCTGGAGAGCTTGCAGAGCACTGGGGAAAGCAGGCAGAGAATTCCCTGCTAGCACCTTCTCTGTGCGCGGGAAGGCAAAGTGTTCACATTTCCTCGCAGAATCGCTTTTGTGCAGAAAACACTAACACTTGTTCAGAACGAAAGAAAGCACAGAGCCCCAGATTTGCTGTTGTCCTGGAGAGCTTGCAGAGCACTGGGGAAAGGCAGACAGAGAATTCCCTGCTAGCACCTTCTCGGTGCCTGGGAAGAAGAAGTGTTCACATTGCTTCGCAGAATCGCTTTTGTGCAGAAAACACTAACACTTGTTCAGAACGAAAGAAAGCACCGAGCCCCAGATTTGCTGTTGTCCTGGAGAGCTTGCAGAGCACTGGGGAAAGGCAGGCAGAGAATTCCCTGCTAGCACCTTCTCTCTGCGCGGGAATGAGAAGTGTTCACATTGCTTCGCAGAATCGCTTTTGTGCAGAAAACACTAACACTTGTTCAGAACGAAAGAAAGCACAGAGCCCCAGATTTTATGTTGTCCTGGAGAGCTTGCAGAGCACTGGGGAAAAGCAGGCAGAGAATTCCCTGCTAGCACCGTGTCTGTGCGCGGGAAGGAAAAGTGTTCACATTTTTTCGCAGAATCGCATTTGCGTCGCTGCAGAGAACACAAAAGCTTGTTCAGGACGAAAGAAAGCACAGAGCCCCAGATTTGCTGTTACCCTGGAGAGCTTGCAGAGCACTGGGGAAAGGCAGGCAGAGAATTCCCTGCTAGCACCTTCTCGGTGCCTGGGAAGAAGAAGTGTTCACATTGCTTCGCAGAATCGCTTTTGTGCAGAAAACACTAACACTTGTTCAGAACGAAAGAAAGCACAGAGCCCCAGATTTTATGTTGTCCTGGAGAGCTTGCAGAGCACTGGGGAAAGGCAGGCAGAGAATTCCCTGCTAGCACCTTCTCTGTGCGCGGGAATGAGAAGTGTTCACATTGCATCGCAGAATCGCATTTGCGTCGCTGCAGAGAACACAAAAGCTTGTTCAGGAGGAAAGAAAGCACAGAGCCCCAGATTTGCTGTTACCCTGGAGAGCTTGCAGAGCACTGGGGAAAGCAGGCAGAGAATTCCCTGCTAGCACCTTCTCTGTGCGCGGGAAGGCAAAGTGTTCACATTTCCTCGCAGAATCGCTTTTGTGCAGAAAACACTAACACTTGTTCAGAACGAAAGAAAGCACAGAGCCCCAGATTTTATGTTGTCCTGGAGAGCTTGCAGAGCACTGGGGAAAGGCAGGCAGAGAATTCCCTGCTAGCACCTTCTCGGTGCCTGGGAAGAAGAAGTGTTCACATTGCTTCGCAGAATCGCTTTTGTGCAGAAAACACTAACACTTGTTCAGAACGAAAGAAAGCACCGAGCCCCAGATTTGCTGTTGTCCTGGAGAGCTTGCAGAGCACTGGGGAAAGGCAGGCAGAGAATTCCCTGCTAGCACCTTCTCGGTGCCTGGGAAGAAGAAGTGTTCACATTGCTTTGCAGAATCGCTTTTGTGCAGAAAACACTAACACTTGTTCAGAACGAAAGAAAGCACATAGCCCCAGATTTTATGTTGTCCTGGAGAGCTTGCAGAGCACTGGGGAAAAGCAGGCAGAGAATTCCCTGCTAGCACCGTGTCTGTGCGCGGGAAGGAAAAGTGTTCACATTTTTTCGCAGAATCGCATTTGCGTCGCTGCAGAGAACACAAAAGCTTGTTCAGGACGAAAGAAAGCACAGAGCCCCAGATTTGATGTTACCCTGGAGAGCTTGCAGAGCACTGGGGAAAGGCAGGCAGAGAATTCCCTGCTAGCACCTTCTCGGTGCCTGGGAAGAAGAAGTGTTCACATTGCTTCGCAGAATCGCTTTTGTGCAGAAAACACTAACACTTGTTCAGAACGAAAGAAAGCACAGAGCCCCAGATTTTATGTTGTCCTGGAGAGCTTGCAGAGCACTGGGGAAAGACAGGCAGTGAATTCCCTGCTAGCACCTTCTCTCTGCGCGGGAATGAGAAGTGTTCACATTGCTTCGCAGAATCGCTTTTGTGCAGAAAACACTAACACTTGTTCAGAACGAAAGAAAGCACAGAGCCCCAGATTTTATGTTGTCCTGGAGAGCTTGCAGAGCACTGGGGAAAGGCAGGCAGAGAATTCCCTGCTAGCACCTTCTCTCTGCGCGGGAATGAGAAGTGTTCACATTTTTTCGCAGAATCGCATTTGCGTCGCTGCAGAGAACACAAAAGCTTGTTCAGGACGAAAGAAAGCACAGAGCCCCAGATTTGCTGTTACCCTGGAGAGCTTGCAGAGCACTGGGGAAAGCAGGCAGAGAATTCCCTGCTAGCACCTTCTCTCTGCGCGGGAATGAGAAGTGTTCACATTTTTTCGCAGAATCGCATTTGCGTCGCTTCAGAGAACACAAAAGCTTGTTCAGGACGAAAGAAAGCACAGAGCCCCAGATTTGCTGTTACCCTGGAGAGCTTGCAGAGCACTGGGGAAAGCAGGCAGAGAATTCCCTGCTAGCACCTTCTCTGTGCGCGGGAAGGCAAAGTGTTCACATTTCCTCGCAGAATCGCTTTTGTGCAGAAAACACTAACACTTGTTCAGAACGAAAGAAAGCACAGAGCCCCAGATTTGCTGTTGTCCTGGAGAGCTTGCAGAGCACTGGGGAAAGGCAGACAGAGAATTCCCTGCTAGCACCTTCTCGGTGCCTGGGAAGAAGAAGTGTTCACATTGCTTCGCAGAATCGCTTTTGTGCAGAAAACACTAACACTTGTTCAGAACGAAAGAAAGCACCGAGCCCCAGATTTGCTGTTGTCCTGGAGAGCTTGCAGAGCACTGGGGAAAGGCAGGCAGAGAATTCCCTGCTAGCACCTTCTCTCTGCGCGGGAATGAGAAGTGTTCACATTGCTTCGCAGAATCGCTTTTGTGCAGAAAACACTAACACTTGTTCAGAACGAAAGAAAGCACAGAGCCCCAGATTTTATGTTGTCCTGGAGAGCTTGCAGAGCACTGGGGAAAAGCAGGCAGAGAATTCCCTGCTAGCACCGTGTCTGTGCGCGGGAAGGAAAAGTGTTCACATTTTTTCGCAGAATCGCATTTGCGTCGCTGCAGAGAACACAAAAGCTTGTTCAGGACGAAAGAAAGCACAGAGCCCCAGATTTGCTGTTACCCTGGAGAGCTTGCAGAGCACTGGGGAAAGGCAGGCAGAGAATTCCCTGCTAGCACCTTCTCGGTGCCTGGGAAGAAGAAGTGTTCACATTGCTTCGCAGAATCGCTTTTGTGCAGAAAACACTAACACTTGTTCAGAACGAAAGAAAGCACAGAGCCCCAGATTTTATGTTGTCCTGGAGAGCTTGCAGAGCACTGGGGAAAGGCAGGCAGAGAATTCCCTGCTAGCACCTTCTCTCTGCGCGGGAATGAGAAGTGTTCACATTTTTTCGCAGAATCGCATTTGCGTCGCTGCAGAGAACACAAAAGCTTGTTCAGGACGAAAGAAAGCACAGAGCCCCAGATTTGCTGTTACCCTGGAGAGCTTGCAGAGCACTGGGGAAAGCAGGCAGAGAATTCCCTGCTAGCACCTTCTCTGTGGGCGGGAAGGCAAAGTGTTCACATTTCCTCGCAGAATCGCTTTTGTGCAGAAAACACTAACACTTGTTCAGAACGAAAGAAAGCACAGAGCCCCAGATTTTATGTTGTCCTGGAGAGCTTGCAGAGCACTGGGGAAAGGCAGGCAGAGAATTCCCTGCTAGCACCTTCTCTCTGCGCGGGAATGAGAAGTGTTCACATTGCTTCGCAGAATCGCTTTTGTGCAGAAAACACTAACACTTGTTCAGAACGAAAGAAAGCACAGAGCCCCAGATTTTATGTTGTCCTGGAGAGCTTGCAGAGCACTGGGGAAAGGCAGGCAGAGAATTCCCTGCTAGCACCTTCTCTCTGCGCGGGAATGAGAAGTGTTCACATTGCATCGCAGAATCGCATTTGCGTCGCTTCAGAGAACACAAAAGCTTGTTCAGGAGGAAAGAAAGCACAGAGCCCCAGATTTGCTGTTACCCTGGAGAGCTTGCAGAGCACTGGGGAAAGCAGGCAGAGAATTCCCTGCTAGCACCTTCTCTGTGCGCGGGAAGGCAAAGTGTTCACATTTCCTCGCAGAATCGCTTTTGTGCAGAAAACACTAACACTTGTTCAGAACGAAAGAAAGCACAGAGCCCCAGATTTTATGTTGTCCTGGAGAGCTTGCAGAGCACTGGGGAAAGGCAGGCAGAGAATTCCCTGCTAGCACCTTCTCGGTGCCTGGGAAGAAGAAGTGTTCACATTGCTTCGCAGAATCGCTTTTGTGCAGAAAACACTAACACTTGTTCAGAACGAAAGAAAGCACCGAGCCCCAGATTTGCTGTTGTCCTGGAGAGCTTGCAGAGCACTGGGGAAAGGCAGGCAGAGAATTCCCTGCTAGCACCTTCTCGGTGCCTGGGAAGAAGAAGTGTTCACATTGCTTCGCAGAATCGCTTTTGTGCAGAAAACACTAACACTTGTTCAGAACGAAAGAAAGCACAGAGCCCCAGATTTTATGTTGTCCTGGAGAGCTTGCAGAGCACTGGGGAAAGACAGGCAGTGAATTCCCTGCTAGCACCTTCTCTCTGCGCGGGAATGAGAAGTGTTCACATTGCTTCGCAGAATCGCTTTTGTGCAGAAAACACTAACACTTGTTCAGAACGAAAGAAAGCACAGAGCCCCAGATTTTATGTTGTCCTGGAGAGCTTGCAGAGCACTGGGGAAAGGCAGGCAGAGAATTCCCTGCTAGCACCTTCTCTCTGCGCGGGAATGAGAAGTGTTCACATTTTTTCGCAGAATCGCATTTGCGTCGCTGCAGAGAACACAAAAGCTTGTTCAGGACGAAAGAAAGCACAGAGCCCCAGATTTGCTGTTACCCTGGAGAGCTTGCAGAGCACTGGGGAAAGCAGGCAGAGAATTCCCTGCTAGCACCTTCTCTCTGCGCGGGAATGAGAAGTGTTCACATTTTTTCGCAGAATCGCATTTGCGTCGCTTCAGAGAACACAAAAGCTTGTTCAGGACGAAAGAAAGCACAGAGCCCCAGATTTGCTGTTACCCTGGAGAGCTTGCAGAGCACTGGGGAAAGCAGGCAGAGAATTCCCTGCTAGCACCTTCTCTGTGCGCGGGAAGGCAAAGTGTTCACATTTCCTCGCAGAATCGCTTTTGTGCAGAAAACACTAACACTTGTTCAGAACGAAAGAAAGCACAGAGCCCCAGATTTGCTGTTGTCCTGGAGAGCTTGCAGAGCACTGGGGAAAGGCAGACAGAGAATTCCCTGCTAGCACCTTCTCGGTGCCTGGGAAGAAGAAGTGTTCACATTGCTTCGCAGAATCGCTTTTGTGCAGAAAACACTAACACTTGTTCAGAACGAAAGAAAGCACAGAGCCCCAGATTTGCTGTTGTCCTGGAGAGCTTGCAGAGCACTGGGGAAAGGCAGGCAGAGAATTCCCTGCTAGCACCTTCTCTCTGCGCGGGAATGAGAAGTGTTCACATTGCTTCGCAGAATCGCTTTTGTGCAGAAAACACTAACACTTGTTCAGAACGAAAGAAAGCACATAGCCCCAGATTTTATGTTGTCCTGGAGAGCTTGCAGAGCACTGGGGAAAAGCAGGCAGAGAATTCCCTGCTAGCACCGTGTCTGTGCGCGGGAAGGAAAAGTGTTCACATTTTTTCGCAGAATCGCATTTGCGTCGCTGCAGAGAACACAAAAGCTTGTTCAGGACGAAAGAAAGCACAGAGCCCCAGATTTGCTGTTACCCTGGAGAGCTTGCAGAGCACTGGGGAAAGGCAGGCAGAGAATTCCCTGCTAGCACCTTCTCGGTGCCTGGGAAGAAGAAGTGTTCACATTGCTTCGCAGAATCGCTTTTGTGCAGAAAACACTAACACTTGTTCAGAACGAAAGAAGGCACAGAGCCCCAGATTTTATGTTGTCCTGGAGAGCTTGCAGAGCACTGGGGAAAGACAGGCAGTGAATTCCCTGCTAGCACCTTCTCTCTGCGCGGGAATGAGAAGTGTTCACATTGCTTCGCAGAATCGCTTTTGTGCAGAAAACACTAACACTTGTTCAGAACGAAAGAAAGCACATAGCCCCAGATTTTATGTTGTCCTGGAGAGCTTGCAGAGCACTGGGGAAAAGCAGGCAGAGAATTCCCTGCTAGCACCGTGTCTGTGCGCGGGAAGGAAAAGTGTTCACATTTTTTCGCAGAATCGCATTTGCGTCGCTGCAGAGAACACAAAAGCTTGTTCAGGACGAAAGAAAGCACAGAGCCCCAGATTTGCTGTTACCCTGGAGAGCTTGCAGAGCACTGGGGAAAGGCAGGCAGAGAATTCCCTGCTAGCACCTTCTCGGTGCCTGGGAAGAAGAAGTGTTCACATTGCTTCGCAGAATCGCTTTTGTGCAGAAAACACTAACACTTGTTCAGAACGAAAGAAAGCACAGAGCCCCAGATTTTATGTTGTCCTGGAGAGCTTGCAGAGCACTGGGGAAAGACAGGCAGTGAATTCCCTGCTAGCACCTTCTCTCTGCGCGGGAATGAGAAGTGTTCACATTGCTTCGCAGAATCGCTTTTGTGCAGAAAACACTAACACTTGTTCAGAACGAAAGAAAGCACAGAGCCCCAGATTTTATGTTGTCCTGGAGAGCTTGCAGAGCACTGGGGAATGGCAAGGAGAGAATTCCCTGCTAGCACCGTGTCTGTGCGCGGGAAGGAAAAGTGTTCACATTTTTTCGCAGAATCGCATTTGCGTCGCTGCAGAGAACACAAAAGCTTGTTCAGGACGAAAGAAAGCACAGAGCCCCAGATTTGCTGTTACCCTGGAGAGCTTGCAGAGCACTGGGGAAAGGCAGGCAGAGAATTCCCTGCTAGCACCTTCTCGGTGCCTGGGAAGAAGAAGTGTTCACATTGCTTCGCAGAATCGCTTTTGTGCAGAAAACACTAACACTTGTTCAGAACGAAAGAAAGCACAGAGCCCCAGATTTTATGTTGTCCTGGAGAGCTTGCAGAGCACTGGGGAAAGACAGGCAGTGAATTCCCTGCTAGCACCTTCTCTCTGCGCGGGAATGAGAAGTGTTCACATTGCTTCGCAGAATCGCTTTTGTGCAGAAAACACTAACACTTGTTCAGAACGAAAGAAAGCACAGAGCCCCAGATTTGCTGTTACCCTGGAGAGCTTGCAGAGCACTGGGGAAAGCAGGCAGAGAATTCCCTGCTAGCACCTTCTCTGTGGGCGGGAAGGCAAAGTGTTCACATTTCCTCGCAGAATCGCTTTTGTGCAGAAAACACTAACACTTGTTCAGAACGAAAGAAAGCACAGAGCCCCAGATTTTATGTTGTCCTGGAGAGCTTGCAGAGCACTGGGGAAAGGCAGGCAGAGAATTCCCTGCTAGCACCTTCTCTCTGCGCGGGAATGAGAAGTGTTCACATTGCTTCGCAGAATCGCTTTTGTGCAGAAAACACTAACACTTGTTCAGAACGAAAGAAAGCACAGAGCCCCAGATTTTATGTTGTCCTGGAGAGCTTGCAGAGCACTGGGGAAAGGCAGGCAGAGAATTCCCTGCTAGCACCTTCTCTCTGCGCGGGAATGAGAAGTGTTCACATTTTTTCGCAGAATCGCATTTGCGTCGCTTCAGAGAACACAAAAGCTTGTTCAGGACGAAAGAAAGCACAGAGCCCCAGATTTGCTGTTACCCTGGAGAGCTTGCAGAGCACTGGGGAAAGCAGGCAGAGAATTCCCTGCTAGCACCTTCTCTGTGGGCGGGAAGGCAAAGTGTTCACATTTCCTCGCAGAATCGCTTTTGTGCAGAAAACACTAACACTTGTTCAGAACGAAAGAAAGCACAGAGCCCCATATTTGCTGTTGTCCTGGAGAGCTTGCAGAGCACTGGGGAAAGGCAGGCAGAGAATTCCCTGCTAGCACCTTCTCTGTGCCTGGGAAGCAGAAGTGTTCACATTGCTTCGCAGAATCGCTTTTGTGCAGAAAACACTAACACTTGTTCAGAACAAAAGAAAGCACAGAGCCCCAGATTTGCTGTTGTCCTGGAGAGCTTGCAGAGCACTGGGGAAAGGCAGGCAGAGAATTCCCTGCTAGCACCTTCTCGGTGCCTGGGAAGAAGAAGTGTTCACATTGCTTCGCAGAATCGCTTTTGTGCAGAAAACACTAACACTTGTTCAGAACGAAAGAAAGCACAGAGCCCCAGATTTTATGTTGCCCTGGAGAGCTTGCAGAGCACTGGGGAAAGGCAGGCAGAGAATTCCCTGCTAGCACCTTCTCTCTGCGCGGGAATGAGAAGTGTTCACATTTTTTCGCAGAATCGCATTTGCGTCGCTGCAGAGAACACAAAAGCTTGTTCAGGAGGAAAGAAAGCACAGAGCCCCAGATTTGCTGTTACCCTGGAGAGCTTGCAGAGCACTGGGGAAAGCAGGCAGAGAATTCCCTGCTAGCACCTTCTCTCTGCGCGGGAATGAGAAGTGTTCACATTGCTTCGCAGAATCGCTTTTGTGCAGAAAACACTAACACTTGTTCAGAACGAAAGAAAGCACAGAGCCCCATATTTGCTGTTGTCCTGGAGAGCTTGCAGAGCACTGGGGAAAGGCAGGCAGAGAATTCCCTGCTAGCACCTTCTCTGTGCCTGGGAAGCAGAAGTGTTCACATTGCTTCGCAGAATCGCTTTTGTGCAGAAAACACTAACACTTGTTCAGAACAAAAGAAAGCACAGAGCCCCAGATTTGCTGTTGTCCTGGAGAGCTTGCAGAGCACTGGGGAAAGGCAGGCAGAGAATTCCCTGCTAGCACCTTCTCGGTGCCTGGGAAGCAGAAGTGTTCACATTGCTTCGCAGAATCGCTTTTGTGCAGAAAACACTAACACTTGTTCAGAACGAAAGAAAGCACAGAGCCCCAGATTTTATGTTGTCCTGGAGAGCTTGCAGAGCACTGGGGAAAGGCAGGCAGAGAATTCCCTGCTAGCACCTTCTCTCTGCGCGGGAATGAGATGTGTTCACATTTTTTCGCAGAATCCCATTTGCGTCGCTGCAGAGAACACAAAAGCTTGTTCAGGACGAAAGAAAGCACAGAGCCCCAGATTTGCTGTTACCCTGGAGAGCTTGCAGAGCACTGGGGAAAGCAGGCAGAGAATTCCCTGCTAGCACCTTCTCTCTGCGCGGGAAGGCAAAGTGTTCACATTTCCTCGCAGAATCGCTTTTGTGCAGAAAACACTAACACTTGTTCAGAACGAAAGAAAGCACAGAGCCCCAGATTTTATGTTGTCCTGGAGAGCTTGCAGAGCACTGGGGAAAGGCAGGCAGAGAATTCCCTGCTAGCACCTTCTCGGTGCCTGGGAAGAAGAAGTGTTCACATTGCTTCGCAGAATCGCTTTTGTGCAGAAAACACTAACACTTGTTCAGAACGAAAGAAAGCACCGAGCCCCAGATTTGCTGTTGTCCTGGAGAGCTTGCAGAGCACTGGGGAAAGGCAGGCAGAGAATTCCCTGCTAGCACCTTCTCGGTGCCTGGGAAGAAGAAGTGTTCACATTGCTTCGCAGAATCGCTTTTGTGCAGAAAACACTAACACTTGTTCAGAACGAAAGAAAGCACAGAGCCCCAGATTTTATGTTGTCCTGGAGAGCTTGCAGAGCACTGGGGAAAGGCAGGCAGAGAATTCCCTGCTAGCACCTTCTCTCTGCGCGGGAATGAGAAGTGTTCACATTTTTTCGCAGAATCGCATTTGCGTCGCTTCAGAGAACACAAAAGCTTGTTCAGGAGGAAAGAAAGCACAGAGCCCCAGATTTGCTGTTACCCTGGAGAGCTTGCAGAGCACTGGGGAAAGCAGGCAGAGAATTCCCTGCTAGCACCTTCTCTGTGCGCGGGAAGGCAAAGTGTTCACATTTCCTCGCAGAATCGCTTTTGTGCAGAAAACACTAACACTTGTTCAGAACGAAAGAAAGCACAGAGCCCCAGATTTTATGTTGTCCTGGAGAGCTTGCAGAGCACTGGGGAAAGGCAGGCAGAGAATTCCCTGCTAGCACCTTCTCGGTGCCTGGGAAGAAGAAGTGTTCACATTGCTTCGCAGAATCGCTTTTGTGCAGAAAACACTAACACTTGTTCAGAACGAAAGAAAGCACCGAGCCCCAGATTTGCTGTTGTCCTGGAGAGCTTGCAGAGCACTGGGGAAAGGCAGGCAGAGAATTCCCTGCTAGCACCTTCTCGGTGCCTGGGAAGAAGAAGTGTTCACATTGCTTTGCAGAATCGCTTTTGTGCAGAAAACACTAACACTTGTTCAAAACGAAAGAAAGCACATAGCCCCAGATTTTATGTTGTCCTGGAGAGCTTGCAGAGCACTGGGGAAAAGCAGGCAGAGAATTCCCTGCTAGCACCGTGTCTGTGCGCGGGAAGGAAAAGTGTTCACATTTTTTCGCAGAATCGCATTTGCGTCGCTGCAGAGAACACAAAAGCTTGTTCAGGACGAAAGAAAGCACAGAGCCCCAGATTTGCTGTTACCCTGGAGAGCTTGCAGAGCACTGGGGAAAGGCAGGCAGAGAATTCCCTGCTAGCACCTTCTCGGTGCCTGGGAAGAAGAAGTGTTCACATTGCTTCGCAGAATCGCTTTTGTGCAGAAAACACTAACACTTGTTCAGAACGAAAGAAAGCACAGAGCCCCAGATTTTATGTTGTCCTGGAGAGCTTGCAGAGCACTGGGGAAAGACAGGCAGTGAATTCCCTGCTAGCACCTTCTCTCTGCGCGGGAATGAGAAGTGTTCACATTGCTTCGCAGAATCGCTTTTGTGCAGAAAACACTAACACTTGTTCAGAACGAAAGAAAGCACAGAGCCCCAGATTTTATGTTGTCCTGGAGAGCTTGCAGAGCACTGGGGAAAGGCAGGCAGAGAATTCCCTGCTAGCACCTTCTCTCTGCGCGGGAATGAGAAGTGTTCACATTTTTTCGCAGAATCGCATTTGCGTCGCTGCAGAGAACACAAAAGCTTGTTCAGGACGAAAGAAAGCACAGAGCCCCAGATTTGCTGTTACCCTGGAGAGCTTGCAGAGCACTGGGGAAAGCAGGCAGAGAATTCCCTGCTAGCACCTTCTCTCTGCGCGGGAATGAGAAGTGTTCACATTTTTTCGCAGAATCGCATTTGCGTCGCTTCAGAGAACACAAAAGCTTGTTCAGGACGAAAGAAAGCACAGAGCCCCAGATTTGCTGTTACCCTGGAGAGCTTGCAGAGCACTGGGGAAAGCAGGCAGAGAATTCCCTGCTAGCACCTTCTCTGTGCGCGGGAAGGCAAAGTGTTCACATTTCCTCGCAGAATCGCTTTTGTGCAGAAAACACTAACACTTGTTCAGAACGAAAGAAAGCACAGAGCCCCAGATTTGCTGTTGTCCTGGAGAGCTTGCAGAGCACTGGGGAAAGGCAGACAGAGAATTCCCTGCTAGCACCTTCTCGGTGCCTGGGAAGAAGAAGTGTTCACATTGCTTCGCAGAATCGCTTTTGTGCAGAAAACACTAACACTTGTTCAGAACGAAAGAAAGCACCGAGCCCCAGATTTGCTGTTGTCCTGGAGAGCTTGCAGAGCACTGGGGAAAGGCAGGCAGAGAATTCCCTGCTAGCACCTTCTCTCTGCGCGGGAATGAGAAGTGTTCACATTGCTTCGCAGAATCGCTTTTGTGCAGAAAACACTAACACTTGTTCAGAACGAAAGAAAGCACATAGCCCCAGATTTTATGTTGTCCTGGAGAGCTTGCAGAGCACTGGGGAAAAGCAGGCAGAGAATTCCCTGCTAGCACCGTGTCTGTGCGCGGGAAGGAAAAGTGTTCACATTTTTTCGCAGAATCGCATTTGCGTCGCTGCAGAGAACACAAAAGCTTGTTCAGGACGAAAGAAAGCACAGAGCCCCAGATTTGCTGTTACCCTGGAGAGCTTGCAGAGCACTGGGGAAAGGCAGGCAGAGAATTCCCTGCTAGCACCTTCTCGGTGCCTGGGAAGAAGAAGTGTTCACATTGCTTCGCAGAATCGCTTTTGTGCAGAAAACACTAACACTTGTTCAGAACGAAAGAAAGCACAGAGCCCCAGATTTTATGTTGTCCTGGAGAGCTTGCAGAGCACTGGGGAAAGACAGGCAGTGAATTCCCTGCTAGCACCTTCTCTCTGCGCGGGAATGAGAAGTGTTCACATTGCTTCGCAGAATCGCTTTTGTGCAGAAAACACTAACACTTGTTCAGAACGAAAGAAAGCACATAGCCCCAGATTTTATGTTGTCCTGGAGAGCTTGCAGAGCACTGGGGAAAAGCAGGCAGAGAATTCCCTGCTAGCACCGTGTCTGTGCGCGGGAAGGAAAAGTGTTCACATTTTTTCGCAGAATCGCATTTGCGTCGCTGCAGAGAACACAAAAGCTTGTTCAGGACGAAAGAAAGCACAGAGCCCCAGATTTGCTGTTACCCTGGAGAGCTTGCAGAGCACTGGGGAAAGGCAGGCAGAGAATTCCCTGCTAGCACCTTCTCGGTGCCTGGGAAGAAGTGTTCACATTGCTTCGCAGAATCGCTTTTGTGCAGAAAACACTAACACTTGTTCAGAACGAAAGAAAGCACAGAGCCCCAGATTTTATGTTGTCCTGGAGAGCTTGCAGAGCACTGGGGAAAGACAGGCAGTGAATTCCCTGCTAGCACCTTCTCTCTGCGCGGGAATGAGAAGTGTTCACATTGCTTCGCAGAATCGCTTTTGTGCAGAAAACACTAACACTTGTTCAGAACGAAAGAAAGCACATAGCCCCAGATTTTATGTTGTCCTGGAGAGCTTGCAGAGCACTGGGGAAAAGCAGGCAGAGAATTCCCTGCTAGCACCTTCTCTGTGGGCGGGAAGGCAAAGTGTTCACATTTCCTCGCAGAATCGCTTTTGTGCAGAAAACACTAACACTTGTTCAGAACGAAAGAAAGCACAGAGCCCCAGATTTTATGTTGTCCTGGAGAGCTTGCAGAGCACTGGGGAAAGGCAGGCAGAGAATTCCCTGCTAGCACCTTCTCTCTGCGCGGGAATGAGAAGTGTTCACATTGCTTCGCAGAATCGCTTTTGTGCAGAAAACACTAACACTTGTTCAGAACGAAAGAAAGCACAGAGCCCCAGATTTTATGTTGTCCTGGAGAGCTTGCAGAGCACTGGGGAAAGGCAGGCAGAGAATTCCCTGCTAGCACCTTCTCTCTGCGCGGGAATGAGAAGTGTTCACATTTTTTCGCAGAATCGCATTTGCGTCGCTTCAGAGAACACAAAAGCTTGTTCAGGACGAAAGAAAGCACAGAGCCCCAGATTTGCTGTTACCCTGGAGAGCTTGCAGAGCACTGGGGAAAGCAGGCAGAGAATTCCCTGCTAGCACCTTCTCTGTGGGCGGGAAGGCAAAGTGTTCACATTTCCTCGCAGAATCGCTTTTGTGCAGAAAACACTAACACTTGTTCAGAACGAAAGAAAGCACAGAGCCCCATATTTGCTGTTGTCCTGGAGAGCTTGCAGAGCACTGGGGAAAGGCAGGCAGAGAATTCCCTGCTAGCACCTTCTCGGTGCCTGGGAAGAAGAAGTGTTCACATTGCTTCGCAGAATCGCTTTTGTGCAGAAAACACTAACACTTGTTCAGAACGAAAGAAGGCACAGAGCCCCAGATTTTATGTTGTCCTGGAGAGCTTGCAGAGCACTGGGGAAAGACAGGCAGTGAATTCCCTGCTAGCACCTTCTCTCTGCGCGGGAATGAGAAGTGTTCACATTGCTTCGCAGAATCGCTTTTGTGCAGAAAACACTAACACTTGTTCAGAACGAAAGAAAGCACATAGCCCCAGATTTTATGTTGTCCTGGAGAGCTTGCAGAGCACTGGGGAAAAGCAGGCAGAGAATTCCCTGCTAGCACCGTGTCTGTGCGCGGGAAGGAAAAGTGTTCACATTTTTTCGCAGAATCGCATTTGCGTCGCTGCAGAGAACACAAAAGCTTGTTCAGGACGAAAGAAAGCACAGAGCCCCAGATTTGCTGTTACCCTGGAGAGCTTGCAGAGCACTGGGGAAAGGCAGGCAGAGAATTCCCTGCTAGCACCTTCTCGGTGCCTGGGAAGAAGAAGTGTTCACATTGCTTCGCAGAATCGCTTTTGTGCAGAAAACACTAACACTTGTTCAGAACGAAAGAAAGCACAGAGCCCCAGATTTTATGTTGTCCTGGAGAGCTTGCAGAGCACTGGGGAAAGACAGGCAGTGAATTCCCTGCTAGCACCTTCTCTCTGCGCGGGAATGAGAAGTGTTCACATTGCTTCGCAGAATCGCTTTTGTGCAGAAAACACTAACACTTGTTCAGAACGAAAGAAAGCACAGAGCCCCAGATTTTATGTTGTCCTGGAGAGCTTGCAGAGCACTGGGGAATGGCAAGGAGAGAATTCCCTGCTAGCACCGTGTCTGTGCGCGGGAAGGAAAAGTGTTCACATTTTTTCGCAGAATCGCATTTGCGTCGCTGCAGAGAACACAAAAGCTTGTTCAGGACGAAAGAAAGCACAGAGCCCCAGATTTGCTGTTACCCTGGAGAGCTTGCAGAGCACTGGGGAAAGGCAGGCAGAGAATTCCCTGCTAGCACCTTCTCGGTGCCTGGGAAGAAGAAGTGTTCACATTGCTTCGCAGAATCGCTTTTGTGCAGAAAACACTAACACTTGTTCAGAACGAAAGAAAGCACAGAGCCCCAGATTTTATGTTGTCCTGGAGAGCTTGCAGAGCACTGGGGAAAGACAGGCAGTGAATTCCCTGCTAGCACCTTCTCTCTGCGCGGGAATGAGAAGTGTTCACATTGCTTCGCAGAATCGCTTTTGTGCAGAAAACACTAACACTTGTTCAGAACGAAAGAAAGCACAGAGCCCCAGATTTGCTGTTACCCTGGAGAGCTTGCAGAGCACTGGGGAAAGCAGGCAGAGAATTCCCTGCTAGCACCTTCTCTGTGGGCGGGAAGGCAAAGTGTTCACATTTCCTCGCAGAATCGCTTTTGTGCAGAAAACACTAACACTTGTTCAGAACGAAAGAAAGCACAGAGCCCCAGATTTTATGTTGTCCTGGAGAGCTTGCAGAGCACTGGGGAAAGGCAGGCAGAGAATTCCCTGCTAGCACCTTCTCTCTGCGCGGGAATGAGAAGTGTTCACATTGCTTCGCAGAATCGCTTTTGTGCAGAAAACACTAACACTTGTTCAGAACGAAAGAAAGCACAGAGCCCCAGATTTTATGTTGTCCTGGAGAGCTTGCAGAGCACTGGGGAAAGGCAGGCAGAGAATTCCCTGCTAGCACCTTCTCTCTGCGCGGGAATGAGAAGTGTTCACATTTTTTCGCAGAATCGCATTTGCGTCGCTTCAGAGAACACAAAAGCTTGTTCAGGACGAAAGAAAGCACAGAGCCCCAGATTTGCTGTTACCCTGGAGAGCTTGCAGAGCACTGGGGAAAGCAGGCAGAGAATTCCCTGCTAGCACCTTCTCTCTGCGCGGGAATGAGAAGTGTTCACATTGCTTCGCAGAATCGCTTTTGTGCAGAAAACACTAACACTTGTTCAGAACGAAAGAAAGCACAGAGCCCCATATTTGCTGTTGTCCTGGAGAGCTTGCAGAGCACTGGGGAAAGGCAGGCAGAGAATTCCCTGCTAGCACCTTCTCTGTGCCTGGGAAGCAGAAGTGTTCACATTGCTTCGCAGAATCGCTTTTGTGCAGAAAACACTAACACTTGTTCAGAACAAAAGAAAGCACAGAGCCCCAGATTTGCTGTTGTCCTGGAGAGCTTGCAGAGCACTGGGGAAAGGCAGGCAGAGAATTCCCTGCTAGCACCTTCTCGGTGCCTGGGAAGCAGAAGTGTTCACATTGCTTCGCAGAATCGCTTTTGTGCAGAAAACACTAACACTTGTTCAGAACGAAAGAAAGCACAGAGCCCCAGATTTTATGTTGTCCTGGAGAGCTTGCAGAGCACTGGGGAAAGGCAGGCAGAGAATTCCCTGCTAGCACCTTCTCTCTGCGCGGGAATGAGATGTGTTCACATTTTTTCGCAGAATCCCATTTGCGTCGCTGCAGAGAACACAAAAGCTTGTTCAGGACGAAAGAAAGCACAGAGCCCCAGATTTGCTGTTACCCTGGAGAGCTTGCAGAGCACTGGGGAAAGCAGGCAGAGAATTCCCTGCTAGCACCTTCTCTCTGCGCGGGAAGGCAAAGTGTTCACATTTCCTCGCAGAATCGCTTTTGTGCAGAAAACACTAACACTTGTTCAGAACGAAAGAAAGCACAGAGCCCCAGATTTTATGTTGTCCTGGAGAGCTTGCAGAGCACTGGGGAAAGGCAGGCAGAGAATTCCCTGCTAGCACCTTCTCGGTGCCTGGGAAGAAGAAGTGTTCACATTGCTTCGCAGAATCGCTTTTGTGCAGAAAACACTAACACTTGTTCAGAACGAAAGAAAGCACCGAGCCCCAGATTTGCTGTTGTCCTGGAGAGCTTGCAGAGCACTGGGGAAAGGCAGGCAGAGAATTCCCTGCTAGCACCTTCTCGGTGCCTGGGAAGAAGAAGTGTTCACATTGCTTCGCAGAATCGCTTTTGTGCAGAAAACACTAACACTTGTTCAGAACGAAAGAAAGCACAGAGCCCCAGATTTTATGTTGTCCTGGAGAGCTTGCAGAGCACTGGGGAAAGGCAGGCAGAGAATTCCCTGCTAGCACCTTCTCTCTGCGCGGGAATGAGAAGTGTTCACATTTTTTCGCAGAATCGCATTTGCGTCGCTTCAGAGAACACAAAAGCTTGTTCAGGAGGAAAGAAAGCACAGAGCCCCAGATTTGCTGTTACCCTGGAGAGCTTGCAGAGCACTGGGGAAAGCAGGCAGAGAATTCCCTGCTAGCACCTTCTCTGTGCGCGGGAAGGCAAAGTGTTCACATTTCCTCGCAGAATCGCTTTTGTGCAGAAAACACTAACACTTGTTCAGAACGAAAGAAAGCACAGAGCCCCAGATTTTATGTTGTCCTGGAGAGCTTGCAGAGCACTGGGGAAAGGCAGGCAGAGAATTCCCTGCTAGCACCTTCTCGGTGCCTGGGAAGAAGAAGTGTTCACATTGCTTCGCAGAATCGCTTTTGTGCAGAAAACACTAACACTTGTTCAGAACGAAAGAAAGCACCGAGCCCCAGATTTGCTGTTGTCCTGGAGAGCTTGCAGAGCACTGGGGAAAGGCAGGCAGAGAATTCCCTGCTAGCACCTTCTCGGTGCCTGGGAAGAAGAAGTGTTCACATTGCTTTGCAGAATCGCTTTTGTGCAGAAAACACTAACACTTGTTCAGAACGAAAGAAAGCACATAGCCCCAGATTTTATGTTGTCCTGGAGAGCTTGCAGAGCACTGGGGAAAAGCAGGCAGAGAATTCCCTGCTAGCACCGTGTCTGTGCGCGGGAAGGAAAAGTGTTCACATTTTTTCGCAGAATCGCATTTGCGTCGCTGCAGAGAACACAAAAGCTTGTTCAGGACGAAAGAAAGCACAGAGCCCCAGATTTGCTGTTACCCTGGAGAGCTTGCAGAGCACTGGGGAAAGGCAGGCAGAGAATTCCCTGCTAGCACCTTCTCGGTGCCTGGGAAGAAGAAGTGTTCACATTGCTTCGCAGAATCGCTTTTGTGCAGAAAACACTAACACTTGTTCAGAACGAAAGAAAGCACAGAGCCCCAGATTTTATGTTGTCCTGGAGAGCTTGCAGAGCACTGGGGAAAGACAGGCAGTGAATTCCCTGCTAGCACCTTCTCTCTGCGCGGGAATGAGAAGTGTTCACATTGCTTCGCAGAATCGCTTTTGTGCAGAAAACACTAACACTTGTTCAGAACGAAAGAAAGCACAGAGCCCCAGATTTTATGTTGTCCTGGAGAGCTTGCAGAGCACTGGGGAAAGGCAGGCAGAGAATTCCCTGCTAGCACCTTCTCTCTGCGCGGGAATGAGAAGTGTTCACATTTTTTCGCAGAATCGCATTTGCGTCGCTGCAGAGAACACAAAAGCTTGTTCAGGACGAAAGAAAGCACAGAGCCCCAGATTTGCTGTTACCCTGGAGAGCTTGCAGAGCACTGGGGAAAGCAGGCAGAGAATTCCCTGCTAGCACCTTCTCTCTGCGCGGGAATGAGAAGTGTTCACATTTTTTCGCAGAATCGCATTTGCGTCGCTTCAGAGAACACAAAAGCTTGTTCAGGACGAAAGAAAGCACAGAGCCCCAGATTTGCTGTTACCCTGGAGAGCTTGCAGAGCACTGGGGAAAGCAGGCAGAGAATTCCCTGCTAGCACCTTCTCTGTGCGCGGGAAGGCAAAGTGTTCACATTTCCTCGCAGAATCGCTTTTGTGCAGAAAACACTAACACTTGTTCAGAACGAAAGAAAGCACAGAGCCCCAGATTTGCTGTTGTCCTGGAGAGCTTGCAGAGCACTGGGGAAAGGCAGACAGAGAATTCCCTGCTAGCACCTTCTCGGTGCCTGGGAAGAAGAAGTGTTCACATTGCTTCGCAGAATCGCTTTTGTGCAGAAAACACTAACACTTGTTCAGAACGAAAGAAAGCACCGAGCCCCAGATTTGCTGTTGTCCTGGAGAGCTTGCAGAGCACTGGGGAAAGGCAGGCAGAGAATTCCCTGCTAGCACCTTCTCTCTGCGCGGGAATGAGAAGTGTTCACATTGCTTCGCAGAATCGCTTTTGTGCAGAAAACACTAACACTTGTTCAGAACGAAAGAAAGCACATAGCCCCAGATTTTATGTTGTCCTGGAGAGCTTGCAGAGCACTGGGGAAAAGCAGGCAGAGAATTCCCTGCTAGCACCGTGTCTGTGCGCGGGAAGGAAAAGTGTTCACATTTTTTCGCAGAATCGCATTTGCGTCGCTGCAGAGAACACAAAAGCTTGTTCAGGACGAAAGAAAGCACAGAGCCCCAGATTTGCTGTTACCCTGGAGAGCTTGCAGAGCACTGGGGAAAGGCAGGCAGAGAATTCCCTGCTAGCACCTTCTCGGTGCCTGGGAAGAAGAAGTGTTCACATTGCTTCGCAGAATCGCTTTTGTGCAGAAAACACTAACACTTGTTCAGAACGAAAGAAAGCACAGAGCCCCAGATTTTATGTTGTCCTGGAGAGCTTGCAGAGCACTGGGGAAAGACAGGCAGTGAATTCCCTGCTAGCACCTTCTCTCTGCGCGGGAATGAGAAGTGTTCACATTGCTTCGCAGAATCGCTTTTGTGCAGAAAACACTAACACTTGTTCAGAACGAAAGAAAGCACATAGCCCCAGATTTTATGTTGTCCTGGAGAGCTTGCAGAGCACTGGGGAAAAGCAGGCAGAGAATTCCCTGCTAGCACCGTGTCTGTGCGCGGGAAGGAAAAGTGTTCACATTTTTTCGCAGAATCGCATTTGCGTCGCTGCAGAGAACACAAAAGCTTGTTCAGGACGAAAGAAAGCACAGAGCCCCAGATTTGCTGTTACCCTGGAGAGCTTGCAGAGCACTGGGGAAAGGCAGGCAGAGAATTCCCTGCTAGCACCTTCTCGGTGCCTGGGAAGAAGTGTTCACATTGCTTCGCAGAATCGCTTTTGTGCAGAAAACACTAACACTTGTTCAGAACGAAAGAAAGCACAGAGCCCCAGATTTTATGTTGTCCTGGAGAGCTTGCAGAGCACTGGGGAAAGACAGGCAGTGAATTCCCTGCTAGCACCTTCTCTCTGCGCGGGAATGAGAAGTGTTCACATTGCTTCGCAGAATCGCTTTTGTGCAGAAAACACTAACACTTGTTCAGAACGAAAGAAAGCACATAGCCCCAGATTTTATGTTGTCCTGGAGAGCTTGCAGAGCACTGGGGAAAAGCAGGCAGAGAATTCCCTGCTAGCACCTTCTCTGTGGGCGGGAAGGCAAAGTGTTCACATTTCCTCGCAGAATCGCTTTTGTGCAGAAAACACTAACACTTGTTCAGAACGAAAGAAAGCACAGAGCCCCAGATTTTATGTTGTCCTGGAGAGCTTGCAGAGCACTGGGGAAAGGCAGGCAGAGAATTCCCTGCTAGCACCTTCTCTCTGCGCGGGAATGAGAAGTGTTCACATTGCTTCGCAGAATCGCTTTTGTGCAGAAAACACTAACACTTGTTCAGAACGAAAGAAAGCACAGAGCCCCAGATTTTATGTTGTCCTGGAGAGCTTGCAGAGCACTGGGGAAAGGCAGGCAGAGAATTCCCTGCTAGCACCTTCTCTCTGCGCGGGAATGAGAAGTGTTCACATTTTTTCGCAGAATCGCATTTGCGTCGCTTCAGAGAACACAAAAGCTTGTTCAGGACGAAAGAAAGCACAGAGCCCCAGATTTGCTGTTACCCTGGAGAGCTTGCAGAGCACTGGGGAAAGCAGGCAGAGAATTCCCTGCTAGCACCTTCTCTGTGGGCGGGAAGGCAAAGTGTTCACATTTCCTCGCAGAATCGCTTTTGTGCAGAAAACACTAACACTTGTTCAGTACGAAAGAAAGCACAGAGCCCCATATTTGCTGTTGTCCTGGAGAGCTTGCAGAGCACTGGGGAAAGGCAGGCAGAGAATTCCCTGCTAGCACCTTCTCTGTGCCTGGGAAGCAGAAGTGTTCACATTGCTTCGCAGAATCGCTTTTGTGCAGAAAACACTAACACTTGTTCAGAACAAAAGAAAGCACAGAGCCCCAGATTTGCTGTTGTCCTGGAGAGCTTGCAGAGCACTGGGGAAAGGCAGGCAGAGAATTCCCTGCTAGCACCTTCTCGGTGCCTGGGAAGAAGAAGTGTTCACATTGCTTCGCAGAATCGCTTTTGTGCAGAAAACACTAACACTTGTTCAGAACGAAAGAAAGCACAGAGCCCCAGATTTTATGTTGCCCTGGAGAGCTTGCAGAGCACTGGGGAAAGGCAGGCAGAGAATTCCCTGCTAGCACCTTCTCTCTGCGCGGGAATGAGAAGTGTTCACATTTTTTCGCAGAATCGCATTTGCGTCGCTGCAGAGAACACAAAAGCTTGTTCAGGAGGAAAGAAAGCACAGAGCCCCAGATTTGCTGTTACCCTGGAGAGCTTGCAGAGCACTGGGGAAAGCAGGCAGAGAATTCCCTGCTAGCACCTTCTCTCTGCGCGGGAATGAGAAGTGTTCACATTGCTTCGCAGAATCGCTTTTGTGCAGAAAACACTAACACTTGT
Organism: Strix uralensis; assembly: GCF_047716275.1. Classification (NCBI taxonomy): domain Eukaryota; kingdom Metazoa; phylum Chordata; class Aves; order Strigiformes; family Strigidae; genus Strix; species Strix uralensis. Next base: position 123,086,790 of record NC_133974.1, on the reverse strand, counting down.
TCAGAACGAAAGAAAGCACAGAGCCCCAGATTTTATGTTGTCCTGGAGAGCTTGCAGAGCACTGGGGAAAGGCAGGCAGAGAATTCCCTGCTAGCACCTTCTCTCTGCGCGGGAATGAGAAGTGTTCACATTTTTTCGCAGAATCGCATTTGCGTCGCTTCAGAGAACACAAAAGCTTGTTCAGGACGAAAGAAAGCACAGAGCCCCAGATTTGCTGTTACCCTGGAGAGCTTGCAGAGCACTGGGGAAAGCAGGCAGAGAATTCCCTGCTAGCACCTTCTCTGTGCGCGGGAAGGCAAAGTGTTCACATTTCCTCGCAGAATCGCTTTTGTGCAGAAAACACTAACACTTGTTCAGAACGAAAGAAAGCACAGAGCCCCATATTTGCTGTTGTCCTGGAGAGCTTGCAGAGCACTGGGGAAAGGCAGGCAGAGAATTCCCTGCTAGCACCTTCTCTGTGCCTGGGAAGCAGAAGTGTTCACATTGCTTCGCAGAATCGCTTTTGTGCAGAAAACACTAACACTTGTTCAGAACAAAAGAAAGCACAGAGCCCCAGATTTGCTGTTGTCCTGGAGAGCTTGCAGAGCACTGGGGAAAGGCAGGCAGAGAATTCCCTGCTAGCACCTTCTCGGTGCCTGGGAAGCAGAAGTGTTCACATTGCTTCGCAGAATCGCTTTTGTGCAGAAAACACTAACACTTGTTCAGAACGAAAGAAAGCACAGAGCCCCAGATTTTATGTTGTCCTGGAGAGCTTGCAGAGCACTGGGGAAAGGCAGGCAGAGAATTCCCTGCTAGCACCTTCTCTCTGCGCGGGAATGAGAAGTGTTCACATTTTTTCGCAGAATCGCATTTGCGTCGCTTCAGAGAACACAAAAGCTTGTTCAGGAGGAAAGAAAGCACAGAGCCCCAGATTTGCTGTTACCCTGGAGAGCTTGCAGAGCACTGGGGAAAGCAGGCAGAGAATTCCCTGCTAGCACCTTCTCTGTGCGCGGGAAGGCAAAGTGTTCACATTTCCTCGCAGAATCGCTTTTGTGCAGAAAACACTAACACTTGTTCAGAACGAAAGAAAGCACAGAGCCCCAGATTTTATGTTGTCCTGGAGAGCTTGCAGAGCACTGGGGAAAGGCAGGCAGAGAATTCCCTGCTAGCACCTTCTCGGTGCCTGGGAAGAAGAAGTGTTCACATTGCTTCGCAGAATCGCTTTTGTGCAGAAAACACTAACACTTGTTCAGAACGAAAGAAAGCACCGAGCCCCAGATTTGCTGTTGTCCTGGAGAGCTTGCAGAGCACTGGGGAAAGGCAGGCAGAGAATTCCCTGCTAGCACCTTCTCGGTGCCTGGGAAGAAGAAGTGTTCACATTGCTTCGCAGAATCGCTTTTGTGCAGAAAACACTAACACTTGTTCAGAACGAAAGAAAGCACATAGCCCCAGATTTTATGTTGTCCTGGAGAGCTTGCAGAGCACTGGGGAAAAGCAGGCAGAGAATTCCCTGCTAGCACCGTGTCTGTGCGCGGGAAGGAAAAGTGTTCACATTTTTTCGCAGAATCGCATTTGCGTCGCTGCAGAGAACACAAAAGCTTGTTCAGGACGAAAGAAAGCACAGAGCCCCAGATTTGCTGTTACCCTGGAGAGCTTGCAGAGCACTGGGGAAAGGCAGGCAGAGAATTCCCTGCTAGCACCTTCTCGGTGCCTGGGAAGAAGAAGTGTTCACATTGCTTCGCAGAATCGCTTTTGTGCAGAAAACACTAACACTTGTTCAGAACGAAAGAAAGCACAGAGCCCCAGATTTTATGTTGTCCTGGAGAGCTTGCAGAGCACTGGGGAAAGACAGGCAGTGAATTCCCTGCTAGCACCTTCTCTCTGCGCGGGAATGAGAAGTGTTCACATTGCTTCGCAGAATCGCTTTTGTGCAGAAAACACTAACACTTGTTCAGAACGAAAGAAAGCACAGAGCCCCAGATTTTATGTTGTCCTGGAGAGCTTGCAGAGCACTGGGGAAAGGCAGGCAGAGAATTCCCTGCTAGCACCTTCTCTCTGCGCGGGAATGAGAAGTGTTCACATTTTTTCGCAGAATCGCATTTGCGTCGCTGCAGAGAACACAAAAGCTTGATCAGGACGAAAGAAAGCACAGAGCCCCAGATTTGCTGTTACCCTGGAGAGCTTGCAGAGCACTGGGGAAAGCAGGCAGAGAATTCCCTGCTAGCACCTTCTCTCTGCGCGGGAATGAGAAGTGTTCACATTGCTTCGCAGAATCGCATTTGCGTCGCTTCAGAGAACACAAAAGCTTGTTCAGGACGAAAGAAAGCACAGAGCCCCAGATTTGCTGTTACCCTGGAGAGCTTGCAGAGCACTGGGGAAAGCAGGCAGAGAATTCCCTGCTAGCACCTTCTCTGTGCGCGGGAAGGCAAAGTGTTCACATTTCCTCGCAGAATCGCTTTTGTGCAGAAAACACTAACACTTGTTCAGAACGAAAGAAAGCACAGAGCCCCAGATTTGCTGTTGTCCTGGAGAGCTTGCAGAGCACTGGGGAAAGGCAGACAGAGAATTCCCTGCTAGCACCTTCTCGGTGCCTGGGAAGAAGAAGTGTTCACATTGCTTCGCAGAATCGCTTTTGTGCAGAAAACACTAACACTTGTTCAGAACGAAAGAAAGCACCGAGCCCCAGATTTGCTGTTGTCCTGGAGAGCTTGCAGAGCACTGGGGAAAGGCAGGCAGAGAATTCCCTGCTAGCACCTTCTCTCTGCGCGGGAATGAGAAGTGTTCACATTGCTTCGCAGAATCGCTTTTGTGCAGAAAACACTAACACTTGTTCAGAACGAAAGAAAGCACATAGCCCCAGATTTTATGTTGTCCTGGAGAGCTTGCAGAGCACTGGGGAAAAGCAGGCAGAGAATTCCCTGCTAGCACCGTGTCTGTGCGCGGGAAGGAAAAGTGTTCACATTTTTTCGCAGAATCGCATTTGCGTCGCTGCAGAGAACACAAAAGCTTGTTCAGGACGAAAGAAAGCACAGAGCCCCAGATTTGCTGTTACCCTGGAGAGCTTGCAGAGCACTGGGGAAAGGCAGACAGAGAATTCCCTGCTAGCACCTTCTCGGTGCCTGGGAAGAAGAAGTGTTCACATTGCTTCGCAGAATCGCTTTTGTGCAGAAAACACTAACACTTGTTCAGAACGAAAGAAAGCACAGAGCCCCAGATTTTATGTTGTCCTGGAGAGCTTGCAGAGCACTGGGGAAAGACAGGCAGTGAATTCCCTGCTAGCACCTTCTCTCTGCGCGGGAATGAGAAGTGTTCACATTGCTTCGCAGAATCGCTTTTGTGCAGAAAACACTAACACTTGTTCAGAACGAAAGAAAGCACATAGCCCCAGATTTTATGTTGTCCTGGAGAGCTTGCAGAGCACTGGGGAAAAGCAGGCAGAGAATTCCCTGCTAGCACCGTGTCTGTGCGCGGGAAGGAAAAGTGTTCACATTTTTTCGCAGAATCGCATTTGCGTCGCTGCAGAGAACACAAAAGCTTGTTCAGGACGAAAGAAAGCACAGAGCCCCAGATTTGCTGTTACCCTGGAGAGCTTGCAGAGCACTGGGGAAAGGCAGGCAGAGAATTCCCTGCTAGCACCTTCTCGGTGCCTGGGAAGAAGAAGTGTTCACATTGCTTCGCAGAATCGCTTTTGTGCAGAAAACACTAACACTTGTTCAGAACGAAAGAAAGCACAGAGCCCCAGATTTTATGTTGTCCTGGAGAGCTTGCAGAGCACTGGGGAAAGACAGGCAGTGAATTCCCTGCTAGCACCTTCTCTCTGCGCGGGAATGAGAAGTGTTCACATTGCTTCGCAGAATCGCTTTTGTGCAGAAAACACTAACACTTGTTCAGAACGAAAGAAAGCACAGAGCCCCAGATTTGCTGTTACCCTGGAGAGCTTGCAGAGCACTGGGGAAAGCAGGCAGAGAATTCCCTGCTAGCACCTTCTCTGTGGGCGGGAAGGCAAAGTGTTCACATTTCCTCGCAGAATCGCTTTTGTGCAGAAAACACTAACACTTGTTTAGAACGAAAGAAAGCACAGAGCCCCAGATTTTATGTTGTCCTGGAGAGCTTGCAGAGCACTGGGGAAAGGCAGGCAGAGAATTCCCTGCTAGCACCTTCTCTCTGCGCGGGAATGAGAAGTGTTCACATTGCTTCGCAGAATCGCTTTTGTGCAGAAAACACTAACACTTGTTCAGAACGAAAGAAAGCACAGAGCCCCAGATTTTATGTTGTCCTGGAGAGCTTGCAGAGCACTGGGGAAAGGCAGGCAGAGAATTCCCTGCTAGCACCTTCTCTCTGCGCGGGAATGAGAAGTGTTCACATTTTTTCGCAGAATCGCATTTGCGTCGCTTCAGAGAACACAAAAGCTTGTTCAGGACGAAAGAAAGCACAGAGCCCCAGATTTGCTGTTACCCTGGAGAGCTTGCAGAGCACTGGGGAAAGCAGGCAGAGAATTCCCTGCTAGCACCTTCTCTGTGCGCGGGAAGGCAAAGTGTTCACATTTCCTCGCAGAATCGCTTTTGTGCAGAAAACACTAACACTTGTTCAGAACGAAAGAAAGCACAGAGCCCCATATTTGCTGTTGTCCTGGAGAGCTTGCAGAGCACTGGGGAAAGGCAGGCAGAGAATTCCCTGCTAGCACCTTCTCGGTGCCTGGGAAGAAGAAGTGTTCACATTGCTTCGCAGAATCGCTTTTGTGCAGAAAACACTAACACTTGTTCAGAACGAAAGAAAGCACAGAGCCCCAGATTTTATGTTGCCCTGGAGAGCTTGCAGAGCACTGGGGAAAGGCAGGCAGAGAATTCCCTGCTAGCACCTTCTCTCTGCGCGGGAATGAGAAGTGTTCACATTTTTTCGCAGAATCGCATTTGCGTCGCTTCAGAGAACACAAAAGCTTGTTCAGGAGGAAAGAAAGCACAGAGCCCCAGATTTGCTGTTACCCTGGAGAGCTTGCAGAGCACTGGGGAAAGCAGGCAGAGAATTCCCTGCTAGCACCTTCTCTCTGCGCGGGAATGAGAAGTGTTCACATTGCTTCGCAGAATCGCTTTTGTGCAGAAAACACTAACACTTGTTCAGAACGAAAGAAAGCACAGAGCCCCAGATTTTATGTTGTCCTGGAGAGCTTGCAGAGCACTGGGGAAAGGCAGGCAGAGAATTCCCTGCTAGCACCTTCTCTCTGCGCGGGAATGAGAAGTGTTCACATTTTTTCGCAGAATCGCATTTGCGTCGCTTCAGAGAACACAAAAGCTTGTTCAGGACGAAAGAAAGCACAGAGCCCCAGATTTGCTGTTACCCTGGAGAGCTTGCAGAGCACTGGGGAAAGCAGGCAGAGAATTCCCTGCTAGCACCTTCTCTGTGCGCGGGAAGGCAAAGTGTTCACATTGCTTCGCAGAATCGCTTTTGTGCAGAAAACACTAACACTTGTTCAGAACGAAAGAAAGCACAGAGCCCCATATTTGCTGTTGTCCTGGAGAGCTTGCAGAGCACTGGGGAAAGGCAGGCAGAGAATTCCCTGCTAGCACCTTCTCTGTGCCTGGGAAGCAGAAGTGTTCACATTGCTTCGCAGAATCGCTTTTGTGCAGAAAACACTAACACTTGTTCAGAACAAAAGAAAGCACAGAGCCCCAGATTTGCTGTTGTCCTGGAGAGCTTGCAGAGCACTGGGGAAAGGCAGGCAGAGAATTCCCTGCTAGCACCTTCTCGGTGCCTGGGAAGCAGAAGTGTTCACATTGCTTCGCAGAATCGCTTTTGTGCAGAAAACACTAACACTTGTTCAGAACGAAAGAAAGCACAGAGCCCCAGATTTTATGTTGTCCTGGAGAGCTTGCAGAGCACTGGGGAAAGGCAGGCAGAGAATTCCCTGCTAGCACCTTCTCTCTGCGCGGGAATGAGAAGTGTTCACATTTTTTCGCAGAATCGCATTTGCGTCGCTGCAGAGAACACAAAAGCTTGTTCAGGACGAAAGAAAGCACAGAGCCCCAGATTTGCTGTTACCCTGGAGAGCTTGCAGAGCACTGGGGAAAGCAGGCAGAGAATTCCCTGCTAGCACCTTCTCTCTGCGCGGGAATGAGAAGTGTTCACATTGCTTCGCAGAATCGCTTTTGTGCAGAAAACACTAACACTTGTTCAGAACGAAAGAAAGCACAGAGCCCCAGATTTTATGTTGTCCTGGAGAGCTTGCAGAGCACTGGGGAAAGGCAGGCAGAGAATTCCCTGCTAGCACCTTCTCTCTGCGCGGGAATGAGAAGTGTTCACATTTTTTCGCAGAATCGCATTTGCGTCGCTTCAGAGAACACAAAAGCTTGTTCAGGACGAAAGAAAGCACAGAGCCCCAGATTTGCTGTTACCCTGGAGAGCTTGCAGAGCACTGGGGAAAGGCAGGCAGAGAATTCCCTGCTAGCACCTTCTCGGTGCCTGGGAAGAAGAAGTGTTCACATTGCTTCGCAGAATCGCTTTTGTGCAGAAAACACTAACACTTGTTCAGAACGAAAGAAAGCACAGAGCCCCAGATTTTATGTTGTCCTGGAGAGCTTGCAGAGCACTGGGGAAAGACAGGCAGTGAATTCCCTGCTAGCACCTTCTCTCTGCGCGGGAATGAGAAGTGTTCACATTGCTTCGCAGAATCGCTTTTGTGCAGAAAACACTAACACTTGTTCAGAACGAAAGAAAGCACAGAGCCCCAGATTTGCTGTTACCCTGGAGAGCTTGCAGAGCACTGGGGAAAGCAGGCAGAGAATTCCCTGCTAGCACCTTCTCTGTGGGCGGGAAGGCAAAGTGTTCACATTTCCTCGCAGAATCGCTTTTGTGCAGAAAACACTAACACTTGTTTAGAACGAAAGAAAGCACAGAGCCCCAGATTTTATGTTGTCCTGGAGAGCTTGCAGAGCACTGGGGAAAGGCAGGCAGAGAATTCCCTGCTAGCACCTTCTCTCTGCGCGGGAATGAGAAGTGTTCACATTGCTTCGCAGAATCGCTTTTGTGCAGAAAACACTAACACTTGTTCAGAACGAAAGAAAGCACAGAGCCCCAGATTTTATGTTGTCCTGGAGAGCTTGCAGAGCACTGGGGAAAGGCAGGCAGAGAATTCCCTGCTAGCACCTTCTCTCTGCGCGGGAATGAGAAGTGTTCACATTTTTTCGCAGAATCGCATTTGCGTCGCTTCAGAGAACACAAAAGCTTGTTCAGGACGAAAGAAAGCACAGAGCCCCAGATTTGCTGTTACCCTGGAGAGCTTGCAGAGCACTGGGGAAAGCAGGCAGAGAATTCCCTGCTAGCACCTTCTCTGTGCGCGGGAAGGCAAAGTGTTCACATTTCCTCGCAGAATCGCTTTTGTGCAGAAAACACTAACACTTGTTCAGAACGAAAGAAAGCACAGAGCCCCATATTTGCTGTTGTCCTGGAGAGCTTGCAGAGCACTGGGGAAAGGCAGGCAGAGAATTCCCTGCTAGCACCTTCTCGGTGCCTGGGAAGAAGAAGTGTTCACATTGCTTCGCAGAATCGCTTTTGTGCAGAAAACACTAACACTTGTTCAGAACGAAAGAAAGCACAGAGCCCCAGATTTTATGTTGCCCTGGAGAGCTTGCAGAGCACTGGGGAAAGGCAGGCAGAGAATTCCCTGCTAGCACCTTCTCTCTGCGCGGGAATGAGAAGTGTTCACATTTTTTCGCAGAATCGCATTTGCGTCGCTGCAGAGAACACAAAAGCTTGTTCAGGAGGAAAGAAAGCACAGAGCCCCAGATTTGCTGTTACCCTGGAGAGCTTGCAGAGCACTGGGGAAAGCAGGCAGAGAATTCCCTGCTAGCACCTTCTCTCTGCGCGGGAATGAGAAGTGTTCACATTGCTTCGCAGAATCGCTTTTGTGCAGAAAACACTAACACTTGTTCAGAACGAAAGAAAGCACAGAGCCCCAGATTTTATGTTGTCCTGGAGAGCTTGCAGAGCACTGGGGAAAGGCAGGCAGAGAATTCCCTGCTAGCACCTTCTCTCTGCGCGGGAATGAGAAGTGTTCACATTTTTTCGCAGAATCGCATTTGCGTCGCTTCAGAGAACACAAAAGCTTGTTCAGGACGAAAGAAAGCACAGAGCCCCAGATTTGCTGTTACCCTGGAGAGCTTGCAGAGCACTGGGGAAAGCAGGCAGAGAATTCCCTGCTAGCACCTTCTCTGTGCGCGGGAAGGCAAAGTGTTCACATTGCTTCGCAGAATCGCTTTTGTGCAGAAAACACTAACACTTGTTCAGAACGAAAGAAAGCACAGAGCCCCATATTTGCTGTTGTCCTGGAGAGCTTGCAGAGCACTGGGGAAAGGCAGGCAGAGAATTCCCTGCTAGCACCTTCTCTGTGCCTGGGAAGCAGAAGTGTTCACATTGCTTCGCAGAATCGCTTTTGTGCAGAAAACACTAACACTTGTTCAGAACAAAAGAAAGCACAGAGCCCCAGATTTGCTGTTGTCCTGGAGAGCTTGCAGAGCACTGGGGAAAGGCAGGCAGAGAATTCCCTGCTAGCACCTTCTCGGTGCCTGGGAAGCAGAAGTGTTCACATTGCTTCGCAGAATCGCTTTTGTGCAGAAAACACTAACACTTGTTCAGAACGAAAGAAAGCACAGAGCCCCAGATTTTATGTTGTCCTGGAGAGCTTGCAGAGCACTGGGGAAAGGCAGGCAGAGAATTCCCTGCTAGCACCTTCTCTCTGCGCGGGAATGAGAAGTGTTCACATTTTTTCGCAGAATCGCATTTGCGTCGCTGCAGAGAACACAAAAGCTTGTTCAGGACGAAAGAAAGCACAGAGCCCCAGATTTGCTGTTACCCTGGAGAGCTTGCAGAGCACTGGGGAAAGCAGGCAGAGAATTCCCTGCTAGCACCTTCTCTCTGCGCGGGAATGAGAAGTGTTCACATTGCTTCGCAGAATCGCTTTTGTGCAGAAAACACTAACACTTGTTCAGAACGAAAGAAAGCACAGAGCCCCAGATTTTATGTTGTCCTGGAGAGCTTGCAGAGCACTGGGGAAAGGCAGGCAGAGAATTCCCTGCTAGCACCTTCTCTCTGCGCGGGAATGAGAAGTGTTCACATTTTTTCGCAGAATCGCATTTGCGTCGCTTCAGAGAACACAAAAGCTTGTTCAGGACGAAAGAAAGCACAGAGCCCCAGATTTGCTGTTACCCTGGAGAGCTTGCAGAGCACTGGGGAAAGCAGGCAGAGAATTCCCTGCTAGCACCTTCTCTGTGCGCGGGAAGGCAAAGTGTTCACATTTCCTCGCAGAATCGCTTTTGTGCAGAAAACACTAACACTTGTTCAGAATGAAAGAAAGCACAGAGCCCCAGATTTGCTGTTGTCCTGGAGAGCTTGCAGAGCACTGGGGAAAGGCAGACAGAGAATTCCCTGCTAGCACCTTCTCGGTGCCTGGGAAGAAGAAGTGTTCACATTGCTTCGCAGAATCGCTTTTGTGCAGAAAACACTAACACTTGTTCAGAACGAAAGAAAGCACCGAGCCCCAGATTTGCTGTTGTCCTGGAGAGCTTGCAGAGCACTGGGGAAAGGCAGGCAGAGAATTCCCTGCTAGCACCTTCTCTCTGCGCGGGAATGAGAAGTGTTCACATTGCTTCGCAGAATCGCTTTTGTGCAGAAAACACTAACACTTGTTCAGAACGAAAGAAAGCACATAGCCCCAGATTTTATGTTGTCCTGGAGAGCTTGCAGAGCACTGGGCAAAAGCAGGCAGAGAATTCCCTGCTAGCACCGTGTCTGTGCGCGGGAAGGAAAAGTGTTCACATTTTTTAGCAGAATCGCATTTGCGTCGCTGCAGAGAACACAAAAGCTTGTTCAGGACGAAAGAAAGCACAGAGCCCCAGATTTGCTGTTACCCTGGAGAGCTTGCAGAGCACTGGGGAAAGGCAGGCAGAGAATTCCCTGCTAGCACCTTCTCGGTGCCTGGGAAGAAGAAGTGTTCACATTGCTTCGCAGAATCGCTTTTGTGCAGAAAACACTAACACTTGTTCAGAACGAAAGAAAGCACAGAGCCCCAGATTTTATGTTGTCCTGGAGAGCTTGCAGAGCACTGGGGAAAGACAGGCAGTGAATTCCCTGCTAGCACCTTCTCTCTGCGCGGGAATGAGAAGTGTTCACATTGCTTCGCAGAATCGCTTTTGTGCAGAAAACACTAACACTTGTTCAGAACGAAAGAAAGCACAGAGCCCCAGATTTTATGTTGTCCTGGAGAGCTTGCAGAGCACTGGGGAAAGGCAGGCAGAGAATTCCCTGCTAGCACCTTCTCTCTGCGCGGGAATGAGAAGTGTTCACATTGCTTCGCAGAATCGCTTTTGTGCAGAAAACACTAACACTTGTTCAGAACGAAAGAAAGCACAGAGCCCCAGATTTTATGTTGTCCTGGAGAGCTTGCAGAGCACTGGGGAAAGGCAGGCAGAGAATTCCCTGCTAGCACCTTCTCGGTGCCTGGGAAGAAGTGTTCACATTGCTTCGCAGAATCGCTTTTGTGCAGAAAACACTAACACTTGTTCAGAACGAAAGAAAGCACAGAGCCCCAGATTTTATGTTGTCCTGGAGAGCTTGCAGAGCACTGGGGAAAGGCAGGCAGAGAATTCCCTGCTAGCACCTTCTCTCTGCGCGGGAATGAGAAGTGTTCACATTTTTTCGCAGAATCGCATTTGCGTCGCTGCAGAGAACACAAAAGCTTGTTCAGGAGGAAAGAAAGCACAGAGCCCCAGATTTGCTGTTACCCTGGAGAGCTTGCAGAGCACTGGGGAAAGCAGGCAGAGAATTCCCTGCTAGCACCTTCTCTGTGCGCGGGAAGGCAAAGTGTTCACATTTCCTCGCAGAATCGCTTTTGTGCAGAAAACACTAACACTTGTTCAGAACGAAAGAAAGCACAGAGACCCATATTTGCTGTTGTCCTGGAGAGCTTGCAGAGCACTGGGGAAAGGCAGGCAGAGAATTCCCTGCTAGCACCTTCTCTGTGCCTGGGAAGCAGAAGTGTTCACATTGCTTCGCAGAATCACTTTTGTGCAGAAAACACTAACACTTGTTCAGAACAAAAGAAAGCACAGAGCCCCAGATTTGCTGTTGTCCTGGAGAGCTTGCAGAGCACTGGGGAAAGGCAGGCAGAGAAATCCCTGCTAGCACCTTCTCTGTGCCTGGGAAGCAGAAGTGTTCACATTGCTTCGCAGAATCGCTTTTGTGCAGAAAACACTAACACTTGTTCAGAACGAAAGAAAGCACAGAGCCCCAGATTTTATGTTGTCCTGGAGAGCTTGCAGAGCACTGGGGAAAGGCAGGCAGAGAATTCCCTGCTAGCACCTTCTCTCTGCGCGGGAATGAGAAGTGTTCACATTTTTTCGCAGAATCGCATTTGCGTCGCTGCAGAGAACACAAAAGCTTGTTCAGGACGAAAGAAAGCACAGAGCCCCAGATTTGCTGTTACCCTGGAGAGCTTGCAGAGCACTGGGGAAAGCAGGCAGAGAATTCCCTGCTAGCACCTTCTCTGTGCGCGGGAAGGCAAAGTGTTCACATTTCCTCGCAGAATCGCTTTTGTGCAGAAAACACTAACACTTGTTCAGAACGAAAGAAAGCACAGAGCCCCAGATTTTATGTTGTCCTGGAGAGCTTGCAGAGCACTGGGGAAAGGCAGGCAGAGAATTCCCTGCTAGCACCTTCTCTCTGCGCGGGAATGAGAAGTGTTCACATTGCTTCGCAGAATCGCTTTTGTGCAGAAAACAGTAACACTTGTTCAGAACGAAAGAAAGCACAGAGCCCCAGATTTTATGTTGTCCTGGAGAGCTTGCAGAGCACTGGGGAAAGGCAGACAGAGAATTCCCTGCTAGCACCTTCTCTCTGCGCGGGAATGAGAAGTGTTCACATTTTTTCGCAGAATCGCATTTGCGTCGCTTCAGAGAACACAAAAGCTTGTTCAGGACGAAAGAAAGCACAGAGCCCCAGATTTGCTGTTACCCTGGAGAGCTTGCAGAGCACTGGGGAAAGGCAGGCAGAGAATTCCCTGCTAGCACCTTCTCTGTGCCTGGGAAGCAGAAGTGTTCACATTGCTTCGCAGAATCGCTTTTGTGCAGAAAACACTAACACTTGTTCAGAACGAAAGAAAGCACAGAGCCCCAGATTTTATGTTGTCCTGGAGAGCTTGCAGAGCACTGGGGAAAGGCAGGCAGAGAATTCCCTGCTAGCACCTTCTCGGTGCCTGGGAAGAAGTGTTCACATTGCTTCGCAGAATCGCTTTTGTGAAGAAAACACTAACACTTGTTCAGAACGAAAGAAAGCACAGAGCCCCAGATTTGCTGTTGTCCTGGAGAGCTTGCAGAGCACTGGGGAAAGGCAGGCAGAGAATTCCCTGCTAGCACCTTCTCGGTGCCTGGGAAGCAGAAGTGTTCACATTGCTTCGCAGAATCGCTTTTGTGCAGAAAACACTAACACTTGTTCAGAACGAAAGAAAGCACAGAGCCCCAGATTTTATGTTGTCCTGGAGAGCTTGCAGAGCACTGGGGAAAGGCAGGCAGAGAATTCCCTGCTAGCACCTTCTCTCTGCGCGGGAATGAGAAGTGTTCACATTTTTTCGCAGAATCGCATTTGCGTCGCTTCAGAGAACACAAAAGCTTGTTCAGGAGGAAAGAAAGCACAGAGCCCCAGATTTGCTGTTACCCTGGAGAGCTTGCAGAGCACTGGGGAAAGCAGGCAGAGAATTCCCTGCTAGCACCTTCTCTCTGCGCGGGAATGAGAAGTGTTCACATTTTTTCGCAGAATCGCATTTGCGTCGCTGCAGAGAACACAAAAGCTTGTTCAGGACGAAAGAAAGCACAGAGCCCCAGATTTGCTGTTACCCTGGAGAGCTTGCAGAGCACTGGGGAAAGCAGGCAGAGAATTCCCTGCTAGCACCTTCTCTCTGCGCGGGAATGAGAAGTGTTCACATTTTTTCGCAGAATCGCATTTGCGTCGCTTCAGAGAACACAAAAGCTTGTTCAGGAGGAAAGAAAGCACAGAGCCCCAGATTTGCTGTTACCCTGGAGAGCTTGCAGAGCACTGGGGAAAGCAGGCAGAGAATTCCCTGCTAGCACCTTCTCTGTGCGCGGGAAGGCAAAGTGTTCACATTTCCTCGCAGAATCGCTTTTGTGCAGAAAACACTAACACTTGTTCAGAACGAAAGAAAGCACAGAGCCCCAGATTTGCTGTTGTCCTGGAGAGCTTGCAGAGCACTGGGGAAAGGCAGACAGAGAATTCCCTGCTAGCACCTTCTCGGTGCCTGGGAAGAAGAAGTGTTCACATTGCTTCGCAGAATCGCTTTTGTGCAGAAAACACTAACACTTGTTCAGAACGAAAGAAAGCACCGAGCCCCAGATTTGCTGTTGTCCTGGAGAGCTTGCAGAGCACTGGGGAAAGGCAGGCAGAGAATTCCCTGCTAGCACCTTCTCTCTGCGCGGGAATGAGAAGTGTTCACATTGCTTCGCAGAATCGCTTTTGTGCAGAAAACACTAACACTTGTTCAGAACGAAAGAAAGCACATAGCCCCAGATTTTATGTTGTCCTGGAGAGCTTGCAGAGCACTGGGGAAAAGCAGGCAGAGAATTCCCTGCTAGCACCGTGTCTGTGCGCGGGAAGGAAAAGTGTTCACATTTTTTCGCAGAATCGCATTTGCGTCGCTGCAGAGAACACAAAAGCTTGTTCAGGACGAAAGAAAGCACAGAGCCCCAGATTTGCTGTTACCCTGGAGAGCTTGCAGAGCACTGGGGAAAGGCAGGCAGAGAATTCCCTGCTAGCACCTTCTCTGTGCCTGGGAAGCAGAAGTGTTCACATTGCTTCGCAGAATCGCTTTTGTGCAGAAAACACTAACACTTGTTCAGAACGAAAGAAAGCACAGAGCCCCAGATTTTATGTTGTCCTGGAGAGCTTGCAGAGCACTGGGGAAAGACAGGCAGTGAATTCCCTGCTAGCACCTTCTCTCTGCGCGGGAATGAGAAGTGTTCACATTGCTTCGCAGAATCGCTTTTGTGCAGAAAACACTAACACTTGTTCAGAACGAAAGAAAGCACAGAGCCCCAGATTTTATGTTGTCCTGGAGAGCTTGCAGAGCACTGGGGAAAGGCAGGCAGAGAATTCCCTGCTAGCACCTTCTCTCTGCGCGGGAATGAGAAGTGTTCACATTGCTTCGCAGAATCGCTTTTGTGCAGAAAACACTAACACTTGTTCAGAACGAAAGAAAGCACAGAGCCCCAGATTTTATGTTGTCCTGGAGAGCTTGCAGAGCACTGGGGAAAGGCAGGCAGAGAATTCCCTGCTAGCACCTTCTCTCTGCGCGGGAATGAGAAGTGTTCACATTTTTTCGCAGAATCGCATTTGCGTCGCTTCAGAGAACACAAAAGCTTGTTCAGGACGAAAGAAAGCACAGAGCCCCAGATTTGCTGTTACCCTGGAGAGCTTGCAGAGCACTGGGGAAAGGCAGGCAGAGAATTCCCTGCTAGCACCTTCTCTGTGCCTGGGAAGCAGAAGTGTTCACATTGCTTCGCAGAATCGCTTTTGTGCAGAAAACACTAACACTTGTTCAGAACGAAAGAAAGCACAGAGCCCCAGATTTTATGTTGTCCTGGAGAGCTTGCAGAGCACTGGGGAAAGGCAGGCAGAGAATTCCCTGCTAGCACCTTCTCGGTGCCTGGGAAGAAGTGTTCACATTGCTTCGCAGAATCGCTTTTGTGCAGAAAACACTAACACTTGTTCAGAACGAAAGAAAGCACAGAGCCCCAGATTTGCTGTTGTCCTGGAGAGCTTGCAGAGCACTGGGGAAAGGCAGGCAGAGAATTCCCTGCTAGCACCTTCTCTGTGCCTGGGAAGCAGAAGTGTTCACATTGCTTCGCAGAATCGCTTTTGTGCAGAAAACACTAACACTTGTTCAGAACGAAAGAAAGCACAGAGCCCCAGATTTTATGTTGTCCTGGAGAGCTTGCAGAGCACTGGGGAAAGGCAGGCAGAGAATTCCCTGCTAGCACCTTCTCTCTGCGCGGGAATGAGAAGTGTTCACATTTTTTCGCAGAATCGCATTTGCGTCGCTGCAGAGAACACAAAAGCTTGTTCAGGAGGAAAGAAAGCACAGAGCCCCAGATTTGCTGTTACCCTGGAGAGCTTGCAGAGCACTGGGGAAAGCAGGCAGAGAATTCCCTGCTAGCACCTTCTCTGTGCGCGGGAAGGCAAAGTGTTCACATTTCCTCGCAGAATCGCTTTTGTGCAGAAAACACTAACACTTGTTCAGAACGAAAGAAAGCACAGAGACCCATATTTGCTGTTGTCCTGGAGAGCTTGCAGAGCACTGGGGAAAGGCAGGCAGAGAATTCCCTGCTAGCACCTTCTCTGTGCCTGGGAAGCAGAAGTGTTCACATTGCTTCGCAGAATCACTTTTGTGCAGAAAACACTAACACTTGTTCAGAACAAAAGAAAGCACAGAGCCCCAGATTTGCTGTTGTCCTGGAGAGCTTGCAGAGCACTGGGGAAAGGCAGGCAGAGAAATCCCTGCTAGCACCTTCTCTGTGCCTGGGAAGCAGAAGTGTTCACATTGCTTCGCAGAATCGCTTTTGTGCAGAAAACACTAACACTTGTTCAGAACGAAAGAAAGCACAGAGCCCCAGATTTTATGTTGTCCTGGAGAGCTTGCAGAGCACTGGGGAAAGGCAGGCAGAGAATTCCCTGCTAGCACCTTCTCTCTGCGCGGGAATGAGAAGTGTTCACATTTTTTCGCAGAATCGCATTTGCGTCGCTGCAGAGAACACAAAAGCTTGTTCAGGACGAAAGAAAGCACAGAGCCCCAGATTTGCTGTTACCCTGGAGAGCTTGCAGAGCACTGGGGAAAGCAGGCAGAGAATTCCCTGCTAGCACCTTCTCTGTGGGCGGGAAGGCAAAGTGTTCACATTTCCTCGCAGAATCGCTTTTGTGCAGAAAACACTAACACTTGTTTAGAACGAAAGAAAGCACAGAGCCCCAGATTTTATGTTGTCCTGGAGAGCTTGCAGAGCACTGGGGAAAGGCAGGCAGAGAATTCCCTGCTAGCACCTTCTCTCTGCGCGGGAATGAGAAGTGTTCACATTGCTTCGCAGAATCGCTTTTGTGCAGAAAACACTAACACTTGTTCAGAACGAAAGAAAGCACAGAGCCCCAGATTTTATGTTGTCCTGGAGAGCTTGCAGAGCACTGGGGAAAGGCAGACAGAGAATTCCCTGCTAGCACCTTCTCTCTGCGCGGGAATGAGAAGTGTTCACATTTTTTCGCAGAATCGCATTTGCGTCGCTTCAGAGAACACAAAAGCTTGTTCAGGACGAAAGAAAGCACAGAGCCCCAGATTTGCTGTTACCCTGGAGAGCTTGCAGAGCACTGGGGAAAGGCAGGCAGAGAATTCCCTGCTAGCACCTTCTCTGTGCCTGGGAAGCAGAAGTGTTCACATTGCTTCGCAGAATCGCTTTTGTGCAGAAAACACTAACACTTGTTCAGAACGAAAGAAAGCACAGAGCCCCAGATTTTATGTTGTCCTGGAGAGCTTGCAGAGCACTGGGGAAAGGCAGGCAGAGAATTCCCTGCTAGCACCTTCTCGGTGCCTGGGAAGAAGAAGTGTTCACATTGCTTCGCAGAATCGCTTTTGTGCAGAAAACACTAACACTTGTTCAGAACGAAAGAAAGCACCGAGCCCCAGATTTGCTGTTGTCCTGGAGAGCTTGCAGAGCACTGGGGAAAGGCAGGCAGAGAATTCCCTGCTAGCACCTTCTCGGTGCCTGGGAAGAAGAAGTGTTCACATTGCTTCGCAGAATCGCTTTTGTGCAGAAAACACTAACACTTGTTCAGAACGAAAGAAAGCACATAGCCCCAGATTTTATGTTGTCCTGGAGAGCTTGCAGAGCACTGGGGAAAAGCAGGCAGAGAATTCCCTGCTAGCACCGTGTCTGTGCGCGGGAAGGAAAAGTGTTCACATTTTTTCGCAGAATCGCATTTGCGTCGCTGCAGAGAACACAAAAGCTTGTTCAGGACGAAAGAAAGCACAGAGCCCCAGATTTTATGTTGTCCTGGAGAGCTTGCAGAGCACTGGGGAAAGGCAGGCAGAGAATTCCCTGCTAGCACCTTCTCGGTGCCTGGGAAGAAGAAGTGTTCACATTGCTTCGCAGAATCGCTTTTGTGCAGAAAACACTAACACTTGTTCAGAACGAAAGAAAGCACAGAGCCCCAGATTTTATGTTGTCCTGGAGAGCTTGCAGAGCACTGGGGAAAGACAGGCAGTGAATTCCCTGCTAGCACCTTCTCTCTGCGCGGGAATGAGAAGTGTTCACATTGCTTCGCAGAATCGCTTTTGTGCAGAAAACACTAACACTTGTTCAGAACGAAAGAAAGCACAGAGCCCCAGATTTTATGTTGTCCTGGAGAGCTTGCAGAGCACTGGGGAAAGGCAGGCAGAGAATTCCCTGCTAGCACCTTCTCTCTGCGCGGGAATGAGAAGTGTTCACATTTTTTCGCAGAATCGCATTTGCGTCGCTGCAGAGAACACAAAAGCTTGATCAGGACGAAAGAAAGCACAGAGCCCCAGATTTGCTGTTACCCTGGAGAGCTTGCAGAGCACTGGGGAAAGCAGGCAGAGAATTCCCTGCTAGCACCTTCTCTCTGCGCGGGAATGAGAAGTGTTCACATTGCTTCGCAGAATCGCATTTGCGTCGCTTCAGAGAACACAAAAGCTTGTTCAGGACGAAAGAAAGCACAGAGCCCCAGATTTGCTGTTACCCTGGAGAGCTTGCAGAGCACTGGGGAAAGCAGGCAGAGAATTCCCTGCTAGCACCTTCTCTGTGCGCGGGAAGGCAAAGTGTTCACATTTCCTCGCAGAATCGCTTTTGTGCAGAAAACACTAACACTTGTTCAGAACGAAAGAAAGCACAGAGCCCCAGATTTGCTGTTGTCCTGGAGAGCTTGCAGAGCACTGGGGAAAGGCAGACAGAGAATTCCCTGCTAGCACCTTCTCGGTGCCTGGGAAGAAGAAGTGTTCACATTGCTTCGCAGAATCGCTTTTGTGCAGAAAACACTAACACTTGTTCAGAACGAAAGAAAGCACCGAGCCCCAGATTTGCTGTTGTCCTGGAGAGCTTGCAGAGCACTGGGGAAAGGCAGGCAGAGAATTCCCTGCTAGCACCTTCTCTCTGCGCGGGAATGAGAAGTGTTCACATTGCTTCGCAGAATCGCTTTTGTGCAGAAAACACTAACACTTGTTCAGAACGAAAGAAAGCACATAGCCCCAGATTTTATGTTGTCCTGGAGAGCTTGCAGAGCACTGGGGAAAAGCAGGCAGAGAATTCCCTGCTAGCACCGTGTCTGTGCGCGGGAAGGAAAAGTGTTCACATTTTTTCGCAGAATCGCATTTGCGTCGCTGCAGAGAACACAAAAGCTTGTTCAGGACGAAAGAAAGCACAGAGCCCCAGATTTGCTGTTACCCTGGAGAGCTTGCAGAGCACTGGGGAAAGGCAGGCAGAGAATTCCCTGCTAGCACCTTCTCGGTGCCTGGGAAGAAGAAGTGTTCACATTGCTTCGCAGAATCGCTTTTGTGCAGAAAACACTAACACTTGTTCAGAACGAAAGAAAGCACAGAGCCCCAGATTTTATGTTGTCCTGGAGAGCTTGCAGAGCACTGGGGAAAGACAGGCAGTGAATTCCCTGCTAGCACCTTCTCTCTGCGCGGGAATGAGAAGTGTTCACATTGCTTCGCAGAATCGCTTTTGTGCAGAAAACACTAACACTTGTTCAGAACGAAAGAAAGCACATAGCCCCAGATTTTATGTTGTCCTGGAGAGCTTGCAGAGCACTGGGGAAAAGCAGGCAGAGAATTCCCTGCTAGCACCGTGTCTGTGCGCGGGAAGGAAAAGTGTTCACATTTTTTCGCAGAATCGCATTTGCGTCGCTGCAGAGAACACAAAAGCTTGTTCAGGACGAAAGAAAGCACAGAGCCCCAGATTTGCTGTTACCCTGGAGAGCTTGCAGAGCACTGGGGAAAGGCAGGCAGAGAATTCCCTGCTAGCACCTTCTCGGTGCCTGGGAAGAAGAAGTGTTCACATTGCTTCGCAGAATCGCTTTTGTGCAGAAAACACTAACACTTGTTCAGAACGAAAGAAAGCACAGAGCCCCAGATTTTATGTTGTCCTGGAGAGCTTGCAGAGCACTGGGGAAAGACAGGCAGTGAATTCCCTGCTAGCACCTTCTCTCTGCGCGGGAATGAGAAGTGTTCACATTGCTTCGCAGAATCGCTTTTGTGCAGAAAACACTAACACTTGTTCAGAACGAAAGAAAGCACAGAGCCCCAGATTTGCTGTTACCCTGGAGAGCTTGCAGAGCACTGGGGAAAGCAGGCAGAGAATTCCCTGCTAGCACCTTCTCTGTGGGCGGGAAGGCAAAGTGTTCACATTTCCTCGCAGAATCGCTTTTGTGCAGAAAACACTAACACTTGTTTAGAACGAAAGAAAGCACAGAGCCCCAGATTTTATGTTGTCCTGGAGAGCTTGCAGAGCACTGGGGAAAGGCAGGCAGAGAATTCCCTGCTAGCACCTTCTCTCTGCGCGGGAATGAGAAGTGTTCACATTGCTTCGCAGAATCGCTTTTGTGCAGAAAACACTAACACTTGTTCAGAACGAAAGAAAGCACAGAGCCCCAGATTTTATGTTGTCCTGGAGAGCTTGCAGAGCACTGGGGAAAGGCAGGCAGAGAATTCCCTGCTAGCACCTTCTCTCTGCGCGGGAATGAGAAGTGTTCACATTTTTTCGCAGAATCGCATTTGCGTCGCTTCAGAGAACACAAAAGCTTGTTCAGGACGAAAGAAAGCACAGAGCCCCAGATTTGCTGTTACCCTGGAGAGCTTGCAGAGCACTGGGGAAAGCAGGCAGAGAATTCCCTGCTAGCACCTTCTCTGTGCGCGGGAAGGCAAAGTGTTCACATTTCCTCGCAGAATCGCTTTTGTGCAGAAAACACTAACACTTGTTCAGAACGAAAGAAAGCACAGAGCCCCATATTTGCTGTTGTCCTGGAGAGCTTGCAGAGCACTGGGGAAAGGCAGGCAGAGAATTCCCTGCTAGCACCTTCTCGGTGCCTGGGAAGAAGAAGTGTTCACATTGCTTCGCAGAATCGCTTTTGTGCAGAAAACACTAACACTTGTTCAGAACGAAAGAAAGCACAGAGCCCCAGATTTTATGTTGCCCTGGAGAGCTTGCAGAGCACTGGGGAAAGGCAGGCAGAGAATTCCCTGCTAGCACCTTCTCTCTGCGCGGGAATGAGAAGTGTTCACATTTTTTCGCAGAATCGCATTTGCGTCGCTGCAGAGAACACAAAAGCTTGTTCAGGAGGAAAGAAAGCACAGAGCCCCAGATTTGCTGTTACCCTGGAGAGCTTGCAGAGCACTGGGGAAAGCAGGCAGAGAATTCCCTGCTAGCACCTTCTCTCTGCGCGGGAATGAGAAGTGTTCACATTGCTTCGCAGAATCGCTTTTGTGCAGAAAACACTAACACTTGTTCAGAACGAAAGAAAGCACAGAGCCCCAGATTTTATGTTGTCCTGGAGAGCTTGCAGAGCACTGGGGAAAGGCAGGCAGAGAATTCCCTGCTAGCACCTTCTCTCTGCGCGGGAATGAGAAGTGTTCACATTTTTTCGCAGAATCGCATTTGCGTCGCTTCAGAGAACACAAAAGCTTGTTCAGGACGAAAGAAAGCACAGAGCCCCAGATTTGCTGTTACCCTGGAGAGCTTGCAGAGCACTGGGGAAAGCAGGCAGAGAATTCCCTGCTAGCACCTTCTCTGTGCGCGGGAAGGCAAAGTGTTCACATTGCTTCGCAGAATCGCTTTTGTGCAGAAAACACTAACACTTGTTCAGAACGAAAGAAAGCACAGAGCCCCATATTTGCTGTTGTCCTGGAGAGCTTGCAGAGCACTGGGGAAAGGCAGGCAGAGAATTCCCTGCTAGCACCTTCTCTGTGCCTGGGAAGCAGAAGTGTTCACATTGCTTCGCAGAATCGCTTTTGTGCAGAAAACACTAACACTTGTTCAGAACAAAAGAAAGCACAGAGCCCCAGATTTGCTGTTGTCCTGGAGAGCTTGCAGAGCACTGGGGAAAGGCAGGCAGAGAATTCCCTGCTAGCACCTTCTCGGTGCCTGGGAAGCAGAAGTGTTCACATTGCTTCGCAGAATCGCTTTTGTGCAGAAAACACTAACACTTGTTCAGAACGAAAGAAAGCACAGAGCCCCAGATTTTATGTTGTCCTGGAGAGCTTGCAGAGCACTGGGGAAAGGCAGGCAGAGAATTCCCTGCTAGCACCTTCTCTCTGCGCGGGAATGAGAAGTGTTCACATTTTTTCGCAGAATCGCATTTGCGTCGCTGCAGAGAACACAAAAGCTTGTTCAGGACGAAAGAAAGCACAGAGCCCCAGATTTGCTGTTACCCTGGAGAGCTTGCAGAGCACTGGGGAAAGCAGGCAGAGAATTCCCTGCTAGCACCTTCTCTCTGCGCGGGAATGAGAAGTGTTCACATTGCTTCGCAGAATCGCTTTTGTGCAGAAAACACTAACACTTGTTCAGAACGAAAGAAAGCACAGAGCCCCAGATTTTATGTTGTCCTGGAGAGCTTGCAGAGCACTGGGGAAAGGCAGGCAGAGAATTCCCTGCTAGCACCTTCTCTCTGCGCGGGAATGAGAAGTGTTCACATTTTTTCGCAGAATCGCATTTGCGTCGCTTCAGAGAACACAAAAGCTTGTTCAGGACGAAAGAAAGCACAGAGCCCCAGATTTGCTGTTACCCTGGAGAGCTTGCAGAGCACTGGGGAAAGGCAGGCAGAGAATTCCCTGCTAGCACCTTCTCGGTGCCTGGGAAGAAGAAGTGTTCACATTGCTTCGCAGAATCGCTTTTGTGCAGAAAACACTAACACTTGTTCAGAACGAAAGAAAGCACAGAGCCCCAGATTTTATGTTGTCCTGGAGAGCTTGCAGAGCACTGGGGAAAGACAGGCAGTGAATTCCCTGCTAGCACCTTCTCTCTGCGCGGGAATGAGAAGTGTTCACATTGCTTCGCAGAATCGCTTTTGTGCAGAAAACACTAACACTTGTTCAGAACGAAAGAAAGCACAGAGCCCCAGATTTGCTGTTACCCTGGAGAGCTTGCAGAGCACTGGGGAAAGCAGGCAGAGAATTCCCTGCTAGCACCTTCTCTGTGGGCGGGAAGGCAAAGTGTTCACATTTCCTCGCAGAATCGCTTTTGTGCAGAAAACACTAACACTTGTTTAGAACGAAAGAAAGCACAGAGCCCCAGATTTTATGTTGTCCTGGAGAGCTTGCAGAGCACTGGGGAAAGGCAGGCAGAGAATTCCCTGCTAGCACCTTCTCTCTGCGCGGGAATGAGAAGTGTTCACATTGCTTCGCAGAATCGCTTTTGTGCAGAAAACACTAACACTTGTTCAGAACGAAAGAAAGCACAGAGCCCCAGATTTTATGTTGTCCTGGAGAGCTTGCAGAGCACTGGGGAAAGGCAGGCAGAGAATTCCCTGCTAGCACCTTCTCTCTGCGCGGGAATGAGAAGTGTTCACATTTTTTCGCAGAATCGCATTTGCGTCGCTTCAGAGAACACAAAAGCTTGTTCAGGACGAAAGAAAGCACAGAGCCCCAGATTTGCTGTTACCCTGGAGAGCTTGCAGAGCACTGGGGAAAGCAGGCAGAGAATTCCCTGCTAGCACCTTCTCTGTGCGCGGGAAGGCAAAGTGTTCACATTTCCTCGCAGAATCGCTTTTGTGCAGAAAACACTAACACTTGTTCAGAACGAAAGAAAGCACAGAGCCCCATATTTGCTGTTGTCCTGGAGAGCTTGCAGAGCACTGGGGAAAGGCAGGCAGAGAATTCCCTGCTAGCACCTTCTCGGTGCCTGGGAAGAAGAAGTGTTCACATTGCTTCGCAGAATCGCTTTTGTGCAGAAAACACTAACACTTGTTCAGAACGAAAGAAAGCACAGAGCCCCAGATTTTATGTTGCCCTGGAGAGCTTGCAGAGCACTGGGGAAAGGCAGGCAGAGAATTCCCTGCTAGCACCTTCTCTCTGCGCGGGAATGAGAAGTGTTCACATTTTTTCGCAGAATCGCATTTGCGTCGCTGCAGAGAACACAAAAGCTTGTTCAGGAGGAAAGAAAGCACAGAGCCCCAGATTTGCTGTTACCCTGGAGAGCTTGCAGAGCACTGGGGAAAGCAGGCAGAGAATTCCCTGCTAGCACCTTCTCTCTGCGCGGGAATGAGAAGTGTTCACATTGCTTCGCAGAATCGCTTTTGTGCAGAAAACACTAACACTTGTTCAGAACGAAAGAAAGCACAGAGCCCCAGATTTTATGTTGTCCTGGAGAGCTTGCAGAGCACTGGGGAAAGGCAGGCAGAGAATTCCCTGCTAGCACCTTCTCTCTGCGCGGGAATGAGAAGTGTTCACATTTTTTCGCAGAATCGCATTTGCGTCGCTTCAGAGAACACAAAAGCTTGTTCAGGACGAAAGAAAGCACAGAGCCCCAGATTTGCTGTTACCCTGGAGAGCTTGCAGAGCACTGGGGAAAGCAGGCAGAGAATTCCCTGCTAGCACCGTGTCTGTGCGCGGGAAGGAAAAGTGTTCACATTTTTTCGCAGAATCGCATTTGCGTCGCTGCAGAGAACACAAAAGCTTGTTCAGGACGAAAGAAAGCACAGAGCCCCAGATTTGCTGTTACCCTGGAGAGCTTGCAGAGCACTGGGGAAAGGCAGGCAGAGAATTCCCTGCTAGCACCTTCTCGGTGCCTGGGAAGAAGAAGTGTTCACATTGCTTCGCAGAATCGCTTTTGTGCAGAAAACACTAACACTTGTTCAGAACGAAAGAAAGCACAGAGCCCCAGATTTTATGTTGTCCTGGAGAGCTTGCAGAGCACTGGGGAAAGACAGGCAGTGAATTCCCTGCTAGCACCTTCTCTCTGCGCGGGAATGAGAAGTGTTCACATTGCTTCGCAGAATCGCTTTTGTGCAGAAAACACTAACACTTGTTCAGAACGAAAGAAAGCACAGAGCCCCAGATTTGCTGTTACCCTGGAGAGCTTGCAGAGCACTGGGGAAAGCAGGCAGAGAATTCCCTGCTAGCACCTTCTCTGTGGGCGGGAAGGCAAAGTGTTCACATTTCCTCGCAGAATCGCTTTTGTGCAGAAAACACTAACACTTGTTTAGAACGAAAGAAAGCACAGAGCCCCAGATTTTATGTTGTCCTGGAGAGCTTGCAGAGCACTGGGGAAAGGCAGGCAGAGAATTCCCTGCTAGCACCTTCTCTCTGCGCGGGAATGAGAAGTGTTCACATTGCTTCGCAGAATCGCTTTTGTGCAGAAAACACTAACACTTGTTCAGAACGAAAGAAAGCACAGAGCCCCAGATTTTATGTTGTCCTGGAGAGCTTGCAGAGCACTGGGGAAAGGCAGGCAGAGAATTCCCTGCTAGCACCTTCTCTCTGCGCGGGAATGAGAAGTGTTCACATTTTTTCGCAGAATCGCATTTGCGTCGCTTCAGAGAACACAAAAGCTTGTTCAGGACGAAAGAAAGCACAGAGCCCCAGATTTGCTGTTACCCTGGAGAGCTTGCAGAGCACTGGGGAAAGCAGGCAGAGAATTCCCTGCTAGCACCTTCTCTGTGCGCGGGAAGGCAAAGTGTTCACATTTCCTCGCAGAATCGCTTTTGTGCAGAAAACACTAACACTTGTTCAGAACGAAAGAAAGCACAGAGCCCCATATTTGCTGTTGTCCTGGAGAGCTTGCAGAGCACTGGGGAAAGGCAGGCAGAGAATTCCCTGCTAGCACCTTCTCGGTGCCTGGGAAGAAGAAGTGTTCACATTGCTTCGCAGAATCGCTTTTGTGCAGAAAACACTAACACTTGTTCAGAACGAAAGAAAGCACAGAGCCCCAGATTTTATGTTGCCCTGGAGAGCTTGCAGAGCACTGGGGAAAGGCAGGCAGAGAATTCCCTGCTAGCACCTTCTCTCTGCGCGGGAATGAGAAGTGTTCACATTTTTTCGCAGAATCGCATTTGCGTCGCTGCAGAGAACACAAAAGCTTGTTCAGGAGGAAAGAAAGCACAGAGCCCCAGATTTGCTGTTACCCTGGAGAGCTTGCAGAGCACTGGGGAAAGCAGGCAGAGAATTCCCTGCTAGCACCTTCTCTCTGCGCGGGTATGAGAAGTGTTCACATTGCTTCGCAGAATCGCTTTTGTGCAGAAAACACTAACACTTGTTCAGAACGAAAGAAAGCACAGAGCCCCAGATTTTATGTTGTCCTGGAGAGCTTGCAGAGCACTGGGGAAAGGCAGGCAGAGAATTCCCTGCTAGCACCTTCTCTCTGCGCGGGAATGAGAAGTGTTCACATTTTTTCGCAGAATCGCATTTGCGTCGCTTCAGAGAACACAAAAGCTTGTTCAGGACGAAAGAAAGCACAGAGCCCCAGATTTGCTGTTACCCTGGAGAGCTTGCAGAGCACTGGGGAAAGCAGGCAGAGAATTCCCTGCTAGCACCTTCTCTGTGCGCGGGAAGGCAAAGTGTTCACATTGCTTCGCAGAATCGCTTTTGTGCAGAAAACACTAACACTTGTTCAGAACGAAAGAAAGCACAGAGCCCCATATTTGCTGTTGTCCTGGAGAGCTTGCAGAGCACTGGGGAAAGGCAGGCAGAGAATTCCCTGCTAGCACCTTCTCTGTGCCTGGGAAGCAGAAGTGTTCACATTGCTTCGCAGAATCGCTTTTGTGCAGAAAACACTAACACTTGTTCAGAACAAAAGAAAGCACAGAGCCCCAGATTTGCTGTTGTCCTGGAGAGCTTGCAGAGCACTGGGGAAAGGCAGGCAGAGAATTCCCTGCTAGCACCTTCTCGGTGCCTGGGAAGCAGAAGTGTTCACATTGCTTCGCAGAATCGCTTTTGTGCAGAAAACACTAACACTTGTTCAGAACGAAAGAAAGCACAGAGCCCCAGATTTTATGTTGTCCTGGAGAGCTTGCAGAGCACTGGGGAAAGGCAGGCAGAGAATTCCCTGCTAGCACCTTCTCTCTGCGCGGGAATGAGAAGTGTTCACATTTTTTCGCAGAATCGCATTTGCGTCGCTGCAGAGAACACAAAAGCTTGTTCAGGACGAAAGAAAGCACAGAGCCCCAGATTTGCTGTTACCCTGGAGAGCTTGCAGAGCACTGGGGAAAGCAGGCAGAGAATTCCCTGCTAGCACCTTCTCTCTGCGCGGGAATGAGAAGTGTTCACATTGCTTCGCAGAATCGCTTTTGTGCAGAAAACACTAACACTTGTTCAGAACGAAAGAAAGCACAGAGCCCCAGATTTTATGTTGTCCTGGAGAGCTTGCAGAGCACTGGGGAAAGGCAGGCAGAGAATTCCCTGCTAGCACCTTCTCTCTGCGCGGGAATGAGAAGTGTTCACATTTTTTCGCAGAATCGCATTTGCGTCGCTTCAGAGAACACAAAAGCTTGTTCAGGACGAAAGAAAGCACAGAGCCCCAGATTTGCTGTTACCCTGGAGAGCTTGCAGAGCACTGGGGAAAGGCAGGCAGAGAATTCCCTGCTAGCACCTTCTCGGTGCCTGGGAAGAAGAAGTGTTCACATTGCTTCGCAGAATCGCTTTTGTGCAGAAAACACTAACACTTGTTCAGAACGAAAGAAAGCACAGAGCCCCAGATTTTATGTTGTCCTGGAGAGCTTGCAGAGCACTGGGGAAAGACAGGCAGTGAATTCCCTGCTAGCACCTTCTCTCTGCGCGGGAATGAGAAGTGTTCACATTGCTTCGCAGAATCGCTTTTGTGCAGAAAACACTAACACTTGTTCAGAACGAAAGAAAGCACAGAGCCCCAGATTTGCTGTTACCCTGGAGAGCTTGCAGAGCACTGGGGAAAGCAGGCAGAGAATTCCCTGCTAGCACCTTCTCTGTGGGCGGGAAGGCAAAGTGTTCACATTTCCTCGCAGAATCGCTTTTGTGCAGAAAACACTAACACTTGTTTAGAACGAAAGAAAGCACAGAGCCCCAGATTTTATGTTGTCCTGGAGAGCTTGCAGAGCACTGGGGAAAGGCAGGCAGAGAATTCCCTGCTAGCACCTTCTCTCTGCGCGGGAATGAGAAGTGTTCACATTGCTTCGCAGAATCGCTTTTGTGCAGAAAACACTAACACTTGTTCAGAACGAAAGAAAGCACAGAGCCCCAGATTTTATGTTGTCCTGGAGAGCTTGCAGAGCACTGGGGAAAGGCAGGCAGAGAATTCCCTGCTAGCACCTTCTCTCTGCGCGGGAATGAGAAGTGTTCACATTTTTTCGCAGAATCGCATTTGCGTCGCTTCAGAGAACACAAAAGCTTGTTCAGGACGAAAGAAAGCACAGAGCCCCAGATTTGCTGTTACCCTGGAGAGCTTGCAGAGCACTGGGGAAAGCAGGCAGAGAATTCCCTGCTAGCACCTTCTCTGTGCACGGGAAGGCAAAGTGTTCACATTTCCTCGCAGAATCGCTTTTGTGCAGAAAACACTAACACTTGTTCAGAACGAAAGAAAGCACAGAGCCCCATATTTGCTGTTGTCCTGGAGAGCTTGCAGAGCACTGGGGAAAGGCAGGCAGAGAATTCCCTGCTAGCACCTTCTCGGTGCCTGGGAAGAAGAAGTGTTCACATTGCTTCGCAGAATCGCTTTTGTGCAGAAAACACTAACACTTGTTCAGAACGAAAGAAAGCACAGAGCCCCAGATTTTATGTTGCCCTGGAGAGCTTGCAGAGCACTGGGGAAAGGCAGGCAGAGAATTCCCTGCTAGCACCTTCTCTCTGCGCGGGAATGAGAAGTGTTCACATTTTTTCGCAGAATCGCATTTGCGTCGCTGCAGAGAACACAAAAGCTTGTTCAGGAGGAAAGAAAGCACAGAGCCCCAGATTTGCTGTTACCCTGGAGAGCTTGCAGAGCACTGGGGAAAGCAGGCAGAGAATTCCCTGCTAGCACCTTCTCTCTGCGCGGGAATGAGAAGTGTTCACATTGCTTCGCAGAATCGCTTTTGTGCAGAA
This sequence comes from Strix uralensis, assembly GCF_047716275.1. NCBI lineage: Eukaryota > Metazoa > Chordata > Aves > Strigiformes > Strigidae > Strix > Strix uralensis. The sequence goes on along the minus strand of NC_133974.1, from coordinate 123,058,715 downwards.
AACACTAACACTTGTTCAGAACGAAAGAAAGCACAGAGCCCCAGATTTTATGTTGTCCTGGAGAGCTTGCAGAGCACTGGGGAAAGGCAGGCAGAGAATTCCCTGCTAGCACCTTCTCTCTGCGCGGGAATGAGAAGTGTTCACATTTTTTCGCAGAATCGCATTTGCGTCGCTTCAGAGAACACAAAAGCTTGTTCAGGACGAAAGAAAGCACAGAGCCCCAGATTTGCTGTTACCCTGGAGAGCTTGCAGAGCACTGGGGAAAGCAGGCAGAGAATTCCCTGCTAGCACCTTCTCTGTGCGCGGGAAGGCAAAGTGTTCACATTGCTTCGCAGAATCGCTTTTGTGCAGAAAACACTAACACTTGTTCAGAACGAAAGAAAGCACAGAGCCCCATATTTGCTGTTGTCCTGGAGAGCTTGCAGAGCACTGGGGAAAGGCAGGCAGAGAATTCCCTGCTAGCACCTTCTCTGTGCCTGGGAAGCAGAAGTGTTCACATTGCTTCGCAGAATCGCTTTTGTGCAGAAAACACTAACACTTGTTCAGAACAAAAGAAAGCACAGAGCCCCAGATTTGCTGTTGTCCTGGAGAGCTTGCAGAGCACTGGGGAAAGGCAGGCAGAGAATTCCCTGCTAGCACCTTCTCGGTGCCTGGGAAGCAGAAGTGTTCACATTGCTTCGCAGAATCGCTTTTGTGCAGAAAACACTAACACTTGTTCAGAACGAAAGAAAGCACAGAGCCCCAGATTTTATGTTGTCCTGGAGAGCTTGCAGAGCACTGGGGAAAGGCAGGCAGAGAATTCCCTGCTAGCACCTTCTCTCTGCGCGGGAATGAGAAGTGTTCACATTTTTTCGCAGAATCGCATTTGCGTCGCTGCAGAGAACACAAAAGCTTGTTCAGGACGAAAGAAAGCACAGAGCCCCAGATTTGCTGTTACCCTGGAGAGCTTGCAGAGCACTGGGGAAAGCAGGCAGAGAATTCCCTGCTAGCACCTTCTCTCTGCGCGGGAATGAGAAGTGTTCACATTGCTTCGCAGAATCGCTTTTGTGCAGAAAACACTAACACTTGTTCAGAACGAAAGAAAGCACAGAGCCCCAGATTTTATGTTGTCCTGGAGAGCTTGCAGAGCACTGGGGAAAGGCAGGCAGAGAATTCCCTGCTAGCACCTTCTCTCTGCGCGGGAATGAGAAGTGTTCACATTTTTTCGCAGAATCGCATTTGCGTCGCTTCAGAGAACACAAAAGCTTGTTCAGGACGAAAGAAAGCACAGAGCCCCAGATTTGCTGTTACCCTGGAGAGCTTGCAGAGCACTGGGGAAAGCAGGCAGAGAATTCCCTGCTAGCACCTTCTCTGTGCGCGGGAAGGCAAAGTGTTCACATTTCCTCGCAGAATCGCTTTTGTGCAGAAAACACTAACACTTGTTCAGAACGAAAGAAAGCACAGAGCCCCATATTTGCTGTTGTCCTGGAGAGCTTGCAGAGCACTGGGGAAAGGCAGGCAGAGAATTCCCTGCTAGCACCTTCTCTGTGCCTGGGAAGCAGAAGTGTTCACATTGCTTCGCAGAATCGCTTTTGTGCAGAAAACACTAACACTTGTTCAGAACAAAAGAAAGCACAGAGCCCCAGATTTGCTGTTGTCCTGGAGAGCTTGCAGAGCACTGGGGAAAGGCAGGCAGAGAATTCCCTGCTAGCACCTTCTCGGTGCCTGGGAAGCAGAAGTGTTCACATTGCTTCGCAGAATCGCTTTTGTGCAGAAAACACTAACACTTGTTCAGAACGAAAGAAAGCACAGAGCCCCAGATTTTATGTTGTCCTGGAGAGCTTGCAGAGCACTGGGGAAAGGCAGGCAGAGAATTCCCTGCTAGCACCTTCTCTCTGCGCGGGAATGAGAAGTGTTCACATTTTTTCGCAGAATCGCATTTGCGTCGCTGCAGAGAACACAAAAGCCTGTTCAGGACGAAAGAAAGCACAGAGCCCCAGATTTGCTGTTACCCTGGAGAGCTTGCAGAGCACTGGGGAAAGCAGGCAGAGAATTCCCTGCTAGCACCTTCTCTCTGCGCGGGAATGAGAAGTGTTCACATTTTTTCGCAGAATCGCATTTGCGTCGCTTCAGAGAACACAAAAGCTTGTTCAGGAGGAAAGAAAGCACAGAGCCCCAGATTTGCTGTTACCCTGGAGAGCTTGCAGAGCACTGGGGAAAGCAGGCAGAGAATTCCCTGCTAGCACCTTCTCTGTGCGCGGGAAGGCAAAGTGTTCACATTTCCTCGCAGAATCGCTTTTGTGCAGAAAACACTAACACTTGTTCAGAACGAAAGAAAGCACAGAGCCCCAGATTTGCTGTTGTCCTGGAGAGCTTGCAGAGCACTGGGGAAAGGCAGACAGAGAATTCCCTGCTAGCACCTTCTCGGTGCCTGGGAAGAAGAAGTGTTCACATTGCTTCGCAGAATCGCTTTTGTGCAGAAAACACTAACACTTGTTCAGAACGAAAGAAAGCACCGAGCCCCAGATTTGCTGTTGTCCTGGAGAGCTTGCAGAGCACTGGGGAAAGGCAGGCAGAGAATTCCCTGCTAGCACCGTGTCTGTGCGCGGGAAGGAAAAGTGTTCACATTTTTTCGCAGAATCGCATTTGCGTCGCTGCAGAGAACACAAAAGCTTGTTCAGGACGAAAGAAAGCACAGAGCCCCAGATTTGCTGTTACCCTGGAGAGCTTGCAGAGCACTGGGGAAAGGCAGGCAGAGAATTCCCTGCTAGCACCTTCTCGGTGCCTGGGAAGAAGAAGTGTTCACATTGCTTCGCAGAATCGCTTTTGTGCAGAAAACACTAACACTTGTTCAGAACGAAAGAAAGCACAGAGCCCCAGATTTTATGTTGTCCTGGAGAGCTTGCAGAGCACTGGGGAAAGACAGGCAGTGAATTCCCTGCTAGCACCTTCTCTCTGCGCGGGAATGAGAAGTGTTCACATTGCTTCGCAGAATCGCTTTTGTGCAGAAAACACTAACACTTGTTCAGAACGAAAGAAAGCACAGAGCCCCAGATTTTATGTTGTCCTGGAGAGCTTGCAGAGCACTGGGGAAAGGCAGGCAGAGAATTCCCTGCTAGCACCTTCTCTCTGCGCGGGAATGAGAAGTGTTCACATTGCTTCGCAGAATCGCTTTTGTGCAGAAAACACTAACACTTGTTCAGAACGAAAGAAAGCACAGAGCCCCAGATTTTATGTTGTCCTGGAGAGCTTGCAGAGCACTGGGGAAAGGCAGGCAGAGAATTCCCTGCTAGCACCTTCTCTCTGCGCGGGAATGAGAAGTGTTCACATTTTTTCGCAGAATCGCATTTGCGTCGCTTCAGAGAACACAAAAGCTTGTTCAGGACGAAAGAAAGCACAGAGCCCCAGATTTGCTGTTACCCTGGAGAGCTTGCAGAGCACTGGGGAAAGGCAGGCAGAGAATTCCCTGCTAGCACCTTCTCTGTGCCTGGGAAGCAGAAGTGTTCACATTGCTTCGCAGAATCGCTTTTGTGCAGAAAACACTAACACTTGTTCAGAACGAAAGAAAGCACAGAGCCCCAGATTTTATGTTGTCCTGGAGAGCTTGCAGAGCACTGGGGAAAGGCAGGCAGAGAATTCCCTGCTAGCACCTTCTCGGTGCCTGGGAAGAAGTGTTCACATTGCTTCGCAGAATCGCTTTTGTGCAGAAAACACTAACACTTGTTCAGAACGAAAGAAAGCACAGAGCCCCAGATTTTATGTTGTCCTGGAGAGCTTGCAGAGCACTGGGGAAAGGCAGGCAGAGAATTCCCTGCTAGCACCTTCTCTCTGCGCGGGAATGAGAAGTGTTCACATTTTTTCGCAGAATCGCATTTGCGTCGCTGCAGAGAACACAAAAGCTTGTTCAGGAGGAAAGAAAGCACAGAGCCCCAGATTTGCTGTTACCCTGGAGAGCTTGCAGAGCACTGGGGAAAGCAGGCAGAGAATTCCCTGCTAGCACCTTCTCTGTGCGCGGGAAGGCAAAGTGTTCACATTTCCTCGCAGAATCGCTTTTGTGCAGAAAACACTAACACTTGTTCAGAACGAAAGAAAGCACAGAGACCCATATTTGCTGTTGTCCTGGAGAGCTTGCAGAGCACTGGGGAAAGGCAGGCAGAGAATTCCCTGCTAGCACCTTCTCTGTGCCTGGGAAGCAGAAGTGTTCACATTGCTTCGCAGAATCACTTTTGTGCAGAAAACACTAACACTTGTTCAGAACAAAAGAAAGCACAGAGCCCCAGATTTGCTGTTGTCCTGGAGAGCTTGCAGAGCACTGGGGAAAGGCAGGCAGAGAAATCCCTGCTAGCACCTTCTCTGTGCCTGGGAAGCAGAAGTGTTCACATTGCTTCGCAGAATCGCTTTTGTGCAGAAAACACTAACACTTGTTCAGAACGAAAGAAAGCACAGAGCCCCAGATTTTATGTTGTCCTGGAGAGCTTGCAGAGCACTGGGGAAAGGCAGGCAGAGAATTCCCTGCTAGCACCTTCTCTCTGCGCGGGAATGAGAAGTGTTCACATTTTTTCGCAGAATCGCATTTGCGTCGCTGCAGAGAACACAAAAGCTTGTTCAGGACGAAAGAAAGCACAGAGCCCCAGATTTGCTGTTACCCTGGAGAGCTTGCAGAGCACTGGGGAAAGCAGGCAGAGAATTCCCTGCTAGCACCTTCTCTCTGGGCGGGAAGGCAAAGTGTTCACATTTCCTCGCAGAATCGCTTTTGTGCAGAAAACACTAACACTTGTTTAGAACGAAAGAAAGCACAGAGCCCCAGATTTTATGTTGTCCTGGAGAGCTTGCAGAGCACTGGGGAAAGGCAGGCAGAGAATTCCCTGCTAGCACCTTCTCTCTGCGCGGGAATGAGAAGTGTTCACATTGCTTCGCAGAATCGCTTTTGTGCAGAAAACACTAACACTTGTTCAGAACGAAAGAAAGCACAGAGCCCCAGATTTTATGTTGTCCTGGAGAGCTTGCAGAGCACTGGGGAAAGGCAGACAGAGAATTCCCTGCTAGCACCTTCTCTCTGCGCGGGAATGAGAAGTGTTCACATTTTTTCGCAGAATCGCATTTGCGTCGCTTCAGAGAACACAAAAGCTTGTTCAGGACGAAAGAAAGCACAGAGCCCCAGATTTGCTGTTACCCTGGAGAGCTTGCAGAGCACTGGGGAAAGGCAGGCAGAGAATTCCCTGCTAGCACCTTCTCTGTGCCTGGGAAGCAGAAGTGTTCACATTGCTTCGCAGAATCGCTTTTGTGCAGAAAACACTAACACTTGTTCAGAACGAAAGAAAGCACAGAGCCCCAGATTTTATGTTGTCCTGGAGAGCTTGCAGAGCACTGGGGAAAGGCAGGCAGAGAATTCCCTGCTAGCACCTTCTCGGTGCCTGGGAAGAAGTGTTCACATTGCTTCGCAGAATCGCTTTTGTGAAGAAAACACTAACACTTGTTCAGAACGAAAGAAAGCACAGAGCCCCAGATTTGCTGTTGTCCTGGAGAGCTTGCAGAGCACTGGGGAAAGGCAGGCAGAGAATTCCCTGCTAGCACCTTCTCTCTGCGCGGGAATGAGAAGTGTTCACATTTTTTCGCAGAATCGCATTTGCGTCGCTTCAGAGAACACAAAAGCTTGTTCAGGAGGAAAGAAAGCACAGAGCCCCAGATTTGCTGTTACCCTGGAGAGCTTGCAGAGCACTGGGGAAAGCAGGCAGAGAATTCCCTGCTAGCACCTTCTCTCTGCGCGGGAATGAGAAGTGTTCACATTTTTTCGCAGAATCGCATTTGCGTCGCTGCAGAGAACACAAAAGCTTGTTCAGGACGAAAGAAAGCACAGAGCCCCAGATTTGCTGTTACCCTGGAGAGCTTGCAGAGCACTGGGGAAAGCAGGCAGAGAATTCCCTGCTAGCACCTTCTCTCTGCGCGGGAATGAGAAGTGTTCACATTTTTTCGCAGAATCGCATTTGCGTCGCTTCAGAGAACACAAAAGCTTGTTCAGGAGGAAAGAAAGCACAGAGCCCCAGATTTGCTGTTACCCTGGAGAGCTTGCAGAGCACTGGGGAAAGCAGGCAGAGAATTCCCTGCTAGCACCTTCTCTGTGCGCGGGAAGGCAAAGTGTTCACATTTCCTCGCAGAATCGCTTTTGTGCAGAAAACACTAACACTTGTTCAGAACGAAAGAAAGCACAGAGCCCCAGATTTGCTGTTGTCCTGGAGAGCTTGCAGAGCACTGGGGAAAGGCAGACAGAGAATTCCCTGCTAGCACCTTCTCGGTGCCTGGGAAGAAGAAGTGTTCACATTGCTTCGCAGAATCGCTTTTGTGCAGAAAACACTAACACTTGTTCAGAACGAAAGAAAGCACCGAGCCCCAGATTTGCTGTTGTCCTGGAGAGCTTGCAGAGCACTGGGGAAAGGCAGGCAGAGAATTCCCTGCTAGCACCTTCTCTCTGCGCGGGAATGAGAAGTGTTCACATTGCTTCGCAGAATCGCTTTTGTGCAGAAAACACTAACACTTGTTCAGAACGAAAGAAAGCACATAGCCCCAGATTTTATGTTGTCCTGGAGAGCTTGCAGAGCACTGGGGAAAAGCAGGCAGAGAATTCCCTGCTAGCACCGTGTCTGTGCGCGGGAAGGAAAAGTGTTCACATTTTTTCGCAGAATCGCATTTGCGTCGCTGCAGAGAACACAAAAGCTTGTTCAGGACGAAAGAAAGCACAGAGCCCCAGATTTGCTGTTACCCTGGAGAGCTTGCAGAGCACTGGGGAAAGGCAGGCAGAGAATTCCCTGCTAGCACCTTCTCGGTGCCTGGGAAGAAGAAGTGTTCACATTGCTTCGCAGAATCGCTTTTGTGCAGAAAACACTAACACTTGTTCAGAACGAAAGAAAGCACAGAGCCCCAGATTTTATGTTGTCCTGGAGAGCTTGCAGAGCACTGGGGAAAGACAGGCAGTGAATTCCCTGCTAGCACCTTCTCTCTGCGCGGGAATGAGAAGTGTTCACATTGCTTCGCAGAATCGCTTTTGTGCAGAAAACACTAACACTTGTTCAGAACGAAAGAAAGCACAGAGCCCCAGATTTTATGTTGTCCTGGAGAGCTTGCAGAGCACTGGGGAAAGGCAGGCAGAGAATTCCCTGCTAGCACCTTCTCTCTGCGCGGGAATGAGAAGTGTTCACATTGCTTCGCAGAATCGCTTTTGTGCAGAAAACACTAACACTTGTTCAGAACGAAAGAAAGCACAGAGCCCCAGATTTTATGTTGTCCTGGAGAGCTTGCAGAGCACTGGGGAAAGGCAGGCAGAGAATTCCCTGCTAGCACCTTCTCTCTGCGCGGGAATGAGAAGTGTTCACATTTTTTCGCAGAATCGCATTTGCGTCGCTTCAGAGAACACAAAAGCTTGTTCAGGACGAAAGAAAGCACAGAGCCCCAGATTTGCTGTTACCCTGGAGAGCTTGCAGAGCACTGGGGAAAGGCAGGCAGAGAATTCCCTGCTAGCACCTTCTCTGTGCCTGGGAAGCAGAAGTGTTCACATTGCTTCGCAGAATCGCTTTTGTGCAGAAAACACTAACACTTGTTCAGAACGAAAGAAAGCACAGAGCCCCAGATTTTATGTTGTCCTGGAGAGCTTGCAGAGCACTGGGGAAAGGCAGGCAGAGAATTCCCTGCTAGCACCTTCTCGGTGCCTGGGAAGAAGTGTTCACATTGCTTCGCAGAATCGCTTTTGTGCAGAAAACACTAACACTTGTTCAGAACGAAAGAAAGCACAGAGCCCCAGATTTGCTGTTGTCCTGGAGAGCTTGCAGAGCACTGGGGAAAGGCAGGCAGAGAATTCCCTGCTAGCACCTTCTCTGTGCCTGGGAAGCAGAAGTGTTCACATTGCTTCGCAGAATCGCTTTTGTGCAGAAAACACTAACACTTGTTCAGAACGAAAGAAAGCACAGAGCCCCAGATTTTATGTTGTCCTGGAGAGCTTGCAGAGCACTGGGGAAAGGCAGGCAGAGAATTCCCTGCTAGCACCTTCTCTCTGCGCGGGAATGAGAAGTGTTCACATTTTTTCGCAGAATCGCATTTGCGTCGCTGCAGAGAACACAAAAGCTTGTTCAGGAGGAAAGAAAGCACAGAGCCCCAGATTTGCTGTTACCCTGGAGAGCTTGCAGAGCACTGGGGAAAGCAGGCAGAGAATTCCCTGCTAGCACCTTCTCTGTGCGCGGGAAGGCAAAGTGTTCACATTTCCTCGCAGAATCGCTTTTGTGCAGAAAACACTAACACTTGTTCAGAACGAAAGAAAGCACAGAGACCCATATTTGCTGTTGTCCTGGAGAGCTTGCAGAGCACTGGGGAAAGGCAGGCAGAGAATTCCCTGCTAGCACCTTCTCTGTGCCTGGGAAGCAGAAGTGTTCACATTGCTTCGCAGAATCACTTTTGTGCAGAAAACACTAACACTTGTTCAGAACAAAAGAAAGCACAGAGCCCCAGATTTGCTGTTGTCCTGGAGAGCTTGCAGAGCACTGGGGAAAGGCAGGCAGAGAAATCCCTGCTAGCACCTTCTCTGTGCCTGGGAAGCAGAAGTGTTCACATTGCTTCGCAGAATCGCTTTTGTGCAGAAAACACTAACACTTGTTCAGAACGAAAGAAAGCACAGAGCCCCAGATTTTATGTTGTCCTGGAGAGCTTGCAGAGCACTGGGGAAAGGCAGGCAGAGAATTCCCTGCTAGCACCTTCTCTCTGCGCGGGAATGAGAAGTGTTCACATTTTTTCGCAGAATCGCATTTGCGTCGCTGCAGAGAACACAAAAGCTTGTTCAGGACGAAAGAAAGCACAGAGCCCCAGATTTGCTGTTACCCTGGAGAGCTTGCAGAGCACTGGGGAAAGCAGGCAGAGAATTCCCTGCTAGCACCTTCTCTGTGGGCGGGAAGGCAAAGTGTTCACATTTCCTCGCAGAATCGCTTTTGTGCAGAAAACACTAACACTTGTTTAGAACGAAAGAAAGCACAGAGCCCCAGATTTTATGTTGTCCTGGAGAGCTTGCAGAGCACTGGGGAAAGGCAGGCAGAGAATTCCCTGCTAGCACCTTCTCTCTGCGCGGGAATGAGAAGTGTTCACATTGCTTCGCAGAATCGCTTTTGTGCAGAAAACACTAACACTTGTTCAGAACGAAAGAAAGCACAGAGCCCCAGATTTTATGTTGTCCTGGAGAGCTTGCAGAGCACTGGGGAAAGGCAGACAGAGAATTCCCTGCTAGCACCTTCTCTCTGCGCGGGAATGAGAAGTGTTCACATTTTTTCGCAGAATCGCATTTGCGTCGCTTCAGAGAACACAAAAGCTTGTTCAGGACGAAAGAAAGCACAGAGCCCCAGATTTGCTGTTACCCTGGAGAGCTTGCAGAGCACTGGGGAAAGGCAGGCAGAGAATTCCCTGCTAGCACCTTCTCTGTGCCTGGGAAGCAGAAGTGTTCACATTGCTTCGCAGAATCGCTTTTGTGCAGAAAACACTAACACTTGTTCAGAACGAAAGAAAGCACAGAGCCCCAGATTTTATGTTGTCCTGGAGAGCTTGCAGAGCACTGGGGAAAGGCAGGCAGAGAATTCCCTGCTAGCACCTTCTCTCTGCGCGGGAATGAGAAGTGTTCACATTGCTTCGCAGAATCGCTTTTGTGCAGAAAACACTAACACTTGTTCAGAACGAAAGAAAGCACAGAGCCCCAGATTTGCTGTTGTCCTGGAGAGCTTGCAGAGCACTGGGGAAAGGCAGGCAGAGAATTCCCTGCTAGCACCTTCTCGGTGCCTGGGAAGCAGAAGTGTTCACATTGCTTCGCAGAATCGCTTTTGTGCAGAAAACACTAACACTTGTTCAGAACGAAAGAAAGCACAGAGCCCCAGATTTTATGTTGTCCTGGAGAGCTTGCAGAGCACTGGGGAAAGGCAGGCAGAGAATTCCCTGCTAGCACCTTCTCTCTGCGCGGGAATGAGAAGTGTTCACATTTTTTCGCAGAATCGCATTTGCGTCGCTTCAGAGAACACAAAAGCTTGTTCAGGAGGAAAGAAAGCACAGAGCCCCAGATTTGCTGTTACCCTGGAGAGCTTGCAGAGCACTGGGGAAAGCAGGCAGAGAATTCCCTGCTAGCACCTTCTCTGTGCGCGGGAAGGCAAAGTGTTCACATTTCCTCGCAGAATCGCTTTTGTGCAGAAAACACTAACACTTGTTCAGAACGAAAGAAAGCACAGAGCCCCAGATTTGCTGTTGTCCTGGAGAGCTTGCAGAGCACTGGGGAAAGGCAGACAGAGAATTCCCTGCTAGCACCTTCTCGGTGCCTGGGAAGAAGAAGTGTTCACATTGCTTCGCAGAATCGCTTTTGTGCAGAAAACACTAACACTTGTTCAGAACGAAAGAAAGCACCGAGCCCCAGATTTGCTGTTGTCCTGGAGAGCTTGCAGAGCACTGGGGAAAGGCAGGCAGAGAATTCCCTGCTAGCACCTTCTCTCTGCGCGGGAATGAGAAGTGTTCACATTTTTTCGCAGAATCGCATTTGCGTCGCTGCAGAGAACACAAAAGCTTGTTCAGGACGAAAGAAAGCACAGAGCCCCAGATTTGCTGTTACCCTGGAGAGCTTGCAGAGCACTGGGGAAAGGCAGGCAGAGAATTCCCTGCTAGCACCTTCTCTGTGCCTGGGAAGCAGAAGTGTTCACATTGCTTCGCAGAATCGCTTTTGTGCAGAAAACAGTAACACTTGTTCAGAACGAAAGAAAGCACAGAGCCCCAGATTTGCTGTTGTCCTGGAGAGCTTGCAGAGCACTGGGGAAAGGCAGGCAGAGAATTCCCTGCTAGCACCTTCTCGGTGCCTGGGAAGAAGTGTTCACATTGCTTCGCAGAATCGCTTTTGTGCAGAAAACACTAACACTTGTTCAGAACGAAAGAAAGCACAGAGCCCCAGATTTTATGTTGTCCTGGAGAGCTTGCAGAGCACTGGGGAAAGGCAGGCAGAGAATTCCCTGCTAGCACCTTCTCTGTGCCTGGGAAGCAGAAGTGTTCACATTGCTTCGCAGAATCGCTTTTGTGCAGAAAACAGTAACACTTGTTCAGAACGAAAGAAAGCACAGAGCCCCAGATTTGCTGTTGTCCTGGAGAGCTTGCAGAGCACTGGGGAAAGGCAGGCAGAGAATTCCCTGCTAGCACCTTCTCGGTGCCTGGGAAGAAGTGTTCACATTGCTTCGCAGAATCGCTTTTGTGCAGAAAACACTAACACTTGTTCAGAACGAAAGAAAGCACAGAGCCCCAGATTTTATGTTGTCCTGGAGAGCTTGCAGAGCACTGGGGAAAGGCAGGCAGAGAATTCCCTGCTAGCACCTTCTCTGTGCCTGGGAAGCAGAAGTGTTCACATTGCTTCGCAGAATCGCTTTTGTGCAGAAAACACTAACACTTGTTCAGAACGAAAGAAAGCACAGAGCCCCAGATTTGCTGTTGTCCTGGAGAGCTTGCAGAGCACTGGGGAAAGGCAGGCAGAGAATTCCCTGCTAGCACCTTCTCTCTGCGCGGGAATGAGAAGTGTTCACATTGCTTCGCAGAATCGCTTTTGTGCAGAAAACACTAACACTTGTTCAGAACGAAAGAAAGCACATAGCCCCAGATTTTATGTTGTCCTGGAGAGCTTGCAGAGCACTGGGGAAAGGCAGGCAGAGAATTCCCTGCTAGCACCTTCTCTCTGCGCGGGAATGAGAAGTGTTCACATTTTTTCGCAGAATCGCATTTGCGTCGCTTCAGAGAACACAAAAGCTTGTTCAGGAGGAAAGAAAGCACAGAGCCCCAGATTTGCTGTTACCCTGGAGAGCTTGCAGAGCACTGGGGAAAGCAGGCAGAGAATTCCCTGCTAGCACCTTCTCTGTGCGCGGGAAGGCAAAGTGTTCACATTTCCTCGCAGAATCGCTTTTGTGCAGAAAACACTAACACTTGTTCAGAACGAAAGAAAGCACAGAGCCCCATATTTGCTGTTGTCCTGGAGAGCTTGCAGAGCACTGGGGAAAGGCAGGCAGAGAATTCCCTGCTAGCACCTTCTCTGTGCCTGGGAAGCAGAAGTGTTCACATTGCTTCGCAGAATCGCTTTTGTGCAGAAAACACTAACACTTGTTCAGAACGAAAGAAAGCACAGAGCCCCAGATTTTATGTTGTCCTGGAGAGCTTGCAGAGCACTGGGGAAAGGCAGGCAGAGAATTCCCTGCTAGCACCTTCTCGGTGCCTGGGAAGAAGTGTTCACATTGCTTCGCAGAATCGCTTTTGTGCAGAAAACACTAACACTTGTTCAGAACGAAAGAAAGCACAGAGCCCCAGATTTGCTGTTGTCCTGGAGAGCTTGCAGAGCACTGGGGAAAGGCAGGCAGAGAATTCCCTGCTAGCACCTTCTCTGTGCCTGGGAAGCAGAAGTGTTCACATTGCTTCGCAGAATCGCTTTTGTGCAGAAAACACTAACACTTGTTCAGAACGAAAGAAAGCACAGAGCCCCAGATTTTATGTTGTCCTGGAGAGCTTGCAGAGCACTGGGGAAAGGCAGGCAGAGAATTCCCTGCTAGCACCTTCTCTCTGCGCGGGAATGAGAAGTGTTCACATTGCTTCGCAGAATCGCATTTGCGTCGCTGCAGAGAACACAAAAGCTTGTTCAGGACGAAAGAAAGCACAGAGCCCCAGATTTGCTGTTACCCTGGAGAGCTTGCAGAGCACTGGGGAAAGCAGGCAGAGAATTCCCTGCTAGCACCTTCTCTCTGCGCGGGAATGAGAAGTGTTCACATTTTTTCGCAGAATCGCATTTGCGTCGCTTCAGAGAACACAAAAGCTTGTTCAGGAGGAAAGAAAGCACAGAGCCCCAGATTTGCTGTTACCCTGGAGAGCTTGAAGAGCACTGGGGAAAGCAGGCAGAGAATTCCCTGCTAGCACCTTCTCTGTGCGCGGGAAGGCAAAGTGTTCACATTTCCTCGCAGAATCGCTTTTGTGCAGAAAACACTAACACTTGTTCAGAACGAAAGAAAGCACCGAGCCCCAGATTTGCTGTTGTCCTGGAGAGCTTGCAGAGCACTGGGGAAAGGCAGGCAGAGAATTCCCTGCTAGCACCTTCTCTCTGCGCGGGAATGAGAAGTGTTCACATTGCTTCGCAGAATCGCTTTTGTGCAGAAAACACTAACACTTGTTCAGAACGAAAGAAAGCACATAGCCCCAGATTTTATGTTGTCCTGGAGAGCTTGCAGAGCACTGGGGAAAAGCAGGCAGAGAATTCCCTGCTAGCACCGTGTCTGTGCGCGGGAAGGAAAAGTGTTCACATTTTTTCGCAGAATCGCATTTGCGTCGCTGCAGAGAACACAAAAGCTTGTTCAGGACGAAAGAAAGCACAGAGCCCCAGATTTGCTGTTACCCTGGAGAGCTTGCAGAGCACTGGGGAAAGGCAGGCAGAGAATTCCCTGCTAGCACCTTCTCGGTGCCTGGGAAGAAGAAGTGTTCACATTGCTTCGCAGAATCGCTTTTGTGCAGAAAACACTAACACTTGTTCAGAACGAAAGAAAGCACAGAGCCCCAGATTTTATGTTGTCCTGGAGAGCTTGCAGAGCACTGGGGAAAGGCAGGCAGAGAATTCCCTGCTAGCACCTTCTCTCTGCGCGGGAATGAGAAGTGTTCACATTGCTTCGCAGAATCGCTTTTGTGCAGAAAACACTAACACTTGTTCAGAACGAAAGAAAGCACAGAGCCCCAGATTTTATGTTGTCCTGGAGAGCTTGCAGAGCACTGGGGAAAGGCAGGCAGAGAATTCCCTGCTAGCACCTTCTCTCTGCGCGGGAATGAGAAGTGTTCACATTGCTTCGCAGAATCGCTTTTGTGAAGAAAACACTAACACTTGTTCAGAACGAAAGAAAGCACAGAGCCCCAGATTTGCTGTTGTCCTGGAGAGCTTGCAGAGCACTGGGGAAAGGCAGGCAGAGAATTCCCTGCTAGCACCTTCTCGGTGCCTGGGAAGCAGAAGTGTTCACATTGCTTCGCAGAATCGCTTTTGTGCAGAAAACACTAACACTTGTTCAGAACGAAAGAAAGCACAGAGCCCCAGATTTTATGTTGTCCTGGAGAGCTTGCAGAGCACTGGGGAAAGGCAGGCAGAGAATTCCCTGCTAGCACCTTCTCTCTGCGCGGGAATGAGAAGTGTTCACATTTTTTCGCAGAATCGCATTTGCGTCGCTTCAGAGAACACAAAAGCTTGTTCAGGAGGAAAGAAAGCACAGAGCCCCAGATTTGCTGTTACCCTGGAGAGCTTGCAGAGCACTGGGGAAAGCAGGCAGAGAATTCCCTGCTAGCACCTTCTCTGTGCGCGGGAAGGCAAAGTGTTCACATTTCCTCGCAGAATCGCTTTTGTGCAGAAAACACTAACACTTGTTCAGAACGAAAGAAAGCACAGAGCCCCAGATTTGCTGTTGTCCTGGAGAGCTTGCAGAGCACTGGGGAAAGGCAGACAGAGAATTCCCTGCTAGCACCTTCTCGGTGCCTGGGAAGAAGAAGTGTTCACATTGCTTCGCAGAATCGCTTTTGTGCAGAAAACACTAACACTTGTTCAGAACGAAAGAAAGCACCGAGCCCCAGATTTGCTGTTGTCCTGGAGAGCTTGCAGAGCACTGGGGAAAGGCAGGCAGAGAATTCCCTGCTAGCACCTTCTCTCTGCGCGGGAATGAGAAGTGTTCACATTTTTTCGCAGAATCGCATTTGCGTCGCTGCAGAGAACACAAAAGCTTGTTCAGGACGAAAGAAAGCACAGAGCCCCAGATTTGCTGTTACCCTGGAGAGCTTGCAGAGCACTGGGGAAAGGCAGGCAGAGAATTCCCTGCTAGCACCTTCTCTGTGCCTGGGAAGCAGAAGTGTTCACATTGCTTCGCAGAATCGCTTTTGTGCAGAAAACAGTAACACTTGTTCAGAACGAAAGAAAGCACAGAGCCCCAGATTTGCTGTTGTCCTGGAGAGCTTGCAGAGCACTGGGGAAAGGCAGGCAGAGAATTCCCTGCTAGCACCTTCTCGGTGCCTGGGAAGAAGTGTTCACATTGCTTCGCAGAATCGCTTTTGTGCAGAAAACACTAACACTTGTTCAGAACGAAAGAAAGCACAGAGCCCCAGATTTTATGTTGTCCTGGAGAGCTTGCAGAGCACTGGGGAAAGGCAGGCAGAGAATTCCCTGCTAGCACCTTCTCTGTGCCTGGGAAGCAGAAGTGTTCACATTGCTTCGCAGAATCGCTTTTGTGCAGAAAACACTAACACTTGTTCAGAACGAAAGAAAGCACAGAGCCCCAGATTTTATGTTGTCCTGGAGAGCTTGCAGAGCACTGGGGAAAGGCAGGCAGAGAATTCCCTGCTAGCACCTTCTCTGTGCCTGGGAAGCAGAAGTGTTCACATTGCTTCGCAGAATCGCTTTTGTGCAGAAAACAGTAACACTTGTTCAGAACGAAAGAAAGCACAGAGCCCCATATTTGCTGTTGTCCTGGAGAGCTTGCAGAGCACTGGGGAAAGGCAGGCAGAGAATTCCCTGCTAGCACCTTCTCGGTGCCTGGGAAGAAGTGTTCACATTGCTTCGCAGAATCGCTTTTGTGCAGAAAACACTAACACTTGTTCAGAACGAAAGAAAGCACAGAGCCCCAGATTTTATGTTGTCCTGGAGAGCTTGCAGAGCACTGGGGAAAGGCAGGCAGAGAATTCCCTGCTAGCACCTTCTCTGTGCCTGGGAAGCAGAAGTGTTCACATTGCTTCGCAGAATCGCTTTTGTGCAGAAAACACTAACACTTGTTCAGAACGAAAGAAAGCACAGAGCCCCAGATTTTATGTTGTCCTGGAGAGCTTGCAGAGCACTGGGGAAAGGCAGGCAGAGAATTCCCTGCTAGCACCTTCTCTCTGCGCGGGAATGAGAAGTGTTCACATTGCTTCGCAGAATCGCTTTTGTGCAGAAAACACTAACACTTGTTCAGAACGAAAGAAAGCACATAGCCCCAGATTTTATGTTGTCCTGGAGAGCTTGCAGAGCACTGGGGAAAGGCAGGCAGAGAATTCCCTGCTAGCACCTTCTCTCTGCGCGGGAATGAGAAGTGTTCACATTTTTTCGCAGAATCGCATTTGCGTCGCTTCAGAGAACACAAAAGCTTGTTCAGGAGGAAAGAAAGCACAGAGCCCCAGATTTGCTGTTACCCTGGAGAGCTTGCAGAGCACTGGGGAAAGCAGGCAGAGAATTCCCTGCTAGCACCTTCTCTGTGCGCGGGAAGGCAAAGTGTTCACATTTCCTCGCAGAATCGCTTTTGTGCAGAAAACACTAACACTTGTTCAGAACGAAAGAAAGCACAGAGCCCCATATTTGCTGTTGTCCTGGAGAGCTTGCAGAGCACTGGGGAAAGGCAGGCAGAGAATTCCCTGCTAGCACCTTCTCTGTGCCTGGGAAGCAGAAGTGTTCACATTGCTTCGCAGAATCGCTTTTGTGCAGAAAACACTAACACTTGTTCAGAACAAAAGAAAGCACAGAGCCCCAGATTTTATGTTGTCCTGGAGAGCTTGCAGAGCACTGGGGAAAGGCAGGCAGAGAATTCCCTGCTAGCACCTTCTCGGTGCCTGGGAAGAAGTGTTCACATTGCTTCGCAGAATCGCTTTTGTGCAGAAAACACTAACACTTGTTCAGAACGAAAGAAAGCACAGAGCCCCAGATTTGCTGTTGTCCTGGAGAGCTTGCAGAGCACTGGGGAAAGGCAGGCAGAGAATTCCCTGCTAGCACCTTCTCTGTGCCTGGGAAGCAGAAGTGTTCACATTGCTTCGCAGAATCGCTTTTGTGCAGAAAACAGTAACACTTGTTCAGAACGAAAGAAAGCACAGAGCCCCAGATTTTATGTTGTCCTGGAGAGCTTGCAGAGCATTGGGGAAAGGCAGGCAGAGAATTCCCTGCTAGCACCTTCTCTCTGCGCGGGAATGAGAAGTGTTCACATTGCTTCGCAGAATCGCATTTGCGTCGCTGCAGAGAACACAAAAGCTTGTTCAGGACGAAAGAAAGCACAGAGCCCCAGATTTGCTGTTACCCTGGAGAGCTTGCAGAGCACTGGGGAAAGGCAGGCAGAGAATTCCCTGCTAGCACCTTCTCTCTGCGCGGGAATGAGAAGTGTTCACATTTTTTCGCAGAATCGCATTTGCGTCGCTTCAGAGAACACAAAAGCTTGTTCAGGAGGAAAGAAAGCACAGAGCCCCAGATTTGCTGTTACCCTGGAGAGCTTGAAGAGCACTGGGGAAAGCAGGCAGAGAATTCCCTGCTAGCACCTTCTCTGTGCGCGGGAAGGCAAAGTGTTCACATTTCCTCGCAGAATCGCTTTTGTGCAGAAAACACTAACACTTGTTCAGAACGAAAGAAAGCACCGAGCCCCAGATTTGCTGTTGTCCTGGAGAGCTTGCAGAGCACTGGGGAAAGGCAGGCAGAGAATTCCCTGCTAGCACCTTCTCTCTGCGCGGGAATGAGAAGTGTTCACATTGCTTCGCAGAATCGCTTTTGTGCAGAAAACACTAACACTTGTTCAGAACGAAAGAAAGCACATAGCCCCAGATTTTATGTTGTCCTGGAGAGCTTGCAGAGCACTGGGGAAAAGCAGGCAGAGAATTCCCTGCTAGCACCGTGTCTGTGCGCGGGAAGGAAAAGTGTTCACATTTTTTCGCAGAATCGCATTTGCGTCGCTGCAGAGAACACAAAAGCTTGTTCAGGACGAAAGAAAGCACAGAGCCCCAGATTTGCTGTTACCCTGGAGAGCTTGCAGAGCACTGGGGAAAGGCAGGCAGAGAATTCCCTGCTAGCACCTTCTCGGTGCCTGGGAAGAAGAAGTGTTCACATTGCTTCGCAGAATCGCTTTTGTGCAGAAAACACTAACACTTGTTCAGAACGAAAGAAAGCACAGAGCCCCAGATTTTATGTTGTCCTGGAGAGCTTGCAGAGCACTGGGGAAAGGCAGGCAGAGAATTCCCTGCTAGCACCTTCTCTCTGCGCGGGAATGAGAAGTGTTCACATTGCTTCGCAGAATCGCTTTTGTGCAGAAAACACTAACACTTGTTCAGAACGAAAGAAAGCACAGAGCCCCAGATTTTATGTTGTCCTGGAGAGCTTGCAGAGCACTGGGGAAAGGCAGGCAGAGAATTCCCTGCTAGCACCTTCTCTCTGCGCGGGAATGAGAAGTGTTCACATTTTTTCGCAGAATCGCATTTGCGTCGCTTCAGAGAACACAAAAGCTTGTTCAGAACGAAAGAAAGCACAGAGCCCCAGATTTGCTGTTACCCTGGAGAGCTTGCAGAGCACTGGGGAAAGGCAGGCAGAGAATTCCCTGCTAGCACCTTCTCTGTGCCTGGGAAGCAGAAGTGTTCACATTGCTTCGCAGAATCGCTTTTGTGCAGAAAACACTAACACTTGTTCAGAACGAAAGAAAGCACAGAGCCCCAGATTTTATGTTGTCCTGGAGAGCTTGCAGAGCACTGGGGAAAGGCAGGCAGAGAATTCCCTGCTAGCACCTTCTCGGTGCCTGGGAAGCAGAAGTGTTCACATTGCTTTGCAGAATCGCTTTTGTGCAGAAAACACTAACACTTGTTCAGAACGAAAGAAAGCACAGAGCCCCAGATTTTATGTTGTCCTGGAGAGCTTGCAGAGCACTGGGGAAAGGCAGGCAGAGAATTCCCTGCTAGCACCTTCTCTCTGCGCGGGAATGAGAAGTGTTCACATTTTTTCGCAGAATCGCATTTGCGTCGCTTCAGAGAACACAAAAGCTTGTTCAGGAGGAAAGAAAGCACAGAGCCCCAGATTTGCTGTTACCCTGGAGAGCTTGCAGAGCACTGGGGAAAGCAGGCAGAGAATTCCCTGCTAGCACCTTCTCTGTGCGCGGGAAGGCAAAGTGTTCACATTTCCTCGCAGAATCGCTTTTGTGCAGAAAACACTAACACTTGTTCAGAACGAAAGAAAGCACAGAGCCCCAGATTTTATGTTGTCCTGGAGAGCTTGCAGAGCACTGGGGAAAGGCAGGCAGAGAATTCCCTGCTAGCACCTTCTCGGTGCCTGGGAAGAAGAAGTGTTCACATTGCTTCGCAGAATCGCTTTTGTGCAGAAAACACTAACACTTGTTCAGAACGAAAGAAAGCACCGAGCCCCAGATTTGCTGTTGTCCTGGAGAGCTTGCAGAGCACTGGGGAAAGGCAGGCAGAGAATTCCCTGCTAGCACCTTCTCGGTGCCTGGGAAGAAGAAGTGTTCACATTGCTTCGCAGAATCGCTTTTGTGCAGAAAACACTAACACTTGTTCAGAACAAAAGAAAGCACAGAGCCCCAGATTTTATGTTGTCCTGGAGAGCTTGCAGAGCACTGGGGAAAGGCAGGCAGAGAATTCCCTGCTAGCACCTTCTCTCTGCGCTGGAATGAGAAGTGTTCACATTGCTTCGCAGAATCGCTTTTGTGCAGAAAACACTAACACTTGTTCAGAACGAAAGAAAGCACAGAGCCCCAGATTTTATGTTGTCCTGGAGAGCTTGCAGAGCACTGGGGAAAGGCAGGCAGAGAATTCCCTGCTAGCACCTTCTCTGTGCCTGGGAAGCAGAAGTGTTCACATTGCTTCGCAGAATCGCTTTTGTGCAGAAAACACTAACACTTGTTCAGAACGAAAGAAAGCACAGAGCCCCAGATTTGCTGTTGTCCTGGAGAGCTTGCAGAGCACTGGGGAAAGGCAGGCAGAGAATTCCCTGCTAGCACCTTCTCGGTGCCTGGGAAGCAGAAGTGTTCACATTGCTTCGCAGAATCGCTTTTGTGCAGAAAACACTAACACTTGTTCAGAACGAAAGAAAGCACAGAGCCCCAGATTTTATGTTGTCCTGGAGAGCTTGCAGAGCACTGGGGAAAGGCAGGCAGAGAATTCCCTGCTAGCACCTTCTCTCTGCGCGGGAATGAGAAGTGTTCACATTTTTTCGCAGAATCGCATTTGCGTCGCTTCAGAGAACACAAAAGCTTGTTCAGGAGGAAAGAAAGCACAGAGCCCCAGATTTGCTGTTACCCTGGAGAGCTTGCAGAGCACTGGGGAAAGCAGGCAGAGAATTCCCTGCTAGCACCTTCTCTGTGCGCGGGAAGGCAAAGTGTTCACATTTCCTCGCAGAATCGCTTTTGTGCAGAAAACACTAACACTTGTTCAGAACGAAAGAAAGCACAGAGCCCCAGATTTTATGTTGTCCTGGAGAGCTTGCAGAGCACTGGGGAAAGGCAGGCAGAGAATTCCCTGCTAGCACCTTCTCGGTGCCTGGGAAGAAGAAGTGTTCACATTGCTTCGCAGAATCGCTTTTGTGCAGAAAACACTAACACTTGTTCAGAACGAAAGAAAGCACCGAGCCCCAGATTTGCTGTTGTCCTGGAGAGCTTGCAGAGCACTGGGGAAAGGCAGGCAGAGAATTCCCTGCTAGCACCTTCTCGGTGCCTGGGAAGAAGAAGTGTTCACATTGCTTCGCAGAATCGCTTTTGTGCAGAAAACACTAACACTTGTTCAGAACGAAAGAAAGCACAGAGCCCCAGATTTTATGTTGTCCTGGAGAGCTTGCAGAGCACTGGGGAAAAGCAGGCAGAGAATTCCCTGCTAGCACCGTGTCTGTGCGCGGGAAGGAAAAGTGTTCACATTTTTTCGCAGAATCGCATTTGCGTCGCTGCAGAGAACACAAAAGCTTGTTCAGGACGAAAGAAAGCACAGAGCCCCAGATTTGCTGTTACCCTGGAGAGCTTGCAGAGCACTGGGGAAAGGCAGGCAGAGAATTCCCTGCTAGCACCTTCTCGGTGCCTGGGAAGAAGAAGTGTTCACATTGCTTCGCAGAATCGCTTTTGTGCAGAAAACACTAACACTTGTTCAGAACGAAAGAAAGCACAGAGCCCCAGATTTTATGTTGTCCTGGAGAGCTTGCAGAGCACTGGGGAAAGGCAGGCAGAGAATTCCCTGCTAGCACCTTCTCTCTGCGCGGGAATGAGAAGTGTTCACATTGCTTCGCAGAATCGCTTTTGTGCAGAAAACACTAACACTTGTTCAGAACGAAAGAAAGCACAGAGCCCCAGATTTTATGTTGTCCTGGAGAGCTTGCAGAGCACTGGGGAAAGGCAGGCAGAGAATTCCCTGCTAGCACCTTCTCTCTGCGCGGGAATGAGAAGTGTTCACATTTTTTCGCAGAATCGCATTTGCGTCGCTTCAGAGAACACAAAAGCTTGTTCAGGACGAAAGAAAGCACAGAGCCCCAGATTTGCTGTTACCCTGGAGAGCTTGCAGAGCACTGGGGAAAGGCAGGCAGAGAATTCCCTGCTAGCACCTTCTCTGTGCCTGGGAAGCAGAAGTGTTCACATTGCTTCGCAGAATCGCTTTTGTGCAGAAAACACTAACACTTGTTCAGAACGAAAGAAAGCACAGAGCCCCAGATTTTATGTTGTCCTGGAGAGCTTGCAGAGCACTGGGGAAAGGCAGGCAGAGAATTCCCTGCTAGCACCTTCTCGGTGCCTGGGAAGCAGAAGTGTTCACATTGCTTTGCAGAATCGCTTTTGTGCAGAAAACACTAACACTTGTTCAGAACGAAAGAAAGCACAGAGCCCCAGATTTTATGTTGTCCTGGAGAGCTTGCAGAGCACTGGGGAAAGGCAGGCAGAGAATTCCCTGCTAGCACCTTCTCTCTGCGCGGGAATGAGAAGTGTTCACATTTTTTCGCAGAATCGCATTTGCGTCGCTTCAGAGAACACAAAAGCTTGTTCAGGAGGAAAGAAAGCACAGAGCCCCAGATTTGCTGTTACCCTGGAGAGCTTGCAGAGCACTGGGGAAAGCAGGCAGAGAATTCCCTGCTAGCACCTTCTCTGTGCGCGGGAAGGCAAAGTGTTCACATTTCCTCGCAGAATCGCTTTTGTGCAGAAAACACTAACACTTGTTCAGAACGAAAGAAAGCACAGAGCCCCAGATTTTATGTTGTCCTGGAGAGCTTGCAGAGCACTGGGGAAAGGCAGGCAGAGAATTCCCTGCTAGCACCTTCTCGGTGCCTGGGAAGAAGAAGTGTTCACATTGCTTCGCAGAATCGCTTTTGTGCAGAAAACACTAACACTTGTTCAGAACGAAAGAAAGCACCGAGCCCCAGATTTGCTGTTGTCCTGGAGAGCTTGCAGAGCACTGGGGAAAGGCAGGCAGAGAATTCCCTGCTAGCACCTTCTCGGTGCCTGGGAAGAAGAAGTGTTCACATTGCTTCGCAGAATCGCTTTTGTGCAGAAAACACTAACACTTGTTCAGAACAAAAGAAAGCACAGAGCCCCAGATTTTATGTTGTCCTGGAGAGCTTGCAGAGCACTGGGGAAAGGCAGGCAGAGAATTCCCTGCTAGCACCTTCTCTCTGCGCTGGAATGAGAAGTGTTCACATTGCTTCGCAGAATCGCTTTTGTGCAGAAAACACTAACACTTGTTCAGAACGAAAGAAAGCACAGAGCCCCAGATTTTATGTTGTCCTGGAGAGCTTGCAGAGCACTGGGGAAAGGCAGGCAGAGAATTCCCTGCTAGCACCTTCTCTGTGCCTGGGAAGCAGAAGTGTTCACATTGCTTCGCAGAATCGCTTTTGTGCAGAAAACACTAACACTTGTTCAGAACGAAAGAAAGCACAGAGCCCCAGATTTGCTGTTGTCCTGGAGAGCTTGCAGAGCACTGGGGAAAGGCAGGCAGAGAATTCCCTGCTAGCACCTTCTCGGTGCCTGGGAAGCAGAAGTGTTCACATTGCTTCGCAGAATCGCTTTTGTGCAGAAAACACTAACACTTGTTCAGAACGAAAGAAAGTACAGAGCCCCAGATTTTATGTTGTCCTGGAGAGCTTGCAGAGCACTGGGGAAAGGCAGGCAGAGAATTCCCTGCTAGCACCTTCTCTCTGCGCGGGAATGAGAAGTGTTCACATTTTTTCGCAGAATCGCATATGCGTCGCTTCAGAGAACACAAAAGCTTGTTCAGGAGGAAAGAAAGCACAGAGCCCCAGATTTGCTGTTACCCTGGAGAGCTTGCAGAGCACTGGGGAAAGCAGGCAGAGAATTCCCTGCTAGCACCTTCTCTGTGCGCGGGAAGGCAAAGTGTTCACATTTCCTCGCAGAATCGCTTTTGTGCAGAAAACACTAACACTTGTTCAGAACGAAAGAAAGCACAGAGCCCCAGATTTTATGTTGTCCTGGAGAGCTTGCAGAGCACTGGGGAAAGGCAGGCAGAGAATTCCCTGCTAGCACCTTCTCGGTGCCTGGGAAGAAGAAGTGTTCACATTGCTTCGCAGAATCGCTTTTGTGCAGAAAACACTAACACTTGTTCAGAACGAAAGAAAGCACCGAGCCCCAGATTTGCTGTTGTCCTGGAGAGCTTGCAGAGCACTGGGGAAAGGCAGGCAGAGAATTCCCTGCTAGCACCTTCTCGGTGCCTGGGAAGAAGAAGTGTTCACATTGCTTCGCAGAATCGCTTTTGTGCAGAAAACACTAACACTTGTTCAGAACGAAAGAAAGCACAGAGCCCCAGATTTTATGTTGTCCTGGAGAGCTTGCAGAGCACTGGGGAAAAGCAGGCAGAGAATTCCCTGCTAGCACCGTGTCTGTGCGCGGGAAGGAAAAGTGTTCACATTTTTTCGCAGAATCGCATTTGCGTCGCTGCAGAGAACACAAAAGCTTGTTCAGGACGAAAGAAAGCACAGAGCCCCAGATTTGCTGTTACCCTGGAGAGCTTGCAGAGCACTGGGGAAAGGCAGGCAGAGAATTCCCTGCTAGCACCTTCTCTGTGGGCGGGAAGGCAAAGTGTTCACATTTCCTCGCAGAATCGCTTTTGTGCAGAAAACACTAACACTTGTTCAGAACGAAAGAAAGCACAGAGCCCCAGATTTTATGTTGTCCTGGAGAGCTTGCAGAGCACTGGGGAAAGGCAGGCAGAGAATTCCCTGCTAGCACCTTCTCTCTGCGCGGGAATGAGAAGTGTTCACATTTCCTCGCAGAATCGCTTTTGTGCAGAAAACACTAACACTTGTTCAGAACGAAAGAAAGCACAGAGCCCCAGATTTTATGTTGTCCTGGAGAGCTTGCAGAGCACTGGGGAAAGGCAGGCAGAGAATTCCCTGCTAGCACCTTCTCTCTGCGCGGGAATGAGAAGTGTTCACATTGCTTCGCAGAATCGCTTTTGTGCAGAAAACACTAACACTTGTTCAGAACGAAAGAAAGCACAGAGCCCCAGATTTTATGTTGTCCTGGAGAGCTTGCAGAGCACTGGGGAAAGGCAGGCAGAGAATTCCCTGCTAGCACCTTCTCTCTGCGCGGGAATGAGAAGTGTTCACATTGCTTCGCAGAATCGCTTTTGTGCAGAAAACACTAACACTTGTTCAGAACGAAAGAAAGCACAGAGCCCCAGATTTTATGTTGTCCTGGAGAGCTTGCAGAGCACTGGGGAAAGGCAGGCAGAGAATTCCCTGCTAGCACCTTCTCTCTGCGCGGGAATGAGAAGTGTTCACATTTTTTCGCAGAATCGCATTTGCGTCGCTGCAGAGAACACAAAAGCTTGTTCAGGACGAAAGAAAGCACAGAGCCCCAGATTTGCTGTTACCCTGGAGAGCTTGCAGAGCACTGGGGAAAGCAGGCAGAGAATTCCCTGCTAGCACCTTCTCTGTGCGCGGGAAGGCAAAGTGTTCACATTTCCTCGCAGAATCGCTTTTGTGCAGAAAACACTAACACTTGTTCAGAACGAAAGAAAGCACAGAGCCCCAGATTTGCTGTTGTCCTGGAGAGCTTGCAGAGCACTGGGGAAAGGCAGGCAGAGAATTCCCTGCTAGCACCTTCTCTCTGCGCGGGAATGAGAAGTGTTCACATTGCTTCGCAGAATCGCTTTTGTGCAGAAAACACTAACACTTGTTCAGAACGAAAGAAAGCACAGAGCCCCAGATTTTATGTTGTCCTGGAGAGCTTGCAGAGCACTGGGGAAAGGCAGGCAGAGAATTCCCTGCTAGCACCTTCTCTCTGCGCGGGAATGAGAAGTGTTCACATTTTTTCGCAGAATCGCATTTGCGTCGCTTCAGAGAACACAAAAGCTTGTTCAGGACGAAAGAAAGCACAGAGCCCCAGATTTGCTGTTACCCTGGAGAGCTTGCAGAGCACTGGGGAAAGGCAGACAGAGAATTCCCTGCTAGCACCTTCTCGGTGCCTGGGAAGAAGAAGTGTTCACATTGCTTCGCAGAATCGCTTTTGTGCAGAAAACACTAACACTTGTTCAGAACGAAAGAAAGCACCGAGCCCCAGATTTGCTGTTGTCCTGGAGAGCTTGCAGAGCACTGGGGAAAGGCAGGCAGAGAATTCCCTGCTAGCACCTTCTCGGTGCCTGGGAAGAAGAAGTGTTCACATTGCTTCGCAGAATCGCTTTTGTGCAGAAAACACTAACACTTGTTCAGAACAAAAGAAAGCACAGAGCCCCAGATTTGCTGTTGTCCTGGAGAGCTTGCAGAGCACTGGGGAAAGGCAGGCAGAGAATTCCCTGCTAGCACCTTCTCTCTGCGCTGGAATGAGAAGTGTTCACATTGCTTCGCAGAATCGCTTTTGTGCAGAAAACACTAACACTTGTTCAGAACGAAAGAAAGCACAGAGCCCCAGATTTTATGTTGTCCTGGAGAGCTTGCAGAGCACTGGGGAAAGGCAGGCAGAGAATTCCCTGCTAGCACCTTCTCTGTGCCTGGGAAGCAGAAGTGTTGACATTGCTTCGCAGAATCGCTTTTGTGCAGAAAACACTAACACTTGTTCAGAACGAAAGAAAGCACAGAGCCCCAGATTTGCTGTTGTCCTGGAGAGCTTGCAGAGCACTGGGGAAAGGCAGGCAGAGAATTCCCTGCTAGCACCTTCTCGGTGCCTGGGAAGCAGAAGTGTTCACATTGCTTCGCAGAATCGCTTTTGTGCAGAAAACACTAACACTTGTTCAGAACGAAAGAAAGCACAGAGCCCCAGATTTTATGTTGTCCTGGAGAGCTTGCAGAGCACTGGGGAAAGGCAGGCAGAGAATTCCCTGCTAGCACCTTCTCTCTGCGCGGGAATGAGAAGTGTTCACATTTTTTCGCAGAATCGCATTTGCGTCGCTTCAGAGAACACAAAAGCTTGTTCAGGAGGAAAGAAAGCACAGAGCCCCAGATTTGCTGTTACCCTGGAGAGCTTGCAGAGCACTGGGGAAAGCAGGCAGAGAATTCCCTGC
This sequence comes from Strix uralensis, assembly GCF_047716275.1. NCBI lineage: Eukaryota > Metazoa > Chordata > Aves > Strigiformes > Strigidae > Strix > Strix uralensis. The sequence continues at coordinate 123,032,489 of NC_133974.1, read as the reverse complement.
TAGCACCTTCTCTGTGCGCGGGAAGGCAAAGTGTTCACATTTCCTCGCAGAATCGCTTTTGTGCAGAAAACACTAACACTTGTTCAGAACGAAAGAAAGCACAGAGCCCCAGATTTTATGTTGTCCTGGAGAGCTTGCAGAGCACTGGGGAAAGGCAGGCAGAGAATTCCCTGCTAGCACCTTCTCGGTGCCTGGGAAGAAGAAGTGTTCACATTGCTTCGCAGAATCGCTTTTGTGCAGAAAACACTAACACTTGTTCAGAACGAAAGAAAGCACCGAGCCCCAGATTTGCTGTTGTCCTGGAGAGCTTGCAGAGCACTGGGGAAAGGCAGGCAGAGAATTCCCTGCTAGCACCTTCTCGGTGCCTGGGAAGAAGAAGTGTTCACATTGCTTCGCAGAATCGCTTTTGTGCAGAAAACACTAACACTTGTTCAGAACGAAAGAAAGCACAGAGCCCCAGATTTTATGTTGTCCTGGAGAGCTTGCAGAGCACTGGGGAAAAGCAGGCAGAGAATTCCCTGCTAGCACCGTGTCTGTGCGCGGGAAGGAAAAGTGTTCACATTTTTTCGCAGAATCGCATTTGCGTCGCTGCAGAGAACACAAAAGCTTGTTCAGGACGAAAGAAAGCACAGAGCCCCAGATTTGCTGTTACCCTGGAGAGCTTGCAGAGCACTGGGGAAAGGCAGGCAGAGAATTCCCTGCTAGCACCTTCTCGGTGCCTGGGAAGAAGAAGTGTTCACATTGCTTCGCAGAATCGCTTTTGTGCAGAAAACACTAACACTTGTTCAGAACGAAAGAAAGCACAGAGCCCCAGATTTTATGTTGTCCTGGAGAGCTTGCAGAGCACTGGGGAAAGGCAGGCAGAGAATTCCCTGCTAGCACCTTCTCTCTGCGCGGGAATGAGAAGTGTTCACATTTTTTCGCAGAATCGCATTTGCGTCGCTTCAGAGAACACAAAAGCTTGTTCAGGACGAAAGAAAGCACAGAGCCCCAGATTTGCTGTTACCCTGGAGAGCTTGCAGAGCACTGGGGAAAGCAGGCAGAGAATTCCCTGCTAGCACCTTCTCTGTGCGCGGGAAGGCAAAGTGTTCACATTGCTTCGCAGAATCGCTTTTGTGCAGAAAACACTAACACTTGTTCAGAACGAAAGAAAGCACAGAGCCCCATATTTGCTGTTGTCCTGGAGAGCTTGCAGAGCACTGGGGAAAGGCAGGCAGAGAATTCCCTGCTAGCACCTTCTCTGTGCCTGGGAAGCAGAAGTGTTCACATTGCTTCGCAGAATCGCTTTTGTGCAGAAAACACTAACACTTGTTCAGAACGAAAGAAAGCACAGAGCCCCAGATTTTATGTTGTCCTGGAGAGCTTGCAGAGCACTGGGGAAAGGCAGGCAGAGAATTCCCTGCTAGCACCTTCTCTCTGCGCGGGAATGAGAAGTGTTCACATTTTTTCGCAGAATCGCATTTGCGTCGCTTCAGAGAACACAAAAGCTTGTTCAGGACGAAAGAAAGCACAGAGCCCCAGATTTGCTGTTACCCTGGAGAGCTTGCAGAGCACTGGGGAAAGGCAGGCAGAGAATTCCCTGCTAGCACCTTCTCTGTGCCTGGGAAGCAGAAGTGTTCACATTGCTTCGCAGAATCGCTTTTGTGCAGAAAACACTAACACTTGTTCAGAACGAAAGAAAGCACAGAGCCCCAGATTTTATGTTGTCCTGGAGAGCTTGCAGAGCACTGGGGAAAGGCAGGCAGAGAATTCCCTGCTAGCACCTTCTCGGTGCCTGGGAAGCAGAAGTGTTCACATTGCTTTGCAGAATCGCTTTTGTGCAGAAAACACTAACACTTGTTCAGAACGAAAGAAAGCACAGAGCCCCAGATTTTATGTTGTCCTGGAGAGCTTGCAGAGCACTGGGGAAAGGCAGGCAGAGAATTCCCTGCTAGCACCTTCTCTCTGCGCGGGAATGAGAAGTGTTCACATTTTTTCGCAGAATCGCATTTGCGTCGCTTCAGAGAACACAAAAGCTTGTTCAGGAGGAAAGAAAGCACAGAGCCCCAGATTTGCTGTTACCCTGGAGAGCTTGCAGAGCACTGGGGAAAGCAGGCAGAGAATTCCCTGCTAGCACCTTCTCTGTGCGCGGGAAGGCAAAGTGTTCACATTTCCTCGCAGAATCGCTTTTGTGCAGAAAACACTAACACTTGTTCAGAACGAAAGAAAGCACAGAGCCCCAGATTTTATGTTGTCCTGGAGAGCTTGCAGAGCACTGGGGAAAGGCAGGCAGAGAATTCCCTGCTAGCACCTTCTCGGTGCCTGGGAAGAAGAAGTGTTCACATTGCTTCGCAGAATCGCTTTTGTGCAGAAAACACTAACACTTGTTCAGAACGAAAGAAAGCACCGAGCCCCAGATTTGCTGTTGTCCTGGAGAGCTTGCAGAGCACTGGGGAAAGGCAGGCAGAGAATTCCCTGCTAGCACCTTCTCGGTGCCTGGGAAGAAGAAGTGTTCACATTGCTTCGCAGAATCGCTTTTGTGCAGAAAACACTAACACTTGTTCAGAACAAAAGAAAGCACAGAGCCCCAGATTTTATGTTGTCCTGGAGAGCTTGCAGAGCACTGGGGAAAGGCAGGCAGAGAATTCCCTGCTAGCACCTTCTCTCTGCGCGGGAATGAGAAGTGTTCACATTGCTTCGCAGAATCGCTTTTGTGCAGAAAACACTAACACTTGTTCAGAACGAAAGAAAGCACAGAGCCCCAGATTTTATGTTGTCCTGGAGAGCTTGCAGAGCACTGGGGAAAGGCAGGCAGAGAATTCCCTGCTAGCACCTTCTCTGTGCCTGGGAAGCAGAAGTGTTCACATTGCTTCGCAGAATCGCTTTTGTGCAGAAAACACTAACACTTGTTCAGAACGAAAGAAAGCACAGAGCCCCAGATTTGCTGTTGTCCTGGAGAGCTTGCAGAGCACTGGGGAAAGGCAGGCAGAGAATTCCCTGCTAGCACCTTCTCGGTGCCTGGGAAGCAGAAGTGTTCACATTGCTTCGCAGAATCGCTTTTGTGCAGAAAACACTAACACTTGTTCAGAACGAAAGAAAGCACAGAGCCCCAGATTTTATGTTGTCCTGGAGAGCTTGCAGAGCACTGGGGAAAGGCAGGCAGAGAATTCCCTGCTAGCACCTTCTCTCTGCGCGGGAATGAGAAGTGTTCACATTTTTTCGCAGAATCGCATATGCGTCGCTTCAGAGAACACAAAAGCTTGTTCAGGAGGAAAGAAAGCACAGAGCCCCAGATTTGCTGTTACCCTGGAGAGCTTGCAGAGCACTGGGGAAAGCAGGCAGAGAATTCCCTGCTAGCACCTTCTCTGTGCGCGGGAAGGCAAAGTGTTCACATTTCCTCGCAGAATCGCTTTTGTGCAGAAAACACTAACACTTGTTCAGAACGAAAGAAAGCACAGAGCCCCAGATTTTATGTTGTCCTGGAGAGCTTGCAGAGCACTGGGGAAAGGCAGGCAGAGAATTCCCTGCTAGCACCTTCTCGGTGCCTGGGAAGAAGAAGTGTTCACATTGCTTCGCAGAATCGCTTTTGTGCAGAAAACACTAACACTTGTTCAGAACGAAAGAAAGCACCGAGCCCCAGATTTGCTGTTGTCCTGGAGAGCTTGCAGAGCACTGGGGAAAGGCAGGCAGAGAATTCCCTGCTAGCACCTTCTCGGTGCCTGGGAAGAAGAAGTGTTCACATTGCTTCGCAGAATCGCTTTTGTGCAGAAAACACTAACACTTGTTCAGAACGAAAGAAAGCACAGAGCCCCAGATTTTATGTTGTCCTGGAGAGCTTGCAGAGCACTGGGGAAAAGCAGGCAGAGAATTCCCTGCTAGCACCGTGTCTGTGCGCGGGAAGGAAAAGTGTTCACATTTTTTCGCAGAATCGCATTTGCGTCGCTGCAGAGAACACAAAAGCTTGTTCAGGACGAAAGAAAGCACAGAGCCCCAGATTTGCTGTTACCCTGGAGAGCTTGCAGAGCACTGGGGAAAGGCAGGCAGAGAATTCCCTGCTAGCACCTTCTCTGTGGGCGGGAAGGCAAAGTGTTCACATTTCCTCGCAGAATCGCTTTTGTGCAGAAAACACTAACACTTGTTCAGAACGAAAGAAAGCACAGAGCCCCAGATTTTATGTTGTCCTGGAGAGCTTGCAGAGCACTGGGGAAAGGCAGGCAGAGAATTCCCTGCTAGCACCTTCTCTCTGCGCGGGAATGAGAAGTGTTCACATTGCTTCGCAGAATCGCTTTTGTGCAGAAAACACTAACACTTGTTCAGAACGAAAGAAAGCACAGAGCCCCAGATTTTATGTTGTCCTGGAGAGCTTGCAGAGCACTGGGGAAAGGCAGGCAGAGAATTCCCTGCTAGCACCTTCTCTCTGCGCGGGAATGAGAAGTGTTCACATTGCTTCGCAGAATCGCTTTTGTGCAGAAAACACTAACACTTGTTCAGAACGAAAGAAAGCACAGAGCCCCAGATTTTATGTTGTCCTGGAGAGCTTGCAGAGCACTGGGGAAAGGCAGGCAGAGAATTCCCTGCTAGCACCTTCTCTCTGCGCGGGAATGAGAAGTGTTCACATTGCTTCGCAGAATCGCTTTTGTGCAGAAAACACTAACACTTGTTCAGAACGAAAGAAAGCACAGAGCCCCAGATTTTATGTTGTCCTGGAGAGCTTGCAGAGCACTGGGGAAAGGCAGGCAGAGAATTCCCTGCTAGGACCTTCTCTCTGCGCGGGAATGAGAAGTGTTCACATTTTTTCGCAGAATCGCATTTGCGTCGCTGCAGAGAACACAAAAGCTTGTTCAGGACGAAAGAAAGCACAGAGCCCCAGATTTGCTGTTACCCTGGAGAGCTTGCAGAGCACTGGGGAAAGCAGGCAGAGAATTCCCTGCTAGCACCTTCTCTGTGCGCGGGAAGGCAAAGTGTTCACATTTCCTCGCAGAATCGCTTTTGTGCAGAAAACACTAACACTTGTTCAGAACGAAAGAAAGCACAGAGCCCCAGATTTGCTGTTGTCCTGGAGAGCTTGCAGAGCACTGGGGAAAGGCAGGCAGAGAATTCCCTGCTAGCACCTTCTCTCTGCGCGGGAATGAGAAGTGTTCACATTGCTTCGCAGAATCGCTTTTGTGCAGAAAACACTAACACTTGTTCAGAACGAAAGAAAGCACAGAGCCCCAGATTTTATGTTGTCCTGGAGAGCTTGCAGAGCACTGGGGAAAGGCAGGCAGAGAATTCCCTGCTAGCACCTTCTCTCTGCGCGGGAATGAGAAGTGTTCACATTTTTTCGCAGAATCGCATTTGCGTCGCTTCAGAGAACACAAAAGCTTGTTCAGGACGAAAGAAAGCACAGAGCCCCAGATTTGCTGTTACCCTGGAGAGCTTGCAGAGCACTGGGGAAAGGCAGGCAGAGAATTCCCTGCTAGCACCTTCTCTGTGCGCGGGAAGGCAAAGTGTTCACATTTCCTCGCAGAATCGCTTTTGTGCAGAAAACACTAACACTTGTTCAGAACGAAAGAAAGCACAGAGCCCCAGATTTGTTGTTGTCCTGGAGAGCTTGCAGAGCACTGGGGAAAGGCAGGCAGAGAATTCCCTGCTAGCACCTTCTCTCTGCGCGGGAATGAGAAGTGTTCACATTGCTTCGCAGAATCGCTTTTGTGCAGAAAACACTAACACTTGTTCAGAACGAAAGAAAGCACAGAGCCCCAGATTTTATGTTGTCCTGGAGAGCTTGCAGAGCACTGGGGAAAGGCAGGCAGAGAATTCCCTGCTAGCACCTTCTCTCTGCGCGGGAATGAGAAGTGTTCACATTTTTTCGCAGAATCGCATTTGCGTCGCTTCAGAGAACACAAAAGCTTGTTCAGGACGAAAGAAAGCACAGAGCCCCAGATTTGCTGTTACCCTGGAGAGCTTGCAGAGCACTGGGGAAAGGCAGGCAGAGAATTCCCTGCTAGCACCTTCTCTGTGCCTGGGAAGCAGAAGTGTTCACATTGCTTCGCAGAATCACTTTTGTGCAGAAAACACTAACACTTGTTCAGAACGAAAAAAAGCACAGAGCCCCAGATTTTATGTTGTCCTGGAGAGCTTGCAGAGCACTGGGGAAAGGCAGGCAGAGAATTCCCTGCTAGCACCTTCTCTGTGCCTGGGAAGCAGAAGTGTTCACATTGCTTCGCAGAATCGCTTTTGTGCAGAAAACACTAACACTTGTTCAGAACGAAAGAAAGCACAGAGCCCCAGATTTGCTGTTGTCCTGGAGAGCTTGCAGAGCACTGGGGAAAGGCAGGCAGAGAATTCCCTGCTAGCACCTTCTCGGTGCCTGGGAAGAAGAAGTGTTCACATTGCTTCGCAGAATCGCTTTTGTGCAGAAAACACTAACACTTGTTCAGAACGAAAGAAAGCACAGAGCCCCAGATTTTATGTTGTCCTGGAGAGCTTGCAGAGCACTGGGGAAAGGCAGGCAGAGAATTCCCTGCTAGCACCTTCTCTCTGCGCGGGAAGGCAAAGTGTTCACATTTTTTCGCAGAATCGCATTTGCGTCGCTTCAGAGAACACAAAAGCTTGTTCAGGAGGAAAGAAAGCACAGAGCCCCAGATTTGCTGTTACCCTGGAGAGCTTGCAGAGCACTGGGGAAAGCAGGCAGAGAATTCCCTGCTAGCACGTTCTCTGTGCGCGGGAAGGCAAAGTGTTCACATTTCCTCGCAGAATCGCTTTTGTGCAGAAAACACTAACACTTGTTCAGAACGAAAGAAAGCACAGAGCCCCAGATTTTATGTTGTCCTGGAGAGCTTGCAGAGCACTGGGGAAAGGCAGGCAGAGAATTCCCTGCTAGCACCTTCTCGGTGCCTGGGAAGAAGAAGTGTTCACATTGCTTCGCAGAATCGCTTTTGTGCAGAAAACACTAACACTTGTTCAGAACGAAAGAAAGCACCAAGCCCCAGATTTGCTGTTGTCCTGGAGAGCTTGCAGAGCACTGGGGAAAGGCAGGCAGAGAATTCCCTGCTAGCACCTTCTCGGTGCCTGGGAAGAAGAAGTGTTCACATTGCTTCGCAGAATCGCTTTTGTGCAGAAAACACTAACACTTGTTCAGAACGAAAGAAAGCACCGAGCCCCAGATTTGCTGTTGTCCTGGAGAGCTTGCAGAGCACTGGGGAAAGGCAGGCAGAGAATTCCCTGCTAGCACCTTCTCTCTGCGCGGGAATGAGAAGTGTTCACATTTTTTCGCAGAATCGCATTTGCGTCGCTGCAGAGAACACAAAAGCTTGTTCAGGACGAAAGAAAGCACAGAGCCCCAGATTTGCTGTTACCCTGGAGAGCTTGCAGAGCACTGGGGAAAGGCAGGCAGAGAATTCCCTGCTAGCACCTTCTCTGTGCCTGGGAAGCAGAAGTGTTCACATTGCTTCGCAGAATCGCTTTTGTGCAGAAAACACTAACACTTGTTCAGAACGAAAGAAAGCACAGAGCCCCAGATTTGCTGTTGTCCTGGAGAGCTTGCAGAGCACTGGGGAAAGGCAGGCAGAGAATTCCCTGCTAGCACCTTCTCTGTGCCTGGGAAGCAGAAGTGTTCACATTGCTTCGCAGAATCGCTTTTGTGCAGAAAACACTAACACTTGTTCAGAACGAAAGAAAGCACAGAGCCCCAGATTTTATGTTGTCCTGGAGAGCTTGCAGAGCACTGGGGAAAGGCAGGCAGAGAATTCCCTGCTAGCACCTTCTCTCTGCGCGGGAATGAGAAGTGTTCACATTGCTTCGCAGAATCGCTTTTGTGCAGAAAACACTAACACTTGTTCAGAACGAAAGAAAGCACAGAGCCCCAGATTTGCTGTTGTCCTGGAGAGCTTGCAGAGCACTGGGGAAAGGCAGGCAGAGAATTCCCTGCTAGCACCTTCTCTGTGCCTGGGAAGCAGAAGTGTTCACATTGCTTCGCAGAATCGCTTTTGTGCAGAAAACACTAACACTTGTTCAGAACGAAAGAAAGCACAGAGCCCCAGATTTTATGTTGTCCTGGAGAGCTTGCAGAGCACTGGGGAAAGGCAGGCAGAGAATTCCCTGCTAGCACCTTCTCTGTGCGCGGGAATGAGAAGTGTTCACATTGCTTCGCAGAATCGCTTTTGTGCAGAAAACACTAACACTTGTTCAGAACGAAAGAAAGCACAGAGCCCCAGATTTTATGTTGTCCTGGAGAGCTTGCAGAGCACTGGGGAAAGGCAGGCAGAGAATTCCCTGCTAGCACCTTCTCGGTGCCTGGGAAGAAGAAGTGTTCACATTGCTTCGCAGAATCGCTTTTGTGCAGAAAACACTAACACTTGTTCAGAACGAAAGAAAGCACAGAGCCCCAGATTTTATGTTGTCCTGGAGAGCTTGCAGAGCACTGGGGAAAGGCAGGCAGAGAATTCCCTGCTAGCACCTTCTCTCTGCGCGGGAAGGCAAAGTGTTCACATTTTTTCGCAGAATCGCATTTGCGTCGCTTCAGAGAACACAAAAGCTTGTTCAGGAGGAAAGAAAGCACAGAGCCCCAGATTTGCTGTTACCCTGGAGAGCTTGCAGAGCACTGGGGAAAGCAGGCAGAGAATTCCCTGCTAGCACCTTCTCTGTGCGCGGGAAGGCAAAGTGTTCACATTTCCTCGCAGAATCGCTTTTGTGCAGAAAACACTAACACTTGTTCAGAACGAAAGAAAGCACAGAGCCCCAGATTTTATGTTGTCCTGGAGAGCTTGCAGAGCACTGGGGAAAGGCAGGCAGAGAATTCCCTGCTAGCACCTTCTCGGTGCCTGGGAAGAAGAAGTGTTCACATTGCTTCGCAGAATCGCTTTTGTGCAGAAAACACTAACACTTGTTCAGAACGAAAGAAAGCACCAAGCCCCAGATTTGCTGTTGTCCTGGAGAGCTTGCAGAGCACTGGGGAAAGGCAGGCAGAGAATTCCCTGCTAGCACCTTCTCTCTGCGCGGGAATGAGAAGTGTTCACATTTTTTCGCAGAATCGCATTTGCGTCGCTGCAGAGAACACAAAAGCTTGTTCAGGACGAAAGAAAGCACAGAGCCCCAGATTTGCTGTTACCCTGGAGAGCTTGCAGAGCACTGGGGAAAGGCAGGCAGAGAATTCCCTGCTAGCACCTTCTCTGTGCCTGGGAAGCAGAAGTGTTCACATTGCTTCGCAGAATCGCTTTTGTGCAGAAAACACTAACACTTGTTCAGAACGAAAGAAAGCACAGAGCCCCAGATTTGCTGTTGTCCTGGAGAGCTTGCAGAGCACTGGGGAAAGGCAGGCAGAGAATTCCCTGCTAGCACCTTCTCTGTGCCTGGGAAGCAGAAGTGTTCACATTGCTTCGCAGAATCGCTTTTGTGCAGAAAACACTAACACTTGTTCAGAACGAAAGAAAGCACAGAGCCCCAGATTTTATGTTGTCCTGGAGAGCTTGCAGAGCACTGGGGAAAGGCAGGCAGAGAATTCCCTGCTAGCACCTTCTCGGTGCCTGGGAAGAAGTGTTCACATTGCTTCGCAGAATCGCTTTTGTGCAGAAAACACTAACACTTGTTCAGAACGAAAGAAAGCACAGAGCCCCAGATTTGCTGTTGTCCTGGAGAGCTTGCAGAGCACTGGGGAAAGGCAGGCAGAGAATTCCCTGCTAGCACCTTCTCTGTGCCTGGGAAGCAGAAGTGTTCACATTGCTTCGCAGAATCGCTTTTGTGCAGAAAACACTAACACTTGTTCAGAACGAAAGAAAGCACAGAGCCCCAGATTTTATGTTGTCCTGGAGAGCTTGCAGAGCACTGGGGAAAGGCAGGCAGAGAATTCCCTGCTAGCACCTTCTCTGTGCGCGGGAATGAGAAGTGTTCACATTGCTTCGCAGAATCGCTTTTGTGCAGAAAACACTAACACTTGTTCAGAACGAAAGAAAGCACAGAGTCCCAGATTTTATGTTGTCCTGGAGAGCTTGCAGAGCACTGGGGAAAGGCAGGCAGAGAATTCCCTGCTAGCACCTTCTCTCTGCGCGGGAATGAGAAGTGTTCACATTTTTTCGCAGAATCGCATTTGCGTCGCTTCAGAGAACACAAAAGCTTGTTCAGGAGGAAAGAAAGCACAGAGCCCCAGATTTGCTGTTACCCTGGAGAGCTTGCAGAGCACTGGGGAAAGCAGGCAGAGAATTCCCTGCTAGCACCTTCTCTGTGCGCGGGAAGGCAAAGTGTTCACATTTCCTCGCAGAATCGCTTTTGTGCAGAAAACACTAACACTTGTTCAGAACGAAAGAAAGCACAGAGCCCCAGATTTGCTGTTGTCCTGGAGAGCTTGCAGAGCACTGGGGAAAGGCAGGCAGAGAATTCCCTGCTAGCACCTTCTCTGTGCCTGGGAAGCAGAAGTGTTCACATTGCTTCGCAGAATCGCTTTTGTGCAGAAAACACTAACACTTGTTCAGAACAAAAGAAAGCACAGAGCCCCAGATTTTATGTTGTCCTGGAGAGCTTGCAGAGCACTGGGGAAAGGCAGGCAGAGAATTCCCTGCTAGCACCTTCTCGGTGCCTGGGAAGAAGTGTTCACATTGCTTCGCAGAATCGCTTTTGTGCAGAAAACACTAACACTTGTTCAGAACGAAAGAAAGCACAGAGCCCCAGATTTGCTGTTGTCCTGGAGAGCTTGCAGAGCACTGGGGAAAGGCAGGCAGAGAATTCCCTGCTAGCACCTTCTCTGTGCCTGGGAAGCAGAAGTGTTCACATTGCTTCGCAGAATCGCTTTTGTGCAGAAAACACTAACACTTGTTCAGAACGAAAGAAAGCACAGAGCCCCAGATTTTATGTTGTCCTGGAGAGCTTGCAGAGCACTGGGGAAAGGCAGGCAGAGAATTCCCTGCTAGCACCTTCTCTCTGCGCGGGAATGAGAAGTGTTCACATTGCTTCGCAGAATCGCATTTGCGTCGCTGCAGAGAACACAAAAGCTTGTTCAGGACGAAAGAAAGCACAGAGCCCCAGATTTGCTGTTACCCTGGAGAGCTTGCAGAGCACTGGGGAAAGCAGGCAGAGAATTCCCTGCTAGCACCTTCTCTCTGCGCGGGAATGAGAAGTGTTCACATTTTTTCGCAGAATCGCATTTGCGTCGCTTCAGAGAACACAAAAGCTTGTTCAGGAGGAAAGAAAGCACAGAGCCCCAGATTTGCTGTTACCCTGGAGAGCTTGAAGAGCACTGGGGAAAGCAGGCAGAGAATTCCCTGCTAGCACCTTCTCTGTGCGCGGGAAGGCAAAGTGTTCACATTTCCTCACAGAATCGCTTTTGTGCAGAAAACACTAACACTTGTTCAGAACGAAAGAAAGCACAGAGCCCCAGATTTTATGTTGTCCTGGAGAGCTTGCAGAGCACTGGGGAAAGGCAGACAGAGAATTCCCTGCTAGCACCTTCTCGGTGCCTGGGAAGAAGAAGTGTTCACATTGCTTCGCAGAATCGCTTTTGTGCAGAAAACACTAACACTTGTTCAGAACGAAAGAAAGCACCGAGCCCCAGATTTGCTGTTGTCCTGGAGAGCTTGCAGAGCACTGGGGAAAGGCAGGCAGAGAATTCCCTGCTAGCACCTTCTCTCTGCGCGGGAATGAGAAGTGTTCACATTGCTTCGCAGAATCGCTTTTGTGCAGAAAACACTAACACTTGTTCAGAACGAAAGAAAGCACATAGCCCCAGATTTTATGTTGTCCTGGAGAGCTTGCAGAGCACTGGGGAAAAGCAGGCAGAGAATTCCCTGCTAGCACCGTGTCTGTGCGCGGGAAGGAAAAGTGTTCACATTTTTTCGCAGAATCGCATTTGCGTCGCTGCAGAGAACACAAAAGCTTGTTCAGGACGAAAGAAAGCACAGAGCCCCAGATTTGCTGTTACCCTGGAGAGCTTGCAGAGCACTGGGGAAAGGCAGGCAGAGAATTCCCTGCTAGCACCTTCTCGGTGCCTGGGAAGAAGAAGTGTTCACATTGCTTCGCAGAATCGCTTTTGTGCAGAAAACACTAACACTTGTTCAGAACGAAAGAAAGCACAGAGCCCCAGATTTTATGTTGTCCTGGAGAGCTTGCAGAGCACTGGGGAAAGGCAGGCAGAGAATTCCCTGCTAGCACCTTCTCTCTGCGCGGGAATGAGAAGTGTTCACATTGCTTCGCAGAATCGCTTTTGTGCAGAAAACACTAACACTTGTTCAGAACGAAAGAAAGCACAGAGCCCCAGATTTTATGTTGTCCTGGAGAGCTTGCAGAGCACTGGGGAAAGGCAGGCAGAGAATTCCCTGCTAGCACCTTCTCTCTGCGCGGGAATGAGAAGTGTTCACATTTTTTCGCAGAATCGCATTTGCGTCGCTTCAGAGAACACAAAAGCTTGTTCAGGACGAAAGAAAGCACAGAGCCCCAGATTTGCTGTTACCCTGGAGAGCTTGCAGAGCACTGGGGAAAGGCAGGCAGAGAATTCCCTGCTAGCACCTTCTCTGTGCCTGGGAAGCAGAAGTGTTCACATTGCTTCGCAGAATCGCTTTTGTGCAGAAAACACTAACACTTGTTCAGAACGAAAGAAAGCACAGAGCCCCAGATTTTATGTTGTCCTGGAGAGCTTGCAGAGCACTGGGGAAAGGCAGGCAGAGAATTCCCTGCTAGCACCTTCTCGGTGCCTGGGAAGCAGAAGTGTTCACATTGCTTCGCAGAATCGCTTTTGTGCAGAAAACACTAACACTTGTTCAGAACGAAAGAAAGCACAGAGCCCCAGATTTTATGTTGTCCTGGAGAGCTTGCAGAGCACTGGGGAAAGGCAGGCAGAGAATTCCCTGCTAGCACCTTCTCTCTGCGCGGGAATGAGAAGTGTTCACATTTTTTCGCAGAATCGCATTTGCGTCGCTTCAGAGAACACAAAAGCTTGTTCAGGAGGAAAGAAAGCACAGAGCCCCAGATTTGCTGTTACCCTGGAGAGCTTGCAGAGCACTGGGGAAAGCAGGCAGAGAATTCCCTGCTAGCACCTTCTCTGTGCGCGGGAAGGCAAAGTGTTCACATTTCCTCGCAGAATCGCTTTTGTGCAGAAAACACTAACACTTGTTCAGAACGAAAGAAAGCACAGAGCCCCAGATTTTATGTTGTCCTGGAGAGCTTGCAGAGCACTGGGGAAAGGCAGGCAGAGAATTCCCTGCTAGCACCTTCTCGGTGCCTGGAAAGAAGAAGTGTTCACATTGCTTCGCAGAATCGCTTTTGTGCAGAAAACACTAACACTTGTTCAGAACGAAAGAAAGCACCGAGCCCCAGATTTGCTGTTGTCCTGGAGAGCTTGCAGAGCACTGGGGAAAGGCAGGCAGAGAATTCCCTGCTAGCACCTTCTCGGTGCCTGGGAAGAAGAAGTGTTCACATTGCTTCGCAGAATCGCTTTTGTGCAGAAAACACTAACACTTGTTCAGAACGAAAGAAAGCACAGAGCCCCAGATTTTATGTTGTCCTGGAGAGCTTGCAGAGCACTGGGGAAAGGCAGGCAGAGAATTCCCTGCTAGCACCTTCTCTCTGCGCGGGAATGAGAAGTGTTCACATTGCTTCGCAGAATCGCTTTTGTGCAGAAAACACTAACACTTGTTCAGAACGAAAGAAAGCACAGAGCCCCAGATTTTATGTTGTCCTGGAGAGCTTGCAGAGCACTGGGGAAAGGCAGGCAGAGAATTCCCTGCTAGCACCTTCTCGGTGCCTGGGAAGAAGAAGTGTTCACATTGCTTCGCAGAATCGCTTTTGTGCAGAAAACACTAACACTTGTTCAGAACGAAAGAAAGCACCGAGCCCCAGATTTGCTGTTGTCCTGGAGAGCTTGCAGAGCACTGGGGAAAGGCAGGCAGAGAATTCCCTGCTAGCACCTTCTCGGTGCCTGGGAAGAAGAAGTGTTCACATTGCTTCGCAGAATCGCTTTTGTGCAGAAAACACTAACACTTGTTCAGAACGAAAGAAAGCACAGAGCCCCAGATTTTATGTTGTCCCGGAGAGCTTGCAGAGCACTGGGGAAAAGCAGGCAGAGAATTCCCTGCTAGCACCGTGTCTGTGCGCGGGAAGGAAAAGTGTTCACATTTTTTCGCAGAATCGCATTTGCGTCGCTGCAGAGAACACAAAAGCTTGTTCAGGACGAAAGAAAGCACAGAGCCCCAGATTTGCTGTTACCCTGGAGAGCTTGCAGAGCACTGGGGAAAGCAGGCAGAGAATTCCCTGCTAGCACCTTCTCTGTGGGCGGGAAGGCAAAGTGTTCACATTTCCTCGCAGAATCGCTTTTGTGCAGAAAACACTAACACTTGTTCAGAACGAAAGAAAGCACAGAGCCCCAGATTTTATGTTGTCCTGGAGAGCTTGCAGAGCACTGGGGAAAGGCAGGCAGAGAATTCCCTGCTAGCACCTTCTCTCTGCGCGGGAATGAGAAGTGTTCACATTTCCTCGCAGAATCGCTTTTGTGCAGAAAACACTAACACTTGTTCAGAACGAAAGAAAGCACAGAGCCCCAGATTTTATGTTGTCCTGGAGAGCTTGCAGAGCACTGGGGAAAGGCAGGCAGAGAATTCCCTGCTAGCACCTTCTCTCTGCGCGGGAATGAGAAGTGTTCACATTGCTTCGCAGAATCGCTTTTGTGCAGAAAACACTAACACTTGTTCAGAACGAAAGAAAGCACAGAGCCCCAGATTTTATGTTGTCCTGGAGAGCTTGCAGAGCACTGGGGAAAGGCAGGCAGAGAATTCCCTGCTAGCACCTTCTCTCTGCGCGGGAATGAGAAGTGTTCACATTGCTTCGCAGAATCGCTTTTGTGCAGAAAACACTAACACTTGTTCAGAACGAAAGAAAGCACAGAGCCCCAGATTTTATGTTGTCCTGGAGAGCTTGCAGAGCACTGGGGAAAGGCAGGCAGAGAATTCCCTGCTAGCACCTTCTCTCTGCGCGGGAATGAGAAGTGTTCACATTTTTTCGCAGAATCGCATTTGCGTCGCTGCAGAGAACACAAAAGCTTGTTCAGGACGAAAGAAAGCACAGAGCCCCAGATTTGCTGTTACCCTGGAGAGCTTGCAGAGCACTGGGGAAAGCAGGCAGAGAATTCCCTGCTAGCACCTTCTCTGTGCGCGGGAAGGCAAAGTGTTCACATTTCCTCGCAGAATCGCTTTTGTGCAGAAAACACTAACACTTGTTCAGAACGAAAGAAAGCACAGAGCCCCAGATTTGCTGTTGTCCTGGAGAGCTTGCAGAGCACTGGGGAAAGGCAGGCAGAGAATTCCCTGCTAGCACCTTCTCTCTGCGCGGGAATGAGAAGTGTTCACATTGCTTCGCAGAATCGCTTTTGTGCAGAAAACACTAACACTTGTTCAGAACGAAAGAAAGCACAGAGCCCCAGATTTTATGTTGTCCTGGAGAGCTTGCAGAGCACTGGGGAAAGGCAGGCAGAGAATTCCCTGCTAGCACCTTCTCTCTGCGCGGGAATGAGAAGTGTTCACATTTTTTCGCAGAATCGCATTTGCGTCGCTTCAGAGAACACAAAAGCTTGTTCAGGACGAAAGAAAGCACAGAGCCCCAGATTTGCTGTTACCCTGGAGAGCTTGCAGAGCACTGGGGAAAGGCAGGCAGAGAATTCCCTGCTAGCACCTTCTCTGTGGGCGGGAAGGCAAAGTGTTCACATTTCCTCGCAGAATCGCTTTTGTGCAGAAAACACTAACACTTGTTCAGAACGAAAGAAAGCACAGAGCCCCAGATTTGTTGTTGTCCTGGAGAGCTTGCAGAGCACTGGGGAAAGGCAGGCAGAGAATTCCCTGCTAGCACCTTCTCTCTGCGCGGGAATGAGAAGTGTTCACATTGCTTCGCAGAATCGCTTTTGTGCAGAAAACACTAACACTTGTTCAGAACGAAAGAAAGCACAGAGCCCCAGATTTTATGTTGTCCTGGAGAGCTTGCAGAGCACTGGGGAAAGGCAGGCAGAGAATTCCCTGCTAGCACCTTCTCTCTGCGCGGGAATGAGAAGTGTTCACATTTTTTCGCAGAATCGCATTTGCGTCGCTGCAGAGAACACAAAAGCTTGTTCAGGACGAAAGAAAGCACAGAGCCCCAGATTTGCTGTTACCCTGGAGAGCTTGCAGAGCACTGGGGAAAGCAGGCAGAGAATTCCCTGCTAGCACCTTCTCTGTGCGCGGGAAGGCAAAGTGTTCACATTTCCTCGCAGAATCGCTTTTGTGCAGAAAACACTAACACTTGTTCAGAACGAAAGAAAGCACAGAGCCCCAGATTTGCTGTTGTCCTGGAGAGCTTGCAGAGCACTGGGGAAAGGCAGGCAGAGAATTCCCTGCTAGCACCTTCTCTCTGCGCGGGAATGAGAAGTGTTCACATTGCTTCGCAGAATCGCTTTTGTGCAGAAAACACTAACACTTGTTCAGAACGAAAGAAAGCACAGAGCCCCAGATTTTATGTTGTCCTGGAGAGCTTGCAGAGCACTGGGGAAAGGCAGGCAGAGAATTCCCTGCTAGCACCTTCTCTCTGCGCGGGAATGAGAAGTGTTCACATTTTTTCGCAGAATCGCATTTGCGTCGCTTCAGAGAACACAAAAGCTTGTTCAGGACGAAAGAAAGCACAGAGCCCCAGATTTGCTGTTACCCTGGAGAGCTTGCAGAGCACTGGGGAAAGGCAGGCAGAGAATTCCCTGCTAGCACCTTCTCTGTGGGCGGGAAGGCAAAGTGTTCACATTTCCTCGCAGAATCGCTTTTGTGCAGAAAACACTAACACTTGTTCAGAACGAAAGAAAGCACAGAGCCCCAGATTTGTTGTTGTCCTGGAGAGCTTGCAGAGCACTGGGGAAAGGCAGGCAGAGAATTCCCTGCTAGCACCTTCTCTCTGCGCGGGAATGAGAAGTGTTCACATTGCTTCGCAGAATCGCTTTTGTGCAGAAAACACTAACACTTGTTCAGAACGAAAGAAAGCACAGAGCCCCAGATTTTATGTTGTCCTGGAGAGCTTGCAGAGCACTGGGGAAAGGCAGGCAGAGAATTCCCTGCTAGCACCTTCTCTCTGCGTGGGAATGAGAAGTGTTCACATTTTTTCGCAGAATCGCATTTGCGTCGCTTCAGAGAACACAAAAGCTTGTTCAGGACGAAAGAAAGCACAGAGCCCCAGATTTGCTGTTACCCTGGAGAGCTTGCAGAGCACTGGGGAAAGGCAGGCAGAGAATTCCCTGCTAGCACCTTCTCTGTGCCTGGGAAGCAGAAGTGTTCACATTGCTTCGCAGAATCACTTTTGTGCAGAAAACACTAACACTTGTTCAGAACGAAAGAAAGCACAGAGCCCCAGATTTTATGTTGTCCTGGAGAGCTTGCAGAGCACTGGGGAAAGGCAGGCAGAGAATTCCCTGCTAGCACCTTCTCTGTGCCTGGGAAGCAGAAGTGTTCACATTGCTTCGCAGAATCGCTTTTGTGCAGAAAACACTAACACTTGTTCAGAACGAAAGAAAGCACAGAGCCCCAGATTTGCTGTTGTCCTGGAGAGCTTGCAGAGCACTGGGGAAAGGCAGGCAGAGAATTCCCTGCTAGCACCTTCTCGGTGCCTGGGAAGAAGAAGTGTTCACATTGCTTCGCAGAATCGCTTTTGTGCAGAAAACACTAACACTTGTTCAGAACGAAAGAAAGCACAGAGCCCCAGATTTTATGTTGTCCTGGAGAGCTTGCAGAGCACTGGGGAAAGGCAGGCAGAGAATTCCCTGCTAGCACCTTCTCTCTGCGCGGGAATGAGAAGTGTTCACATTTTTTCGCAGAATCGCATTTGCGTCGCTGCAGAGAACACAAAAGCTTGTTCAGGACGAAAGAAAGCACAGAGCCCCAGATTTGCTGTTACCCTGGAGAGCTTGCAGAGCACTGGGGAAAGCAGGCAGAGAATTCCCTGCTAGCACCTTCTCTGTGCGCGGGAAGGCAAAGTGTTCACATTTCCTCGCAGAATCGCTTTTGTGCAGAAAACACTAACACTTGTTCAGAACGAAAGAAAGCACAGAGCCCCAGATTTGCTGTTGTCCTGGAGAGCTTGCAGAGCACTGGGGAAAGGCAGGCAGAGAATTCCCTGCTAGCACCTTCTCTCTGCGCGGGAATGAGAAGTGTTCACATTGCTTCGCAGAATCGCTTTTGTGCAGAAAACACTAACACTTGTTCAGAACGAAAGAAAGCACAGAGCCCCAGATTTTATGTTGTCCTGGAGAGCTTGCAGAGCACTGGGGAAAGGCAGGCAGAGAATTCCCTGCTAGCACCTTCTCTCTGCGCGGGAATGAGAAGTGTTCACACTTTTTCGCAGAATCGCATTTGCGTCGCTTCAGAGAACACAAAAGCTTGTTCAGGACGAAAGAAAGCACAGAGCCCCAGATTTGCTGTTACCCTGGAGAGCTTGCAGAGCACTGGGGAAAGGCAGGCAGAGAATTCCCTGCTAGCACCTTCTCTGTGGGCGGGAAGGCAAAGTGTTCACATTTCCTCGCAGAATCGCTTTTGTGCAGAAAACACTAACACTTGTTCAGAACGAAAGAAAGCACAGAGCCCCAGATTTGTTGTTGTCCTGGAGAGCTTGCAGAGCACTGGGGAAAGGCAGGCAGAGAATTCCCTGCTAGCACCTTCTCTGTGCGCGGGAATGAGAAGTGTTCACATTGCTTCGCAGAATCGCTTTTGTGCAGAAAACACTAACACTTGTTCAGAACGAAAGAAAGCACAGAGCCCCAGATTTTATGTTGTCCTGGAGAGCTTGCAGAGCACTGGGGAAAGGCAGGCAGAGAATTCCCTGCTAGCACCTTCTCTCTGCGCGGGAATGAGAAGTGTTCACATTTTTTCGCAGAATCGCATTTGCGTCGCTTCAGAGAACACAAAAGCTTGTTCAGGAGGAAAGAAAGCACAGAGCCCCAGATTTGCTGTTACCCTGGAGAGCTTGCAGAGCACTGGGGAAAGCAGGCAGAGAATTCCCTGCTAGCACCTTCTCTGTGCGCGGGAAGGCAAAGTGTTCACATTTCCTCGCAGAATCGCTTTTGTGCAGAAAACACTAACACTTGTTCAGAACGAAAGAAAGCACAGAGCCCCAGATTTGCTGTTGTCCTGGAGAGCTTGCAGAGCACTGGGGAAAGGCAGGCAGAGAATTCCCTGCTAGCACCTTCTCTGTGCCTGGGAAGCAGAAGTGTTCACATTGCTTCGCAGAATCGCTTTTGTGCAGAAAACACTAACACTTGTTCAGAACAAAAGAAAGCACAGAGCCCCAGATTTTATGTTGTCCTGGAGAGCTTGCAGAGCACTGGGGAAAGGCAGGCAGAGAATTCCCTGCTAGCACCTTCTCGGTGCCTGGGAAGAAGTGTTCACATTGCTTCGCAGAATCGCTTTTGTGCAGAAAACACTAACACTTGTTCAGAACGAAAGAAAGCACAGAGCCCCAGATTTGCTGTTGTCCTGGAGAGCTTGCAGAGCACTGGGGAAAGGCAGGCAGAGAATTCCCTGCTAGCACCTTCTCTGTGCCTGGGAAGCAGAAGTGTTCACATTGCTTCGCAGAATCGCTTTTGTGCAGAAAACACTAACACTTGTTCAGAACGAAAGAAAGCACAGAGCCCCAGATTTTATGTTGTCCTGGAGAGCTTGCAGAGCACTGGGGAAAGGCAGGCAGAGAATTCCCTGCTAGCACCTTCTCTCTGCGCGGGAATGAGAAGTGTTCACATTGCTTCGCAGAATCGCATTTGCGTCGCTGCAGAGAACACAAAAGCTTGTTCAGGACGAAAGAAAGCACAGAGCCCCAGATTTGCTGTTACCCTGGAGAGCTTGCAGAGCACTGGGGAAAGCAGGCAGAGAATTCCCTGCTAGCACCTTCTCTCTGCGCGGGAATGAGAAGTGTTCACATTTTTTCGCAGAATCGCATTTGCGTCGCTTCAGAGAACACAAAAGCTTGTTCAGGAGGAAAGAAAGCACAGAGCCCCAGATTTGCTGTTACCCTGGAGAGCTTGAAGAGCACTGGGGAAAGCAGGCAGAGAATTCCCTGCTAGCACCTTCTCTGTGCGCGGGAAGGCAAAGTGTTCACATTTCCTCACAGAATCGCTTTTGTGCAGAAAACACTAACACTTGTTCAGAACGAAAGAAAGCACAGAGCCCCAGATTTTATGTTGTCCTGGAGAGCTTGCAGAGCACTGGGGAAAGGCAGACAGAGAATTCCCTGCTAGCACCTTCTCGGTGCCTGGGAAGAAGAAGTGTTCACATTGCTTCGCAGAATCGCTTTTGTGCAGAAAACACTAACACTTGTTCAGAACGAAAGAAAGCACCGAGCCCCAGATTTGCTGTTGTCCTGGAGAGCTTGCAGAGCACTGGGGAAAGGCAGGCAGAGAATTCCCTGCTAGCACCTTCTCTCTGCGCGGGAATGAGAAGTGTTCACATTGCTTCGCAGAATCGCTTTTGTGCAGAAAACACTAACACTTGTTCAGAACGAAAGAAAGCACATAGCCCCAGATTTTATGTTGTCCTGGAGAGCTTGCAGAGCACTGGGGAAAAGCAGGCAGAGAATTCCCTGCTAGCACCGTGTCTGTGCGCGGGAAGGAAAAGTGTTCACATTTTTTCGCAGAATCGCATTTGCGTCGCTGCAGAGAACACAAAAGCTTGTTCAGGACGAAAGAAAGCACAGAGCCCCAGATTTGCTGTTACCCTGGAGAGCTTGCAGAGCACTGGGGAAAGGCAGGCAGAGAATTCCCTGCTAGCACCTTCTCGGTGCCTGGGAAGAAGAAGTGTTCACATTGCTTCGCAGAATCGCTTTTGTGCAGAAAACACTAACACTTGTTCAGAACGAAAGAAAGCACAGAGCCCCAGATTTTATGTTGTCCTGGAGAGCTTGCAGAGCACTGGGGAAAGGCAGGCAGAGAATTCCCTGCTAGCACCTTCTCTCTGCGCGGGAATGAGAAGTGTTCACATTGCTTCGCAGAATCGCTTTTGTGCAGAAAACACTAACACTTGTTCAGAACGAAAGAAAGCACAGAGCCCCAGATTTTATGTTGTCCTGGAGAGCTTGCAGAGCACTGGGGAAAGGCAGGCAGAGAATTCCCTGCTAGCACCTTCTCTCTGCGCGGGAATGAGAAGTGTTCACATTTTTTCGCAGAATCGCATTTGCGTCGCTTCAGAGAACACAAAAGCTTGTTCAGGACGAAAGAAAGCACAGAGCCCCAGATTTGCTGTTACCCTGGAGAGCTTGCAGAGCACTGGGGAAAGGCAGGCAGAGAATTCCCTGCTAGCACCTTCTCTGTGCCTGGGAAGCAGAAGTGTTCACATTGCTTCGCAGAATCGCTTTTGTGCAGAAAACACTAACACTTGTTCAGAACGAAAGAAAGCACAGAGCCCCAGATTTTATGTTGTCCTGGAGAGCTTGCAGAGCACTGGGGAAAGGCAGGCAGAGAATTCCCTGCTAGCACCTTCTCGGTGCCTGGGAAGCAGAAGTGTTCACATTGCTTCGCAGAATCGCTTTTGTGCAGAAAACACTAACACTTGTTCAGAACGAAAGAAAGCACAGAGCCCCAGATTTTATGTTGTCCTGGAGAGCTTGCAGAGCACTGGGGAAAGGCAGGCAGAGAATTCCCTGCTAGCACCTTCTCTCTGCGCGGGAATGAGAAGTGTTCACATTTTTTCGCAGAATCGCATTTGCGTCGCTTCAGAGAACACAAAAGCTTGTTCAGGAGGAAAGAAAGCACAGAGCCCCAGATTTGCTGTTACCCTGGAGAGCTTGCAGAGCACTGGGGAAAGCAGGCAGAGAATTCCCTGCTAGCACCTTCTCTGTGCGCGGGAAGGCAAAGTGTTCACATTTCCTCGCAGAATCGCTTTTGTGCAGAAAACACTAACACTTGTTCAGAACGAAAGAAAGCACAGAGCCCCAGATTTTATGTTGTCCTGGAGAGCTTGCAGAGCACTGGGGAAAGGCAGGCAGAGAATTCCCTGCTAGCACCTTCTCGGTGCCTGGAAAGAAGAAGTGTTCACATTGCTTCGCAGAATCGCTTTTGTGCAGAAAACACTAACACTTGTTCAGAACGAAAGAAAGCACCGAGCCCCAGATTTGCTGTTGTCCTGGAGAGCTTGCAGAGCACTGGGGAAAGGCAGGCAGAGAATTCCCTGCTAGCACCTTCTCGGTGCCTGGGAAGAAGAAGTGTTCACATTGCTTCGCAGAATCGCTTTTGTGCAGAAAACACTAACACTTGTTCAGAACGAAAGAAAGCACAGAGCCCCAGATTTTATGTTGTCCTGGAGAGCTTGCAGAGCACTGGGGAAAGGCAGGCAGAGAATTCCCTGCTAGCACCTTCTCTCTGCGCGGGAATGAGAAGTGTTCACATTGCTTCGCAGAATCGCTTTTGTGCAGAAAACACTAACACTTGTTCAGAACGAAAGAAAGCACAGAGCCCCAGATTTTATGTTGTCCTGGAGAGCTTGCAGAGCACTGGGGAAAGGCAGGCAGAGAATTCCCTGCTAGCACCTTCTCGGTGCCTGGGAAGAAGAAGTGTTCACATTGCTTCGCAGAATCGCTTTTGTGCAGAAAACACTAACACTTGTTCAGAACGAAAGAAAGCACCGAGCCCCAGATTTGCTGTTGTCCTGGAGAGCTTGCAGAGCACTGGGGAAAGGCAGGCAGAGAATTCCCTGCTAGCACCTTCTCGGTGCCTGGGAAGAAGAAGTGTTCACATTGCTTCGCAGAATCGCTTTTGTGCAGAAAACACTAACACTTGTTCAGAACGAAAGAAAGCACAGAGCCCCAGATTTTATGTTGTCCCGGAGAGCTTGCAGAGCACTGGGGAAAAGCAGGCAGAGAATTCCCTGCTAGCACCGTGTCTGTGCGCGGGAAGGAAATGTGTTCACATTTTTTCGCAGAATCGCATTTGCGTCGCTGCAGAGAACACAAAAGCTTGTTCAGGACGAAAGAAAGCACAGAGCCCCAGATTTGCTGTTACCCTGGAGAGCTTGCAGAGCACTGGGGAAAGGCAGGCAGAGAATTCCCTGCTAGCACCTTCTCTGTGCCTGGGAAGCAGAAGTGTTCACATTGCTTCGCAGAATCGCTTTTGTGCAGAAAACACTAACACTTGTTCAGAACGAAAGAAAGCACAGAGCCCCAGATTTTATGTTGTCCTGGAGAGCTTGCAGAGCACTGGGGAAAGGCAGGCAGAGAATTCCCTGCTAGCACCTTCTCTCTGCGCGGGAATGAGAAGTGTTCACATTGCTTCGCAGAATCGCATTTGCGTCGCTGCAGAGAACACAAAAGCTTGTTCAGGACGAAAGAAAGCACAGAGCCCCAGATTTGCTGTTACCCTGGAGAGCTTGCAGAGCACTGGGGAAAGCAGGCAGAGAATTCCCTGCTAGCACCTTCTCTCTGCGCGGGAATGAGAAGTGTTCACATTTTTTCGCAGAATCGCATTTGCGTCGCTTCAGAGAACACAAAAGCTTGTTCAGGAGGAAAGAAAGCACAGAGCCCCAGATTTGCTGTTACCCTGGAGAGCTTGAAGAGCACTGGGGAAAGCAGGCAGAGAATTCCCTGCTAGCACCTTCTCTGTGCGCGGGAAGGCAAAGTGTTCACATTTCCTCACAGAATCGCTTTTGTGCAGAAAACACTAACACTTGTTCAGAACGAAAGAAAGCACAGAGCCCCAGATTTTATGTTGTCCTGGAGAGCTTGCAGAGCACTGGGGAAAGGCAGACAGAGAATTCCCTGCTAGCACCTTCTCGGTGCCTGGGAAGAAGAAGTGTTCACATTGCTTCGCAGAATCGCTTTTGTGCAGAAAACACTAACACTTGTTCAGAACGAAAGAAAGCACCGAGCCCCAGATTTGCTGTTGTCCTGGAGAGCTTGCAGAGCACTGGGGAAAGGCAGGCAGAGAATTCCCTGCTAGCACCTTCTCTCTGCGCGGGAATGAGAAGTGTTCACATTGCTTCGCAGAATCGCTTTTGTGCAGAAAACACTAACACTTGTTCAGAACGAAAGAAAGCACATAGCCCCAGATTTTATGTTGTCCTGGAGAGCTTGCAGAGCACTGGGGAAAAGCAGGCAGAGAATTCCCTGCTAGCACCGTGTCTGTGCGCGGGAAGGAAAAGTGTTCACATTTTTTCGCAGAATCGCATTTGCGTCGCTGCAGAGAACACAAAAGCTTGTTCAGGACGAAAGAAAGCACAGAGCCCCAGATTTGCTGTTACCCTGGAGAGCTTGCAGAGCACTGGGGAAAGGCAGGCAGAGAATTCCCTGCTAGCACCTTCTCGGTGCCTGGGAAGAAGAAGTGTTCACATTGCTTCGCAGAATCGCTTTTGTGCAGAAAACACTAACACTTGTTCAGAACGAAAGAAAGCACAGAGCCCCAGATTTTATGTTGTCCTGGAGAGCTTGCAGAGCACTGGGGAAAGGCAGGCAGAGAATTCCCTGCTAGCACCTTCTCTCTGCGCGGGAATGAGAAGTGTTCACATTGCTTCGCAGAATCGCTTTTGTGCAGAAAACACTAACACTTGTTCAGAACGAAAGAAAGCACAGAGCCCCAGATTTTATGTTGTCCTGGAGAGCTTGCAGAGCACTGGGGAAAGGCAGGCAGAGAATTCCCTGCTAGCACCTTCTCTCTGCGCGGGAATGAGAAGTGTTCACATTTTTTCGCAGAATCGCATTTGCGTCGCTTCAGAGAACACAAAAGCTTGTTCAGGACGAAAGAAAGCACAGAGCCCCAGATTTGCTGTTACCCTGGAGAGCTTGCAGAGCACTGGGGAAAGGCAGGCAGAGAATTCCCTGCTAGCACCTTCTCTGTGCCTGGGAAGCAGAAGTGTTCACATTGCTTCGCAGAATCGCTTTTGTGCAGAAAACACTAACACTTGTTCAGAACGAAAGAAAGCACAGAGCCCCAGATTTTATGTTGTCCTGGAGAGCTTGCAGAGCACTGGGGAAAGGCAGGCAGAGAATTCCCTGCTAGCACCTTCTCGGTGCCTGGGAAGCAGAAGTGTTCACATTGCTTCGCAGAATCGCTTTTGTGCAGAAAACACTAACACTTGTTCAGAACGAAAGAAAGCACAGAGCCCCAGATTTTATGTTGTCCTGGAGAGCTTGCAGAGCACTGGGGAAAGGCAGGCAGAGAATTCCCTGCTAGCACCTTCTCTCTGCGCGGGAATGAGAAGTGTTCACATTTTTTCGCAGAATCGCATTTGCGTCGCTTCAGAGAACACAAAAGCTTGTTCAGGAGGAAAGAAAGCACAGAGCCCCAGATTTGCTGTTACCCTGGAGAGCTTGCAGAGCACTGGGGAAAGCAGGCAGAGAATTCCCTGCTAGCACCTTCTCTGTGCGCGGGAAGGCAAAGTGTTCACATTTCCTCGCAGAATCGCTTTTGTGCAGAAAACACTAACACTTGTTCAGAACGAAAGAAAGCACAGAGCCCCAGATTTTATGTTGTCCTGGAGAGCTTGCAGAGCACTGGGGAAAGGCAGGCAGAGAATTCCCTGCTAGCACCTTCTCGGTGCCTGGAAAGAAGAAGTGTTCACATTGCTTCGCAGAATCGCTTTTGTGCAGAAAACACTAACACTTGTTCAGAACGAAAGAAAGCACCGAGCCCCAGATTTGCTGTTGTCCTGGAGAGCTTGCAGAGCACTGGGGAAAGGCAGGCAGAGAATTCCCTGCTAGCACCTTCTCGGTGCCTGGGAAGAAGAAGTGTTCACATTGCTTCGCAGAATCGCTTTTGTGCAGAAAACACTAACACTTGTTCAGAACGAAAGAAAGCACAGAGCCCCAGATTTTATGTTGTCCTGGAGAGCTTGCAGAGCACTGGGGAAAGGCAGGCAGAGAATTCCCTGCTAGCACCTTCTCTCTGCGCGGGAATGAGAAGTGTTCACATTGCTTCGCAGAATCGCTTTTGTGCAGAAAACACTAACACTTGTTCAGAACGAAAGAAAGCACAGAGCCCCAGATTTTATGTTGTCCTGGAGAGCTTGCAGAGCACTGGGGAAAGGCAGGCAGAGAATTCCCTGCTAGCACCTTCTCGGTGCCTGGGAAGAAGAAGTGTTCACATTGCTTCGCAGAATCGCTTTTGTGCAGAAAACACTAACACTTGTTCAGAACGAAAGAAAGCACCGAGCCCCAGATTTGCTGTTGTCCTGGAGAGCTTGCAGAGCACTGGGGAAAGGCAGGCAGAGAATTCCCTGCTAGCACCTTCTCGGTGCCTGGGAAGAAGAAGTGTTCACATTGCTTCGCAGAATCGCTTTTGTGCAGAAAACACTAACACTTGTTCAGAACGAAAGAAAGCACAGAGCCCCAGATTTTATGTTGTCCCGGAGAGCTTGCAGAGCACTGGGGAAAAGCAGGCAGAGAATTCCCTGCTAGCACCGTGTCTGTGCGCGGGAAGGAAATGTGTTCACATTTTTTCGCAGAATCGCATTTGCGTCGCTGCAGAGAACACAAAAGCTTGTTCAGGACGAAAGAAAGCACAGAGCCCCAGATTTGCTGTTACCCTGGAGAGCTTGCAGAGCACTGGGGAAAGCAGGCAGAGAATTCCCTGCTAGCACCTTCTCTGTGGGCGGGAAGGCAAAGTGTTCACATTTCCTCGCAGAATCGCTTTTGTGCAGAAAACACTAACACTTGTTCAGAACGAAAGAAAGCACAGAGCCCCAGATTTTATGTTGTCCTGGAGAGCTTGCAGAGCACTGGGGAAAGGCAGGCAGAGAATTCCCTGCTAGCACCTTCTCTCTGCGCGGGAATGAGAAGTGTTCACATTTCCTCGCAGAATCGCTTTTGTGCAGAAAACACTAACACTTGTTCAGAACGAAAGAAAGCACAGAGCCCCAGATTTTATGTTGTCCTGGAGAGCTTGCAGAGCACTGGGGAAAGGCAGGCAGAGAATTCCCTGCTAGCACCTTCTCTCTGCGCGGGAATGAGAAGTGTTCACATTGCTTCGCAGAATCGCTTTTGTGCAGAAAACACTAACACTTGTTCAGAACGAAAGAAAGCACAGAGCCCCAGATTTTATGTTGTCCTGGAGAGCTTGCAGAGCACTGGGGAAAGGCAGGCAGAGAATTCCCTGCTAGCACCTTCTCTCTGCGCGGGAATGAGAAGTGTTCACATTGCTTCGCAGAATCGCTTTTGTGCAGAAAACACTAACACTTGTTCAGAACGAAAGAAAGCACAGAGCCCCAGATTTTATGTTGTCCTGGAGAGCTTGCAGAGCACTGGGGAAAGGCAGGCAGAGAATTCCCTGCTAGCACCTTCTCTCTGCGCGGGAATGAGAAGTGTTCACATTTTTTCGCAGAATCGCATTTGCGTCGCTGCAGAGAACACAAAAGCTTGTTCAGGACGAAAGAAAGCACAGAGCCCCAGATTTGCTGTTACCCTGGAGAGCTTGCAGAGCACTGGGGAAAGCAGGCAGAGAATTCCCTGCTAGCACCTTCTCTGTGCGCGGGAAGGCAAAGTGTTCACATTTCCTCGCAGAATCGCTTTTGTGCAGAAAACACTAACACTTGTTCAGAACGAAAGAAAGCACAGAGCCCCAGATTTGCTGTTGTCCTGGAGAGCTTGCAGAGCACTGGGGAAAGGCAGGCAGAGAATTCCCTGCTAGCACCTTCTCTCTGCGCGGGAATGAGAAGTGTTCACATTGCTTCGCAGAATCGCTTTTGTGCAGAAAACACTAACACTTGTTCAGAACGAAAGAAAGCACAGAGCCCCAGATTTTATGTTGTCCTGGAGAGCTTGCAGAGCACTGGGGAAAGGCAGGCAGAGAATTCCCTGCTAGCACCTTCTCTCTGCGCGGGAATGAGAAGTGTTCACATTTTTTCGCAGAATCGCATTTGCGTCGCTTCAGAGAACACAAAAGCTTGTTCAGGACGAAAGAAAGCACAGAGCCCCAGATTTGCTGTTACCCTGGAGAGCTTGCAGAGCACTGGGGAAAGGCAGGCAGAGAATTCCCTGCTAGCACCTTCTCTGTGGGCGGGAAGGCAAAGTGTTCACATTTCCTCGCAGAATCGCTTTTGTGCAGAAAACACTAACACTTGTTCAGAACGAAAGAAAGCACAGAGCCCCAGATTTGTTGTTGTCCTGGAGAGCTTGCAGAGCACTGGGGAAAGGCAGGCAGAGAATTCCCTGCTAGCACCTTCTCTCTGCGCGGGAATGAGAAGTGTTCACATTGCTTCGCAGAATCGCTTTTGTGCAGAAAACACTAACACTTGTTCAGAACGAAAGAAAGCACAGAGCCCCAGATTTTATGTTGTCCTGGAGAGCTTGCAGAGCACTGGGGAAAGGCAGGCAGAGAATTCCCTGCTAGCACCTTCTCTCTGCGCGGGAATGAGAAGTGTTCACATTTTTTCGCAGAATCGCATTTGCGTCGCTGCAGAGAACACAAAAGCTTGTTCAGGACGAAAGAAAGCACAGAGCCCCAGATTTGCTGTTACCCTGGAGAGCTTGCAGAGCACTGGGGAAAGCAGGCAGAGAATTCCCTGCTAGCACCTTCTCTGTGCGCGGGAAGGCAAAGTGTTCACATTTCCTCGCAGAATCGCTTTTGTGCAGAAAACACTAACACTTGTTCAGAACGAAAGAAAGCACAGAGCCCCAGATTTGCTGTTGTCCTGGAGAGCTTGCAGAGCACTGGGGAAAGGCAGGCAGAGAATTCCCTGCTAGCACCTTCTCTCTGCGCGGGAATGAGAAGTGTTCACATTGCTTCGCAGAATCGCTTTTGTGCAGAAAACACTAACACTTGTTCAGAACGAAAGAAAGCACAGAGCCCCAGATTTTATGTTGTCCTGGAGAGCTTGCAGAGCACTGGGGAAAGGCAGGCAGAGAATTCCCTGCTAGCACCTTCTCTCTGCGCGGGAATGAGAAGTGTTCACATTTTTTCGCAGAATCGCATTTGCGTCGCTTCAGAGAACACAAAAGCTTGTTCAGGACGAAAGAAAGCACAGAGCCCCAGATTTGCTGTTACCCTGGAGAGCTTGCAGAGCACTGGGGAAAGGCAGGCAGAGAATTCCCTGCTAGCACCTTCTCTGTGGGCGGGAAGGCAAAGTGTTCACATTTCCTCGCAGAATCGCTTTTGTGCAGAAAACACTAACACTTGTTCAGAACGAAAGAAAGCACAGAGCCCCAGATTTGTTGTTGTCCTGGAGAGCTTGCAGAGCACTGGGGAAAGGCAGGCAGAGAATTCCCTGCTAGCACCTTCTCTCTGCGCGGGAATGAGAAGTGTTCACATTGCTTCGCAGAATCGCTTTTGTGCAGAAAACACTAACACTTGTTCAGAACGAAAGAAAGCACAGAGCCCCAGATTTTATGTTGTCCTGGAGAGCTTGCAGAGCACTGGGGAAAGGCAGGCAGAGAATTCCCTGCTAGCACCTTCTCTCTGCGTGGGAATGAGAAGTGTTCACATTTTTTCGCAGAATCGCATTTGCGTCGCTTCAGAGAACACAAAAGCTTGTTCAGGACGAAAGAAAGCACAGAGCCCCAGATTTGTTGTTACCCTGGAGAGCTTGCAGAGCACTGGGGAAAGGCAGGCAGAGAATTCCCTGCTAGCACCTTCTCTGTGCCTGGGAAGCAGAAGTGTTCACATTGCTTCGCAGAATCACTTTTGTGCAGAAAACACTAACACTTGTTCAGAACGAAAGAAAGCACAGAGCCCCAGATTTTATGTTGTCCTGGAGAGCTTGCAGAGCACTGGGGAAAGGCAGGCAGAGAATTCCCTGCTAGCACCTTCTCTGTGCCTGGGAAGCAGAAGTGTTCACATTGCTTCGCAGAATCGCTTTTGTGCAGAAAACACTAACACTTGTTCAGAACGAAAGAAAGCACAGAGCCCCAGATTTGCTGTTGTCCTGGAGAGCTTGCAGAGCACTGGGGAAAGGCAGGCAGAGAATTCCCTGCTAGCACCTTCTCGGTGCCTGGGAAGAAGAAGTGTTCACATTGCTTCGCAGAATCGCTTTTGTGCAGAAAACACTAACACTTGTTCAGAACGAAAGAAAGCACAGAGCCCCAGATTTTATGTTGTCCTGGAGAGCTTGCAGAGCACTGGGGAAAGGCAGGCAGAGAATTCCCTGCTAGCACCTTCTCTCTGCGCGGGAATGAGAAGTGTTCACATTTTTTCGCAGAATCGCATTTGCGTCGCTGCAGAGAACACAAAAGCTTGTTCAGGACGAAAGAAAGCACAGAGCCCCAGATTTGCTGTTACCCTGGAGAGCTTGCAGAGCACTGGGGAAAGCAGGCAGAGAATTCCCTGCTAGCACCTTCTCTGTGCGCGGGAAGGCAAAGTGTTCACATTTCCTCGCAGAATCGCTTTTGTGCAGAAAACACTAACACTTGTTCAGAACGAAAGAAAGCACAGAGCCCCAGATTTGCTGTTGTCCTGGAGAGCTTGCAGAGCACTGGGGAAAGGCAGGCAGAGAATTCCCTGCTAGCACCTTCTCTCTGCGCGGGAATGAGAAGTGTTCACATTGCTTCGCAGAATCGCTTTTGTGCAGAAAACACTAACACTTGTTCAGAACGAAAGAAAGCACAGAGCCCCAGATTTTATGTTGTCCTGGAGAGCTTGCAGAGCACTGGGGAAAGGCAGGCAGAGAATTCCCTGCTAGCACCTTCTCTCTGCGCGGGAATGAGAAGTGTTCACATTTTTTCGCAGAATCGCATTTGCGTCGCTTCAGAGAACACAAAAGCTTGTTCAGGACGAAAGAAAGCACAGAGCCCCAGATTTGCTGTTACCCTGGAGAGCTTGCAGAGCACTGGGGAAAGGCAGGCAGAGAATTCCCTGCTAGCACCTTCTCTGTGGGCGGGAAGGCAAAGTGTTCACATTTCCTCGCAGAATCGCTTTTGTGCAGAAAACACTAACACTTGTTCAGAACGAAAGAAAGCACAGAGCCCCAGATTTGTTGTTGTCCTGGAGAGCTTGCAGAGCACTGGGGAAAGGCAGGCAGAGAATTCCCTGCTAGCACCTTCTCTCTGCGCGGGAATGAGAAGTGTTCACATTGCTTCGCAGAATCGCTTTTGTGCAGAAAACACTAACACTTGTTCAGAACGAAAGAAAGCACAGAGCCCCAGATTTTATGTTGTCCTGGAGAGCTTGCAGAGCACTGGGGAAAGGCAGGCAGAGAATTCCCTGCTAGCACCTTCTCTCTGCGTGGGAATGAGAAGTGTTCACATTTTTTCGCAGAATCGCATTTGCGTCGCTTCAGAGAACACAAAAGCTTGTTCAGGACGAAAGAAAGCACAGAGCCCCAGATTTGCTGTTACCCTGGAGAGCTTGCAGAGCACTGGGGAAAGGCAGGCAGAGAATTCCCTGCTAGCACCTTCTCTGTGCCTGGGAAGCAGAAGTGTTCACATTGCTTCGCAGAATCACTTTTGTGCAGAAAACACTAACACTTGTTCAGAACGAAAGAAAGCACAGAGCCCCAGATTTTATGTTGTCCTGGAGAGCTTGCAGAGCACTGGGGAAAGGCAGGCAGAGAATTCCCTGCTAGCACCTTCTCTGTGCCTGGGAAGCAGAAGTGTTCACATTGCTTCGCAGAATCGCTTTTGTGCAGAAAACACTAACACTTGTTCAGAACGAAAGAAAGCACAGAGCCCCAGATTTGCTGTTGTCCTGGAGAGCTTGCAGAGCACTGGGGAAAGGCAGGCAGAGAATTCCCTGCTAGCACCTTCTCGGTGCCTGGGAAGAAGAAGTGTTCACATTGCTTCGCAGAATCGCTTTTGTGCAGAAAACACTAACACTTGTTCAGAACGAAAGAAAGCACAGAGCCCCAGATTTTATGTTGTCCTGGAGAGCTTGCAGAGCACTGGGGAAAGGCAGGCAGAGAATTCCCTGCTAGCACCTTCTCTCTGCGCGGGAAGGCAAAGTGTTCACATTTTTTCGCAGAATCGCATTTGCGTCGCTGCAGAGAACACAAAAGCTTGTTCAGGACGAAAGAAAGCACAGAGCCCCAGATTTGCTGTTACCCTGGAGAGCTTGCAGAGCACTGGGGAAAGGCAGGCAGAGAATTCCCTGCTAGCACCTTCTCTGTGCCTGGGAAGCAGAAGTGTTCACATTGCTTCGCAGAATCGCTTTTGTGCAGAAAACTCTAACACTTGTTCAGAACGAAAGAAAGCAGAGAGCCCCAGATTTTATGTTGTCCTGGAGAGCTTGCAGAGCACTGGGGAAAGGCAGGCAGAGAATTCCCTGCTAGCACCTTCTCTCTGCGCGGGAATGAGAAGTGTTCACATTGCTTCGCAGAATCGCTTTTGTGCAGAAAACACTAACACTTGTTCAGAACGGAAGAAAGCACAGAGCCCCAGATTTTATGTTGTCCTGGAGAGCTTGCAGAGCACTGGGGAAAGGCAGGCAGAGAATTCCCTGCTAGCACCTTCTCTCTGCGCGGGAATGAGAAGTGTTCACATTTTTTCGCAGAATCGCATTTGCGTCGCTGCAGAGAACACAAAAGCTTGTTCAGGACGAAAGAAAGCACAGAGCCCCAGATTTGCTGTTACCCTGGAGAGCTTGCAGAGCACTGGGGAAAGCAGGCAGAGAATTCCCTGCTAGCACCTTCTCTGTGCGCGGGAAGGCAAAGTGTTCACATTTCCTCGCAGAATCGCTTTTGTGCAGAAAACACTAACACTTGTTCAGAACGAAAGAAAGCACAGAGCCCCAGATTTTATGTTGTCCTGGAGAGCTTGCAGAGCACTGGGGAAAGGCAGGCAGAGAATTCCCTGCTAGCACCTTCTCTCTGCGCGGGAATGAGAAGTGTTCACATTGCTTCGCAGAATCGCTTTTGTGCAGAAAACACTAACACTTGTTCAGAACGAAAGAAAGCACAGAGCCCCAGATTTGCTGTTGTCCTGGAGAGCTTGCAGAGCACTGGGGAATGGCAAGGAGAGAATTCCCTGCTAGCACCTTCTCTCTGCGCGGAAATGAGAAGTGTTGACATTGCTTCGCAGAATCGCTTTTGTGCAGAAAACACTAACACTTGTTCAGAACGAAAGAAAGCACAGAGCCCCAGATTTGCTGTTGTCCTGGAGAGCTTGCAGAGCACTGGGGAAAGGCAGGCAGAGAATTCCCTGCTAGCACCTTCTCTGTGCCTGGGAAGCAGAAGTGTTCACATTGCTTCGCAGAATCGCTTTTGTGCAGAAAACACTAACACTTGTTCAGAACGAAAGAAAGCACAGAGCCCCAGATTTTATGTTGTCCTGGAGAGCTTGCAGAGCACTGGGGAAAGGCAGGCAGAGAATTCCCTGCTAGCACCTTCTCTCTGCGCGGGAATGAGAAGTGTTCACATTGCTTCGCAGAATCGCATTTGCGTTGCTTCAGAGAACACAAAAGCTTGTTCAGGACGAAAGAAAGCACAGAGCCCCAGATTTGCTGTTACCCTGGAGAGCTTGCAGAGCACTGGGGAAAGGCAGGCAGAGAATTCCCTGCTAGCACCTTCTCTGTGCCTGGGAAGCAGAAGTGTTCACATTGCTTCGCAGAATCGCTTTTGTGCAGAAAACACTAACACTTGTTCAGAACGAAAGAAAGCACAGAGCCCCAGATTTGCTGTTACCCTGGAGAGCTTGCAGAGCACTGGGGAAAGGCAGGCAGAGAATTCCCTGCTAGCACCTTCTCTGTGCGCGGGATGCAGAAGTGTTCACATTACTTCGCAGAATCGCTTTTGTGCAGAAAACACTAACACTTGTTCAGAACGAAAGAAAGCACAGAGCCCCAGATTTTATGTTGTCCTGGAGAGCTTGCAGAGCACTGGAGAAAGGCAGGCAGAGAATTCCCTGCTAGCACCTTCTCTGTGCGCGGGATGCAGAAGTGTTGACATTGCTTCGCAGAATCGCTTTTGTGCAGAAAACACTAACACTTGTTCAGAATGAAAGAAAGCACAGAGACCCAGATTTTATGTTGTCCTGGAGAGCTTGCAGAGCACTGGGGAAAGGCAGGCAGAGAATTCCCTGCTAGCACCTTCTCTCTGCGCGGGAATGAGAAGTGTTCACATTGCTTCGCAGAATCGCTTTTGTGCAGAAAACACTAACACTTGTTCAGAACGAAAGAAAGCACAGAGCCCCAGATTTTATGTTGTCCTGGAGAGCTTGCAGAGCACTGGGGAAAGGCAGGCAGAGAATTCCCTGCTAGCACCTTCTCTCTGCGCGGGAATGAGAAGTGTTCACATTTTTTCGCAGAATCGCATTTGCGTCGCTTCAGACAACACAAAAGCTTGTTCAGGAGGAAAGAAAGCACAGAGCCCCAGATTTGCTGTTACCCTGGAGAGCTTGCAGAGCACTGGGGAAAGCAGGCAGAGAATTCCCTGCTAGCACCTTCTCTGTGCGCGGGAAGGCAAAGTGTTCACATTTCCTCGCAGAATCGCTTTTGTGCAGAAAACACTAACACTTGTTCAGAACGAAAGAAAGCACAGAGCCCCAGATTTTATGTTGTCCTGGAGAGCATGCAGAGCACTGGGGAAAGGCAGGCAGAGAATTCCCTGCTAGCACCTTCTCTCTGCGCGGGAATGAGAAGTGTTCACATTGCTTCGCAGAATCGCTTTTGTGCAGAAAACACTAACACTTGTTCAGAACGAAAGAAAGCACAGAGCCCCAGATTTTATGTTGTCCTGGAGAGCTTGCAGAGCACTGGGGAAAAGCAGGCAGAGAATTCCCTGCTAGCACCGTGTCTGTGCGCGGGAAGGAAAAGTGTTCACATTTTTTCGCAGAATCGCATTTGCGTCGCTGCAGAGAACACAAAAGCTTGTTCAGGACGAAAGAAAGCACAGAGCCCCAGATTTGCTGTTACCCTGGAGAGCTTGCAGAGCACTGGGGAAAGGCAGGCAGAGAATTCCCTGCTAGCACCTTCTCGGTGCCTGGGAAGAAGAAGTGTTCACATTGCTTCGCAGAATCGCTTTTGTGCAGAAAACACTAACACTTGTTCAGAACGAAAGAAAGCACAGAGCCCCAGATTTGCTGTTGTCTTAGAGAGCTTGCAGAGCACTGGGGAAAGGCAGGCAGAGAATTCCCTGCTAGCACCTTCTCTGTGCGCGGGATGCAGAAGTGTTCACATTGCTTCGCAGAATCGCTTTTGTGCAGAAAACACTAACACTTGTTCAGAATGAAAGAAAGCACAGAGACCCAGATTTTATGTTGTCCTGGAGAGCTTGCAGAGCACTGGGGAAAGGCAGGCAGAGAATTCCCTGCTAGCACCTTCTCTCTGCGCGGGAATGAGAAGTGTTCACATTGCTTCGCAGAATCGCTTTTGTGCAGAAAACACTAACACTTGTTCAGAACGAAAGAAAGCACAGAGCCCCAGATTTTATGTTGTCCTGGAGAGCTTGCAGAGCACTGGGGAAAGGCAGGCAGAGAATTCCCTGCTAGCACCTTCTCTCTGCGCGGGAATGAGAAGTGTTCACATTTTTTCGCAGAATCCCATTTGCGTCGCTGCAGAGAACACAAAAGCTTGTTCAGGACGAAAGAAAGCACAGAGCCCCAGATTTGCTGTTACCCTGGAGAGCTTGCAGAGCACTGGGGAAAGCAGGCAGAGAATTCCCTGCTAGCACCTTCTCTCTGCGCGGGAATGAGAAGTGTTCACATTGCTTCGCAGAATCGCTTTTGTGCAGAAAACACTAACACTTGTTCAGAACGAAAGAAAGCACAGAGCCCCAGATTTTATGTTGTCCTGGAGAGCTTGCAGAGCACTGGGGAAAGGCAGGCAGAGAATTCCCTGCTAGCACCTTCTCTCTGCGCGGGAATGAGAAGTGTTCACATTTTTTCGCAGAATCGCATTTGCGTCGCTGCAGAGAACACAAAAGCTTGTTCAGGACGAAAGAAAGCACAGAGCCCCAGATTTGCTGTTACCCTGGAGAGCTTGCAGAGCACTGGGGAAAGCAGGCAGAGAATTCCCTGCTAGCACCTTCTCTGTACGCGGGAAGGCAAAGTGTTCACATTTCCTCGCAGAATCGCTTTTGTGCAGAAAACACTAACACTTGTTCAGAACGAAAGAAAGCACAGAGACCCAGATTTTATGTTGTCCTGGAGAGCTTGCAGAGCACTGGGGAAAGGCAGGCAGAGAATTCCCTGCTAGCACCTTCTCTCTGCGCGGGAATGAGAAGTGTTCACATTGCTTCGCAGAATCGCTTTTGTGCAGAAAACACTAACACTTGTTCAGAACGAAAGAAAGCACAGAGCCCCAGATTTTATGTTGTCCTGGAGAGCTTGCAGAGCACTGGGGAAAGGCAGGCAGAGAATTCCCTGCTAGCACCTTCTCTCTGCGCGGGAATGAGAAGTGTTCACATTTTTTCGCAGAATCGCATTTGCGTCGCTTCAGAGAACACAAAAGCTTGTTCAGGACGAAAGAAAGCACAGAGCCCCAGATTTGCTGTTACCCTGGAGAGCTTGCAGAGCACTGGGGAAAGGCAGGCAGAGAATTCCCTGCTAGCACCTTCTCTGTGGGCGGGAAGGCAAAGGGTTCACATTTCCTCGCAGAATCGCTTTTGTGCAGAAAACACTAACACTTGTTCAGAACGAAAGAAAGCACAGAGCCCCAGATTTGTTGTTGTCCTGGAGAGCTTGCAGAGCACTGGGGAAAGGCAGGCAGAGAATTCCCTGCTAGCACCTTCTCTCTGCACGGGAATGAGAAGTGTTCACATTGCTTCGCAGAATCGCTTTTGTGCAGAAAACACTAACACTTGTTCAGAACGAAAGAAAGCACAGAGCCCCAGATTTTATGTTGTCCTGGAGAGCTTGCAGAGCACTGGGGAAAGGCAGGCAGAGAATTCCCTGCTAGCACCTTCTCTCTGCGCGGGAATGAGAAGTGTTCACATTTTTTCGCAGAATCGCATTTGCGTCGCTTCAGAGAACACAAAAGCTTGTTCAGGACGAAAGAAAGCACAGAGCCCCAGATTTGCTGTTACCCTGGAGAGCTTGCAGAGCACTGGGGAAAGGCAGGCAGAGAATTCCCTGCTAGCACCTTCTCTGTGCCTGGGAAGCAGAAGTGTTCACATTGCTTCGCAGAATCGCTTTTGTGCAGAAAACACTAACACTTGTTCAGAACGAAAGAAAGCACAGAGCCCCAGATTTTATGTTGTCCTGGAGAGCTTGCAGAGCACTGGGGAAAGGCAGGCAGAGAATTCCCTGCTAGCACCTTCTCTCTGCGCGGGAATGAGAAGTGTTCACATTGCTTCGCAGAATCGCTTTTGTGCAGAAAACACTAACACTTGTTCAGAACGGAAGAAAGCACAGAGCCCCAGATTTTATGTTGTCCTGGAGAGCTTGCAGAGCACTGGGGAAAGGCAGGCAGAGAATTCCCTGCTAGCACCTTCTCTCTGCGCGGGAATGAGAAGTGTTCACATTTTTTCGCAGAATCGCATTTGCGTCGCTGCAGAGAACACAAAAGCTTGTTCAGGACGAAAGAAAGCACAGAGCCCCAGATTTGCTGTTACCCTGGAGAGCTTGCAGAGCACTGGGGAAAGCAGGCAGAGAATTCCCTGCTAGCACCTTCTCTGTGCGCGGGAAGGCAAAGTGTTCACATTTCCTCGCAGAATCGCTTTTGTGCAGAAAACACTAACACTTGTTCAGAACGAAAGAAAGCACAGAGCCCCAGATTTTATGTTGTCCTGGAGAGCTTGCAGAGCACTGGGGAAAGGCAGGCAGAGAATTCCCTGCTAGCACCTTCTCTCTGCGCGGGAATGAGAAGTGTTGACATTGCTTCGCAGAATCGCTTTTGTGCAGAAAACACTAACACTTGTTCAGAACGAAAGAAAGCACAGAGCCCCAGATTTGCTGTTGTCCTGGAGAGCTTGCAGAGCACTGGGGAAAGGCAGGCAGAGAATTCCCTGCTAGCACCTTCTCTGTGCCTGGGAAGCAGAAGTGTTCACATTGCTTCGCAGAATCGCTTTTGTGCAGAAAACACTAACACTTGTTCAGAACGAAAGAAAGCACAGAGCCCCAGATTTTATGTTGTCCTGGAGAGCTTGCAGAGCACTGGGGAAAGGCAGGCAGAGAATTCCCTGCTAGCACGTTCTCTCTGCGCGGGAATGAGAAGTGTTCACATTTTTTCGCAGAATCGCATTTGCGTCGCTTCAGAGAACACAAAAGCTTGTTCAGGACGAAAGAAAGCACAGAGCCCCAGATTTGCTGTTACCCTGGAGAGCTTGCAGAGCACTGGGGAAAGGCAGGCAGAGAATTCCCTGCTAGCACCTTCTCTGTGCCTGGGAAGCAGAAGTGTTCACATTGCTTCGCAGAATCGCTTTTGTGCAGAAAACACTAACACTTGTTCAGAACGGAAGAAAGCACAGAGCCCCAGATTTTATGTTGTCCTGGAGAGCTTGCAGAGCACTGGGGAAAGGCAGGCAGAGAATTCCCTGCTAGCACCTTCTCTGTGCCTGGGAAGCAGAAGTGTTCACATTGCTTCGCAGAATCGCTTTTGTGCAGAAAACACTAACACTTGTTCAGAACGAAAGAAAGCACAGAGCCCCAGATTTGCTGTTGTCCTGGAGAGCTTGCAGAGCACTGGGGAAAGGCAGGCAGAGAATTCCCTGCTAGCACCTTCTCGGTGCCTGGGAAGCAGAAGTGTTCACATTGCTTCGCAGAATCGCTTTTGTGCAGAAAACACTAACACTTGTTCAGAACGAAAGAAAGCACCGAGCCCCAGATTTGCTGTTGTCCTGGAGAGCTTGCAGAGCACTGGGGAAAGGCAGGCAGAGAATTCCCTGCTAGCACCTTCTCGGTGCCTGGGAAGAAGAAGTGTTCACATTGCTTCGCAGAATCGCTTTTGTGCAGAAAACACTAACACTTGTTCAGAACGAAAGAAAGCACCGAGCCCCAGATTTGCTGTTGTCCTGGAGAGCTTGCAGAGCACTGGGGAAAGGCAGGCAGAGAATTCCCTGCTAGCACCGTGTCTGTGCGCGGGAAGGCAAAGTGTTCACATTTTTTCGCAGAATCGCATTTGCGTCGCTGCAGAGAACACAAAAGCTTGTTCAGGACGAAAGAAAGCACAGAGCCCCAGATTTGCTGTTACCCTGGAGAGCTTGCAGAGCACTGGGGAAAGGCAGGCAGAGAATTCCCTGCTAGCACCTTCTCTCTGCGCGGGAATGAGAAGTGTTCACATTGCTTCGCAGAATCGCTTTTGTGCAGAAAACACTAACACTTGTTCAGAACGAAAGAAAGCACAGAGCCCCAGATTTGCTGTTGTCCTGGAGAGCTTGCAGAGCACTGGGGAAAGGCAGGCAGAGAATTCCCTGCTAGCACCTTCTCGGTGCCTGGGAAGCAGAAGTGTTCACATTGCTTCGCAGAATCGCTTTTGTGCAGAAAACACTAACACTTGTTCAGAACGAAAGAAAGCACAGAGCCCCAGATTTTATGTTGTCCTGGAGAGCTTGCAGAGCACTGGGGAAAGGCAGGCAGAGAATTCCCTGCTAGCACCGTGTCTGTGCGCGGGAAGGCAAAGTGTTCACATTTTTTCGCAGAATCGCATTTGCGTCGCTTCAGAGAACACAAAAGCTTGTTCAGGAGGAAAGAAAGCACAGAGCCCCAGATTTGCTGTTACCCTGGAGAGCTTGCAGAGCACTGGGGAAAGCAGGCAGAGAATTCCCTGCTAGCACCTTCTCTGTGCGCGGGAAGGCAAAGTGTTCACATTTCCTCGCAGAATCGCTTTTGTGCAGAAAACACTAACACTTGTTCAGAACGAAAGAAAGCACAGAGCCCCAGATTTTATGTTGTCCTGGAGAGCTTGCAGAGCACTGGGGAAAGGCAGGCAGAGAATTCCCTGCTAGCACCTTCTCGGTGCCTGGGAAGAAGAAGTGTTCACATTGCTTCGCAGAATCGCTTTTGTGCAGAAAACACTAACACTTGTTCAGAACGAAAGAAAGCACCGAGCCCCAGATTTGCTGTTGTCCTGGAGAGCTTGCAGAGCACTGGGGAAAGGCAGGCAGAGAATTCCCTGCTAGCACCTTCTCGGTGCCTGGGAAGAAGAAGTGTTCACATTGCTTCGCAGAATCGCTTTTGTGCAGAAAACACTAACACTTGTTCAGAACGAAAGAAAGCACCGAGCCCCAGATTTGCTGTTGTCCTGGAGAGCTTGCAGAGCACTGGGGAAAGGCAGGCAGAGAATTCCCTGCTAGCACCGTGTCTGTGCGCGGGAATGAGAAGTGTTCACATTTTTTCGCAGAATCGCATTTGCGTCGCTGCAGAGAACACAAAAGCTTGTTCAGGACGAAAGAAAGCACAGAGCCCCAGATTTGCTGTTACCCTGGAGAGCTTGCAGAGCACTGGGGAAAGGCAGGCAGAGAATTCCCTGCTAGCACCTTCTCTCTGCGCGGGAATGAGAAGTGTTCACATTGCTTCGCAGAATCGCTTTTGTGCAGAAAACACTAACACTTGTTCAGAACGAAAGAAAGCACAGAGCCCCAGATTTGCTGTTGTCCTGGAGAGCTTGCAGAGCACTGGGGAAAGGCAGGCAGAGAATTCCCTGCTAGCACCTTCTCGGTGCCTGGGAAGCAGAAGTGTTCACATTGCTTCGCAGAATCGCTTTTGTGCAGAAAACACTAACACTTGTTCAGAACGAAAGAAAGCACAGAGCCCCAGATTTTATGTTGTCCTGGAGAGCTTGCAGAGCACTGGGGAAAGGCAGGCAGAGAATTCCCTGCTAGCACCGTGTCTGTGCGCGGGAAGGCAAAGTGTTCACATTTTTTCGCAGAATCGCATTTGCGTCGCTTCAGAGAACACAAAAGCTTGTTCAGGAGGAAAGAAAGCACAGAGCCCCAGATTTGCTGTTACCCTGGAGAGCTTGCAGAGCACTGGGGAAAGCAGGCAGAGAATTCCCTGCTAGCACCTTCTCTGTGCGCGGGAAGGCAAAGTGTTCACATTTCCTCGCAGAATCGCTTTTGTGCAGAAAACACTAACACTTGTTCAGAACGAAAGAAAGCACAGAGCCCCAGATTTTATGTTGTCCTGGAGAGCTTGCAGAGCACTGGGGAAAGGCAGGCAGAGAATTCCCTGCTAGCACCTTCTCGGTGC
Organism: Strix uralensis; assembly: GCF_047716275.1. NCBI lineage: Eukaryota > Metazoa > Chordata > Aves > Strigiformes > Strigidae > Strix > Strix uralensis. Next base: position 122,991,593 of record NC_133974.1, on the reverse strand, counting down.
CTGGGAAGAAGAAGTGTTCACATTGCTTCGCAGAATCGCTTTTGTGCAGAAAACACTAACACTTGTTCAGAACGAAAGAAAGCACCGAGCCCCAGATTTGCTGTTGTCCTGGAGAGCTTGCAGAGCACTGGGGAAAGGCAGGCAGAGAATTCCCTGCTAGCACCTTCTCGGTGCCTGGGAAGAAGAAGTGTTCACATTGCTTCGCAGAATCGCTTTTGTGCAGAAAACACTAACACTTGTTCAGAACGAAAGAAAGCACAGAGCCCCAGATTTGCTGTTGTCCTGGAGAGCTTGCAGAGCACTGGGGAAAGGCAGGCAGAGAATTCCCTGCTAGCACCTTCTCGGTGCCTGGGAAGCAGAAGTGTTCACATTGCTTCGCAGAATCGCTTTTGTGCAGAAAACACTAACACTTGTTCAGAACGAAAGAAAGCACAGAGCCCCAGATTTTATGTTGTCCTGGAGAGCTTGCAGAGCACTGGGGAAAGGCAGGCAGAGAATTCCCTGCTAGCACCTTCTCTCTGCGCGGGAAGGCAAAGTGTTCACATTTTTTCGCAGAATCGCATTTGCGTCGCTTCAGAGAACACAAAAGCTTGTTCAGGAGGAAAGAAAGCACAGAGCCCCAGATTTGCTGTTACCCTGGAGAGCTTGCAGAGCACTGGGGAAAGCAGGCAGAGAATTCCCTGCTAGCACCTTCTCTGTGCGCGGGAAGGCAAAGTGTTCACATTTCCTCGCAGAATCGCTTTTGTGCAGAAAACACTAACACTTGTTCAGAACGAAAGAAAGCACAGAGCCCCAGATTTTATGTTGTCCTGGAGAGCTTGCAGAGCACTGGGGAAAGGCAGGCAGAGAATTCCCTGCTAGCACCTTCTCGGTGCCTGGGAAGAAGAAGTGTTCACATTGCTTCGCAGAATCGCTTTTGTGCAGAAAACACTAACACTTGTTCAGAACGAAAGAAAGCACCGAGCCCCAGATTTGCTGTTGTCCTGGAGAGCTTGCAGAGCACTGGGGAAAGGCAGGCAGAGAATTCCCTGCTAGCACCTTCTCGGTGCCTGGGAAGAAGAAGTGTTCACATTGCTTCGCAGAATCGCTTTTGTGCAGAAAACACTAACACTTGTTCAGAACGAAAGAAAGCACCGAGCCCCAGATTTGCTGTTGTCCTGGAGAGCTTGCAGAGCACTGGGGAAAGGCAGGCAGAGAATTCCCTGCTAGCACCGTGTCTGTGCGCGGGAATGAGAAGTGTTCACATTTTTTCGCAGAATCGCATTTGCGTCGCTGCAGAGAACACAAAAGCTTGTTCAGGACGAAAGAAAGCACAGAGCCCCAGATTTGCTGTTACCCTGGAGAGCTTGCAGAGCACTGGGGAAAGGCAGGCAGAGAATTCCCTGCTAGCACCTTCTCTCTGCGCGGGAATGAGAAGTGTTCACATTGCTTCGCAGAATCGCTTTTGTGCAGAAAACACTAACACTTGTTCAGAACGGAAGAAAGCACAGAGCCCCAGATTTTATGTTGTCCTGGAGAGCTTGCAGAGCACTGGGGAAAGGCAGGCAGAGAATTCCCTGCTAGCACCTTCTCTCTGCGCGGGAATGAGAAGTGTTCACATTTTTTCGCAGAATCGCATTTGCGTCGCTGCAGAGAACACAAAAGCTTGTTCAGGACGAAAGAAAGCACAGAGCCCCAGATTTGCTGTTACCCTGGAGAGCTTGCAGAGCACTGGGGAAAGCAGGCAGAGAATTCCCTGCTAGCACCTTCTCTGTGCGCGGGAAGGCAAAGTGTTCACATTTCCTCGCAGAATCGCTTCTGTGCAGAAAACACTAACACTTGTTCAGAACGAAAGAAAGCACAGAGCCCCAGATTTTATGTTGTCCTGGAGAGCTTGCAGAGCACTGGGGAAAGGCAGGCAGAGAATTCCCTGCTAGCACCTTCTCTCTGCGCGGGAATGAGAAGTGTTCACATTGCTTCGCAGAATCGCTTTTGTGCAGAAAACACTAACACTTGTTCAGAACGAAAGAAAGCACAGAGCCCCAGATTTGCTGTTGTCCTGGAGAGCTTGCAGAGCACTGGGGAATGGCAAGGAGAGAATTCCCTGCTAGCACCTTCTCTCTGCGCGGGAATGAGAAGTGTTGACATTGCTTCGCAGAATCGCTTTTGTGCAGAAAACACTAACACTTGTTCAGAACGAAAGAAAGCACAGAGCCCCAGATTTGCTGTTGTCCTGGAGAGCTTGCAGAGCACTGGGGAAAGGCAGGCAGAGAATTCCCTGCTAGCACCTTCTCTGTGCCTGGGAAGCAGAAGTGTTCACATTGCTTCGCAGAATCGCTTTTGTGCAGAAAACACTAACACTTGTTCAGAACGAAAGAAAGCACAGAGCCCCAGATTTTATGTTGTCCTGGAGAGCTTGCAGAGCACTGGGGAAAGGCAGGCAGAGAATTCCCTGCTAGCACGTTCTCTCTGCGCGGGAATGAGAAGTGTTCACATTTTTTCGCAGAATCGCATTTGCGTCGCTTCAGAGAACACAAAAGCTTGTTCAGGACGAAAGAAAGCACAGAGCCCCAGATTTGCTGTTACCCTGGAGAGCTTGCAGAGCACTGGGGAAAGGCAGGCAGAGAATTCCCTGCTAGCACCTTCTCTGTGCCTGGGAAGCAGAAGTGTTCACATTGCTTCGCAGAATCGCTTTTGTGCAGAAAACACTAACACTTGTTCAGAACGAAAGAAAGCACAGAGCCCCAGATTTGCTGTTACCCTGGAGAGCTTGCAGAGCACTGGGGAAAGGCAGGCAGAGAATTCCCTGCTAGCACCTTCTCTGTGCGCGGGATGCAGAAGTGTTCACATTGCTTCGCAGAATCGCTTTTGTGCAGAAAACACTAACACTTGTTCAGAACGAAAGAAAGCACAGAGCCCCAGATTTGCTGTTGTCCTGGAGAGCTTGCAGAGCACTGGGGAAAGGCAGGCAGAGAATTCCCTGCTAGCACCTTCTCTGTGCGCGGGATGCAGAAGTGTTCACATTGCTTCGCAGAATCGCTTTTGTGCAGAAAACACTAACACTTGTTCAGAACGAAAGAAAGCACAGAGCCCCAGATTTGCTGTTGTCCTGGAGAGCTTGCAGAGCACTGGGGAAAGGCAGGCAGAGAATTCCCTGCTAGCACCTTCTCGGTGCCTGGGAAGCAGAAGTGTTCACATTGCTTCGCAGAATCGCTTTTGTGCAGAAAACACTAACACTTGTTCAGAACGAAAGAAAGCACAGAGCCCCAGATTTTATGTTGTCCTGGAGAGCTTGCAGAGCACTGGGGAAAGGCAGGCAGAGAATTCCCTGCTAGCACCTTCTCTCTGCGCGGGAAGGCAAAGTGTTCACATTTTTTCGCAGAATCGCATTTGCGTCGCTTCAGAGAACACAAAAGCTTGTTCAGGAGGAAAGAAAGCACAGAGCCCCAGATTTGCTGTTACCCTGGAGAGCTTGCAGAGCACTGGGGAAAGCAGGCAGAGAATTCCCTGCTAGCACCTTCTCTGTGCGCGGGAAGGCAAAGTGTTCACATTTCCTCGCAGAATCGCTTTTGTGCAGAAAACACTAACACTTGTTCAGAACGAAAGAAAGCACAGAGCCCCAGATTTTATGTTGTCCTGGAGAGCTTGCAGAGCACTGGGGAAAGGCAGGCAGAGAATTCCCTGCTAGCACCTTCTCGGTGCCTGGGAAGAAGAAGTGTTCACATTGCTTCGCAGAATCGCTTTTGTGCAGAAAACACTAACACTTGTTCAGAACGAAAGAAAGCACCGAGCCCCAGATTTGCTGTTGTCCTGGAGAGCTTGCAGAGCACTGGGGAAAGGCAGGCAGAGAATTCCCTGCTAGCACCTTCTCGGTGCCTGGGAAGAAGAAGTGTTCACATTGCTTCGCAGAATCGCTTTTGTGCAGAAAACACTAACACTTGTTCAGAACGAAAGAAAGCACAGAGCCCCAGATTTGCTGTTGTCCTGGAGAGCTTGCAGAGCACTGGGGAAAGGCAGGCAGAGAATTCCCTGCTAGCACCGTGTCTGTGCGCGGGAAGGAAAAGTGTTCACATTTTTTCGCAGAATCGCATTTGCGTCGCTGCAGAGAACACAAAAGCTTGTTCAGGACGAAAGAAAGCACAGAGCCCCAGATTTGCTGTTACCCTGGAGAGCTTGCAGAGCACTGGGGAAAGGCAGGCAGAGAATTCCCTGCTAGCACCTTCTCTCTGCGCGGGAATGAGAAGTGTTCACATTGCTTCGCAGAATCGCTTTTGTGCAGAAAACACTAACACTTGTTCAGAACGGAAGAAAGCACAGAGCCCCAGATTTTATGTTGTCCTGGAGAGCTTGCAGAGCACTGGGGAAAGGCAGGCAGAGAATTCCCTGCTAGCACCTTCTCTCTGCGCGGGAATGAGAAGTGTTCACATTTTTTCGCAGAATCGCATTTGCGTCGCTGCAGAGAACACAAAAGCTTGTTCAGGACGAAAGAAAGCACAGAGCCCCAGATTTGCTGTTACCCTGGAGAGCTTGCAGAGCACTGGGGAAAGCAGGCAGAGAATTCCCTGCTAGCACCTTCTCTGTGCGCGGGAAGGCAAAGTGTTCACATTTCCTCGCAGAATCGCTTTTGTGCAGAAAACACTAACACTTGTTCAGAACGAAAGAAAGCACAGAGCCCCAGATTTGCTGTTGTCCTGGAGAGCTTGCAGAGCACTGGGGAAAGGCAGGCAGAGAATTCCCTGCTAGCACCTTCTCTCTGCGCGGGAATGAGAAGTGTTCACATTGCTTCGCAGAATCGCTTTTGTGCAGAAAACACTAACACTTGTTCAGAAGGAAAGAAAGCACAGAGCCCCAGATTTGCTGTTGTCCTGGAGAGCTTGCAGAGCACTGGGGAATGGCAAGGAGAGAATTCCCTGCTAGCACCTTCTCTCTGCGCGGGAATGAGAAGTGTTGACATTGCTTCGCAGAATCGCTTTTGTGCAGAAAACACTAACACTTGTTCAGAACGAAAGAAAGCACAGAGCCCCAGATTTGCTGTTGTCCTGGAGAGCTTGCAGAGCACTGGGGAAAGGCAGGCAGAGAATTCCCTGCTAGCACCTTCTCTGTGCCTGGGAAGCAGAAGTGTTCACATTGCTTCGCAGAATCGCTTTTGTGCAGAAAACACTAACACTTGTTCAGAACGAAAGAAAGCACAGAGCCCCAGATTTTATGTTGTCCTGGAGAGCTTGCAGAGCACTGGGGAAAGGCAGGCAGAGAATTCCCTGCTAGCACGTTCTCTCTGCGCGGGAATGAGAAGTGTTCACATTTTTTCGCAGAATCGCATTTGCGTCGCTTCAGAGAACACAAAAGCTTGTTCAGGACGAAAGAAAGCACAGAGCCCCAGATTTGCTGTTACCCTGGAGAGCTTGCAGAGCACTGGGGAAAGGCAGGCAGAGAATTCCCTGCTAGCACCTTCTCTGTGCCTGGGAAGCAGAAGTGTTCACATTGCTTCGCAGAATCGCTTTTGTGCAGAAAACACTAACACTTGTTCAGAACGAAAGAAAGCACAGAGCCCCAGATTTGCTGTTACCCTGGAGAGCTTGCAGAGCACTGGGGAAAGGCAGGCAGAGAATTCCCTGCTAGCACCTTCTCTGTGCGCGGGATGCAGAAGTGTTCACATTGCTTCGCAGAATCGCTTTTGTGCAGAAAACACTAACACTTGTTCAGAACGAAAGAAAGCACAGAGCCCCAGATTTGCTGTTGTCCTGGAGAGCTTGCAGAGCACTGGGGAAAGGCAGGCAGAGAATTCCCTGCTAGCACCTTCTCTGTGCGCGGGATGCAGAAGTGTTCACATTGCTTCGCAGAATCGCTTTTGTGCAGAAAACACTAACACTTGTTCAGAATGAAAGAAAGCACAGAGACCCAGATTTTATGTTGTCCTGGAGAGCTTGCAGAGCACTGGGGAAAGGCAGGCAGAGAATTCCCTGCTAGCACCTTCTCTCTGCGCGGGAATGAGAAGTGTTCACATTGCTTCGCAGAATCGCTTTTGTGCAGAAAACACTAACACTTGTTCAGAACGAAAGAAAGCACAGAGCCCCAGATTTTATGTTGTCCTGGAGAGCTTGCAGAGCACTGGGGAAAGGCAGGCAGAGAATTCCCTGCTAGCACCTTCTCTCTGCGCGGGAATGAGAAGTGTTCACATTTTTTCGCAGAATCCCATTTGCGTCGCTGCAGAGAACACAAAAGCTTGTTCAGGACGAAAGAAAGCACAGAGCCCCAGATTTGCTGTTACCCCGGAGAGCTTGCAGAGCACTGGGGAAAGGCAGGCAGAGAATTCCCTGCTAGCACCTTCTCGGTGCCTGGGAAGCAGAAGTGTTCACATTGCTTCGCAGAATCGCTTTTGTGCAGAAAACACTAACACTTGTTCAGAACGAAAGAAAGCACAGAGCCCCAGATTTTATGTTGTCCTGGAGAGCTTGCAGAGCACTGGGGAAAGGCAGGCAGAGAATTCCCTGCTAGCACCTTCTCTCTGCGCGGGAATGAGAAGTGTTCACATTGCTTCGCAGAATCGCATTTGCGTCGCTTCAGAGAACACAAAAGCTTGTTCAGGACGAAAGAAAGCACAGAGCCCCAGATTTGCTGTTACCCTGGAGAGCTTGCAGAGCACTGGGGAAAGCAGGCAGAGAATTCCCTGCTAGCACCTTCTCTGTGCGCGGGAAGGCAAAGTGTTCACATTTCCTCGCAGAATCGCTTTTGTGCAGAAAACACTAACACTTGTTCAGAACGAAAGAAAGCACAGAGCCCCAGATTTTATGTTGTCCTGGAGAGCTTGCAGAGCACTGGGGAAAGGCAGGCAGAGAATTCCCTGCTAGCACCTTCTCGGTGCCTGGGAAGAAGAAGTGTTCACATTGCTTCGCAGAATCGCTTTTGTGCAGAAAACACTAACACTTGTTCAGAACGAAAGAAAGCACCGAGCCCCAGATTTGCTGTTGTCCTGGAGAGCTTGCAGAGCACTGGGGAAAGGCAGGCAGAGAATTCCCTGCTAGCCCCTTCTCGGTGCCTGGGAAGAAGAAGTGTTCACATTGCTTCGCAGAATCGCTTTTGTGCAGAAAACACTAACACTTGTTCAGAACGAAAGAAAGCACAGAGCCCCAGATTTTATGTTGTCCTGGAGAGCTTGCAGAGCACTGGGGAAAAGCAGGCAGAGAATTCCCTGCTAGCACCGTGTCTGTGCGCGGGAAGGAAAAGTGTTCACATTTTTTCGCAGAATCGCATTTGCGTCGCTGCAGAGAACACAAAAGCTTGTTCAGGACGAAAGAAAGCACAGAGCCCCAGATTTGCTGTTACCCTGGAGAGCTTGCAGAGCACTGGGGAAAGGCAGGCAGAGAATTCCCTGCTAGCACCTTCTCGGTGCCTGGGAAGAAGAAGTGTTCACATTGCTTCGCAGAATCGCTTTTGTGCAGAAAACACTAACACTTGTTCAGAACGAAAGAAAGCACCGAGCCCCAGATTTGCTGTTGTCCTGGAGAGCTTGCAGAGCACTGGGGAAAGGCAGGCAGAGAATTCCCTGCTAGCACCTTCTCTGTGCGCGGGAATGAGAAGTGTTCACATTGCTTCGCAGAATCGCTTTTGTGCAGAAAACACTAACACTTGTTCAGAACGAAAGAAAGCACAGAGCCCCAGATTTTATGTTGTCCTGGAGAGCTTGCAGAGCACTGGGGAAAGGCAGGCAGAGAATTCCCTGCTAGCACCTTCTCTCTGCGCGGGAATGAGAAGTGTTCACATTGCTTCGCAGAATCGCTTTTGTGCAGAAAACACTAACACTTGTTCAGAACGAAAGAAAGCACAGAGCCCCAGATTTTATGTTGTCCTGGAGAGCTTGCAGAGCACTGGGGAAAGGCAGGCAGAGAATTCCCTGCTAGCACCTTCTCTCTGCGCGGGAATGAGAAGTGTTCACATTTTTTCACAGAATCGCATTTGCGTCGCTTCAGAGAACACAAAAGCTTGTTCAGGACGAAAGAAAGCACAGAGCCCCAGATTTGCTGTTACCCTGGAGAGCTTGCAGAGCACTGGGGAAAGGCAGGCAGAGAATTCCCTGCTAGCACCTTCTCTGTGCCTGGGAAGCAGAAGTGTTCACATTGCTTCGCAGAATCGCTTTTGTGCAGAAAACACTAACACTTGTTCAGAACGAAAGAAAGCACAGAGCCCCAGATTTGCTGTTGTCCTGGAGAGCTTGCAGAGCACTGGGGAAAGGCAGGCAGAGAATTCCCTGCTAGCACCTTCTCTCTGCGCGGGAATGAGAAGTGTTCACATTGCTTCGCAGAATCGCTTTTGTGCAGAAAACACTAACACTTGTTCAGAACGAAAGAAAGCACATAGCCCCAGATTTTATGTTGTCCTGGAGAGCTTGCAGAGCACTGGGGAAAAGCAGGCAGAGAATTCCCTGCTAGCACCGTGTCTGTGCGCGGGAAGGAAAAGTGTTCACATTTTTTCGCAGAATCGCATTTGCGTCGCTGCAGAGAACACAAAAGCTTGTTCAGGACGAAAGAAAGCACAGAGCCCCAGATTTGCTGTTACCCTGGAGAGCTTGCAGAGCACTGGGGAAAGGCAGGCAGAGAATTCCCTGCTAGCACCTTCTCGGTGCCTGGGAAGAAGAAGTGTTCACATTGCTTCGCAGAATCGCTTTTGTGCAGAAAACACTAACACTTGTTCAGAACGAAAGAAAGCACAGAGCCCCAGATTTGCTGTTGTCTTAGAGAGCTTGCAGAGCACTGGGGAAAGGCAGGCAGAGAATTCCCTGCTAGCACCTTCTCTGTGCGCGGGATGCAGAAGTGTTCACATTGCTTCGCAGAATCGCTTTTGTGCAGAAAACACTAACACTTGTTCAGAATGAAAGAAAGCACAGAGACCCAGATTTTATGTTGTCCTGGAGAGCTTGCAGAGCACTGGGGAAAGGCAGGCAGAGAATTCCCTGCTAGCACCTTCTCTCTGTGCGGGAATGAGAAGTGTTCACATTGCTTCGCAGAATCGCTTTTGTGCAGAAAACACTAACACTTGTTCAGAACGAAAGAAAGCACAGAGCCCCAGATTTTATGTTGTCCTGGAGAGCTTGCAGAGCACTGGGGAAAGGCAGGCAGAGAATTCCCTGCTAGCACCTTCTCTGTGCGCGGGAAGGAAAAGTGTTCACATTTTTTCGCAGAATCGCATTTGCGTCGCTGCAGAGAACACAAAAGCTTGTTCAGGAGGAAAGAAAGCACAGAGCCCCAGATTTGCTGTTACCCTGGAGAGCTTGCAGAGCACTGGGGAAAGCAG